>NC_081291.1:65390420-66015420 GCF_030435805.1 Mustela lutreola | reverse complement strand
GACAAGGGGAGGCATGGGGAGCAGGTGGGTATGTTTGTGTTCATCCCTGAGACAAGGACCTGGGTATAGGTGGGTGGTTTATTTGAGAGTCAGGAAGTAGGACTGAGGGATGGGGAGGGTAAACAGGAGATAAACCAAATGAAGTGTTGTTAAGCAGGCCATCACAGGGGGGCAACTGGTACTCTATCCTGTTGGGGTTCTCCAGTGAACTGCACAGAATGAACCTCAGAATTGTACCTCTAAGGGTCTGGGAAGCTGGAGCATTTATCTGCAGATTCCCCAAACTTATCTGTGAAGGTTGCCCCTGTGGACATTCAATCCTTTACCCTTGGGGGAGGGACTCTGAGACATTGAAGAAAGTCAAGTCTTCGAGAATCAGAATCAGGGCATCAGCTCTGCCCCAGCAGCAAAGTGTCTTTCCTCAGCAGCACCCATCTCCTCCCCCTGATGCCATGACAATATCCTTGTTGTGGCCAGCACCCCACTCCTGCCTCTGCCCAGGGAGTGCTCTCACACACAGGCCTGGAGAGGTTATCTGATATTTTCCTCAGTGGTAAGCAGGAGAACTTGAAAAGCCTAGGGAGTGTGCCCGGTAAGGGAACAGGTGAGGTTGGCTTAAACATTCAAGAGAGGGCCAGCTGGACACTGCTCCAGGGAAGGATAAGGCCAGGCTATTGGGGGACTGCCGTTTTTGGTACCAAAGCCACCTTCATTCCATTTCAAACAGACTGATGTGAGTAGGATGGACCAAAGGGAAGGCAGTAGGCATGGCAGGCTGAGACTCACATCTCGGGCATCAACAGCTGCATACATGATGTCCATCCAGCCTTTAAAGGTTGCCTGGAAACAAGGAGCAGAGGCCACTCAGTGTCTGACCATAGTCTATGCTGAACTTTGTTTTGATTCACTTATTTGTCTGTTTTTCTCATAGAGCACGGGCCCCCTGGAGGCAATTCTCTATATCTGCTGGGGCTAAGCACAGCACCTGGCCCACCACAGCCATTCAGGGATTATTTGTTGAACCAATGCATGAACAAACAATGGGATGTAGGAAGGCGTGGGTAACTGCATGACAAGTGTATAAGCAATTGCATCAAAAACTGATGGATGAAGGCAAGGTATGAATGAATGAATGGCAGTGTGGATGTTTTTGCCTGTCATCGCCACCAACACTTTCTATCACTATAACAGACCTGGAATACAATTTATTACTGTCTAGGAGAGGATCTTCAGTAGAAGACTGAACAGGTGGCTATATCATGTCTATTTTGTACAAAGAGTAAATTCTCAGTTATCACCTGATACAGATGCATTGCAGGCTCATCCCTTTATTCTAGGCTGCCAGCCCACACTTGTCTAATTGCACCACTGTGACATCGCTTTCATGGGTAAGGCCCTGCAGCCTCATGCTCGTCTGTAGGAATGGGTAGTGACTTCAGCTCACACTGATTTCTACCTCTTGCAAAGTCTCTACATGGCAACTTCTGGAAGACCCCAGACCCTCCACATTATAAAATAGTCAAAGGAAGAGACATGGTTGATCTCAGAACTTACCACCTGCAGAAGTGCTAGGTAACCCATCGCAACATTATCAAAGTTGACTTTCACATTGACCCAGAAGAAGCTGCCAGTGTGGTTCTGATCTTTGCAGTCAGATATGTTATTCACAATAGACAAAGGCACAAGAGAAAGGTGTTCATTGGTTTTGTTGATGCACCGCCCAAACTTCCCCGCAAAGAAGTTCACACCCATGATGCTGAAGATGAGCCAGAAGATGAGGCAGACGAGGAGAACATTCATGATGGATGGGATGGCACCCACCAGGGCATCTACCACCACCTGGGGGGAAACGCAAAAGGATTTGGAACCCTTCTTGCTGAATCCTACTTCTGTCTACACTCACTCTGCTTCATGAACCAGTGGTCTTTGCAAGCAGTACGGGAAGTGGGTTAATTAGAGCCATAATTCAGACTCAGAAGACTGAGAGGTACTGGGTAGCTGAAGATGGGTTTAGATCTTCTCCCTAAATGTTCTGGGCAGGTCTTTCCCCAGGATTGAGGAGATGGATGAACTTACATGCTCTTTTAGGGGTGTGAGTGGGTGTGTTGTGCTTGTACATACAGACCAAGGTGTGCCTTGGCCAAGAATCAGTGAAAATCAAAATCCATATTCACAAACATGCTTATTTGTAAAGCAGCAACCTAGAAATAAAATAAAACAAATTTCAAACTATTTCAATCATAAGTTTCTAGTGTTTGTGAAGGTACAAGTGAATTTTTATAGTCCACTTTTGTTTTTGAAGATACGATGTCTTCTTTGAGTCAATGGGGGAAGAAAACAAAACCTTACTTTCAGTACCTGGAGCCTTTTATAATTAGGAGGAAGGGGAGGGGGACAAAATAGCAATCCCTTGTCCCCCCAGTAATTCAAAGGCCTGGCTTGTGAGCATTCCATTGTGAGGAAGACAGTGAGGACACAGTGGGGGTGACAGTGATGGGCAAGGAAAAGTTTGGATGAAAGGGAAGAATCCATAGGAACCCATGACTACATTGTGTTGGGGAGGATGCATTCCAGTGGATGACAGCCATGGTGCTGAGCTGATGGTGCCACCACATTCAAATGGAGTGTCAGAGGAAAGATTCATTTGTCTTGGAAAAATGAATCATTTGGGGTGTTCTGGAGATCTTGGCAAAAAGGACATTAGGCAGGTTAGGGAGATCGAGGTAAGAGATGTTAAAGCACACTTCACTATAAGCAGGAAAGTGTGAGTCTGAGTGCTGATAGACATGATCTTTGAGTTGAGACGGGGGGAGTGTTTACAAAGAGACACGAAGGAAAACCAGAGTGTTAGGGTATGGCAGTGCTACCAAAATCCCAGTGGGAAACGAGTACCAAGAGCCCACCTGTTGGGGTAGGCCTAGAGCTCAGGTTCAGGGGCATGTGGGGCATGGGAAGCAGGGAAGGGGTACCAAATGCTGCGGACCAGAGCAGTCTGGAGATAGGTCTTACCCGCATGCCTTCGAATCGAGACAAAGCCCGCAGGGGCCTCAGGGCACGGAGGGTCCGAAGGGCTTTGATGGATGCCACGTCAGAATACTGCAGGATTTTTGCTATAAGGCTTGTCAGGGAGATCTGAAGGCAGGCAGAGAGCAAAAGCATTACTCTAGGTTCCAGAGGTCCTGGTAGAAGGAGACAGGAAATCCCTCCCAAACCACACTCTATCCAAGCCATCATCCTGGCTCCCATCTTATTTTGAACTCCAGTGGAAGTTCTAGGGACAGTTCCATTTCTTTCCCTTATTAAAGATTTCATTCATTACTTCTTGAACCTCTGGGAAAGAAAACCTCGGTCCTCCACAGCA
The DNA here is from genome assembly GCF_030435805.1 of Mustela lutreola. NCBI lineage: Eukaryota > Metazoa > Chordata > Mammalia > Carnivora > Mustelidae > Mustela > Mustela lutreola. The sequence goes on along the minus strand of NC_081291.1, from coordinate 66,012,059 downwards.
CCACGCTGTGTTGTGTGGGTGGTCAAGCTCCCAGTGTATTATATCAACCTTCTTTTTCCCCTCCAGAGGCACCAGCCAGACTTCAAAAGCCTTGAAACTCTGACTTTCAGAGACTTGGAGAGATGATTTCCTTTGTGGAGGTGGTGCTGAAAGTCTATTTTGAAGAATGCAAAGTGAGTCTCAACTGTATTTGCCAAGAAAAGTAGATGGCAAAGAGTCCTGGTCTCTTTCCCTTCTCAACCCCTGATTTTATTTATTTATTTATTTATTTGGCTTTGGGTCAGTGCTTTGCTAGTCCAGGTCACATTTTCGCCCTGTATAAAATGAAGGAGTCAAAGTTAGAGTGAGTGGCATGGATCTATGAAATCCAGCTTTGACAGGTGGCTGAGATACAAAGACTAGGTTGTATGATTCCCTGTTGGGGTTTTTGTTTTGTTTTTTTAAGTGTTGGACCGAGGGACATAAATCGACATGGACAAATGACCACACCTTCCAGGAGCTTTGAAGGTCCCAGCGTGGTACCATATGCATAGGCTTCAGCTTGCTGGATACTGTAACCCAATTCTGGAAGACCCCAACTGCACCATGACTGGTGGGCTAAATTCAGGCTTAGCTTCTCCTGGCAGCTAGGTCGGGAGATACAACAGACCTTCAGGAAGGAAGGGGTCTCCATTTGGTTGCTGGAGCCTCAAACAATGCCTATTCTCTAAATGCTTATTCCATTGGGACAAAGACAGGGAATGGAAAAAATACCTTTTCTTCATCCATGCAGGGCTCCAGACACCAGCATGTGGCACCCAGCTGTCTGGCTGACAGAGGGAGGGGAGGTTTGAAGCCAGTTTTATGCTGGACCCTATTCAGTCTTTTGCTCAGCCTCCTGGGAAGGCTGCCTCAAGTGTAAAATCTATAGCTGGAGGAATCAGGGTCTGGGGTCAAAGCCCTCCACCAAGCCCAGCTCCACTCCCACTGCTCAGGCTGTTAGCCCCCCAACTGGTCTCTAGTATTGCATCCATTCTCCACTGCAAATTTGATTACAATCATGTGTGTCTCTTACTCCCAGAATTCACTGGTGTTTTATCATCCTCAGGTTAAGTCCTAGATTTTTTAGCCTGTATTATTTAGCTGCATACTACTTTTTCAGTCGTATTTCACTCATATATTCTACCTAAGTAAAATTGTTCCCTAAATTTATCTGTGTTTGTACTTTTGCTCAGGGTCAACTTTTAAATAAAATTGCCCCCCCATCCCGCAGTCCTCTTTGCATTTCAATGCTCCTGCTCATTTTAAACCCCACATTTAATGTCAGTTCCTATACGAAGCCTTCCCAACTACCCCACCCCCACAGGCTCTTGTCTCTGTGTCCCTAAGACAATAATTATTTCCAGCAGTGCTCACCACATACCACCCTTATAATAGGTTTATTTTTCTCTGTGTGTCTTATCTGCTGAAAGATTACCGCACAAACTCTTAGAGATAGGGGGTTTTTACTTCTTGGTTTCTGCTCATCCCACAGCACTGCATAAGACAATCCTATGTTCAGTAGTCAAAAATAAACATTTGATAAATTGAAGAAAGTATAGAGGCATGTTGGGATGGATGAAAAGAAGAAGAGAAAGAAGAAAGATGGATGGAAGAGTGTTTGGATAGAATAATGGATAGGACAGGCAGTTGAGAGGAAGGATGAAAGAAAGAAGGACAAAATATGGAAGTATAGCACACTGGATGGATGGAATGGATGAAAGGGAGTAGAACGGATGGCTGAGCGAAATGCCTGATGGATGAATGGAAAGAGATTTAGATAGAATAAATGAATAGGAGAGATTAGAGAATGGATGGAAGGTTGATTGGTTGAGAAGTGAAAGGAAAATGGATGAATGGGTAAATGGGTGGAAAGAAGGAAGGATGGGGGCATCTGGGTGGCTCAGTCAGTTACGGGTCTGCTTTTAGTACAGGTTATCCTGGGGTCCTAGGCTTGAGCCCCACATTGGGCTCTGTGCTCAGCAGGGAGTCTGCTCCTCCCTCTCCCTCTGTCCTTCCCCCTTTTGTGCATGGGCTCTCTCTTATAAATAAATAAATAAATAAATAAATAAAATCTTTTTAAAAAAATTTTTTATTTTTTATAAACATATATTTTTATCCCCAGGGGTACAGGTCTGTGAATCACCAGGTTTACATACTTCACAGCACTCACCAAATCACATACCCTCCCCAATGTCCATAATCCCACCCCCTTCTCCCAATAAATAAAATCTTTTTAAAAAGAAGGAAGGATAAGTAGATGGTTAAAGGAAACATGGGAAGATGGAAGAATGAATGGCTAGGATGATGCTTGTATTAAAGATGCATGAATGAATGAGTAAAAGGTTAGATGATCAAATAGTCAGAGAGATGAACCAAAAGATAGAAAGACAGAAGGATTAATAACCAGTTGATAGATAGATGAAAGGAAGGTTAGGATGAATGGATAAGTGGAAGAGAAGAGAGAAAGAAGAATGAGAATGGATGGAAGGAAGGAGAGGACTGACAGGATAAATGGAAGAAGTAATGATGAACGGATGTTTAGAAGAGAAAAAGGAAGGGTGAATGGCTGGGTAGATGGAAGGAGGGATATGTGGACAGAAGGATGGATGATCAGAAGGAAGAATTAGGAGGAGGATGGATGGAATGAGAGGGTGAGCATTGAAGGTGATCAGGACTTAAATGAGTGAGACGTATGTAGGTAAGAGTGACTATGCCCCTAACAGAGGTGTGAAGCCAGAAGAAAACACTTTTCCTTCATTTGTGCATAATTATTTTATATGCACAAAGTTATCACCTGTGACTCAGATTTCAGGCCTCCCAGCTAATCCCTGCGGTACAGTGTCCTGATGCTGCCAGCGTCTTGGTATCAGGCAAGAAGAGAACTGAGTACACAGACCTGCTGTGGGGGACCTGCCAGCACAGGAGGCTGGACAGAATGTTCTGTACTGGACCCCATCCAGCTTCAGGAGGCGAGCACTGAATACAGACACATTTCCTGACACCTCTGATGTGCAGCCCTTGGTCCTGGTGGCTGCTGGAGTGTGGGAGGCAGAGACAAACACAGCATGAGCCTCCCCCTGCCTGTGGGGATCCTCAGCTGCACCACAGTGAGCAAATAACTCAGGCAGCCATCCTGCAAAGCCTAGAGGGCAAAGACCTGGACAGAGATAGAGGATCTTTGTGGGTAGGATGAGAGAGAGCGACCACTCCTGGCTTTTGGGGGCAAGGAAGGCTCTTAGGAGATTTCACTGAGAAAGGTCTCCTCACAGAAGTGAGGAATCCCAGGTCTAGCATGTGGGAGGCACTTGGTCAATCCCCTTGTGCAGTTGTAAGTGGCCCCAGGTTAATGTGAATTTGAACACATGTGCTTCAACTCAGCATCTCTCCAAAGGACCCTCTGTCCCTTTTAGTGCCACTGGGGAGAAGCTGGTGGGGCAAGCTCGGTGATTCTCCATCTGGCTGCACACATATTGGACGATGCCTAGGAGCTCCTATAAGATGTTGATGCCTGAGCTTCACCTAGGACTGGAGAGATCTGAATCTCTGGGAGTAGCAGTACTGGTTCACTGTACTTTTAAGAGTTCCCAGATGATTCCAAAGTATAGCCAGGGCTGAGGACCACTTAAGCAGAAGATGGGAAGATTCTCTGGGTGATGCAGTCATTGGCTCCCATTTGCCCAGAAGCCCTGTCAAGGGATGCAAGGTCCTAAGACCCTTGAATTCCTCCAGTGTCATCTTGCTTTGGATGTCAAATACGAAGGGCAGTCAGTGGTCTTGTGGGTGGAGGCCTAGGAACTGAGGACTTGACTGAGCATCACCACCGTGCCAGAGTCGTGCACTGTCTGATCTTACCATTCCCCAGTGTGCAAGCTATTCTCAGAGGCCTTGCTAAGAGCTCAAGACTATGGAGTGGCCCATGAGGTGAGGCCATCACTTTCTTGGTGCTAGCAACAGCTATCCCTCAGAGGTGAGGATCCCAAGCTCCATGTGTGCCCATGAGCCACTCACATTCACGATGAGAAAGTCCAGCCAGCACCAGGCATTGGTGAAGTAATTTTTGAAGCCATAGGCCACCCACTTGAGCAGCATCTCAAATACAAAGATAAATGTAAACACCCTGTCAGTATATTCCAGCAAGACCTTCACGGTGGGCTTCTGGTCAAGGTGATAGTCTTCAAAGGCCTGGAGGGAAGAAAGGGAGCAGAATGGTAGGCTGCCTGGACCCACAGCACTAGCGTCCAGTGATAAGGAAGGACCCCACCAACCCTGTCCTCAGCCCCTGGGAGGCTGAACCAGCTTGCCTGTATCATTTTGTTTTTCTGCTTAGGGTACATGTGTGTGGGGTAGGGTTCCGAGGGCCAGTGGAAGAGGCACTGTGTGATACAAACCAGGACCCCCTGGAGCCAATGAGGCCTGCAGCCTGGCTTACTCTTTGCAGGGGAGCTGAAAGCAAAGGAGAAAAGAAACCTTCTCAAATTGGGGCTTGGAAGTGAACCAAAGGGATCCTAACAGCAACTTGGTTTAAAAATAAAAGCATCAAAGGATGTTCACAGGCAGCTCACAAAAATGAAAGTAAGAATTGTCCATGAACCTCTGAAAAAGAATGTTCTAGCTCACTGGTAATTAAGGAAATTCAAATGGAAAGAAGATGTCATTTTTCTCTTAAGAGATTGGTGGAGAGAGAAAAGAATGAGGGTAAGGCCAGGGTTGCTATGGCCCTGGGGACGTCCCTCCTCTCCTGCCTAACTGGGAGCTGCAAACCAGCTCAGTCTTCTGGGAGACCAATCTGGCATGAGGGCTCAAAGGTTTCGGGAGCCCAGCAATTCTGCCTTCATGGATTTAGCATAAGGACACTCGATGTTCTTGGTGCCCCACCCAGACGCCCGTGGAGGGTCCAGGGCAGTCGTCCCCCAGCAGTTGTGAGGTTGGCTGCTAACGGCTGGTGGATGCCCCCTTTTCCTAAGGACCTCCCTGGGCTGAGGCAAACTGCTTCCTCCTGCAGAAATGCCTGGGAGGCCAAATGCCTGGTCTGGGGGCAGCCACAGCCAGTGACTACCCCCTTTGCTTCAAGGTGGCACAGCTCTGTGACAACTTTTTTGCTTCATAGCTCCCGTGGGATCAAGCTGAGGTGGACTGTGTGGGAGCCCTGTCTTCTACCTCCTCCCTTGGTCCTGCCTCCCTCACAGGCTTCCCCTCAGAACACGCCCTCCCTAACCTGCTTGCCCAGAAATCCTTGCTGCAGATTCTGCTTCTAACTGGACCCAAGACCGGAAAGAAGCCAATGTCCTCAAAGGAGTCGACATAGGCTATTCGGTGCTTTTTAGAAGTAAACAGCGGGATTATTTACATAAATGGTGGTGCATTCCCGTAATGGAAAGCAGTGCAGCCACTAAGTCAGATAGTAGGAGTATATTTACTGTGAGAATTTACTGAGAAATTACAGATTGCATAAATGTGGTTTCAGCTTTGTAATATTTATGTATTATATGCATGAGAGAGATGGGAAGGAAGTATACCAAAATGTTTTCAAAGTGAGATTCTCTTTGAGTGATAGGAAAATGGGTGATATTTTTTCTTTGCATCTTCCCATGATTTCCAAGGTTTTTTTTTTTTTTTTTTTGCACTTTACTTTGTCAGATGAAAACTCCCGTTATTTATATATTTATTTATTTTTTTAAGTACTCAAAGTAAAAGCATAAGGAAGACTAAATTTGGTGCCAGCCTGTTCAGTCCCTTGGGGAAGGAGATGGGGAGGTGAGGGCCCAGCAGCTGGTGCAGGATCTGTACTCCCTGCTGGGAGGGAAGGGAGCAGCTGGGGTGAGTGGAGTAGGGGAACAGAAAGAAAGGAAGGAGCAGGGGAGCATGGAGAAGAGAAATGAGGAGAGGAGGCCCATGGGGAAAGACAGGAGTGGAGGAGGTAATGAGGAAAGCACCTTGTCAACAGCAAATGTGACTATTGTCCTCGTCAAGGAGGACAGGAAAGAGGGGAGGGTGGGGAGAAATCACCCAGCCCCCTCTTGCCCAGCTATGTGGCCGGTGTACCAGAGCTGTACAGAGCCAGCTGGGGCCATGGACAGTCACCACCCTGTGCCCAGCAGTGGACCCTTTCAGATGTTGCCACACCCTCCCCTTCTCCCATGCCAGAGCAGCCTTTGTTCCAGAGACTCTCTTCGCCCTTCAGTCCCTTGGGGAATGGTGTAGTGCCATTGCCGACCTGCCCACCCCCTACCCCAGATCGTGTCTTCTCACCTGCCTTTGCTCCTCCCCGAGGCTGAACCAGTACACAGAGTGGCTTTGGCACCCTTCCTGGGATATCTGTTGTTTAAGTAGGTGCCCAGATATCCAATAGATTGTTTTTAGGGAGTAAATGACACAGGAAGAACAAACCAAGTGAAGACACTTGGAGCCATGAGTCAGGAGAGCGGGCTTCTCGTCCTCCTTTAACTAATTAGCTGGGACCCCAGGCAGGCCCCTTCATGTCTTTGGGCTGTGCCTTCCTCAACCGTAAGAGGCAGACACCTGGGGATGGCGAGTTCCCTCCTGCGTCTACAGCTATTTTGGTCCACTGGGAAGATGAGTTGAGACTGTGCAGGGAACAATCAGAGCCTCCTTCCTTGTCCTCCTTGGCCATTCAGCAAGGGGCTAAGGAAGTGGCTCCTGAGTCAGTATCTCTATGCCTGTAAGGCATAGAGTTATTTAAAGTGTGTTATTTAAAGTGTGGTCTTTGGCCCACGGCCTCAGCATCCCCTGGAGCTTGTTGGAAATGCCAATTCTCAGGCCCCACCCAGCTCTGATTCAGAATCTGCCTTTTAGCAAGCTCCCCCAGGTAATTACATTATGGGAAGTGTGGATATAATGATGTACTGTGAGCCTAGAATAAATAATAGTATTTGCAAGTGGCTTGATAAGACAGGAGGATGGCAATCTTTGCACTGGGCCTTTGGAGAAGGCCGGTGTTTGGTAGGCCAAGGAGGTGGAAAGCCAGGGCTTTGGGATCAGATGGGGGTAGAGGTAGGTTTTGCTACTGACAAGCTGGGTAAACATGAACAAATGCCTCAGGCCCTTTGAGTTTCCATTTCCTCATCTATAAAGTGGATGCATGCCCTCACTGCTTGAAATACTTGCAGCCAGGCTTCGCAGGCCAGGACACATGGACCACAAGCATCTACCCTCCCCTGCGCCTAAAGGGAGCCCGTGTGCTGGGCTGCAGCTTCTTCTGCCATTGATTGGGGACTTTCAGGCTAGGAATCAGGGGGAGCTGCCTGCTCCAGCTCCAGGCACTTGGGATTGTGGGAGACCCGATCTGGAGAGCTTTGGGGCAGGGACCCCGCCTCCCCTTACCAGAGACCCACTGCTGAGCAGGATCATGAAGATGATGAAGCTCTCAAACCAGCTGTGCTCCACGATGCGGTAGCAGGCCTTGCGCACCTGCCAGCCCATGGCCCATGGAAACTTGCTTGTGTCCACTTTACAGCAGGGACAGTGGCGAAGGCAGCCTGTGGGGAGAGGTAACTGATGGAGAGGGATTTCCCCTGGGGAGAAAGGAACATTTTTGGTCTGGCCATGCTAGGAAAGCACTCTGCTGGGAAACCCACTTGCCACCCTGTAGGAAAGGAATTCTCCGGAATATGAGAGAAGCTGTACCCCTCTCAGGTAGCCTCTCAATCCTGCCCTTTGGGTGTTCCTCCCTACCACTGGTGTCACCCACACTCAAGTCCTCCCCAATTATCAACCTTCTTGGAGAAGATATGTGTGACCCCTGTCCTATGCCCACCCATTTCTGGAAGCCTGACAAGTCATGGGGCCTGGGTCTGGTACTGTCTGAGGGGCTATGCCCTGAGCCCTTGCTCACCTGAGAGGCCACCACATGGTCAATATGGGGCCTGGGTCCAGCCCAGCGCAGGGCTGTGTGGAACTGGAAACTCAAGGAAGTGTTGTTGCTTTTTAGTTTACAGATTTTTTTGTATTATTGAAGCCACAATGACTTTCATAGTGTGAACTATATGTCTACCCCCTTATTGCCAGCATATCTAGTGAGAAAACAATGTGCTTCTCTATTCTAGACATGGAGGGAAACAAAGAGTAAGATGTGTTTTATACCTTTAGGACAAGATGTGGTGCGTTCAGAGTGCTATGGTCGTGGACATTTGTTCTGCCTTTCAGAGCTACACCGAAGACTGAGGGACATATACATGGCCTGACCCTCCTCTGGTCCTTTATATCCCCAAACAAGAGTATTTACCCTTTTCCTGTTCAACCTCAAGAGGCCTGGTTTATTACTCTGAGGTGTTTTTGAGGGTGAGGAGGAAGGCCTGTGCTGAGGTGGCTGGGTCTGACGTGGGCCCACTAGGCTGCTGTGACCGTGGTGCTTGTGTCAGATGCCGGCCCCCGACCCTGACTGGGGGAGGAGGCAGCAAGCAGTCCTGTGTGTCTGTCTTCCATGGACCCCAGGCCATGGCCCCGGACACACAGGTACCCAGATGAGAGCTTGTTGAATGTGATTCTGGCCCAAATGAATGTCAGCACAGGAGTCCTGTGGCCAACGCTTTACCTTCTGTGAAGCAGTCATCTGGCTCCTCAAGGTCGTCTGCCAGCTCAGGGATCTTCCTCAGGATCTCTTCAGGATCCAGGCAGTCCACCGTGCTGCCTTCTGAGGAGCTTGTGTCGTCCTCTCCCTGCAGGGCAGAAGCCCAGGGCAGCAAACTCAGCTCTCTGAGGGCCCCAGTGAGTCTACACATGGTTACTGCAGGTCTGCCCAGCCAAGGGCTCCGAGAGGCAGGGAGAGCCCCTTGGGGCTGGACCCACAGCAACCATCTTTGTGTGTTTGGGGCCTTGCCAGCTGAGGCCCAGAACAGTGATGCTCTCTACGGAGCCCCAGAGGTTTAGCTGTGCGAGGCTTTAAACCTCCAGGCCCCTGATGGAGTGCTGGTGAGAGCCCGAGACACCGTAATTACACCCATAAAGACTCGTGGCATTCACTGGGCTTGAATATTTAATCAGGGAGCAATGCTGTAGGGGCCCTGCTGCCCTCCTGGCAGCTCCAGCCCTATAATGTCTCCAGATGAATTCAATTAGGAGTTGAAGCTGCTCTCATATTAGTAAACCTGATAGCTTGGCTAATGGACCCAAATGGTGGGGTGGATCCCCATCTGTCACTGTCAGGCCCTTCTCTGCCTGGCCGGGGTCATGGACAGAAAAAACCAAACCAAACCAAACCAAACCAAACCAAACCAAACCAAAACCGATACCCAGCAGCTGTGTGCTGAAAACACTGAGTAGAGATGACTAGCCAGGGAAATCCTGAGAATGTTCTGAAGGAAACAATGATGTCCACATGTAGAAGGTGGCAACCTCACCCGGCAGGAACCAAGTGGCTTCTGTTCCGCCCTGGTCCCCCAGCCCCAGCTCAACCCACCTTCTCCTCTCACCCTGCTGTGGTCATCCCTGCCCAGGGGCACACAGCCAGTGGCTGACATTCCTCAGACTGAAGGGCACGATAACTTTGGGCACAAATGATGTCTTCCTTATCTTTGCCCAGCCCGGTGCCTGTCACGGCGTCAGCTCTCAGAGGCTAGGTGTCAAGTTAAATTCCTGAATTTAATGCCGTGGTACGAACGACACTAAACCTTTCTAGATGCCTCTTCCCTGTAGCTTATTTTCATCAAAGATTTGTAATGAAACCACCAAGTTTCCTTTTACCTCTTATATGACATTCCCAAACCCCAATTTTGCTTCCTGCTCAGGCTGCGTAAGGCTGTCAGTACACTACTCACTACGGACAGCCTCTGCAGAGCACCAGAATGTTTTTGGCTGGAAAAAATGATGTGGACAAAAGAGATTGGGGGTGGGGGGAGTCACAGGGAAGACTTCCTCACCCACAAGTGACTCTGACTTTCATCTGCTGTCTCAGAAAGACACTTTCTCTGTGCATTGTCTTTTGTTCCCTTTTCTCTTGGCTGTCATTTTCTGGGCACTTATTCCATCTCAGGCAGGAACTAAACACTTGACAAGCAGCATCTCATTTAAGCTTCAAAAGAATCCTCTCAGGTAGGCATTACCATTCCGTTTCAGAGAGGAAGACAAGAAGACTCAGAGAGGTTGAAGATCTAATCCTCATCACTGCCTACCTCCTAACTGTGGAATCCCCCTTCCTTCCACTGAAATCATGACGACCAGCCTGGAGGTGAGGACAGACCTTAATAATTCTCATGCTGAGACGTGAGGCTATGTGCTGACTGTAGTCTGAAACACCACTTCCCCAGCAGCCCCATCCTCTGGCCCCTACCATCCCACCGGTCAGTATCTGGTGGGCTGTTCAACCTCCCAGAAGTTCACATACCTACCTCTGCAGGGACCTGGGCAGCAGCCTCATCTTTCCACTTCTCACCAGCGTGGGAAGCCAGGTCCTCAGAGGACATTCCAGAGCCTGGGCTCCTGGGTGCCATGTGACCCTCGCATCTCCCGACTTGCTGCAACTGCTCCTGCTAGTGAGAGAGGGTCCCATGTGGGCACCTGTGCCCACCCTCAGCTGATTGCTTCTCAGTTTGAAGAGATCTCTCCCTCATAGTCTGCCAGAGATAAGAACCTAATCTCTGCAGCAAAAATACTGGCATTCATACACACGCTTGTGTGAAGTCAGCCTGGAGTCTCTATAACTCTATAACAAGAGTCTTTTTAACTCTTGGCTCCATTACTTCCAAGCCATGTATCAACCTGATCTCCATTTCTCCCACCTGCAAAATTGGGAAGGCAAGATCTACTTTATTCAGTGATTTTGCTGACTAAATCCGTGAATGCTTGGAAAACACTTGGCATGAAGCGTTTGGCTCAATAGATGTTAACCACGACCATTACTACTTGTCCAGAAGTCAGAGAGATAGAGACCTTGGCCATCTGAAGTCCCCCACAGACCCTAAAGTATCTGAAAATGCCTTTGAGTGGAGACAGTCATCATGAAGTTCATGTCGTTTATTCCGGGGATGGTGATGCCCTGCCCTCGGCTGTCACCCACACAAAGGCATGTAAAATATGGCAGCTGATAATAGCAGCTGCTGGAACACAAGAGAAGTGACAGCTGCAGGGGAGGAAGGCTGTGGTAGAGCTACAGACTCAAAGCACAGCTGTCTGAGGCCACTTAGTGGCCTGGACAGCCGCCCTGCCTGCCTCTAGACCCCACAGGACCCCTGCCTTCCATACCGTGCCAAAGTCACTGAGAAGAGGTCAGTGAGAGTTGATACAGCAGCTTAAGGTAGTAGGGAACTGTGCAAAGTATTTAAAATTATATATATTGCCAAAAGGCTTAAATGTGCTTTGAATTCTTTGGGGCCCTAAAGAACAAGTGTCATTTCCCTGTGACATCCTTTGTCTGGAAAATCTGGATAAATGAGTCCCATGATGATCAGGACTCCCTATCTGATGAAGATCAGATGAATCTCAGTCTTGGATAACATTTGTTCTTTGGGGAGTCTTGTTAGTTCTTAGAGGAGTCTCATTAGCATCTTAGGCACAGAGCCTGAGTTGGGCAAAGTAAGAGGGACAGTTGTGCAAAAGACAATCCCAAGAACCTCAAAGTGGTCTGAGACTAAGGTCCTGCCCCTGTTTTCACTTGCCTGGGGGATTCTGACCCTTGTTTCCAGGCTCTGCTCAAAGGCCACCTCCTCCAGAAACTTGGCATGGTATTTGCTTCCTGACATTGGGTGCCCATAGACTTGATTTGCCTGGGGCTCATCAAGTCTGTACCAGTCTGGATGTTGGGCAACCTCCTTATTCAAATTTTCCTTCTGCCCCTGTCACTCCGGCCTTCAGGCTGTCCCGTGGGAGGACTCTCACCTGCCCTTGAGGGATCACTTCCTGCTGGGAGCTCCGAGCATCCTCCTCACCATCCTCCTCCAGGTCATCAAGGTCAGATTCTCCTTCGGCAATGGGCACAGAGACCCATATGTTAGGGTTGGTGATGAAGTCGTTGTAGTCGTCTTTGGGGCCTCTGGACACTGGAAGCCCTCTGGGGCTCCCCACAGCTGCATCAGCAGCAATGTGGTTCTCAGCTTTGGAGCTGGAGAGTGGGAGTTTCACCACCAGCTGGGGCTCTGTCTTGGGCCAGGGCAGCAGGCAGGGCCTGGTGCAGAAGCTGCAGATGGCCTTCTTGGTACGATGGCCAAATGCCTGGATCCGTGCCAGGGCAACCTGTAGGTTGTTCACCTCCCCATCTTCATCTGGAGCTGCAAGGTTGTCAGCACTGAAGGAGTTCAGCAGCAGGGCGATGAACAGGTTGAGCACCTGGAGAGTAGGAGTGCAAGCAATGATGGCTTGACAAACAAGCTGAGTTCCTCCATAGTCTGCCAGGTTGGCAACCAGCCAGAGGGCAAGACAGCCACACCTGGGCCTCTCTCTGCCTACCCAACGTGCTTTCCTTCTGGGGGGGATGGACAGTTTGAGAGCCACTGAAGGGAGTCCTGGGGATGTCCCAAGCAAACTGCCTCATGTGGACAAGGCTTGGAAACACATTGTCTGCCATAGAGAAGGATCAGCCCTGCTGAACCAAGGGACATTCAGGCATAGCAGAAAGGAACACGTACAGGTCTACCCTGGGACTGCTGTCATCTGCCAAAGCCCTGGGTTCTTTTCTTTGCCTTGGGGTCCTGGGTAATCTCCTTGCTGTTTCTAACTTCATGTTCTTCTCCAATGAGCAGAGAGTGGGGACTCCCATCCTACTGGAATGGTCGTGAAGAGGAAACTACTTGAGAGCTCTAAGAGTGCTCAGAAAGAGAAAATTCCTGCCTGAGGGTTAGGGGCCCCTGTAGCTCTGCAGGCATGCTGAGCTCAGCCTGGAAGAAAGGATCTTCAGCCAACCCCCTAACTTGGGAATTGTCCCCACAAGGCATCTTTGGCTCCAGGCCCCAGGTGGGAAAGACTGAAAAGTTTGGGTTTGTTGTTTCATCTCTTCTGGTTTAGCTTTCTTGTGTCTGTAAGACTCTCATAGAAAAGAATCCAAATTGGTTGACTTTCAGGGCAGTAAGAAAGCGGCTTCTGAGGGTCCACATGTCCCCCTACAACAGCCAGCACTGGTACAGCAAGGGTGCCCAGAACCGCAGTGGGTGGAGATAAGCTGAGGTCATGGAGCCAACTAGGATAAAGAAGGGGGGGGGGTAGTGCGGGCAATTGGCAGAAAGGTCTTCAGTGAGGTGCTCCCAAATGTGGGAGTGGATTTTGTTATTGACATTATGGCATTGCTTGTTGTCCATGACCCAGCTTCTCCCTTTCACCTTGTCTCATCGTGCCCGCCCTCCTGCTCATAGCTAGGATCAGTGTAGCTCAGAGAAATCAGTCAGCTCTCATGGCCCTAAAGAAAAATATCTCCTGAGATCCACTAGAGTGGGGAAGGAAATTTTTCTTCAACAAACAGCTAACAATTACTGAGTTCTTGTTGTGGCCTAGACAGTGCATTAGGCAATTTGCATATGTCATCTCCTGTAATTTAATTCCCTGGGTAAGCCTATGAATAAGCACTATCTTCTTGATTTGAAGAAGATTAAAGCTTGAGGAGATTGTCTCTTGTGCTGGGTCATCCAGCTTTACTAGTCATAGAGCTGGGATTCTAAACAGGTCTTTCCATCCTTCTCCGATGTGCTCATGCCAGTAAGTCAGGTTACCTTCCTATGGACAGTTCTTAGAACATGCCCCACATGACTTTGCAAAGTTTGAAGACTTACAGTCAGGGAGGTATGATGGGGGCATAAAAATGTGCAACTTCAAAGCTTTTTAGGACAACCCAGAAGTCTTCTCCATTGTCCCCAAGACAGTGCCCCCAGGGAGGCTCAGCACTTACCACCAGGTTCCCCAGCACCATCACTGTCAAGAAAAGGATGAGGCATATGGATTTCTGGCCAACTTCCATGCAGGCCCACATGTTCTCGATCCACTCTCCACACAGGATCCGGAAGACGATGAGGAAGGAGTGGAAGAAGTCATACATGTGCCAGCGTGGCCATTCTTCATTGGGCGCGGAGATATTATGCCGATTGTCACGGTAATTATCCCCGAGTAGCTGCTTGCCAACCAAAGCGAAGACAAAGACAATGATGGCCAGGATGATGGTGAGATTCCCCAGTGCCCCCACCGAGTTCCCGATGATCTTGATGAGCGTATTTAAGGTTGGCCAGGACTTGGCCAGCTTGAAGACCCGTAGCTGCAGGGAAACAGAGACTGTCAGGTCCTGGCTACTGTTCTCATCCCTTTTACTCAAGCTTTGACCTGAAACCAAAGGTCAGGAAAAAGTACAAGGCAGCTCATTTTATTAAGATGGGGATGCTCCCAGGAAGCTGCTTTTAGAGACCTTTCTTTCTGTCATCAGTTACTTAAAAATATGACCAGCCTTCCATGGGTCCTTATGTATCAACATGCTTCAGCAACTGTGGAAGTTAGGAGTTTTATACTGAGGCGATGGTCTTACCATAGATATTCTATTCTGTAGCCACAGGCTTCCTGAATGTTAACCTATTCTATGTGGCATGATGGAGCTCACAAATAAGTGAGAATGACCCACTTTCAACCTGATGTAAGCTTAGCCTTTTGCAGGGAGGTCAGGACCCACTGTATTTAAGAAGTACTGGTGAATCATATCTTAGGGCAGTTCTCATCTTGGGGCCATGGACAGCATCTGCTACCACCACCAGCTCTGAAATGGCAAGTATATGATTTCATGGACCCAGCATTTGCATGTTTGTTTGTTTCACGTTGTTGAATGCTAGCCATGCAGGTGCATGGTGCTGTGTGAACTTGTGGGGTATACAGAGAGAGGTATATGGGCTCTTGCCCTCATGGAACTAGTGGTTTAGTTATGAAAAATAGGCAAAGACCCAAAAAGATTTCATTGTAAACCTGAACATGCTAAGTCCCACAAGGGAGCATAAACACTATGCATATAGATGTGTAGACTTTTAAAAAAATTTGTGTGTTTCTTTAATTTGTTAGAAAGAAATATCTGGGTTCTACTGTCATGGGTATTTATGGAGCACCTAGTAAAAATCGGACTCTGGCGTAGGGGTTAAGATGCAATGCCAATCAGAACAGTGCAACAATAACTTCAGCAGCCACACAACAGTAAGGCCCAAGGGAAGTTTAATCCTCTTATGCAGGAAGTTCCATTCCTATGGGGGAGGGGCGTGCAATGCCCTATGTTCACTTTAGACCCAACCTGAAAGTTATGCTCCTTGTA
Source organism: Mustela lutreola (assembly GCF_030435805.1). Lineage (NCBI taxonomy): Eukaryota > Metazoa > Chordata > Mammalia > Carnivora > Mustelidae > Mustela > Mustela lutreola. The sequence continues at coordinate 65,996,824 of NC_081291.1, read as the reverse complement.
CTGGAAGCAGAGCCTAAAACAACAGTTTTGTAGACTAAACACAGAGGCAGCATATAAGCTCAAACAAACACTGAGCAATGGAAACTAGATGGAGCTGTTTTGTGGAGGATATTGGGAGAATGCCAAGTTTCCTTAGCAACATCATTGCCGCAGATTTCTACTCTCACAGTAAACTCTGGACAAGTGCAAAGGCAGAGACTGGAGTAGGGCCCTTGCGGGGCACGACTGGAGACAGTGAGGGACACACGGGCATGCTCACTGGCCATAAGCTAAGGACCAGACATGACTCTTGCCTTAATCTAATCCAAGTTTCCACTGGTTCCTTAGTTAGTTGGGGTGGGGGTAGGGAGTTTAGAAATTAATATTAGAATCCTGTTAGGTAGGAATTTGTAGTCCATAATTAACCTTTTGTTAAACTGCAAGCAAATCATGTGTAATTGTCATTAGGGGGCATGAATCGAGTGGTCCTCTATGAGTTCTTTTATTGTCTTTATGGAAGGCAAGAGAACAAGAGCCCTTTACTTGCTGTTCTAGAGATATCTGAGCTTGGGGGCCCTAGTGTTAGCTATCAGTCAACACACATTTACAGAGTGCCTGCTGTAGAGCCCCTGAATGAGCTGGCTGGCTCTTGCTGGTGTCTAGAGTGAGGGGTCCAGGAAAGCAGCCCCACATGTGTCCACGATTCCAGAGAATCTCACCTCTACCTCCATGCAAATGCTTTCTCTGCACTTTGCCCAGCTTAGCAATACATCAAAAATAATTTTTTTTTTTTTAAGACTTTCTTTATTTGGGAGAGAAGAAGAAGCAGACTCCCTGCTGAGCAGGAACCCTGAGGCAGAGCTCCATCCCAGGACCCTGGGATCATGGCCTGAGTTGAAGCCAGACAATTGACTGAGCCACTCATGTGTCCCTCAAAAAGAATTTCTTTATAATATCACATAAGATTTATAAATTGTTGCTTTTAAATGCTGCTGAATATTGCTTTACATTTAATTAACCATTTCTCTAGTTAATCTCATAATATAAAAACATCTATTTAGAGGGGAAAAGACTAGAAGGAAATATACCAAGTTGATAAAATAGGCATATTTGTATGGAAATATATCCAAATATCTTGGATGTTAGAGTTAAATTTTTCTCTATATTTTCAATTTACTTTAATTAGGATGCTTTACTTTTAGAATAGAGTGAAAAATAAATCTAAAGGTAAGTCTGTCCTCTACCGGGGAGGTCACCACTTGATGATGAAGTGGACCTTATGACAAATATCAATAGACAAGGTAATATGGTAGACTACACTGGATTTCCCTTGGGTTTTCCTTTCCATCAAAAAGTTCTTTCGTATGCTGGATAGGGATGCCTGGGTGGCTCAGTCAATTGTTAAGTGTCTACTTTTGGTCCTGGGATGGAGTCCTGCATCAGGCTTCCTGCTCAGCAGGGAGTCTGCTTCTCTCTCTCTTTTTGCCCCTCCCCCTCTGTTCCTGCTCTATCTCTGGTTCTCTCTCTCAAATAAATAAATAAAATCTTTAAAAATGCTGGATAATAAAATCTAAAGTGTGTTGATGGTCTATCAGTAATGTAAGTAAATTCTTTAGCCAAAAATTAAATAAATATGGGAATTCAGATGTAGAAACAGATTGTTGAAGTTAGCTTTTTCTCTAAAGACATTTGCAAAACCGAGTGAATCTAGCATAGGTTTTAATGGTCTAATGAAGCATGGGGAGCAGGAAACTTATCTCTGTCTACCATAGAAGGTCTAACAGGAATTTCTTCCCCCTTTTAAGACTAGATCCCAAAGAGCTCTAACTTCCATGTAAAGACAAACCAGAAATAAACCCAGGGGAATGCCAGTAAAATTAAATGTCTAGTCCAGGTAGAAAGTGGGAAACTGACACTGAGAATTTAGATCCCCAATGTGGTGCTCACACAGGATTTTGGCTAAAATTCACACTACTAAGTTGTTTCAACCTGAGAATTTAATTTAGAGAAAAACTACAAAGTGCCTTGCAGAAGTGAATGCAAATACTTTCTGAAGAAACCAGTCTGCATCCCAGGTCTCAAAGCACCTCCATCCAAAAGTGTCAAAGAGTTGCAGTAAAACAAACAAATACATAATAATGAGGCATCATGAGGGAGAGAGATCCAGGATGTGTATGTGGAAACTGCCACTCAATTTCCTTAAGTAATAGAATTATTAGCCAGAGACAACAGTATAAGAAGATATAATATGTTTAAAGAAATAAACCACAAACTGGAAGATATGGTAATAGAACAAAACATTATAAATAATAAGTCTTGAAAAATAACCACATGGAACTTCCAGAAATGAAAAATATAACACAACATTTAAAAACTCTAGGAGAATGGGCACCTGGTGGTTCAGTGGGATAAGTGTCTGCCTTCAGCTCAGGTCATGATCCCAGGGTCCCAAGTCCCGCTTTGGGCTCTCTGCTCAGCGGAGAGCCTGCTTCTCACTGTCTCTCTCTCTGTCTGCCTCTCTGCCTACTTGTGATCTCTCTCTGTCAAATAAATAAAAATCTTAAAAAAATCTATGGAGGAATTTCACATAAGATAGATACAGTTTAGAAAAGAATTAATGAATTGCAGATATACAGAAGAAATTATCTAGAAGGTAGCCAGAAAGACATAGATGGAAAATTTCAAAAAGCCATAAAAACACAGGGAATAGAGTGGGAGAGTTTAATACATCTAATAAAAGTCCAAGAGAACAAAAAGAGTGGTGTGGAGGCTAGATTTGCCCACATATTGTCTTGGAACTTTCTGGAACTGAAGAAAAGCACAAACCTGTAGATTCAAGAAATCAAAGAATCTTAAGCATTATAAATGAAAAAATAAATAAATGCATAGCTAAACACATACTAATGACATTACAGAGCAGAAAGACAAAGTGAAGTATCCAGAGAGAAAGGAACAACAGTTAAAATCCAAAGCTTACTACTCATCACTGAGGAACTACTCACACTATGGAATAAATAAATCTTCGATGAACTGAAAAAAAGTAACTATTAATTATCAACTTTCTTTACATTCATTAAAAATTGTGCTTAAAGACACAGGTAAACTGAAGGGCCATCTGTACCCCAATGTTTATAGCAGCAATGGCCATGGTCTCCAAACTATGGAAAGAACCAAGATGCCCTTCAACGGACGAATGGATAAGGAAGATGTGGTCCATATACACTATGGAGTATTATGCCTCCATCAGAAAGGATGAATACCCAACTTTTGTAGCAACATGGACGGGACTGGAAAAGATTCTGCTGAGTGAAATAAGTCAAGCAGAGAGAGTCAATTATCATATGGTTTCACTTATTTGTGGAGCATAACAAATAGCATGGAGGACATGGGGAGTTAGAGAGGAGAAGGGAGTCGGGGTAAATTGGAAGGGGAGGTGAATCATGAGAGACTATGGACTCTGAAAAACAATCTGAAGGGTTTGAAGTGGCGGGGGTGTGGGAAGTTGGGGTACCAGGTGGTGGGTATTATAGAGGGCACGGATTGCATGGAGCACTGGGTGTGGTGAAAATATAATCAATACTGTTTTCTGAAAATAAATAAATTGAAAAAATTTAAAAAAATGAGTAAGTTGGGAATTATTTATGATTGATTGAATCATATAGCTTGTTAAAAACAAGATAAAATTAAAATGCTTAGCACAGTAGTAAGTCGGGAAGGGGTATATGGAGTGAAAGTGGTCTTGGAAAATAGAGGTTTTAGCTAACTTTTGACTTTAATTAAATAATTCCTAAGGTAACCCCTCAAGAAATACATACAGAGAGGTTCGCAAACTAATAAAGGAGGAAAATGGAACAGGAAAAAATAAACAGTCCAAAATAAATCAAAAATTGAGGAAGAGAGGGGGTACCTGGGTGACTCAGTGGGTTAAGTGTCTGCCTTTGGTTCATTTCATGATTCTGTGCTCCTGGGACCAAGCCCAGCAGGGAGCCTGCTTCTCCCCATCTTTCTGTTCCCCCTCCCCCACGGCTCATGTGCTCTCTCTCAAATAAATAAATAAAATCTTAAAGAAAGAATTGAGGAAGACAGGGAACAAAAATACTAGGACAGATGAAGCAAACAGAAAACCCAAAATATGATAAGCACAAATCCAAACATATCAGTATGCATGATAAAGTAAGTGAGCTAAATGTTTTGGTTAAAAGACAAAGATTGGATTGTCAGAGGTAAATAAGAATCCAAAATCTGACTGTATTCTATTTATGAGACTCATATTAAAACCCTAAAGGTATACAAAAGTCATAGAAAAAAGGATGGGTAAAGATACATCATGCAAATTCTATATCAAAGGAAAACAGAGTCTTTTAATTTTAATATGAGGCAGATGAGGTTTTTTTTTTTTTTTAGGCAAAAAACATTTTTTAGGGAGAAAGAAGGTCAATTCTTACTGATAAAAGTTTCACTTTACAGGGAAGATATAACAACTTAAAATATGTATGCATTTAATAACCCAGCTTCAAGATAGAACCATAAGGAGAAACAGACCATGCCATAATCATAGTGGGAGATATTTTTATACACTACCATCTCAGTAATTGCTAGAACAGGCAGACAAAAATAAGCAAGGATGTAGAATATTTGGACTGCACAATGAACTTTCTCTACCTGATGGATATATGCAGAGTATTGTACCCTACAACCGCAGAAGACACCTTTTCAAGTGAATAAGGAACATTTTCAACATGCTGGGCCAAAAGAAAATTACAATAAATTTCAAAGCATTGAACAAGCTGTGTATGTTCTCTTAAGTGTAATACAATTGAGCTAAAATTTGATGGCATGAAGATAACTAGAAATTAAGAACTATGCTTCTTATTAACCTTTGAGTCAAAGAAGAAATCAAATTTGAAATTAGAAAATATTTAAAACCAAATAATAAGGAAAATTCTACATATTAAAGCAGTTCTTAGAAGGAAATGAAGTCTTCATTGAATATATTGGAAAGGAAAATAGGTTGAAAATTCCATCTTAAGAAGTTAGAAAAGTGTAAAACATGTAGGACGGAGGATGTAATTAAGATAAGATGCAGGATTACTTGAAATAGAAAACATCAATGAAGGAGAAGAGACCAATGAGCTAAAAGTTGGTTCTTTGAAAAGACTAATTAAATTGAGGACCTTTGGCAAGGCTAATATAGTAACAGATGAGAGAAAGCACAAATCACCATTTTTAAGGAAAGAAAAAGGTAACATAAGTGCAGGTGATATAGACCCTTAAAATATAATGGCATAGCACACACGACTTTATGCCAAAAAATTTGAAAATTTAGATAAGGGAAATTTTTAGAAAACTATAACTTACCAAAACCAATTTGAGAAACAGAAAACCTGAGTAGTCGCACAGCCAGTAAAAAAATTAAGTCAGTCATGAAAAATTTTGACCTCAAATGGCCTCATTGGTAAATTCTACCAACCCTATCAGGAGTAAGTAATTTCAATCTTATCCAAAGACTGGGTATAGAGGAAGAGGACTTTTTCTCACCTCTTTTTATGGAAATTAGTGCAACCTTGATAGCTAGTTGCTAACACCTGGCAAGTGCAATGTAGGAAGGAAAATTATAGACCAAATATTACTCATCAATAAGGATGCAAAAATTTTAAGCAAATTATAAGAAAACTGAAACTTCCATTGTATAGAAAAATGTATCATAATCAAGTTACGTTCATCCAAGGAAGGCAATGTTAATTTTACAGCAGAAAATCAATTAATATAATGCACCACTGCAATGCATTAAAGGACAAATCATTTGATTATCTTAATACATGGAGGACAGTTGTCTGATAAAATTAAATATCCATTCCTGATAAATATACTTAAAAGAGAACTTCCTAAACCCATAAAAGTTTTGTTCTTTATCTTTAAAAAAAAAATAAACATTATACTTGGTGAAATATTGAAAGCAATCTCTTTGAGATCAGGAAAACAGCAAGGATGTCTGCTATTAACACTTTCTTTCAACAGTATACGGGTCATCTTAATCATCACAATAGTGTAGTTAAAAGAACCAAATGGAGAGGATGTGGAGAAACGGAACCCTCTTACATTGTTGGTGGGAATGCAAGTTGGTGCAGCCACTTTGGAGAACAGTGTGGAGATTCCTCAAGAAATTAAAAATAGAGCTTCCCTATGACCCTGCAATTGCACTACTGGGTATTTACCCCAAAGATACAGATGTAGTGAAAAGAAGGGCCATCTGTACCCAATGTTTATAGCAGCAATGGCCACGGTCGCCAAACTATGGAAAGAACCAAGATGCCCTTCGACAGACGAATGGATAAGGAAGATGTGGTCCATATACACTATGGAGTATTATGCCTCCATCAGAAAGGATGAATACCCAACTTTTGTAGCAACATGGACAGGACTGGAAGAGATTCTGCTGAGTGAAATAAGTCAAGCAGAGAGAGTCAATTATCATATGGTTTCACTTATTTGTGGAGCATAACAAATAGCATGGAGGACAAGGGGAGATGGAGAGGAGAAGGGAGTTGAGGGAAATTGGAAGGGGAGGTGAACCATGAGAGACTATGGACTCTGAAAAACAATCTGAGAGTTTTGAAGGGGCGGGGGGTGGGAGGTTGGGGGAACCAGGTGGCAGGTATTAGGGAGGGCACAAATTGCATGGAACACTGGGTGTGGTGCAAAAACAATGAATACTGTTATGCTGAAAAGAAATAAAAAATTAAAAGAAAAAAAAAGAAAAAAAAAGAACCAAATGGTATAAGCACTAGAAAAAAAGAAACAAAACTCATTATTTGCATATGATATGATTGTGTTAAAAAATTTGAAAGACTGTATAGATAAATCGGAATTAATGAGAAATTTCTGGATACAAAAGTACTATGTAGCAAAATGTTAATAAAAAACACTCAGAAAAAGACATTTAAAAAGAGATTTCATTTATAATAGCATAATGAACTAGAGAATATCTAGGAATAAATCTAACAAAAGATGGAGAAAATTCCTAATGGAAAAAAATTATAAAACTCTAGGGAGAGATTATACAACTATTGAAAGTTTGAAAAAAATGGAAAGTGTGCTGTTTTCATAGGTCTGAAGACTACATAATGTAAAGGTTGCATTTCTTCCTAAATTGATGTATAAATTATTACAGTCCCAATAGAAAAGAACAACAGTTTTGTGTGTATGTGGGGATGTAATTTGGCAAGTTGATTCTAAAATGAATACAGAGGTGCAGGGGCTAAGATATTCTTGAAGAAATAAGATGGGGTGGGTGACTTGCCTTATAGACACAGACATGCTCAAGGCAACTGCAGGACTTAAGACATGTGGTATTGCTAAAAGGACAGACCAGTGGATGCATGGAGCCAGGATATCAGTGATGGGAAGGGAGGCAATGCTACTTTGAAGGGAGCAAAAAGCAAAAAGGAAGACACAGCATTTTCATTTCTTCCTTCTGTCCTTATTTTCCTCCTTTCTTTCAATCAACAAGTGTTTACTGAGTTCCTACTATGTGATGGACATTGTGATAGAATAGTAGACAAGGAAACCCTGGTTTTTGTCTCACAGATGATTGCAAACTGTGTAAAACAGATTAATTTGCTGGGAGAATCCAACCTAAAATAATGTGGTCAGGAAGAACCTCTCTGAGGATGTGATGTGTGGGTTGAGCCAGGAGAAATGAGAATGAATGATCTAAGTAAAGACAGGGGAAATCATCCTGGGCTGAGGGAGTGAATGTGCAAAGGACCGGAGGCAGGAATAGTTCTGTTAAGTGTGAGGAGAGGGAGAGGAAGTCTCTTTGGCTGGAGTGAAGTGGGCAAAAGGAGATTGTTTGCAGAGGTAAGCAAGTCTTGATTTTGCCAACCTTGGAGACCATCAAAAGGACTCTGGATTTTGTCCTCAGAGCAATGGGAGACCACTGAAGACTTACTTGTAAGCAACAAAAGATGATAATACTAGGATAAACTGTGTGTCTGTGGTTGGCCAAGGGAGGTATATGGGAACTCTGTGTGCTGTCTGTTCAATTTTTATGAACAATCTGAAACTGTTCTAAGAAATAAAGTCTATTAATAAAAATGATGAAACTGACGATATGGGTTGTGTGAATTTTCTATGGTAATGTCCACAGCTCAGGGTTAGGCGCAACAGAGGGAATATTGGGTTTCAGCTTCAATATTTGATAGGGTTTTGCCAAATACAAAAATGTGAAGGGCTAGAGCCAAAAGGTGGTTGAGTTTCTTTAAAGCGTATCATAATATTGATAGACCATGTTATCAGTCACTTAATGAGGAATGGGAAGGTGGTGGAGGAGGAGGACTAATGGCTCCCAGAAAAGCATGGGGGTGGTAGCCGTGGTTAGGGAATGGTGAGATGAGCAGCGTGTCAGGATCAGGAAGGTGGGACCAGAGAGGCAAGTCCCTGGAGAATTCTGTAGGCCAAGGCTATGGAATAAACCTGCCTATTTGTAGTTGTTTGAGAATATAGGCTTCATGGAGTCAGCAAAATAAGCACGTAGATTTGAAAACACCAAGCTTGTATTTCCCCAAGTGTGCCAAAAGTGTTCATATTGTAGTAGAAAACTAACTTCAGGCCCTCCAAGGGCATAGGGAGTATGGACTCTTGCTCCCTCAATGTTTGTGCATGGGGGATCTGACATGGACCATTAATGGGTACCTGCCTCTTGACATCATTTTCTAGGTACTTAGAGAAATCTGTCTTCTAAAAATCCATTTTTCTAAAAAATCTGTCCTTCTAAATCACTAAAAAAATTGTTTTAATTCCTAACTTCTCAAGTTTCCACATTATGAGTACAGGGCTCTGTAGGCCCACTATGCCCTTTTTTCCATAGGACAATGAAAGACGTCATTTCAGACAGATGTCACCAACTGGTGGTATATGACACAAATGTGTCCCAGGATATGCTTCATTTGACTTTTAGAGTGCCTTTTAAAAAACTGGATTAGTAGCCCACATTAAAGTATCGATTTCTTGTTTCTTATGAAAAGCTGTAGACTAGGACAATAATGGATAGGGACACTTCCTTGGCATAAATCTCTGTGACTCCTATGTAAATGCCCCTCCCTGGAGTCAAGCATTGTGTTGGGTCTGCCTACCTGTGTATGTGGGACAACTATTCAGTGCCAAGATCTCTTGCTTGGCCATCTTTATATCATCATCTGCTTGATTCCTGCAGGCCTTTGAGTTTGCCATCCCAGTGCAGATAAACCAAGCCGGGGAGCTCAGTGCTGCTTTGCTGGCTGGCCCCAAGCAGACCTTCTGGCCTAGAAGTGGATGTTGTGAGATTGCTGGACATTCTCTCTTTCACTCTGTCCTCTCTCTCTCCAAAGATGGACACTGGACCTGGTTGGCTCTAAGAGAATACTGAGGATGTAATTAGCCCATCCTAACATGCCATGGTATGTCAAGGGGTTAGCTCTGTGCCTGACACATTATCAGTGCTCAAGAAACAGTAGCTGCTATGATTATCACTGTTATTGTTATTTGATAAGAGAGCAAGAGGGTACAGTTGAGGGGGACCAGGCCCAGAGTTGAGAAGTCATACCCCACTTTTGAGTAAATAAAAAGGACCGAGTCTTCAGCTTCCTGGAACCATGCCCTGCCTCCTCCACACAGGGACAGGAGAGAAAGAGATTGCTGGCTGCTGAGGTCCCCGAATGACAGCATCTGTTCCCAGAGGTGTGGCTCCATGAATGTGGAGGGAGTCTCCCCAAGTCGCCAAGAGAGAACATTACCAAGCGGAAGGTCCGCAGCACTGACAGGCTCCCCTTCTTGGCCGCACCCAACTCTATCAGGCTCACAGTGACAATGATGCAGTCAAAGATGTTCCACCTCTTCTGGAAGTAGTAGTAGGGGTCAAAGGCAATGATTTTGAAGACCATTTCAGCAGTAAAAAACACAGTAAAGACCTGTGGTTGGAAAGAAGAATCCATCTCAGTAGAGTCTGTGGAGTTAGGGGACAATGACAAGTAGGGCAACAGGGAAATGTCTAGTTTAAAATAAAATAACAAATTACTTGACTTTGTTTTCACTTAGGTTCCTAATACTCTGTGGGCTCTTGAATGACTGTGGATGGAAACACTCAATGTGACAGCACAGAGAGACTCTGGACCAGTGTTCAGGAGCTATGCATTAGAACCCAGGCTTTAGTGTTTTCATGTGAATGGTGGTAGAGGAGGAAGATCGTTAGGATAATAATTATTACATAATTATCTAAATGAGAAGTCAATCTGGTTCAGTTAGTTAAAATCTGGGATTGTGGGGCAACACAGACCCAGAGAAAAATCCAACTTAGCCATGTCCCAGCTTGTGAAAGCAGACAGAGTCAATTTCCTCATCTGTATAATGGGCATAAAATGAGAAAATGCATACACAATTCTCAGCAAAGGTCCTGGCCAATATTACCTCATTAATAAATAATAGCCGTTAAACTAGAGCAATAATAATAAGTTCTAAAAGTCTTTCAGCTCCGGGTATCTTTAGTTGTAAAAAGGGCAGGGTTCTGACACTGAGAAAGGTCAAGCCCAGGCTCAGGTCGTGGGAAAAGCAGTAGGAAAGGGAGATAAGTAGGGAAGAAGGATCGGGTGCTATTCTCTCATTTGCTCTTAGCAATGTCTATCACTGGCCTGGGAAAGAGGTGGTTGCATTGCCTTTACACAGAAGGAAAGGCTGGGAGTTTAAGTGATCCGCCTGATACCACGGACTGCAACTCTCTAATTCAAAGTGCATGAACTGAGTGCATTTTGCAGACAAGTGAGGCGTGGTGGGGTGGGCTGAGGTCCTGTGTCCTACTGGGACTGGGTCAATGGGCTCCATCCTCATGGGCTGTGCCATCTTGGGCAAGATACTCAATCTCTCTTAGTCTCAGTACCTTCTTTGGGGCTGTGAGGGTGGTGATAGCCTCACAGCATTGTTGTGTTGTAGAGATAACACTGACAAAGCACCAAACTCTGCCTGCCTTTCTTGCTTTCTTTTTAAAACATGTCACAATGCTCTGTCCCAATGGTGAAGACCTTTTTCATTTCTTGTTACAGTTCTCCAGCTGCAAAATGAGAGTGTGGGCTCTGAGGTCTCTTCTGAAAGACCTTCTGTGGTTTGTGCTGACTTCTCGGAAATAGGATTTTCCTTCTCTTTCCACTTCCCCTCTTCATATCAACTTTAAAGTAGAATGTGGCCTCTCATCCCAGGTGCTGCCAAAATATAATGGCTAGCTATGATGGTTCTATAGCATCCCAGAACCTGCTGGAATCCTTTTCACATCACTGGATTCTGGGAGAAGGAGAGCTTTCTAAGGAAGAGTAGTCACATTTTCCAGAGACTTCCTTTCTACTTAAGTCTGCAGCCCACGAGGAGTTGGAGGAGCGGGATGATCCTGGAAGACCAAATAGGCTACCTCTAGTGGGGTAGACATTGCAGTAAACATGGAGGCAGGATCCTGAGCTTGTTACCTTCTGCTTACTGTGTAGTGAAGTCCAGTATGGATTTTATCTTGTTAAAAGCAAATAATACTAAAAAGAAATAATGAAGGACAACTCAAAGTAACATCCTGTCCAAACCAGATACAAAAGGAAAGTTCTGACTCCCTAGTGCTTTGGTTACAACAGCAACCACATTTCTATGTTCCCTCCCTCCCATTGCCTTCCTCGCTCCTCCCCCACTCTGTCTGCCCTTAAATGATGCCACTGAAAAATCCACCACCATTGTGTTTTGCAGTCATAAAAGCAATAGAACTAGGAGGAAACTTTGCAAGTCCATAGGCTGTCTTTAGATGTGAAAGTGACATTTATCCTAACTCCAATGGAGATGCAGCTGTGATCCAGAGAATTCAAGCACCTGACCTAAGTTCTATAAACAGGGAGCTAGCTGCCTTTTGGTCAGGACTTTCCAGGTCCGTTTCCCTGTGCTGGTTCATCTGAAAGAAATTTGCACCAGCTCAGCCTGGCTCTCCAGGCTTGACTTCCTCTCTCAGTGCCACCACATCTCCAACACCTCCCATCTCTCCATCAACATCCATTGAATGAAGACATGCTGCCACCCCATCCAAAGCCCCCCACCACGACAGCTGGGCAAAGGCTGGCAGCACACTCACAATGTTGCCTATCTGGAGCATGGCTTCGAAGGCGGCACTCATTCCGTGGTGCTCCATGGCCATGAAGACTGTGTTCACCACAATGCACAAGGTGATGGTGAGCTCTGCAAAAGGGTCTGTCACAATCCCAAAGAGAAGTGTCTTGAGCTTCACCCACATGGGGCAGCACTCCCAGATCAAATACTTCTGAGCCAAAGTGGTCAAGCAGGGTGGGCACCTCCGTTCGGATTCCTCCAATTCTGTATCACAGGTGTGGTCAATGACAGCTGTCAGGCATGTATCCTCTTATGCTGGGAGCCCCTGGTCATCCCCTAAACCTTGTCAATACTAATACCACTGGCAGTTTCTGCCCCAGCACCCTGCTCATGACCTTTGCCTATTTTCTGAACTCCTTCATTCCAGGAAGTGCAGTCCAATCTCTGTCCCCATTCAGTCCCCCAAAGCATGGACCCTACACTTTTTAATTGCCCAACCCCCAAGTCATGTTCTTAGTTCTCCATTTACCTGGCTTAGATTTCATGTCCAGCCATCTATAAACCCCCTTGCAGACACCCTTAGTTCTCTTGCCCTTCTCCACTCCTCTCTTTCCCTGAACATGCAGATTCTTCTGCATCTATACCAACCAGGTAAACCTGGTTAGAAAAACTATACAACCATGCTGACTGGTCCCACTAGCAAGTTATGAGTCCCAGTTTGTCACAGTCCAGAAATCCTGCCATGTTTCTCCATTTCAGTCTACTCCCTCAGTCTTCCAGGCTAACATTTCTCACTTCCCCACTATCCTCCAACCTTCCCCTATCTACTTTCTCGTTGCTGACCAGCATCTTTTGATTTCCCTCAGAATATAAAATCACTCACAAAAGAACTTCCCCTTCTTCTTTTCACTGAGTTTCCAAGGAATCTACAAGTTTATCACCATGTTCTGTACCTTATTCAGCACACGAGCTCACTCTACTCCTATTTGTGTACCTGCTCAAGGCCTGTGTCATCCCCTTTCTCTGCCCTCCAGACTATTCTTATCAGCACGTGAACATGCTTTAAGTGTATCTCCACTTTTCAAAAGATAACCCTGGGACCTTTGTAATTCTTCATCTACTGTCCCCTTAGCAACAAAATTCCTTGTAAGAGTTTTCTACATTTAACTTTCTCTAATATCTCACTTCTGTTTCCTCCCTGACCCCTGGAATCAGGCTTTTTACCTCTTCCACATTCAAATAATCAATTTCTAGTTATCCCCTTACTCTGCTCTCACAGCATTTGATAGAATTTGTAATGTTCTCCTCGAAATCCCTTCCAGGACATCATAACCTCTTGGTTTTTCTCCCTTGTCAGTGACTTCTTCTCAACTTCAGTTCCTGTCTCTCCCTTTCCTGCCTCTGAATGTTGGAGATCTCAAGCATTCTCTCCTTGATATTTCTTTTTTCCCCTCTCTAGGTAATCTCCCTGAGCCCCATGGTCTTAAAAAACCATCGCTATGTTATCTGCCACCAGATTATATGTTGAGTTTCTGATCTTTTCCTTAAGCAACAGGCTCATCTCTAGCTGCTTCCATTAAAGCTCCATGTGGATGTGCAACTGGGCCACTTCAACAGAGGGCAACTATAGAGGTCTATCTATAAATGCTCCTGTAAGATACACACTCTGCAGATATGCCAGCCCACGTGGCAAGGAAAGATTCTGTCCATTGATTATATTACTACTACTATTACTACTAGAAACAACTGATAAAATCCATTTTGAAAAACAGTGAGTTTGATTTACCTACAGAAATGTTAAAAAAAAAAAAACACAACTTCATATATATGTGACCTGTGTGAGTGTGTGTGTGTGTGTGAATGCATGGAATGTAGCAAGAAGGATACATGAGAAACTGAGAGTGCACTGGGACACTGGGGAGCATCAAGTCTCTTTAGTATGAGACAGACATAGTTTTCTTTGTATATGCATCTGTAGTATTTGAATTTTTTTGCTATATATATTTTTCAAAAGAAAGGAACTTATAGAAGTAATATATGCTCCCAAATTTTGCTAAGTTTCATTTTCCTATACATAAATAAAAAATTATGTGTAATCAAATTTATCCGTGTTGTTCTTTATGTTAACTTGTTTTCATGCCTTGCATTATAAGCCATTCTCATCATAAGATTTAAAAAACACCTATTCACATTTTCTCCTAGTTCTCTTGTAGCTTTACCTTTCCCTTAAAATTTTAGTGCATTTGGGGTTTATTTTCAGTAAGGATTAAGATATTAATCCAGTTTATTTTTTCCAACCTCTGGTTATTTATAAAAATGCTGTTTATTACATAATATCTAATTTTCCAAAGGATTTGAAATTTCATTTTTGTCATAAATTATTTCCATCTATGCCCATATACTTTCATATGCAAGTGTCCATTTCTGTTCCATAGATCAAACTATTTTCACTACCACATTTTTGTAATGATTTATAATCTTTGTAAGCCTTTAAAATCTTCCAAACATTTTGTCAAATAAAGTAAAAAAAAAAAACTGAGAAAAAGTAAAGTAAAAAGTAAAGTAAAAAAAAACTGCGTCATATCATAGACAAAATGCTCATTTCATTAACATGTACGAACTTTTAAAAATCAATGAGAAAAAGACCAAACCAATAGAAAAATGATTAGTTTCTAAAAGGAAAATTCAAATGGTTTATAAATATTTGAAAAGATGTCCAATAATACTCAAAATGAAAGAAATGCAAAATAAAGCTATACTAAAATATTATTTCACGGATCAGATTTGCTAAGATAAGACAGTTTGATAATTATGTTTTGGAGGATGTGGGTTGAAAGACAGTATCATCCATTGCTCGGGTGGGTGCCAGTTGATATAGTTATACAGAGCATCCCTTGTTCAAAACTAAAAATGCTTACCCCCATGACAAAGCAATTTCACTTTGAAGCATTGAACCTATAGTGCATGTAGAAGGTGTTGTAGTGACCGTAGAATTTACTTCCCATCAAGAAGGGAATGGCTAATTAAATTATGGCACTTCTATATAACGTAATACTAACAGTTATTGGAAAATGTAAGAGTACTTACCTGGAATGATTTTCAGGATATATTCATTAAAAAAATTATGACACAGAATAGCATATGTGATATGCTACCATTTTCAAGGGAGAAGAAAGACTATATATTTTTAATTGAGCATAACAAAATATTTTTGGGAGGAAACACAAGACAACAGGTTTGGACATTTTTTCTGGAAAGGAGAGGTGGGTAGACAGAAATAATTCTCTTTTTTAAAATATGCCCTTTAGTGTGTTTTAAATCTTGTATAACATATTGCCCATTCAAACAAAAAATGTTCTAAATAAAAATTTGATAAACAGATTTTATTTAAATAATGGAGCAAAGAAAGTGTTACTCTTTCCACTTCCAGGAATCAATGAAAGCATCCAGGAGACTGAGAAATAGAAATGCAAATTCTTGCCAATGATTTTGTGGATTTGATACCAAAAGCAAAGTCCACTAAAGCAAAAGTAAAGACACAAGATGACATCAACTAAAAAGCTTCTGCGAAGGAAACCATCAACAAAAGGAAAAGGCAACTTATGGAATGAGAGAAAATTGCAAGCCATTCATCTGATAAGGAGTTAATATTCAAAATATATAAATAGCTCCTACATATCAGTAACAAAAAAATCCCCCAAATAATTTGATTTTAAGTGGGCAGAGGAACTAAGTAGACATTTTCTTTTCCAAAGAAGATGTACAAATGGCCAACAGATACATGAAAAGATGCTTATATCAGAAATCAGCAGGGAAATGCAATTAAAAAAGCAATGAGATACCACCTCACACCTGATGAGGGAGCAGGAGGCTGGCTGAGGATAAAGCAAAAGCTGGCGCCTTGCACGCCCCCTCCACCCGCTCCCCTCCATATGTGTAGCATTCCTCAGGCACCCCTGACTGCCATAAAAGGATAAATAGTTAACTTGCTGAGATCACAATCCTGCAAGACAGGAGTCTCCCTTGGTTTGCAAATGTCCTTGAGATTACAACAAAGAAGTTACCTTATCAATAGCCCAATTTCCAAAGACACAGATCTCAGTTCCTCAAGCCCTAATGTCACCCTCCCCTCCATAAAAAACTGAAGGAGGCGGAGGTAGAAGGAAAAGTAAATAAAGTTAAATTTCTTCTAAACCTAAATCTCATGAACAAGGATGCTTGATAGCAGGAATGTGACATTCCACCAGGAGACTCTCAATTGTCTTTACTTGATAGTAACAAAGCCTTCAATATCCTGATAGTATTCTTTGCCCCAATAGCCCTTCTGGACACCCCTTTGTCCTCACCTACCCAACTCCTGTGTATATAACCAACCACTCCTCACAACCCGGGGCAGCAGCTCTTCCTGCCCACGGGTCCTGTCCCTGTGCTTTAATAAACCACCATTTTGCACCAAAGATGTCTTAAGAATTCTTTCTTTAGTCATCAGCTCCGAACCTCACCCCACCGAACCTGACTTAGGTTCTGGGACTTCATCACACCTGATAAAATGGCTATCATCAAGAAGATTAAGAGACAATAAGCGTTGGCAAGGATGTGGAGAAAAGGGAACCCTGGTGTACTGCTGGTGGGGATGTAAATTAGTGCAGCCACTGTGGAAAACAGTATGGAGATTCCTCAAAACATTAAAAATAGAACTTCTATGTTAGTTCCAAAGGAAATGAAATCAGTATCTCAAAGAGACATCTGTTCTCCCCATGTTTATTGATGCACTATTCACAATAGCCAAGATATGGAACAATCTAAGTGTCCATCAATAGATGGATGGATATAGAAGATGTGAGACACACCCACCCGCCCATACACCCTCCTCACAACACGGGAATATTATTCAGCCACAAGAAAAGAAGGAAATATTGGTGTTTACCCTTAAACTTGAGGACATTATGCCAAGTGAAGTCAGTCAGACAGAACAAGGTAAATACTGATGTTACACAGTATCACTTCTACGTGGAATATTAAAAAAAAAGAGATGAACGTGTGAGGTGTGAGGGATATATTCATAACCTAGATAGGGAAAGTCTTTCACAATGTATACATGTATCAAATCATCACAATGTACACTTTCAATATTTTACAGTTCTGTCAATTATACCTCAAAAACTGAAAAAAATCTTCCAAAATAATGATAACATAAAAAAAGGATGTGCTGCCCCTCTACTTCCAGAAACCACTAAAGGCATCAAACCTGAGAGACAGAAATGCAAACTCTAATGAAACTAGAAAACATTTGTAAAAATCAAATCATAAGTTATGTGCAAAGGCTAGCAAATACAGGACAGGTCAATCAGAGTACAGGAGAATGCTCCGAAAGGACACTTGGAATGACAGCAATATAAACTGGCAAAGTATGTTTTCTAAAGCAGTTCGCACACCCTGGAGGCAAAATCAACGATCTCTAGCTGAAACAAAAGCAAGCACTTCCCTGGACCTATTCTGGCACTAAAAAGCACAGGAAGCCGTGTTGCATTAAAAATCTTGCAGATGGGCCATTGTGTCAGGATGCGCATGTCTGTGAGGCAAGACAGGAAAAAACTCTGCCTTGTAAACAGCCTTAACTGTTGCTGATCTTGAATGTCTGGGGAGACCCAGAGTCTAAGCGAATCATACACTTGCTAGCTTGGAACATGATCACAGCTCTTTCCTTGAAAGACTCCTACAGAAATTTAAGCCAGAAAGAACATCCTTCCCTTCCTTTGGCTACAATTAAAGATGCCATTTCTCCTATTAACATTCTTCACTTGTGCATCCTTTCCTGTCGCTTCAGGAATCTATTGAATATTCTCTCTTTCCTTTATCTTCAGTCTTTCCCATTGTCACAGATCCTCTCCATTAGCATGTAAATATACTTTTTAAATACTCCATACAAGAAAATAAATAAACAATGCTACTTACACCCTGGTGATGTTTTACTATCTCCTCCCTTTGGCAGGCAAACTTTTGAAAACGTTGTCTATAAACAATATATCCTTCTCCTCCCACCACATCTCCCTTCTTCAACCTCCTCCCATACCCTGCAAATCCTCACTTCTTAGATCACCGAAGACATCCCTATAACCAAAGCCCCTGGACTCTTTTCAGACTTAATCTTATTTGATTTTTCTACAGCATCTTTTGCTGCTTTTGACTTGTCTATTCTTCCTGAAGGAATTCAGACCCCAGGTCTGTGTTGTATTCTTCTGGGTCTTCTCCTATTTCTGGACATTCCTTCTCAGCTTCGTCTGCTGAATTTGTCTCTTCTGCTCAATCACTAAACATTATAGTTTTCTTAGAAATCTGTCCCAGGTCTTCTCTTCTTACTCAATTCTTGTGTCATCTTATCCACTTGCACCTTTGCAAAATTGTCTACATTCAAACAGCTTTTAAATATGTATTTCTAGGTCATCTTCATCTTCTAAGTTCTAGACCCATTTATTGCAAATCTGACTTCCTCCTGGAAATTCTTACCTGAATGCCCCAACCTGAAACCTGCTATATCCTTCCTCCTGGAAATTCTTACCTGAATGCCCCATACCTGAAACCTGCTATATCCCAGACTCAACTCATGATCTTCCCTCTCATCTTTCCCCAGTGAATCTGAAGGAGCAGGAGGCTGGCTGAGGACAAAGCAAAAGCTGGCGCCTTGCACCCCCCCTTCACCTGCTCCCCTCCATATGTGTAGCATTCCTCAGGCACCGCTGACTGCCATAAAACGATAAATAGTTAACTTGCAGAGATCACAGTCCTGCAAGGTAGGAGTCTCCCCTGGTTTGCAAATATCCTTGAGATTTACAACAAAGAAGTTACCTTATCAATAGCCCTAATGTCACCCTCCCCTCCATGAGAAACGGAAGGAGGCGGAGGTAGAAGGAAAAGTAAATAAAGTTAAATTTCTTTTAAACCTAAATCTCATTAACAGGGATGCTTGATAGCAGGAATGTAACATTCCACCAGGAGACTCCCAATTGTGTTCAAACTATCAATCAATAAGCTCAGCCCCACCCGAAACTTGTTTGTATCTGTCTATAAAAATCCTGTACCGACCCAGCTCTGGACCTCTTGGTGTTATCGGCAACGAGCGCTGCAGAGGTCCAGGTTCAAACCTGCAATAAACGACCCTTGCTGATTGGCTTTGACTCACGTCTCTGGTGGTCTTTTAAGGTGGGGGTAATATTCAATTGGCATTTCAAATCCCACTAAAGTATTCCTTTTACAAGCTGTTGCACCAGTATCCCTTCAGTTGCTTATGCCAGAAACATGTGACCCACCGAGTCCTGAATCTTAGGTCCCTGGGATAGCTCTTAATCCTCCCAATTCCTACCACTCTTACTGTTACCACCACAGAGTCCAGGCACTGCCATCTCTCAGCTGGTTTCCTCCCAACTGGTTTCCTTGCCAACACTCTTCCCCTTTTAATTCCATTCCCTACGCGAATTCAGAGTAACCTTTACAAAATGCAAATGTAGCTCCCTTGCCTCCAATCATTTAATGGCACCTTACTGCTCTTAGGATGAAGCCCCAAATCCTTAATTTGGTATAGGAAATTCTGTGGGTTTGGCCCCAGTCCATCTCTCCAGCCTTATTTTGAGCCCCTTTCCTCCTTGCTCTCTGTGCTTCCACCAACCACATCAGGCTTTTTCATTTCTTTAAATACTAAGCTCTCTTCTGCTTCAGAGATTTTGCTGTCCTTTCTGCTTGGAATACTTCCCTAACTCCAGGCTAAACTTACCATATTTCCTTTAGCATCCTGTACTTCTCCTTCGAGACACTCAGCACACTGGTAATAACTTATTCCAAGTCCCTGTCTCCTACTCAGCATGAGGGTAGAGACTGGGCTGTGTTGACTGCTATGCCCCTGCTTCTGGTCTAGTCTGGACAACTGTCCAATCTTAGCTTGTGTGCAAACATTGATGGTTCATGTGCCCTGAGCTCAGTGAATTGCCAAATTCTTATTGGGTTGGGCCAAACTTTCTCAGGCACAATCACTCCCAAAGAGGTGGCCTCTGTAAATTCCAACACAACTTGGACAATGCCAAGTACCCTTCATATATTGTGAGTGTTGTGGGTATAATGTCCGACCAGAGAAGATCAGAAGTCATCTGCACTATGCTCAAGCAACTTTGACCTCTTTGCCCTAATCTGAAGTTGTCTTTACCCAGATTGTCTTAAAAATATCAGTGAGTCTCCTGCTTTTCCTAGTCTATTCTTCCTTGAGAGGAAGTCTGTCCTACCTCAGGATATCTGACCATTCCTTATTCTCTTCCTATCTATCAGTTCAGGTCATTATAATAAGCATCACCCCCAAATGTCACCTTTGTGTGTCACTCTCATTAACCATTCATTCAACAACTGTTTGTTGAATGTCTACTGTATGCCAAGCACTGCTCTTTCAGGTTCTGGAATCTAACCATGAATGGAACAGGTACATCTCTGCCCTCGTTTACTACTGAGTAAATAAGAATAGCCAACATCTGCTGAACATTTACTAAGTGCCAGTTGTGGATCTAGACCCTTTACTTATGCTAACTCACTTAATCCTCAAAAAACATTACAAGATAAGTACATTTTCACTATTTTACAGGTGAGGCAATTGAAGCATAGAACAGTTAATGGAGATCCAAAGTTGCACAGCCTACCCTGCATGGCAGAGCCAGGAAACAAACCCAGGCAGTCTAGCTCCAAGGTCTATGTTCTGAACTATCATGCTCTGTTGCTTCTCATCAATTCTGAGACCTCTTTTGTTCTAACCTGGGTTGGGATGTGTTTGGAACACTGTTTTAGTTAATTCTTGTCTCTTTCCTGCAAAATACATTGCATGTGACATTCATCTGTCTGGAACTCTCTCCCCTACTCTCTTTTAAGTCTGAATCCCTTACTTCATTCAGATTTCTGGTCTCCTTAGGGAGAATGGCTTTTTGCATCCACCTTATCTGAAATAGCCCCTCTGTAGTCCTATCATTCCTATCTCCTTCCCTACTTTATTTTTTCCCCTACTTCTTATCATTACCTGAAAATCTATTTTTTAAAAATTTTCTGTATGCTCTGGCTCCCAGAATGTAAATTCCATGTGTACTGGCTTCTATCTTGTTCACCACTGAATTCCCAGCACCAGAATAATGCCAGACATAAAGCAGGTGCTGAATAAATGGTTGTTGAAGAGTAAATAAATGAAAAAAAAAAAAAAGAGGAAGAGGAAGCTTGAAAGTTTTGGGAAATAAATGAAGAAGCAAGCTGTTTGTATTTAACATTAACTGTTTGATGGCTAATAGCAAAAAGAAAAAAGAATCCAAGCAACTCACCAGGCCAGCAAAAAATTACAGGCATAGCAGCATGTTAACATCCTATGCAGCCATCAAAAATGCTAGGCATATTCAAATTAAAACCACATTGAGATATCACCTTACACCAGTTAGAATGGTCAAAATTAGCAAGACAGGAAACAACATGTGTTGGAGAGGATGTGGAGAAAGGGGAACCCTCTTACACTATTGGTGGGAATGCAAGTTGGTGCAGCCACTTTGGAGAACAGTGTGGAGATTCCTCAAGAAATTAAAAATAGAACTTCCCTATGACCGTGCAATTGCACTACTGGGTATTGACCCCAAAGATACAGATGTAGTGAAAAGAAGGGCCATCTGTACCCCAATCAATGTTCATAGCAGCAATGGCCACGGTCGCCAAACTGTGGAAAGAACCAAGATGCCCTTCAACGGACGAATGGATAAGAAAGATGTGGTCCATATACACTATGGAGTATTATGCCTCCATCAGAAAGGATGAATACCCAACTTTTGTAGCAACATGGATGGGACTGGAAGAGATTCTGCTGAGTGAAATAAGTCAAGCAGAGAGAGTCAATTATCATATGGTTTCACTTATTTGTGGAGCATAAAATATAGCATGGAGGACAAGGGGAAATGGAGAGGAGAAGGGAGTTGAGGGAAATTGGAAGGGGAGGAGAACCATGAGAGACTATGGTCTCTGAAAAACAATCTGAGGGGTTTGAAGTGGCGGGGGGGGGGGGGTGGGAGGTTGGGATACCAGGTGGTGGGTATTATAGAGGGCATGGATTGCATGGAGCACTGGGTGTGGTGCAAAAATAATGAATACTGTTATGCTGAAAATAAATAAAAAATAAATTTAAAAAAATGAATAATATACTACATATTCTGCACTTTTTCCACTTTATGTTTCTGAGAATTGCTTATACTGATACATGTTTATTTTGTTTTTCATTTTCACTGCTATAGTGTAAGATTCCATTGTATGAATAAAGTGTTTTTGTTTTTTTTCATTTCTCTGGAAACAAAAACTGGAAAAAATATTATGATATTTTATTTCAGAATAAATTATTCTTAACAGAAAAAAAAATGCTAGGCATACAGACTCTATTACAATGAAAGTGATTTTGGAGGGGCAGGGGATGGGAGGTTGGGTGAGCCTGGTAGTAGGTATTAAGGAGGGCACATATTGCATGGAACACTGGGTGTGGTGCATAAACAATGAATTCTGGAACACTGAAAACAAATTTTAAAAATAAATAAAAATTAAAGAAAAGTGATTTTAAAATAATGATCAATGAGGGAAAATAATGAGAAAGAATATGTACAATATGTACACATGGTTTTTACTGAAATGTGTACACATTTCCCAAAACACAAACTCATGTATGCAAGAAATGTAACTTAAAGGTTCCCCCTCCATAATTGAGTTCAATATATACTGCAAGTCCCCAACCTGGGAATCTTGTTTTAGTTAATTCAATATCTGCTACTACTTCGCTATCTGAAGTTGTGTCTGAGTTCTGGAGGGCCCAGGGTTCACCAACAGTGGACTGCTGAGCTGGTCCTTGGTCATTGTCAGGTGTATTTTACAAGTCATTGTAGTTCCCATGTGGTCTCTGATGGGAGAGTCACCAAGATGGCCGTTCCTTCTTTGCCTCTCGCTCACTTCCTTCTCCAGCCCTCCAGCTACTCTCCTGCCATGCAGGCCACAGGGCACTCTCTGGGGCTGCCTCAGGCCCTCTCTACACAAGTGGGTTATCTGCCTGTTCTACTGTACAGTTTCTATGCCATATTGGGTATGTGGGTCTTTTCCCAAGACTTGCCACCCCTGGCTTCACCTAGAAAGTAAGGTATAGATTGGTTCTGTTTTCAAATCCCTCAAACTTTTGTTTTTTCTTTTTTTGTTTCATCATGCCCTTCCTCACAGTTAGGATTCAGTCCAGGACTGGAAGGAGAGCACACAGAGAGCCCTTTCTCAGAAACACACCAGCATCCAAGCTTCCTCTCCCTCCCTCAGCCCAGTACATGTTAAATTTGTCTAGGGGAGGCAAGTAACTGGACAGGATGAAGGCCATATTTTCCATACCCCGAGGCAAAATAAAGGGTGGATAAGAAGACAGGCCTTATACTCAGGGTCAGGAGGATGCAGTCATGCTTTTGGGGAACTTGAGTGTCAGGTGGTCGTGAACAAGTGCCACTTTTCTTCCAGCTTCTGTTTTGGTGTAAGCAATCGGAATACAACCCTTAGGAGGCTAAGTGGATTCCCATCTGATTGATGGAGCCCTGAATTAACAAGAATTTAGTTAAATTGACTGATTAATTTACTTAAGTCATCTTCCAATGTTTAGCATAATGGGGGTTTGAGATAAAAATTAAATTATAATCATAAAATTACAACCATGAAAAATGACAGGATAATTTTGCTGTATTTAAAAATCAAAGACTGTAAGTTTTCTTGCATACCTGAGGTAGCTTGAAATTCTCTGGTGCCTGCCAGATCACTTTCTCAAATTTAGTTTTGTGAATGCATATGAAAAAGATGTAAATTTGAACAAGAGATGAAACTAGGGCATTAAAAACTCATTGGATCCTATTGTTTTTGAAAAAGTTGTCCATATTCTTAAAAAAACACACATTGATAAAGGACGATGGGATAAAGGGCATAAAAAGGATACTAAAAGTATTTAGGATCCCAGGACACAGATGGGTGACATCTTTGACACAGGTTTGGAACATCTCCTCTGCTGCTCAAATGCAGACTCACTGTAGCACCATGGATGGATGTTCAAATGAGTGATACTTACCCTCAAGGACAGAGGTCATGATGCTGACAACACTCATTGCCCTTTTGGCTCTGAAAGGTTCATCCAAATATTCTGCTGATAAAAAAGTCTTCTTCTGTCCTGCATCAAATGCCTGCTGGGACACAAACAATCAGGATACTCCCCCAACCTGAAGTCATCAGTGGAAAAGACAGGTCACTCAGCCTCTTACTGGCCAGTCTTTTGTGGTCACAAGTTGCCTGGTGAAGCTATGATCCTCTACAGTTATGCTTTGGGAAATGGGACTGCTTCTCAAACTTGGGATAAGAGCGTAGGCATGAAGATCAGAGTCTATGCTTGTAGCTAACACTATAATCTGGGCTCACCTGAAGCTAGGTGCAAGCAGAGTCTAGGTTTTTAACTAACACTATAACATGGGCTCACCTGAGGCTCTGCAAACTCCTGCCTGAGGACAGGCCCTTGGGCTCCAGAGTGAGAGCTGCAAGAGTGGAGGACCGGGCAGTCATTCCAAGACTTTGTCTCTGCTGTGCATATGGGGTTCACAAAGAATTCCTCTCCAGGACAGGCTTTCTTGACCTCCTTTCTAATAGGCTCATTACTCTCCCAGCATACAACCCAGTTCCAAACTCCACACAGTCCTTTTCTTTCTAAGGAAACATTTGTGTGTCTTGATTCTCCAGTGTTCGTTGTCTGACACAATCCTTTGAGCCTTTCCTCTTCGGGTCTTCACTGGAAGTTACATCTGGGTTCTGTGCCCCTAAGTTTAGTCACACACTACCCTGGATATAGGGAATCCTGCGCCCACAGCAGCTGATTCAGCGCTGCACACCCATTCCGAATCCAAATCTGACAAGCATTTATTGAGCACCTCCCATAGATGAAGCTCATAGGTTTACAGTAGAAAGTGCCTTAATACATATAAAGAACATTCAGAAAGTTTTCGATGATGAGAGCTCAACAAGAGATGCTAAAGCTATTGTTATTTGTCAGTTACCTGTGTACCAATGCAGGCACTTTATGATTCTATTTAACCCTTCAGGTACTTAGAAACTTTTTAAATGGGAGACATGGGGGATTGAAGAATTTAAGGGACTTGTTACAGGTGTCTCAGCTGGTAAGTGACACACCTGTCATTGAAACCCACTTCCATGTGACACAGAACAGCCTAAAGAGTTAATCTTGCACTAGCCAAGTAATTTAATTAAAATGAATCAAAAGTCAGAATATCTCAGAGAGTTAGTAATCTAGGGAGAAATTCTTTAATGAGGTGCTTTCTGTACAAGCAGCATCACCCTGGCCCTCCCGTTCTGGTTAGGTTTGTCCAATGCGAGGCACACACAGAAGATCAGAGTCTGGAAGGAGAGAGGAGTAGGCTGTCACCTGGCTTCTTCCTTGCTAAGCTGTGGCTGGGTAGTGGCTGTGATCTTCCACCTGGTTCACAAGTTCTGCTGGGCCACCCAGTTCTTGCTGGTCCTTCCTCTCACCTCTTCAGCCTGAGCATGTAACAGCTCTCCCTTATTGCTCATCTCTAGGTGTTTCCCTGTCCCTCCTTATTCTGAGCCCAGCACACACCTCTGTAAATGCTTCAATAAACTCTCCCCACTTGCCCATTGGAATGGTTCATCTGTGTCTAGCTGGGATCACATGGCATCCAGTCAGAGATGGAGCTAAGGTAACCTGGTAGGACTTATCCAAGTCGCAGAGCCATACATGGTCAGTTTACAAGTCTGTTTGCGACTTCTCTGTGTCCCTGGCTAGACAGAGAGGGCAAATGAAAAACACTAGAAGCATCATTACTGAAACTAAAGGGAGAGTTCAAATTAAATCACAGCTCTCAATTTAATAAGGAGTCCCTGGTTTGCTATTGTACTCTGCCATTATTCTACTAAGAGTGCTTGCCAGTTAGTCGCTGTTGCCTAATTTGTACATTTTGGCAAGTTATTGCTTCTCTGAGTAAAGCAAGGAATACTTTGCCTTTATTAATATCTGTGCAGGGCCCCTACCAGAATTTCACTGGATCCCATGTGCTAAGCCCAGCATAATTTGCACAGAGCTACAGGCAGAAAAAGAACTTTCCATTTTTCTCATATTCATGTCTCTAAAGCAGTGATAGTGAGTGGGGGCAGAGGAATACTGAAAAAAAAGGGGGGGGATCAATTGGGAAGTAATTAGTATTTATGTACAGCAGAGTAAACCAGAGAACCTGTTTGACCTCAGGTAAACCCAACCCCTCTCTCTGGCTCTCACCTTCCCTGCCTGTAAAATGAGGGTAGCTGGGAAATGTTGGACAGAGTGTTGCCTAAAGGACCCTTCCATGGGTGACACTCAGGGTTTCTTGGCCTCTACGTGGAGGGAAGCCCAAGAGTCTGGAACATTGACAAACTTACCGAGACTTCGATGCCCCCTGGGGCAAGCTCACCAGTGGACATTGTGGAGTGTCGGTCTTCTCCATGTCCTGGCCCAGGGTTAGAGGATTGAGGCAGTGGACTCCTAAGGAGGGGGCCTTGCTGGCCAACACCCCCCCCCAGCAGCAGGGAGCCCCGATGACTCTCACGGTCTCCAGGAAAAACTCCATCTTCTGTGACTCCATCAGGGAATGAGGTATCCGGGCAAGGGGCACGGAAATGGAACACACTCCCATGGCTAGCCCGGCGTCTCCCAGAGGTGAGGCCTAGGAAAGACTGGGTATTGCCCCAGAGGAGCAAGAAATAAAGGCAGGCTGGAAGCTCAGCTTGCTGGCAAATCTGGAACCCAATACTTCCTCCACCCACTCCCTTTCCCCTGCCCTTATTCTCATGAACTTTCAGAAGAAACCTAAAGACACAGATCTAAGCATAGTCAAGGTAAACATGGGAAGAGAATGAGGGAGAAGAATATTTTTGACATAGCCTGGGAAAAGGCCAGGAGAGGTGAGAGATTATAGGGTGCTTAAGACCAGCAAAGAGGTCATGACAGCCAAGAATGTCAGAAGACAACCTTGTCACCCAAAGGGATTAGTCTTCACCAGCATGTGCCATGCTGCTGGACAAAGCTGTCTTAAATTCCTTGTTCCACATGTAAAGCTGAGACCTGAGGAGATTATTATGCAAGCCTGGTAAATGGTTGTTGAATGAACAAGAGTATTTTATTGTCTGAAAATTAGGTTCTGCAATTCATTAGATCCAGCATATATAAACCTGAGAGTTTGTGTTGCAAAGGAGACAAGAGCTTTGTAATGTAATGAGTTTCAAGGATCCCTTGAGGCAAACTTTGAAATGGGGAGATTGAAGGGAGAGTTACAGCCTAATTTCCTGGAAGAATAATGCCATTCCTCCAAATCAATAAACATTTTCCATCAAAATCTACCACTGAGGGAACGATGAGGCTTCGAGTTTCCAGAGGAAAGGAGCTAATTCACAGGCCCAGAGCCCCTGGAGATTGGGTTGGGTAGTACCCATAACCACCGTGGGAACTTGACCATAACAAGTTATCAGTTCTGTCCTGAACCATCTGAAGTATTTCTGAAGATCTACACACTGACTTCCCAGTAAACTCTGATCACACTGCTGAATGTTTCCCCTACCCTTAATTCCTTCTGGTAACAAAACACTGAAGTTGGGACATCTTGTCCATTGGAGTCCTCCTTACTTATTCCCCTATACCACAGAACTGAAGTTTCCTTTCTGGATTATTTGGAGCCCAGTTCTGTTCAGCAACTATCACTATAATCTCAGTATTTTCAACAGGGCACTCTTTTCCTAGAATATATGTCCAAGGATTATGGCACTCATAAAAAAGAAATCCACAAATACTTCCCACTTTTGAAGTAAAGGAGCAGATCAGACAAATCTTTATTAAAAATGGGATGACTGAGTTACTTGCAGTTGGGCACTAAGCAAGCCAATGAAGAAACTAAGAAGATGATTTTGGTCCCATATTGGATATGTAGTGCTTCCCTGGCCACCAGTTAATATTTCAGAATTGACCTATTTGACAAATGGTAGGCAATGACCTCTGAATCTAAAAGCTAGAGTTGCCTTAAAATGCATCACCCAAGCAGACCAGCTGGAGTCCTGTGGTTTCCCTGAAACCCTTGCTATGTCTCTCCTCATTGCTACCCTTGACCTCTCACTCACAGCTGCTAGTTAGAAAATGGCTTTATGTAAAAACTACTTATAGTCGCTTTATTACAAGAGCACACCTGGGAAAAGAGGAAGGGGAAGCCCTCTTGAGCAAATTCCAATCCATTAGTGAACAGTAAAGAAGTATCCAAATAGCGCTTCCCTGCCTTTGCACATACATGTTCTCTTTTAGGCCTGGAAAAGACTCATCTTCCCCTCCTCTGCAGTCTTCAATTACTGGAGGAATCCGTACTTACTATTTGATATTCATTTCAAATATCTCCTCCTCCATGAAGCCTTTCCTGATACACCTCCACCCCCATAAGAGAGGGTGCCTCTCCTATCCCCAAAACACCATGTGTGTTTCCCTAATATAGTATGTAGCACATAAGCTGTTTTTCTATTTGTCTCCTCCACCAAGTAGATGTCCTTGGGAAATGGACCACGTTTTAGTCATCTCTTTACACCACTGCACTTAGTATTATTGCATTACCAAGATGAGCTCCTCTTTTGTCCATCTGAAGATAAATTTATTTGGAGAGATGAGCACATACACACCAATTACTGGACATCCAGGTGCTAATCTATGTGGGGCTGACTGAACGAGGGGAATTAAAGCCCCATGCATAGTATCACTGACATTTCCATGGAAGCTGTGATTCATCCTGGTCAAATCCCCTTTCAAACATCTGATCTGTACTTTGTGCATACCAGGTGCTGCTCAAAAGAGGCAGAGCAAGGAAGGGAAGGGCCCAGAATCTGGTCAATGCTGAGGTGTGTATATCCCTGAGACCAGTGTGCACATGAGCAGGTCTATGTACATATAGGCACACCATAAGTCTGGGGATTGTAGAGACTGTGTTATAAGAAGTAGAACATCCTTCAGATGAGCACAGGAAGAGAGACTGAGAGGGAAGTGAAGGTCAAGAGGAAGTGAAGGTCAAGAGCCATGTTTATCCCCTTTCTCATACTGTTAATGTGGGAGCTGCTCTTCCACAAAGGGGTTATCATCTCTTAGGTCCCTGGAAAGAGCATATTTGGGGTACACAGGACTTTCAAGGGAGAGTGAGGTGGGGGGAGGAAACTTGGTGAGTATAGGGAATCTTGGAGTGGGATGTAGAAGGTTTGGGTGGTGAACGGAATTGTTACAGGGTCTGAAGGGAGGTACTGAAGTTACTCTTAGGCTGGACTGCATCACAGAGATGGGTCTGGAATCCTTCTTTCCAAGGTCAGAAAGAAGCTTATAAATGAGTTAAGCACCTCGGACAGAATTACAGATCAGAAAGTTTTATAAGGAAGCTAACCTTCGATGTCCACAGGTCCTTGGACAACTCAAGGTCAGCATGTCCAATATGGTCTCACCACTTTCCCCTACGAACTTAGGTTCTTCCTCCAGTGTTCCTGCCTTAGAATCACCACCCATCTAACTACACAATTCTGGAAACTGGGAGTCATTTTGAACTCCTATATCCTTTTTCCACATTCTGAAGTTCCAGTCTTATTGTCCCCTACCCCCAATAAAAGTCACAATCTGCTCCCTTTTCACATCCACATGCCCCTGTCCTAGTTTAGGCCACCATTTGGTGGTGGAGGTGGTTGGTATGTTGTCTGGATTACTATAACATCCTCCTAATCTTTGTGTCTCTAGCTGTCTCCCTGCTACAAATGTCTTCCTACTCCAATCATTGTCCATGGCAGCTTCAAAGGTGGGTAATCCTTATAGAACTTGAGCACTTTACCATTCTGCGTTGGTTGTAAGGATCAGATTGGGGTGATTTGTTGTCATCTGTAGAGCCCTCTGACACCTTTGGTTTCATTCTGTGCTTTCTCTCACTGGCAGTTTTGGAAGCTAAAGGTGATCCATTGTGGGACTGGAGAGAGGCTGTGTCAATCCCCAGTGCTGCCAGCACCTGAAGAGAGAGAACAGCAGCTGCAGCCAACAACACGTG
Organism: Mustela lutreola; assembly: GCF_030435805.1. Lineage (NCBI taxonomy): Eukaryota > Metazoa > Chordata > Mammalia > Carnivora > Mustelidae > Mustela > Mustela lutreola. The sequence continues at coordinate 65,966,588 of NC_081291.1, read as the reverse complement.
ATTGAGCTTAGCATGAATGTGTCCCTTACCCATGCAGTGTCACAGAGGTGATGGTATCTAAAACAAAGGAGATCAGGATTAGAACCTGGGTGGTAGTGGGATTGAGGCATGGCAGGAAGAGCCACCTCTGGGTCATCCCTTTTATTCACACCCCTTAGTATGCCCTGCTGATGCCCTGCCCAAATCCATTTTCCAGGTCAGTATACTCATCTTCAGCTGCTTGAGTGTTAGCTTCTAATGGATCACAGCTACACTATTCTGTAGAGTATTTCCTTTGACTGTACATTTGGCTGGGGTAGGTATGGGGGTGTAAAAGGCCAGCCCTCTTGCCTCGAGGCACAGTTAACTTTGTGATACAAGCATACCACAGAGCTCCCCATGGGATCAGGGTGAAGGTCATCTCTAGCTGAGACCATCTTCTTGTTTAATTCTTCTCCTCCCATCCTACTTCCTTCTCTTTCATTTTCCTGAGAGCACCCCTCAATAAATCACTGGCACAGGATCTTCATTAGGTTCTTTTTTAAGAACACCTGACCTAAAATGGCCCTTCAGGTACAGTGAATCTTCTTACAGTTCCCTGGAATGACAGACTTAATTTAAGTGGCTCATCCAGAACTCTGCCCAAGAATGTGCAGCTTGTAATGGATTTCACAAAGCATCCACCCCTCACAGACCTCCTGCTCCTTCCGGACCATCTCAAGGGCCTCTTGGAACTTCTTCTCCTTGGCTTCAATTTCATCAATGGTTGCCTGGTTCTGCTCCTCATATGCCATGGTGACCACAGCCAAGATCAAGTTGACCAGGTAGAAAGACCCCAAGAAGATGACAAGCACGAAAAAGACCATATACATTTTCCCAGAAGCCCTCAGGGTCTGCAGATTCAAGAGAAAGGACATCTGTATCCAGAGTTTGAGGGCCCCTGATATTGCCCGTTTCCTCTAGGGAAAAAGTAGGCATGCATCTGACTCCCTAGCTTCCAAACCAGTCTGTAGGGGGACATGTAGATCAATACCTGCTGGTAGAGGCGTTCCCAGGAATCCTGTGTCATCAGGCGGAACAGTGACAGGAAAGCCCAAGCAAAGGAATCAAAGCTGGTGTAGTTAAAATCTGGGTTGTCAGATGTCTTAAGACAGAGATAACCTTGAGGGCAGTGGCTGCAGCAAGAATAGAGAAGGTCATCAATTGCATAGTCTCTCTGCTCCTTTGGGTCAAGGCAGCCCAGGACTATAGGAAGACCATAGGGTTTGAAGTCAAAGATTAGAGTTTAAGACCTGGCCTCCCTCTTGTTAGCTGGATGACCTTCATTCCTTTAAGGTTCAGTTCTTCTTGCCCATTTATTTTTTATTTTATTTTTCTAAATATTTAATTTATTTATTTGAGAGAGAAAGAGAGAGAGCATGAGAGGGAGGAGGGTTAGAGGGAGAAACAGACTCCCCATTGAGTGGTGAGCCTTACAAGGGGCTCAATACAGGGCTCTGGGATTATGACTCAAGCAGAAGGCAGACATTTAACCGACTGAGCCACCCAGGTGCCCCTCTCTTGCCCATTTAAATGGGGATGATAATACTTTCACTTCAGAGTTTCATGCAGAGGGGATGGCCTGCCAGCTGACTGCCCACACACGATTCTGTAAGGTGGCAAACTCTTTGCAGGTTCACACCAGGGGAAGGAGAGTCAGTATCAATAATGCAGACTGAAAACCCGAGGCTTTTGGCGACATCTGCCAACCTGTCCATCAAAGGAGGACTCACATTAGTCAATTTTACTCACCAATTATATATAACAATAAAAACAACACTTTCCACTTACTGGGCACTTCTGTGTACCACTCTCTTCCTAAGTGCTTTACAAATGCTATAAATTAATCATTTGACCCATCCTTTCTTACATATGTGGAAACTGAGGTTCAGAGAAAAGAAGTCAGTTGCTAAAACCATACAGATGTCAATGTATTTATTCAAAAGGAGAAATATAAATGTCAAATAGCCTGTGAAGACTGAGTTATGATGGAAGGCCAAATTGAAGATGACCACATGGTGAGCATTGGGGTGGGCAAGGCAGGACTGACTCTTCACTCTCTCATGATAAGGGAATAAGTTGATGTCAAGAAGTATCTCTAAGCTAAAAGCATGTGAGGTGTTCACTTACCTCAGTGGGATGGCTTTGCTGAGAAAACAGCAATATTTTATTTGTAGTCTGGAATTCTACTACTCCAGCACACCTCCACTAACACCAGTCTCTGGGGCTGTACTTATTCCAAACATCCATGGAAACACACAATTCTGGGACCCATACAATTGATTAGGGTGCCAGCAACTTGACTAAAATTAATCCTAATTCTATCTTCAATCTTGATTGGAGATTTGTGAGTTCCTAGACTCTCTAGACCCACATTTAAAGACAGACAATCTTTTGATTTGCTTGCCAAAGGAGCTAGTTAACCCATTACCTATAGGTTTTCTAGTTAACTACAAAGGTAGCCTAATTTCCATGTCTTCCATTAAATCCTACTACAGTTGCTACACATCAATAATGAATTGCTCCAAGAATTAAATGAGATCACACTACAACACTTTTTGCATGGTGCCTTCAGCATGGTAAATATTATATGTAAATTGTAAATTAAAATTTCTACTGTTTTTAACCTGAAGTGACCAAAAGAATGGACTGGAAGAGTACATGTGAAAGAATGCTGAAAATCATTACGTGTTTCGTAGTACTTGTTTTCTACCTTGAGACCCTGGACTTTCCTACTTTCCTCACTGGTCAGTGAGGGTCTCAGGTCTCTGGATTCTCTGTGGTCCAGCACAGGACCCAGTTTTCATCTTCACAGTATGCCCTTCAGGACTTATTCTGCCCATCATCCTGAGTTGGCCTCCTTTGCCATCCCAGCCCTACCCACTTCTTTATTTCTTGGCCAAGACCTGCCCAGCAGGATTCCTGACCTCTTTTACAGCTGGACTGTGGGTTGTGGGGCCATGTGTGGACACCATAATTCTACCACAGATAGTACTTAAGCTACTCTGGAACCATTGCCATGAGAAATGCCATTATCCAGATAGGAAAAAAGACATTGAGGAGGCCTTTGGTTTAGATTTAAGTCAAAGACAAACTGACATCAGAACAATCTGATCTCTGAACCAAAGAACCAAATGCCAAGTGCATTTGTGAAGAAAGGAAAAGGAGCCCATGTTGATCAAATTCTCAGCTCTATCTGAGATTGTTTGGCTAATGGGCTGATTAAGGCAAAGCTCCATACAGGTCCTACCCACCTCCATTTGGATAATCTAGGGTTGTTAGCCATTCAGGTAATGAGGTCATATGGGCTTGGGGTTCCAGATGCCCAAACATGGAGACTGGAAAGATTAGCCTTGCTGATCTGTTGCCTAAACTTTCTGTTCATGCCTGCTCCAGTGGTCAAAGCAGCAGGCAAGCTTGAGGGGACAGCTACCCCTTTGCTTTGTCTCACATTCTGTTCTGCCCCCTGGGATGGCCCCCATCCAAACCATCTCTTATTCAACAAAACTGGCGACATCCTGCCTGTCCTTCAATGCTCACCTCAACCACAACCTCCAGGAAACCTTCCCTGACCTCCTGCCCTGTCTCTCACCATCACCTCACTGTGTCTTCTCAGCCCATGGAGCCTCTAGCAGAGCACTGCTTCTTCACAGGGAAGCATCCTTAAGTATATGCATCCGAGCTCACAAACTGGCAGCTTGCAGGCTGAACTTGGCTTGCAGAAATATTTTGTTTGGCCCACAATATGTAGACATTTTTTAGAATTGGTAGCCAATGTTTGTAGTTGGGAGATTTCACATAAAAATATGAATTCTTATCTTTCTTTTTTAAAAGTTAGAAGAGCTGGAAGCAGTGAACTCACATTTCCATGTGGCAGCTGGGCTAAGCAGTGGACTAGTCCTTTTAAATGGGGGTACAAACTGATATCACCTGGTTGCCCCCCAGCCTAATCCTCTCATTTGTTATGCCTCAAGCCACTGTAAGAATTTGAAATGGCAAAGATGGATGCACGTGTTTCTTCCTGTGTCATGTGTGGATAACAAAACCCATGTGACGGAGTTGTGATGATTAAATGTAGAACATTTGACATGGAATATATTTAATATATATTAGTTCCTTCCTGGGGTAGAATGCCAAAATGGCCACAACTGTTCTACCTGTATCCATAATACCCATTTGCCATAAAATTGCCATAGCTCCTCCAGTTAAGAGGTAGAGTTTATCTCCAAGTTCCTTAGATTTGTACTGGTCTGTGACTTGGCTTTTGTCAATAGAATGCAGCAGAAGTGACATTGTGCCAGTTCTGAACCTAGGTCTCAAAAGATCTTACACACTTTCACTCTTTCTCTTGGAGCTCTCTCTCTGTCCTTGAGAACAAGACCAGGCTAGCCTGCTGGGAGATGATACCACATGGAACAGAAAAGCTGCCCCAGCTGAGACTGTCCTAGATCAGCTGGCCCCTTGCTAATCGGTTCATTGCTTGCAGATGTATGAATAAGCTCAGGCAATACCAGAACACCAGGCTGATCTCAGTTCAATATGCTAATGTGCAGAATCCTGAGCTAAATAAACGGCTAGTGTTTTAAGCCACAAAATCCTGGGGCTGTTGGTTACATAACAAAAACTAACTCCTACACTCCTTCCCCATGAGCCTGGGGATGGCTAAAGCTATGACTAATTCATTTCTACATCATCCTTGGGGTCTGAAAACCAGTCACTACCCAGAAAATGATAATGACAAAGAGAAAGGAATGGCTGGGCATTGGTGCATCATCATGGGTTGGGCACTCACCCTGCATCAGATCCATTGCCACACAGTAAGGGATCTGTAGTGCCTGGCTTATAATAGTAGAAATCTGCAGGAGAAAGAAAAAAATGAAAACCATGAACATAGTTCTGAACCCTCTAGCTCAAGCTTTATGCAGTGGAGGCATCACCTCCTCAGTCTTCTGCCTGAGCAAGGCATGTTCTCTTGGCTATGTGCTCTCAGTAGGCATGCTGGGACTTTTGGAAAGGTGAAGTCCCATTTGGGAAGAGAAAAGCCAAGCAGTGACTTTAACTCTGAGCCTCCCCCAGCAGGAGGACGTGCCCCTAGATTTATAGCTGATTTCCTTGTAAAAGGGACATTGGACAACAGAAAATGGGGAACCAAAATAAAACATAGCCCAGGAGAAGCATTTTCACAGGAAAGAGGAATGAAAATATATTTCCATATAGGTATGTGGGGGCTTTACATCCCTGGCCAACCAGACCTGTGTCACTGTGGCAGTAATTCCACTCTTGCTTTCTGTAAGAGGAATAGTTGCCCGTTTCATTGAGAGCTGCACAATTCTTGACACATTTGTTCTTGAGGTTGCCCTTGAAGAGCTGTAGACCCACCAAGGCAAAGACACTCAAGCAGAAGACAGTGAGGATGGTCACATCTGCCAGTTTCCTCACTGAGTGGATCAGAGCTCCCACAATGACCTTCAGTCCTGTGGGAAGATGACAGCAACACTCCCATGAAGTACCAGCCACAGAGCACACATATATGCCTCACGTCCTGCATCTTAACTGTCCTATCCTTTCACTACATATAGGTGTGAGGTACTTTACAAACTTTAGGGCAGTTCCAAGTGCAGTTCCCCATTTGAACCTTGTAAAAACCCTGAGATGGAGGCAGAGATTATTGCTCCATTGTAAGGATGAGACACCTGAGACACAGGTGATGTATTTTTTATCATTGTAAAGCTAATAAACTTCTGATAGTAGTAATTCAATTTAAAATATAATTTTTATTATATATTGCTTATGTTTCAGGCACTTTGCTAGATATAGACTACTAACTTGATTCTAGTAATTTGACATCTGTTTTTCTATACTCACTTCAGTCCTGGGAGGCAGCCTGAGGATGGAAACACATGGCCCTCAGTGTGTGTGTTGAAAGACAGAAAGAGAGAGAGAGAGAGAGAGAGAAAGAGAGAGATGCCGAGGAGATAGAATGAGACAGAGAAAGAAAGACAGAAACACAAAGACGGAGAGACAAACACAGCAATAGAATGAGACCATGAGAGACACTGGGACTAGCACAGCTGGCAGTCTCTGCTTGTTTAAGGAGAGAGGATTTGTGTCTGTGGAGAATGATATTAGCTTCTTTCAGAGAGCAGATTCACAGATAAGCAGAAAGAGCTCCAAACAGGGAAGCAGTGTGGAACCCATCCTTGTCTTGTTATTTTAGTTAACAAATAACCTATTGAGCACTAGCTGTGTTGGTCCCTGGACTGGGAACTGAGCAGGGGGCTAAGGCAAGGGCATGTGATGGGGTTGTTTAACAACTGAGAGGAAATGCTATTGCATTATAGAGCAGGTAGGTGTATATAGAAGCAACTCCTAAATGAAGCCTAGGGTTGGGATGGGGTGGAGTGTGGGGAAGTTGGGAGAGAGCAAGGAGTCTCCTTGAGAAGGTCAAACCTTAGCAGAACCCTGAAGAATAAGTATGAGTTGAATGAAGACAGGAAGGACTCTCTTGATAGAGAAGCAGCCTGGCCAAATGCTTGGAGATGAGAAAAGGCAGGAATTATTTGTAGAATCACAGGTAGATTCTAGAACATGATGCAAAACAGGTAGAGGAGAGAGAAGAGATTGGAGAGGGAGTCTAGACAGGTCTTATAAACAAGACTCAGGGTCTTCCTGGCTAAGACTAGGTAAGAGATATCAAATGGCAGCATTGACTACCTTCTTGCTATGGCTCTCTTCATGAGGAAGCTTATACAGTGGAAGTTGGCAAAGACTATCTAACATTTCCTGCAGAGCCAGACATAGAATGGTTGAAAGGACTTCCTCCATGGCTTGAGTGTTTCTGTTTTCCAGATGAGAGAATGGATTCTCAGGGGTGAGGGAAGGGAGATAATCCACCAGGTCACAAGGTGGAAGTCACAACGGTTTGCCTGGTCTCTGGCCTCACCATTCTTTCCACCATCCCATTGTGGGGTAAGGTGTATCCCTGAGATACTGGTGACAACAGAAGTCTTGAGGGCCCAATAAGATAAGCTCTGGTGAAACACTTTTGTTTCTGAATTCTCTGTAATCAAGAATGCCCAAATCTTTTCTCCTCTGTGGGTCCAAAGACAGGACTGAGGCTCAAGCTTTCAGATACATGGAAATGGCAAAGACACTCACTAGAGCCTAGGACTGCCTACTCCCTTCCTCCCTATTTCCAAGTTTATACATTTAGCTTAGTGTATAAAGGAGAAGCTCCAATTGGAAGCTTGCCTGAACCCCACAACAAGAACATAAAATGAGGATATGACCTTTTTGTCATTTATTGATGGTGATGTTATGAGGTATTATGCACAGAGCATTAGCCTAGAAATTGGGATCCTAGGTCTCCAGGTCACACTTCACCTCATTAGTGGTGGGGACTTGGTATTGTGTTTTCTACTCTCTGGTCCTCAGTTTCTTGGTCTTTTAAATGGAGACAACAGTCCATGCCCTGGAGCTTTATAGGACTCTTGCAAAAATCAAAGTAGGACATTAGACTGTGTAAACCAGCATATGCTCTATGAATACAGGTAGTGATTAAAGCAACTTACCTGGGATCACAGAAACTGTCTTTAAAGCTCTAAGAACTCTGAATGTCCGCAGGCCTGAGATTCCTCGGAGATCTGTTGCTTCACCAATGTATCTGTAGGACCAGAAGTTGGTCAGTATCTCTGCAAAGAGAGGGTCCTGGGAATGTATGTAGCAAAAATAAGGACAATCTTGGGTAACAAGAGCCTAAGAAAGACCCAGAGTGGGCACAAAATCTAACGGCATTTCCACCTATAGACTGACACACTAAATTAACTGTTGCAATAGCCTTTAAAATGGCTCCCTTGAGAAGGTGTATTATGATCCTGAGGGCTCTGTGTGGATGGGTATTCAAGCATGTGGGCTTGGGTAACCTCATATACTGGTTCCTCAGGCAAAGTCCTTCAAGTCAGATAAGTACAAGGCTGAGCCTTCTCTGCTCACTTTGACAGGCCTGTTATTAACTCATAGTTGAGGTCTCTGACTTCTACCTGAAGGTATGGGACTAATCCTAAAGTAACTGTCTGCATAACACTTAGAAGCAGGGAAACCCCAGGCCATGCAGTTTCATATGAGGAAGCTGGATAGAGATAGGAAACATCCCCAGAGTGTGAGCTACCCAGAAGCCCATGCAGACAAACACATCAGCACAGAGAAATACTTACGCCAGGGTAATGACGCTAAAATCCAGCCAGTTCCAAGGATCTCGCAGGTAAGCAAACTCATTTAGAAAAAATCCTCTTGCCAGTATCTTTATCAAGGCTTCAAAGGTGTAAATTACAGTGAAGACATATCTGGGAGAGAAGGTGGAAAGGAGTGCCGTAGAGAGAGCTCAGAGGGGAGCTACTAGGATGGCTCCATAGGAAAATGTGCAAAAATCATCAGCAAGGTGGGAAAAAGGAAGAAGTAAGGTAAGGAGGCAAGACTGGGGAACTCAGAGAAGTCATACAAATGGGGGCTGATGTGTGCAGCTGAGAAGGGTGGCAGCATCTTGGTTTGAAAGGTGAGCAGAGGGCAATGGGAGGTGCAGAGCCACCAGAAGGTTCAGAACAAGGATGCTCCTCTTTGTTGAGGTGTCCAGAGGGAAGCTCAAGGCTCCTCTCCCAACCTGTTGTCATCTGACATGTAGAAGAGGTGGAGGCCCTTCTATGTCCCTCCTCTTCAAATTTCCTCTACTTCCAGCTGTCTTTTCTTCTCCCACAATCTTTGGTCCGCAAGTGTTTTGGGGCCCAGGAATCCCAGTCAAAGAGCCATTTAAGGCAGGAAACAGCTAGGTGTCATGGAAGAAAAGCACCTAACATAAACATTTTCTCTGGAGGTTGGATCTTGCCAGGGGAGGTCATCTCAAATAGTCCTTTGAGTTTGCTGGGCACTTTGTGGGTTTGTAGGTGAAGAGATGGATTTAGAGCTGAGGTTGAGAGTAAGGTAGTGTTTCTCAAATGTTCAGAATCACTCAATCACTGACGGCAGACGTTTTCAAACAATAGCAAGCATCTGAACACCTGGAGGACTTGTTCAAACATAGATTTCTGGGTTCTACCTCCAGGGTCTCTTATTTAGTAAATCAAGCATAAGGCCTAAGAATGCGTTTTTCTAACACATTCCCAGCAGATGCTAATGCTACTAGCCAGAGAGAATTACCCTTCCAGAACCAAAGAGATTCAGATGCACACAAAATTTTGGGTACCGTCAATTTTTTAAATTGTAAAATCATAAACATAAACACTGCTATTAAAAATGGAAAGACATGATTACATATGACAGATTGAACATATGTATTTACCTCTATCCTTCCTGAAATTCTTCTTAAATGTTAGTAGAAGGATTTTTCTTTTTTCTTTCCTTTTTTTTTTTTTTTTTTTTTTTTTTTTTTAGAAGCATAAACCCAGTAGGAGGAAGATAATGGAGAACACAACAACAACATTTTGGAAACTAGGGAGCAGATGGATGGGTAGTATCTGACAGAGCAGACTCAAGAAAGCTAAAACCTGAGCTGGGAAGTGGGGAGTTCCTAGAAGTGAGACAACCCACACTGCAGGACTGCTTAGGGCTTAGAGACACTAAATACCTCTGAAAGTGGGGTTTGGGGAGAGGTGGTCAGATGGAGCTGGATACAGCTTGAAAGTCTTTATAAGAAACAGCTATTCAGTGAGAACCCCCTTCAGTGAAGAATTGCTTCCTCTGTTCCAGAAAGAGATTGGATGTTCATTCTTTCAAGAGTTGAACAAGAGGGAGAGAGAGTTGCATGTGAAACAGGTTAAAGGACACTTCATACACTGAAAATCAGGCAACCCTCCCACCCACCTACTCTCTTCTGCCTTTCAGTTAGTTTCTAGAAGCCTGGCAGTCAGGTTAATAGCCCAAGAAGATGATATTTTTAATGTGAACCACTAGGGAACAAGCATCAGGAATTTGAAGGATGCTTCTAACACCAAAGACTAAAAAGACCAAAGAGGAAAGAAAGAAAAGCAAGAGGAGGAGGAGCAAGATGGCAGAGAAGTAGGAGATTGAAATATCATCAGATCCCAGGAGTTCAACTGGATAGTTATTAAACCATTCTGAATACCTACAAAATCAACAGGAGATAGAAAAGAAGAAGAGCAGCAATTCTAGGAAGAGAAAATCAACCACCTTCCAGAAGGTAGGATGTGTGGAGAAGTGAATCCAAAGTGTCAGAGAGATAAACCACCAGGTGCGGGGCCTGCTCCCAGCAAGTGAGAAAGCAGCAGAGCACAAAATCAGAACTTTTAGAAGTCTGTTCCACTGAGGGATGTCATTCCAGAAGCTAAGTTGGCAGGGGGTTGGGGGGGATAGAGCCCTTGCAGGAACAGTGTGGTCTCAGGACCCGTGGGGACACAAAAACACCAGGGGTGTCTGAGGGTGACAGAGCTCCCAGGTATCAGAGTGGGAAAGCTGACTACAGAGACAGAGCCAAGCAATGGGCTTTCAGCTCAGGGTTACCTTAAACCATGATCCAAGGCACACTCAGACCACTGTTCTTTGAGCAAGGACCCCACAAGTGGCAGATCTGGAGAGGACCCCCCCCCTTCCTTCCTCCTCTGGGAGGAGCAGCGCAAAAGTGCACTGCAGAAATCAGCTGGGTTTGGAGACTCTAAACGGGGCTGTGCACCAGAGATAGAAATGCTCAGTCACAGGCTGGGTGAGCTCAGAGTGCGGCTGGAGACCAGAGAGATGGGAGTGACTGACTGCTTCTCTTTGAGGGCACACTGAGGAGTGGGGCCCAAGCTCTCCACTCCTACAGGGCTGGAGATTGGGAGGCCACCATCTTCATTCCCATCCTTCGAAGAGGTGTGGAAAGCATTCAGGGAACAAAAACTCCAGAGAGTGAACCCGAACGGATTACTTAGCTGGGCCCCTGGCAAGGGCAGTGCAATTCTGCCTCAGGCAAAGACATTTGAGAATCACTGCAACAGGCCCCTCCCCAAGAAGAGAGGCTTTGTTCTAGTCTCCAGCCTGAGTACATTCTTTCTTCTTCTTTTTTTTTTCAGTTAACTTCTTATCAATTCCTTATTTAGAATCTTTTTTAATTTTCATCTTTACAGTTGTATTCCATCCCTTCATCGTGTTTACCCTTATTTTTGTATATATATATGTATTTCTTTCTTTAAAATTTTGGGAGGTAGTTTCTTCTAACAGTATAAAATACACTAAAAATCAAGTGTGTGTCTCTGTTCTATTCACCAGTCATGTGTGTGTATACATATACACATACATATACATATACACATACACACACACACACACACACACACACACACACACATATATATATATATATGCTTTTTTTTTTTCCTCCTTTCTTCTCCCTCCAGTTTTGGGTCTCTTCTGATTTGGTTAGTGTATATTTTTCTGGGGTCATTGCTACCCTTTTAGTATTTTGTTCTTGCATTCATCTATTCATATTTAGATAAAATGACAAGGCGGAAAAACTCACCACAAAAAAAAGAAAAAGAGGCAACATCGACAACTAGGTAGCGAATCAATACCGACATTAGTAATATGTCAAAAGTAGAGTTCAGAATGATGATTATCAAGGTGCTGGCTGGGCTCAAAAAAAACATGGAAGATATTAGAGAATCTCTTTCTGGAGAAATAAAAGAACTAAAATCTAGTCCAGTTGAAATTTTAAAAAGCTATTAATGAGGTGAAATAAAAAATGGAGACTCTTGTTGCTAGGAGAAATGAGGTAGAAGAGAGAATTGGTGATACAGAAGACTAAATGATGGAGAATAAAGAGTCTGAGCAAAAGAGAGACAAACAACTACTAGGCCATGAGGGGAGAATTTGAGAGATAAGTGATACCATAAGATGAAACAATATTAGAATAATTGGGACCCCAGAAGAAGAGAGAGAGGGGCAGAAGGTATATTTGAGCAAATTATAGTAGAGAATTTCCCTAATTTGGTGAAGGGAACAAGCATCAAAATCCAGGAGGCAGAGAACCACCTTTAAAATCAACAAATATAGGGATGCCTGGGTGGCTCAGTTGGTTGAGCAGCTGCCTTCAGCTCAGGTCATGATCCCAGCGTCCGGGGATCGAGTCCCACATCGGGCTCCTTGCTCGGCGGGGAGCCTGCTTCTCCCTCTGCCTCTGCCTGCCATTCTGTCTGCCTGTGCTCGCTCTCTCCCCTCTCTCTCTCTGATAAATAAATAAAATCTTTAAAAAAAAATAAAATCAACAAATATAGGTCAGCCCATCATCTAATAGTAAAACTTACAAGTCTTAGTGACAAAGAGAAAATCATGAAAGCAGCTCTGGACAAGAGACCTTAACATACAATGGTAGGAATATTAGATTGGCAGCAGACTTATCCACAGAGACCTGGCAGGCCAGAAAGGATGGGCATGATATATTAGAGCACTAAATGAGAATAATATGCAGCCAAGAATATTATATCCAGCTAGGTTGTCATTGAAAATAGGAGAGATAAAAAGTTTCCAGGACAAACAAAAGCTAAAAGAATTTGCAAACACCAAACCAGCCCTACAGGAAATATTGAAAGGGGTCCTGTAAGCAAAGACAGAGCTTCAAAGTAACCTAGACCAGGAAGGAATAGAGACAATATACAGTAGCAGTCACCTTACAGGCAATACAATGGCACTAAATTCTTATCTTTCCTTAGATACCCTGAATGCAAATGGGCTAAATGCCCCAATCAAAAGACACAGGATATCAGAATGGATTAAAAAAAAACAAGACCCATCCGTATGCTGTCTACAAGAAACGCATTTTAGACCCAAAGACACCACCAGATTTAAAGTGAGGGGGCAGAAAACAATTTATCATGCTAATGGACATCAAAAGAAAACTGGGGTGGCAATCCTTATATCAGATCAATTAGATTTTAAGCCAAAGACTGTAATAAGAGATGAGGAAGGACACTATACCATACTTAAAGGGTCTGTCCCACAAGATCTAACAATTTTAAATATCTATGCTCCTAACATGGGAGCAGCCAATTATATAAAACAATTAATAACAAAATCAAAGAAACATATAAAAATAATACAATAGTAGGGGACTTTAACAACCCCCTTACTGAAATGGCAAGATCATCCAAGCAAAAGATCAACAAGGAAATAAAGGCTTTAAATAACACACTGGACCAGATGGACATCACAGATATATTTAGAACATTCCATCCCAAAGCAACAAAATACACATTCTTCTCTAGTGCACATGGAACATTCTCCAGAATAGATCACATCCTGGGTCAGAAAAAAAGATTGGGATCATTCCCTGAATATTTTCAGACTGCAGTGCTCTGAATCTAGAACTCAATCACAAGAGGAAAATTGGGAACTCAAGTTCATGGAGGTTAAAGAGCATCCTACTAAAGAATAAATGGATCAACCAGGAAATTAAGGAAGAATTGAAAAAAATCATGGAAACAAATGAAAATGAAAACAACCATTCAAAATCTTTGGGACACACCAAAGGCAGTCCTGAGGAAAAAGTACAGCAATACAAGACTTTCTCAAGAAACAAGAAAGGTCTCATGTATACAACCTAACCCTATACCTAAAGGAACTGGAGAAAGAACAGCAAAGAAAGCCTAAACCCAGCAGGAGAAGAGCGATCATAAAGATCAGAGCAGAAATCAATGAAATAGAAACCAAAGGAACAGTAGAATAGATCAACAAAACTAGGAGCTGGTTCTTTGAAAGAATTAATAAGATTGATAAAACCCTCGCCAGACTTCTCAAAAAGAAAAGAGAAAGGCCTCAAATTAATAAAATCATGAATGAAAGAGGAGAGATAACAACCAACACCAAAGAAATACAAACAATTATAAGAACATATTATGAGCAGCTATATACCAGCAAATTTGACAATCTGGAAGAAATGCATGCATTCCTACCCACATATAACCTACCAAAACTGAACCAGGAAGAAATAGAAAACCTGAACTGACTCATAACCCGTAAGGAGATTGAAGAGATCATAAAAAATCTCCCAAGAGCCCAGAGCCAGAGAGCTTCCCAGGAGAATTCTACCAAATATTTAAAGAAGAATTAATACCTATTCTCCTAAAATTGTTCCAAAAATATAGAAATGGAAGGAAAACATCCAAACTCATTCTATGAGGCCAGCACTACCTTGATCTTAAAACCGACAAAGACCCCATCAAAATGGAGAATTACAGACCAATATCCTTGATGTATACAGATGCAAAAATTCTCACCAAAATACTATCCAATAAGATCCAACAGTACATTAAAAAGTTTATTCACCACGAACAAGTGGGATTTACTCCTGGGCTGCAAGGTAGGTCCAACAACGGCAAATCAATCAATGTGATACAATACATTAATGAAAGAAAGAACAAGAACCATATGATACTCTCAATAGATGCTGAAAAAGCATTTGACAAAATATAGCATTCTTTCTTGATCAAAACTCTCCACAGTATAGGCATAGAGGGTATAAGCCTCAATATCATCAAAGCCATCTAGAAAAACACAGGGCAATTATCATTCTGATTGAGGAAAAACAGAACTTTTCCCCTAAGATCAGGAACACAGCAGGGAGGTCCACTATTTCCACTGCTATTCAACATAGCACTAGAAGTCCTAGCCTAAACAATCAGACAACAAAAAGAAATACAGGGCATCTGCGTCAGCAAAGAAGAAGCAAAAATTTCACTCTTTGCAGATGATATGATACTTTATGTGGAAAACCCAAAAGACTCCACTCCAAAACTGATAGAACTCATACAGAAATTCAATGAAGTGTCAGAATATAAAAATCATTCCACAGAAATCAGTTGCATTTCTATACACCAACAGCAAGACAGAAGAAAGAGAAATTAAGGAGTCGATCCGATTTACAATTGCACCCCAAACCATAAGATACCTATGAATAAACCAAAGAGTCAAAGAATCTGTACTCAGAAAACTATAAAGTACTTATGAAAGAAATTGAGGAAGACACAAAGAAATGGAAAAACGTTCCATGCTTGTGGATTGGAAGAAAAAATAGTGTGAAAACGTCTATGCTATCTAAAGAAATCTGCACATTTAATGCAATCCCTATCAAAATACCATCATTTTTTTCAAAGAAATGGAACAAATAATCCTAAAATTTATATGGAACCAGAAAAGACCCTGAATAGCCAGAGAAATGTTGAAAAGGAAATCCAAAGTTGGTGGCATCACAATTCCAGACTTCAAGCTCTATTATAAAGCTGTAATCATCAAGATGGTATGGTACTAGTACAAAAACAGACACATAGATCAATGGAACAGAATAGAGAGCCCAGAAATGGACTCTCAACTCTATGGCCAACTAATCTGTGACAAAACAGGAAAGAATATCCAATGGAAAAAAGACTCTCTCTTCAACAAATGGTGTTGGGAGAATTGGACAGCCACATGCAGAAGAATGAAACTGGACCATTTCCTTACACCACACATAAAAATAGACTCAAAATGGATGAAAGACCTCAATATGAGAAAGGAATCCATCAAAATCCTTGAGGAGAACACAGGCAGCAGCCTCTTCTACCTCAGCTGCAGCACCTTCCTAGAAACATCACCAAAGGCAAGGAAAGCAAGGACAAAAATGAACTATTGGGACTTCAAAATCAAAAGCCTTTGCACAGCAAAGGAAACAGTCAACAAAACCAAAAGACAACTAACAGTCAGAATGGGAGAAGATTGTTTGCAAATGACATATCAGATAAAGGGTTAGTGTCCAAAATCTATAAAGAACTTAGGAAACTCAACACCCAAAGAACAAATAATCCAATCAAGAAATGGGCAGAGGACATGAAGAAACATTTCTGCAAAGAGGACATCCAGATGGCCAACAGACACATGAAAAAGTGCTCCATATCACTCGGCATCAGGGAAATACAAATCAAAACCACAATGAGATATCACCTCACACCAGTCAGAATGGCTAAAATTAACAAGTCAGGAAATGACAGATGCTGGTGAGGATGCGAAGAAAGGGGAACCCTCCTACACTGTTGGTGGGAATGCAAGCTGGTACAACCACTCTGGAAAACAGTGTGGAGGTTCCTCAAAATGTTGAAAATAGAACTGCCCTATGACCCAGCAATTGCACTACTGGGTATTTATCATAAAGATACAAACGTAGTGATCCGAAGGGGCACGTGCACCCGAATGTTTATAGCAGCAATGTCCACAATAGCCAAACTATGGAAAGAACCTAGATGTCCATCAACAGATGAATGGACAAAGATGTGGTATATATACTCAATTGAATACTATGCAGCCATCAAAAGAAATGAAATCTTGCCATTTGAGACAACATGGATGGAACTAGAGCGTATCATGCTTAGCAAAATAAGTCAAGCAGAGAAAGACAACTTTCATATGATCTTTCTGATATGAGGAAGTGGTGATGCAACATGGGGGCTTAAGGGTGTAGGAGAAGAATAAATGAAACAAGATGGGATTGGGAGGGAGACAAATCATAAGTGACTCTTAATCTCACAAAACAAACTGAGGGTTGCTGGGGGGAGGGGGATTGGGAGAAGGGGGGTGGGGTTATGGACATTGGGGAGGGTATGTGCTTTGGTGAGTGCTGTGAAGTGTGTAAACCTGGCGATTCACAGACCTGTACCCTTGGGGATAAAAATATATATTTATTAAAAATTAAAAATTAAAAAAAAAAAGAAATGGACAGAAGTCATGAACAGACATTTCTGCAAAGAAGACATCCAAATGGCCGGGAGACACATGAAAAAGTGTTCAACGGCACTCACCACCAGAGAAATACAAATCAAAACCACAATGAGATACCACCTCACACCAGTCAGAATGGCTAAATTTAACAAGTCAGGAAATGACAGATGTTGGCAAGGACGTGGAGAAAGGGGAACCCTCCTACACTGTTGGTGGGAATGCAAGCTGGTGCAGCAACTCTGGAAAACGGTATTGAGGTTCCTCAAAAAGTTGAAAATAGAGCTACCCTATGACCCAGCAATTGCACTACTGGGTATTTACCCCAAAGATACAAATGTAGTGATCAGAAGGGGCATGTGCACCCAAATGTTTATAGCAGCAATGTCCACAATAGGCAAACTACGGATAGAATCTAGATGTCGATCAACAGATGAATGGATAAAGAAGATGTGGTATATATATATACAATGAAATACTATGTAACCATCAAGAGATATAAAATCTTGCCAATTGCACCAACATGGATGCAACTAGAGGGTATTATGCTGAGCGAAATAAGTCAATCAGAGAAAGACAGTTATCATATGAGCTCTCTGATATGAGGAAAATGAGAGGTAGGACAGGGGGTTATGGCGGGTAGGGAGGGAAAAAATGAAACAAGATGGGATCAGGAGGGAGGCGAACCATAAGAGACTCTGAATCTCATGGAACAAACAGGGTTGCTGGGAGGTAGGGGGTTAGGGAGAGGGTGACTGGGTTATAGACATTGGGGAGGGTATGTACTCTGGTGAGTGCTGTGAAGGGTGTAAGCCTGATGATTCACAGACCTGTACTCCTGGGGGAAATAATACATTGTACGTTATAAATAAATAAGTAAGTAAGTAAATAAATAAATGAAAAGAGGCAATACAGGAGCAGAAGAAAAGTTAGGAAAAAGTTATCATGGTCTTCAAACTTTTTGTGTCTTCTTCAATTTCTTGAAGAAGACACGAAAAGATGGAAGACCATTCCATGCTCTTGGATTGGAAGAATAAACATTGTTAAAATGTCTATACTGCCTAAAGCAATCTATACTTTTAATGCCATTCCAATCAAAATTCCACTGGTATTCTTCAAAGAGCTGGAGCAAATAATCCAAAAATTTATATGGAATCAGAAGAGACCCCAAATCGCTAAGGAAAATAAAACAGGGGGCGTCACATTACCTGATTTCAAGCTTTACTACAAAGCTGTGATCACCAAGACAGCATGGTACTGGCATAAAAACAGACACATAAACCAGTGGAACAGAGTAGAGAGCCCAGATATGGACCCTCATCTCTATGGTCAAATAATCTTCGACAAAACAGCAAAAAATATACAGTGGAAAAAAGGCAGTCTCTTCAATAAATGGTGCTGAGAAAAATGGGCAGCTTTATGTAGAAGAATGAAACTCGACCTTTCTCTTACACCATACACAAAAATAAACTCAAAATGGATAAAAGACCTCACCGTGAGACAGGAATCCATCAGAATCCTAGAGGAGAACATAGGCAGTAATCTCTTCAATATCAGCCACATAAACTTCTTTCAAGATATGTCTCCAAAGGCAAAGGAAACAAAAGCAAAAATAAACTTTTGGGACTTCATCAAAATCAAAAGCTTCTGCACCGCAAAGGAAACAGTCAACAAAACAAAGAGGCAACCCATGGAATGGGAGAAGATATTTGCAAATGACAGTACAGACAAAAGGTTGATATCCAGGATCTATAAAGAACTCCTTAAACTCAACACACACAAAACAGATAATCATATCAAAAATTGGGCAGAAGATATGAACAGACACTTCTCCAATGAAGACATACAAATGGCTATCAGATGCATGAAAAAATGCTCATCATCACTAGCCATCAGGGAGATTCAAATTAAAACCACATTGAGATATCACCTTACACCAGTAAGAATGACCCAAATTACCAAGACAGGAAACAACATGTGTTGGAGGGGATGTGGAGAAAGGGGAACCCTCTTACACTGTTGGTGGGAATGCAAGTTGGTACAGCCTCTTTGGAGAACAGTGTGGAGATTCCTCAAGAAATTAAAAATAGAACTTCCCTATGACCCTGCAATTGCACTACTGGGAATTTACCCCAAAGATACAGATAGTGAAAAGAAGGGCCATCTGTACCCCAATGTTTTTAGCAGCAATGGCCACAGTTGCCAAACTGTGGAAAGAACCAAGATTCCCTTCAATGGACGAATGGATAAGGAAGATGTGGTCCATATACACTATGGAGTATTATGCCTCCATCAGAAAGGATGAATACCCAACTTTTGTAGTAACATGGATGGGACTGGAGGAGATTATGCTGAGTGAAATAAGCCAAGCAGAGAGAGTCAATTATCATATAGTTTCACTTATTTGTGGAGCATAACAAATAGCATGGTGGACATTGGGGGATTAGGAGAAGGGAGTTGGGGGATATTGGAAGGGGAGGTGAACCGCGAGAGACTATGGACTCTGAAAAACAATCTGAGGGGTTTTAAGTGTGGGGGGGGAGGTTGGGGGAACCAGGTGGTGGGTATTAGAGAGGGCACGAATTGCATGGAGCACTGGGTGTGGTACAAAAACAATGAATACTGTTATGCTGAAAATAAAAAATAAATTTTAAAAAGTTATAAATATTTTTAGAGAGTTAAGCAATGAAATGATATGGGATACTTAGAACAAGAACAGAAGGCTGTAAAAATGATTCAAAGAACAGAACAGAACTTGAAAATAAAAACATGATAGCAAAAGTAAGACATTAATAGAAGAGGTGGAAATAAAATTAAAGAGATCTCCCTGGAAGTAGGACCAAAAGAAATGACGAGAGGTGGTTTATAAGCATGAAAATTAGAGTCAGACCAGTAGGTACAATGTTGACCAATAGGAGGTCTAGAAATAGACAACAAAACTAGAGAAAGTTATCAAAGAAATAATTCAAGAAAATTTCTGAAAACTGAAGGATCTAAGTATTCAGTTGGAAACACCTAGAAGTGTTCAGGAAAATGAATGAATTTCAAGGCATAACATCACCAAATTTCAGAACATTGTACACAGACAGAAGACCATAACTTTTTTTGAGGGAGTGAAAATCATAGGTTACATCCAGAAAATTAAGAATCAAAGTATCATCAGATTTATCAATGGCAACCTTGGAGGGTATCAAACAATGAAACAAATACCTTCAAAATTTTTAGGAAAATAATTTCTAATATAGAATTTCTTCCTCAGCTGAACTGTTATTATGAGGGCAAAATAAAGATATTTACAGATATACCATGTCTCAGAAAATGTACTTTCATCTACCCTTCTAAGAAAGTTACCATAAGATGCTCCACCCAAATAAGAAAGTGACCAACAAAGAGGAAGATCTGGGGATGCAGGGGAGAGAAATATGGATTCTAAAAGAAAATGGAGAAGGGGAAATCTCCAGCAAAGGTCTGTGCATCATGCCTTGAGAACACCTAGGCCACACTGAGTCAGGAGATGGAGGACTCCAGGAAACTGATGGATAGCCTGATACGTTTGACTAAATTGAAGCAATGAATAAACCTCTGGAGAAGAGTTTGGGAGAAAATTAGGGTAAAGACATAGAAATCAGAGCAAATAAAGTAATGAAATCTGTATTAACTCTAGAGAAAGCGAAAGGAGCATGTAATCAAAGGACACTGCATGACACAGCTGTCATGCCATTTGCTTGGCAATACTATTACATAATCGCGTCTGTAGTCAGGGGACGTATGCATCGTCTGATTACCTAACCCCAGATGATAATATAACTACAATATGAAAATAAGTGCGAGAGGAATTACGTGTGGGTACGTACACCTAATTCTTTTTTTTCCACAACAGAAAGCCCATAGATAACATCTAAAGTGGGAAAATAAAAAATACAGTATGAGTATCTTATCGGAGAGAGGGAAGTATCAGGATAAAAAGGTAAAAAAGCTGACAGCGCTCGCCTCTGGAAATACAGGATTAGCGACAAGGAGATGAGAAGCATGAAGCTGTTGTTTTGTTAGAATTTTTGTAGAACTCTGTGACCTTTTAAACTGTAAATCTCTGTACCTTATGTAAAAGTAAAAATCACATGAAAAGAGAATAGCGGTAATGTCTTTTCATATCTGTGAGAGGGAAATAGTGTTTGAAATTATTCACGAAGAAATCTATATCTGGCTGGATGGCTGTTTGAGCTGTCAGCTTTCATATCTTGTTGGTCCCCCGCCCCAACTCTTTATGTTTTCTAAATTAGAAAACCTTAACTCAGAATTATAGGTTGTTGGGAAGCTTTGACGGATATTTCTGGCTTTTCAGATCAAATGCAGATCCAGAAATTATGGACAGAGTTCTGAAGACTAATTTCAGTGTTTCACCAGAGGACGCAAGCCGAGGCTTTAACACCACCAGAAGCTGGAGGGTTAACGGTCTCAACTCGGGGGACAGTAGCTGACAGAGTTGTACCCTCTTTCTGGTGGCATTTGGCTCACAAGGTATTTTTTTATGTTCTGTTGCCATGTTTGGATGTGATTTTTAATATGCAAAGACACTCCTAATGGAGGAAGAAAATCACTGGGTATTGAGAAAGTCAAACTCTCAGCCATCAAACCATTTGCCCCACTGTTCAGTCTTAAGAAATCCTGGTGTCTGATCATCAAAAAATCCTGGTGTTTAGACCCTGAAGTCAAAGATCATACTGTTCAAAATCCTAAATGTATCGCTGAGACAGACCATGTGTATTAGTAGAAATGGCCATTTTAAAAGATTCTATTCCTTATTTTAAAACACTCTAAGTCTTTTCTGTTTGCCCGTCACGGCAATCCAGTGTGGGAAAGCAGCATCTTATACTCACTTTCATCCCAGCCCTGTCAGCTGTGGAGATTTAGGCTAAGTGACCACAGTCAGTTTGTACTCACAATTTCCGCTGTGCCCCTCAAAGGCAACTCAGGGTCTGAAGGCATGCTATGGACCCCCACTTTTTTCCACGAATGAGGGATGTAGTGCATTTGGAAGCAGTGTCTTTTCGTTTGTAGAGTGATGCCTTTCCTTGTTAACCATGTGACTGGAGCTTCTTCAGTACAAGTTCTGTGGGTCTTTCCCCCAACCCCCCAAGCAACTGTGGTGAAACATACATAACATAAAATTTACTGCCATCACCATTTTAAGTACGCAATTCAGTGGCATTAAGTGTCTTCACAACATTGAGCAACCATGGCCACTATCCGTCTCCAAAACTTTTTTAGTATCCCAAAAAGAAACTCAGTACTCATCAAACAACTCCTTAGTCCTCCCTGGGTTAGTCCCTGGCAACTTCGATTCTACTTTCTGTCTCCATAAATTCCTATTCTAGGTAACTCATATAAGTGGAATCAGACAAGTCATACAATTTGTCCTTTAGTATCTGGCTAATTTTACTCAGCATAATGTTTTTTAAGGTCCATCCGTGTTGAAGCATGTGTCAGAATCTCATTCTTTTTTTAAAAATTAACATACAATGTATTGTTTGTTTCAGGGGTACAAACCTGTACCCCTGAAACAACCATTTTTCATGCTGAATAATATTTTTCATGCTGAATAATATTCTATTGTCCATCAATAAATCTATCACATTTTGTTATCTTTTCAGCCGTTGACAGACATTCGGACTGTTTCCACCTTTTGGTTCTTGTGAATAGTGCTTGTGAATAGCTAAGAACTTTGGTGCACACCCTAACATGCGTTTTTAAGTTTACAAGCTAATCTTTAATGAATTAAACCAGAAATCTCTTCTTTTAAAATTAGCTACATGATAAATAAGACCAAGGTCATTGATCACTTCTTTCTCACATATATGGTGAATGTATACTGAAAACTGGTATATCCATAGTTTCATTGAACTACAAAGTGGAATGTCTTCTTGTTTATATATGTAACAGTCATTGATTTTAAATGCCAGTCGCATTATAAGAAATGCAGTAGTTCTTATAAGAACTCCTATTGCACCAATTGCTTGTTGCTTTCTTTCCAACTACAATATTTGTCATTGATTTGGAAGCTGGTTTCATGTCTTACCAGCAAGGTTATAGTTGTATTTGTTTTTGCTGCAAGGAGGAATGAGGACACTACAGTTTTCATGTCTTTTCAACCTTTAACATCAAGTGTTGATCACTTTTAGTGGAAAGCCTAATTTTGTTTCTTGTTTTTTTTTTTTTTTCTTCTGGGTGATTATTTTATTTATTAATTTTATTAACATATAATGTATTATTTGTTCCAGAGGTACAGGTCTGTGACTCATCAGTCTTATACAATTCACAGTGGTTATCACAGCACATCTAATTTTGTTTTTGTACTAGGAATCGTCAACTGGTTTAAAAGTGAGGTTGATAAGATTTGTTGGAAAATAATATGGAACTTTCAGTATTTTGGAAAATAATATGGAACTTTCAGTAGTATATTATTATTTGATAAAAATGTTATTAGTAGATAATAAAATAAAACTGTCCACTTGTCTCATGACTTGCCTCAGATTCCAGCTTTGTATTTATGACAGAGTCCATTCATTATTTATATCCGTGAACTTACTTCATATTGTGAGGTGTACTTTTTTATTTTCATCACCATTGTTGTATTTCTGCAAACCACTTTTGAAATGATTCATTTTTTTTGAACTGTGATATTATGCAATGCAAGGGTAACAGTGACGAATGCAAGTTTAAAAAATGTAAACAGGAACTGTTGGGTGACGATAAAGTACATTAGTTGGGATAAACTACACATGATTAACTTCATGTTAATCAGCATGAACTGTCAGTCTATGAAACATATACACTGCTTTTAAGAACATAAAAAGGTCAGAAATTCTATGAAAATTATGATCTAACATACATTTTAGATATTTAAATTATGCATGAAAGAACTGCATTGCTTTTCCTTCTTATCTGTGAAATTATTTACAGGCTACTGAGAAACTAGTGACCAACAGAGATCCTTGGGTAACTTGCTAAGGAACATTGTAGGGGAAGAAGATACCTGAATTACTATGCAAAACAGTGAGAAGACTTTGGAGTTCCCAGGGACAATACAGAAGGAAGATAGTGAGGCAGAGACGTGAAAAGCAGCCCAAAGGGACAACTTACGAGAGAAGATTATAAATCAGCCTCATTTACCAAGACAGAGCAAATGAAATACTGGCAAGTTGAATCCAGCAATGATCAACCTGGAACTATTAAAATTATATTGGAAAATTTATTAATGTAACCTACTTTATTAACAGATGAAAGATAATGAAATAGAAATATTGATAGAAACCATTCATAATGAAACTTTTAACAAGCCAAGAGTGGAAAGAAATTCCCCCAACTTGATAAAGGCTAATTATGAGACTCCTATAGTCACCCTGATAATAGTGAAAATTAGAAGCATACTCTTTAAAATCAATGGCAAAAGAAATATGCTTACTATTGTAGCTTCAGTTCAGCAATGTGCTGAATGTCCAGCCAGTTTGAAAAGATAGGAAAAACAAACAAGTCATATAAGACTCATAAAGAAAAAATTTCATCATTATTTGCAGATAATATAATTGCTTAAATAGAAAACTCAAGCTAATCTATAGAAAAATGTTGAGCTTGTTCAGTTCAGCGAGGTTGCTGGATGCAAAACCAGTATGTAGACATTATTTTATTGGTAAAGTAAAAATATATATTCAAAAGGATGACCAAAGTGATAATAATATACCTAAGGATAAGAAACGTAAGAATCTTACATAGGACAATGTTACAGAAGAATATAAAATAAGGCCTGTGTAAATTGGGAGCTACCCCACGCTGATATGAGGGAAGTCTTGATATTACAAATGTGGCAGTTCTTCCAGTGGTAATCAATAAATTCAGTGGATTTACAATCAAAGTTACAAGAGACTTGTAAGGAAAAAGCTTGAAAATATGACCCTTAAATTATAGAAAAGTAAAGAGAAGGACTAATGATTTTCAAGAAGGTAAATAAGGAGGGCAGTTCTTATCAACAGGTCAAATTTTATCATCAAACATTTAGACCTGTGTGGTCTCCTGATGGAGTAAGAAATCAATCAGGTTATTCCTGATGGAGTAACAAATCAATGCCCAGGAGAAACAGACCTGAGTATGCACAAGAATCTGGTGCATGACAGAGGGAGTAAGAGGAATCACTCAGGGAATGATGATCCATTAAAAATGGCGTTGGGATAATCCATACAGAAAAATATCAGAAGCCTATCTCAAGCCATGTGCATACATGTTAAAGTCTAGCAGGGGATGAAATATCTAAATGTAAAAAGAAATACTAGGACTTTTAGAAGAAAATACAGAAAACCTTTATGGAATATTATATAGCAGTAACAAATGAATGAACTAGGTCTACATGTATCCACTTAAACCCATCTCAAAAACACAAGGTTGATTTAAAAAGTTTCAGCTAGAGCGTGCATACAATGTGATGCAATGTGATGCATTCGTGTACACCTGAAAATCACAAAACTGTACTTCATGCAGGTAACACAGGTGCCCCTCCCCTGTTCACCACAGGTTCCGTTTTATTTCATGTGTTTTTTCCGGGTGAGAAAACATTTATCTTTCCACTGTGCTTTTCCCTGCGACCAAATTGCTATATTTTGTCAACTGCTTCTCCAGATTCTCAGTATGGTTAGTGATGGGTGTCCCAGGGCTGTTGAAGGACCCCTTTAGTGATTCTACGTGAGCTCAGAGGGTGAGGATGGTGGGACATCCTTCTGCATTTTTTATCTCCAGCAATCTGGGGCCCAATCTGATATATCCTCCCCCTCTTTGGCTTCAGTGAATCTCTAGTTTCTTTCAGAGCCCAAGAAGGGATTTAAAAATGAAATATGTATATGAAATCTTCTCACAGGCAGACAGATAGGCAGGCAGGCAGGCAGAGAGGTGGGGGCCTAACTTTGCCAGCAGGTAGCAGTGCAAAGCTAATGTTTCAGGGAGCTATCATGGCTGGGAGGGGAGATAAGGGATGGGAACTGCTTGTGTCCAAAACACTGTATCAAGAACATGGTGATAGGACTGGCTTCTGATTCCTCACTGGCTATGATCTCATTTCTACTCAAGAATACACAGCACTATCTTTGTAGTCCCAGGCTATGCCAGGGACATTTACCCTTTTCCTTTGGGCTCTCAGCAACATAGTAAACAACCAGTGACTGTTATCAGTTTGCCTCTCAAAAATAAAATCTGGAATCTGATCATCTTAATAGGGCCAAAGATACTGAACATCATCCCCTCCCTGCTCATTTCTAGAAATGAGATTTTTTTTTCGAAGTGTGTTTATAAAGGAAGTTTTGTCAACAATGCAGTTCATACGAAATATGATAAAGAGTGAATTTAGTAATAGTGGGGATGGAAATTAGCACAGCTTTGAAAAACAATTTGGTAATATTTCAAAAATTAACCCAGCAACTCCACTTCTGAGAATTCATCTCTCACAGGTACCAGTGTTATGTGTTCAAAGATGTGTGTGTAAGGAAGGATACTCACTGAAGAATCAAGATTGCAGAATATGGAGATTATGTTGATTAGGGTCAACATAAGTGCCTATCAATAGGATAATAGTTAAGTAAATTTTGCTTCATCCATGTAAGCAAAATCTATTCAGTTCCTACAGAACTGCTAGGATTTTCATTGGGACTTTATCAAATCTATAGATTATGGATCATAGATCTATAGGTTAATTTGGACAACACTGGCATTTTAACAGCTGGTGAGTTGTCTAATCCCTGAACATAAGATATTGCTAAATTTATTTGATACTTTAAAATTTCTCTCAGTTGTGTTTTGTTATCCTTCAGTATAAAGATCTCACACACATATTTTTTAACAGCTTTTGGATTCATTATTTCTACTGTTTTTCTATTTCTTTTTTTTCCCCAAAGATTTTATTTATTTATTTATTTTAGAGAGAAATAGTGAGAGAGCATGAGCCAGGGGAGGGGTAGAGGTAGAGCTGAGAGAGAATCCCAAGCAGACTCCACAATGAGCATGGAGGCCAAGGTGGGGTTTGATCCCAGGATCCTGATATCATGACCTGAGCTGAAATAAAAAAAACAGATGCTTAACTGACAGAGCCACCCAGGTACCCCTGTTTTACTATTTCTTAACTCGTTAAGTTTTTCTTTGAAGTTATTAAATTTTTTTCCAATTTTCCTTTCATATATTGTTCTTTTTCTGGTTTTATATTAGGTGCTTAAATAATTCTTTTCATTTTGTACTGAAATAAATATTCTCTGCTTTAATTCTATGGATTATCCCCTTAATATCTTTAACTATACTCTATAGGTTCTAAATAAAGTGCTTTTAAAATTTTTTCTTCCCTAGAAATTCTATAACTTTAGTTTGTACTATTTTTTTAAATATAAGAGTTGAAAGGTTTTTAACATTTCTAAATGGAAATGTCTTTTTTCCCCCCTAATTTTGTTTTTACTTTATTACTGTGTGATCAGAGGATGTTTCTCATCTTTTTACTTTTTGGAGCTATTTGAGGTTTTGTTGTGATTTAATATTTGGCCAATTTGTATGGAGGTATATTCTCTATTTTTTAGGGAATACAGTTTGATATATATGAATCAGATGTGTCTTATTAATTATTCAGGTCATCTATATATCTTTACATACTTTTTTATACACTTGATCTGTTATGGGCTGAAAGAATTAATTACACTTTCTAATCCTTATAACATTTTTATTTCCCTTATAGTGTCATAATTTTCAATTTATGAACATTGTTGCCATATTACTTATTGCAAAGATATAGGTTACTGTTTTGGATTATTTAGCATTACAAAGTGTCATTTTTATCCTGTTTGATGACTTTGGGCCTAGATACCACCTTCTTTGATATTCACATCTGACTTCCTGCTCTTTTTGTGTGCCTTGGCTTATATCTTTGTCCATTCATTAATTTTGACCTTTCTGAAACACCTGGAGCAGTATATTTTATTCAACATAAACTTGGCTATTGCTTTGTTATATATGAATATGTGTGAAGACAACAGATAAATCCAATCCATTTATATTTATTAACATAACAGAGTTGTTTGATCTTTGTTTGTGTAACTTTAAGTTATGTATTTAATAGTTTTAAAAAATATTTCATTGTCTGGTATGTTTTATTTGCTTTTTGTGTGTGTGATTTGAAACTTAGAACAGTTTTTATTTTAAATCTAGCAGTTGCCTTTGTAAATTCATAATTATAACTGCAATGTTGTAATGTATCACCCTTAGTATGCTATCTCTTTACATTCCATTTGGCAATTTTCTTTTCCCCTCTGTTTTATGCATCATCTGATTGTACTTAGTTGTGTTTTTTTAGTGCTAACCTTTGTACTGTCAAATATAATTATTTTTCATTCCTTGATTTATCTACTTTAAAGAATACTCTTTAATTCCTTGATATTACAGAAGCAGCAGTAAGTGAACATACTCTGCTCCCACGTTCTTTCTTTCCTCTTATTGCTATTTGTATCATGTTCACATTTTCAGGGCCTCTGAGGTTTTAGGGGTAAATGCCTTGATTGTCATTTTTATCCCTCTTTACAGTCACCTCGGTTAACAAACCCCGATGTGCTGAGTCATTTATCAGGCCTCCACCCACTTTTGGCCCTCTGAGATTGTTATGACATCTTTGTCCTCTGCGCTTTTCTTTCTCCTTCTCTTTGTTCTTGTATATTTATACCGTTCTTTTCCCATGCTGTCATTTTATTGGCGTTCTGAGAGGGTTGGGGTAAAACATATGCATGCTATCTTCCATATTTAACCAGGATCCCCAAATAACTCTTACTTTTGAGAGAAAATGCTTTGCATTAAAAGTTCAAAATAAGGATAGAGATTTTACATGCTATACAATCTCAGCCTATATATAGTTAAGAAAACTGCAGACCCGAAAGGGTGCCACTTAGACTGAGTTCCCAAATGGGGGCTTAAAATCCAATCTATTGGAAGTTTCAGCCTCCCCTGGAAATAGGGCCTTGACTGGTCAATCAGGAAATTGTTCTTTCCATTGGCATCTAAGAGTCTGCCACTTAGGTCCTCTTCATCCCCCAAAGAAAGATGAGGTATTCTGCATGAGAAGACACCTTGTTTTTTCCCCTAGCAAACTGCCCCCTCTGGAAGAATCTTTTGCCTTTGCTAATAACTTTCTTGCCCCCACCCTCCTATCTATGAAGACTTCCATTTTGTACAACTCCTCTCAGTGCCTCTCTGCTTGCTAGATGGGCTGCTGCCTGGTGCATGAATCATTTGATAAAGCCAATTAGATCTTCAAATAGATGTATATATATATACATGTATACATATATATACACACACACACAATAGAAAGAGAAAGAGAAAGACTAAGAGAGGGAGAGAAGATAATAACCTGAAATACCGACAGTGATTTCTCTACGTCCTCTCTTCTGATTTATATTTTTCAGTTGTCTGCATTATATGCAATGGCCATTTAAAAAAAATCATTTTGTTTTTAAGTTATTTATTGTGATATGTAATGTGCATAATAGAAATGCACATGAATTATAAATTCATTATAAAATGAACACTTATGTATTAGCTCGGTCTACCATAACAATGTACCATAGACAGAGTGGTTAAAGTACAGAAATTGACTTCTCATGGTTCTAGAGGCTGGAAATTGGAGTTGAAGGTGCCTCTTGGAGAGGCTCTGGTGAGAACCCTCTTCTTGGCTTGCTAAGGATTGATTTCTTACTGTGTCCTCACTTGGAAGAGAGAGTTCTGGGCTCCATTCCCCTTTGTACAAGGACACCAGTTCTACTGGGTCATGGCTCTGCCCTCCTGACCTCTTTGAACCCTAGCACTGTCCTTAAAGGCCCTTTCTCCAGTATATCACGTGGGTTAGGCCTTCCATGTGTGAATTTGGGGAGACATAATCCAGTCCATAGTGGCCGTGAGATAACTACTCATGTCGCTAAATGGAACATTGTAAACACCCCACAAGCCTCTTCCCAATTATGTCCTCCTTTCTCTGTCTTAAAGGTTTCATTTGTATTTTTGAGCTCCTAAGTAAGCATGTCTAAACAGAATAGTTAATTTCTGCTTGTTTATGAATTTTGTATAAATGGAGTCATACTTATGCACTCTTTTGTGTCTGGCCTTTTTCATCTTTGTTTTGTGGACTATAGTTTATTCATTTTCATTGCTGTACATTATTCCATTTTAAGAATGTAAGAGAGATATTTAACATATTCCAAAATTTTTGGACATTTAGGTTGTTTCCAATTGGGGCTTTCTATGGGCAGTGTTCATAAACTTTCTCATAGCTATATCTTGGAGCCCACACATATTTCTGTTGAGCGTTTTATGTATCTAAGAGTTTAATTAATAATCACAGTCTATGTGTATCTGCACCTGTATTTGATGATATCCATTGATCTCCAAAGAAGTTGGACAAATTTACATTCCCAGCATTATATGGGTTTCTGTTATTTTATATCTTTTTTAATACTTGGTATTGTCAAAATTTTAAATTTCCCTCATCTGATGCATTTATAATAATCTCTCTGTGTAATTTTAAATCCCATTTCCTTGATTAAGAAAAAGATTAAGAAAATTTTTATGTTAATTGGCCATTTGGGTTTCTGCTTTTGTGAAATATCTATACAAATTTTTTGCTCATTTCAAAATTGTTTGCTCTGATGTGTTTCTACTTGATTTGTAGGGGATCATCTTCTGGATATAAACACTTTTTAGGTACACGTGTTGCAAATATCTCTTCCTCAGTAGGCTTGCTTTCACGCTCTTACAAAATTGTCTTCTGATGAACATACGTACTTAATTTTAGTGTGCGAAAATGTATCAGTTTTTTCCTCTATGGTTACTGCTTCTTTTGTCACATGTAATAAATCTCTCTCTAAACTGAGTTCATCAGAAATTCTCATTTTTCCCCTAAAATCTTTATGTTTCGTCTTTCACAAAGAAATTTAGATTTTAATCTACCTAGAATTGATTCTTGTATGTGGCATAAAGTTGGATGTTCAAAGTAATTTTTCTTTTTTAAAAAATTTAAATTCAATTTAATTAACTTATAGTATATTGTTAGTTTTGGGGATAGAATTTAGTGATTCATCAGATGTTTCTCCAAAGAAGACATAAAAATGATTAACACACACACACAAAAATGTTCAACATCACTTGCATCAGGGAAATACAAATCAAAATCACAAGAAGATACTGCCTCACGCTGGTCAGAAGGGCTAAAATGAACAACTTAGGAAACAACAGATGTTGGTGAGGATGCAGAGAAAGGACAAACCTTCTTACACTGTTTGTGGGAACACAAACTGGTGTAGCCACTGTGGAAAACAGCATAGAGTTTCCTCAAAAAAGTTGTAAATAAAGCTACCTTATGACCCAACAATTGCATTACTAGGTATTTATCCAAAAGATACAAAAATAGTGATACAAACAGGCACAGGCACCCTAATGTTTATAACAGCAATATCCACAATAGCCAAAATATGAAAAGAGCCCAGATGTCCAGTGACAGATGAATGGATAAAGAAGATGATATATATGTATATGTGTGTGTGTATACACACACCACACACCACACACACACACACACACACACACACTGGAATATTACTCAGCCATCAAAAAGAAAGAAATCTTGCCATTTGAAACGATGTGGCTGGAACTAGAGGGTATTATGCTAAGCAATAAGTCAGTCACAGGAAGACAAATACTATATGGTTTCATTCATATGTGGAATTTAAGAAACAAAACAGATGAACAAGGGGGAAGAGAAGGAAAAATAAAATAAGATAAAAAATGAGAGGGAGGCAAACCATAAGAGATGCTGAACTCTAGGAAACAAACTGAGGGTTGCTGGAGGGAAGGTGCATGGGGAGAAGGGCTTAATGGGTTATGGACATTAAGGAGGACACTTGCTGTGATGAGCAAAGTAATTTTTCTGTTAAGATTCCTAATTCTTCAGCATCATTTATTGAGAACTGCCTTTTCCCCACTGTTCCACTGTGCCACCATCAGCACAAATTCAATGTCTGTATGTGCACTGGCCTGTTGATGAGCCAACAATTCTGTCCCACTACTCTGACTAATCCAACCCTAGTCACACACATTTTCAATGATTAGAGCTTTACAATACATTCTAACATCCTGAGGGCCAGTTCTCTTTTTCCACCTTGTATTTCTTCCTCAGAAGTATCCTGGTTATAATTTGCTCTTTGCAATTTTATATAAATCTTTGAGTCAGGTTGTTGAGTAATATAAAAAAAGAAAAGCCTATTGGGATTTTGATTGGGCTCATATTAAATTTATTAGCTATTTTGGGAAGTCTTAAAATATTGTGACTTTAAATCCAGGAATGTAATACATCTCTCCATTTATTGGGTTTTCTGTAATATTACTCAATATTTTTCATAATTTTCTTTGTAGAGATCTTATTCATACTTTGATAATCCTCTTTCTAGATACTTGATATTTTAAAACAGCAGTGTAACTGATATTTTTAAAAACCTGGCTATTTTCTGTTTGTTGCTAGTATATAAATATGTAACTAATTTATGTATATTAACTTACCCAGCTACCTTTCTATACTGTCTTGTTAACTTTAATAGCTTATCTCTAGATTATATTGGCTGTTGTATCATGCAGTTGTATTATCTGTAGATCATGGCATCTTTGCTACTTTTCTTATTCTTATATATATTTTTTTCTTTTCCTTCCCTTACTATGCTGGCTGGGCTCTCATTTACGAAGTTAAATAGGACTGATGAAACTGACATCTTCCCTTTCTTTCTTTTTGTTTCTTATTTCAAAGGGAAAGCTAGCCATGTTTCACAATTAAGCATGCTGTTTGTTACTTCCTTCAAAGTAATTACCCTTTATCAGAGTGCAGCAATTCCCTTCTATTCCTTCTTTCCTTGGTATTTCTAATTATAAGCAGATATTAAACTTTATCAAATGATTTGTTAGCATCAGTTAAGGTGACACCTGATTAGCCTTCTTTAATCTATTAATAGAAATACAACATATGGTAGACCCTTGGAAAACTTAGAGGTTAAAGGTACTGACACCTCTCATACAGTAAAAACCCACATATAAGTTTTGCCTCCCCCAAAACTTAACTATTAACAGCATACTGTTGACAGGAAGCCATTCAATAACATCAACAGTCAATTAGCACATATTTTGTAGGTTATATGTCTTATATACTGTCTTTTTACAGTAAAATAAGCTAGAAAAAGAAAATGTTACTAAGAAAATCCTAAGGAAGAGAAAATACATTGATAGTACTGTAGTATACTTATTTTTATAAAATTCATGTAAAAGTGAATCCACACAGTTTAAACCTATGTTGCTCAAGGGTCAAGTGTATTTTCTATTGTGGCATGTATTAATGTTATGACCAGCAAAAATTTTTTAAAAAAATTTAGAAGTTCAAAAAAGAAATTTCTACAGAGTTCCTATTATTGAGGCAAATGTATGTCAGTCTTACGCTGAGCTGGGGGCACCCCTCCTGGACGTGTTGGTGCAGGAGTTTATGGAAAGTTCCTATGCTCCCAAACTGCAGGGGTTCCATCTGCTAACCCAGGGAAAGAGAATACTCTCAGGAATATTAAGGTCACTTTGAAGTATATGAGCCATGATAACATAAACAGCTTTATTCATGGGTAGTTTTCTGAATATGTTCCAGAACCATTTGTTCTTCTTTCTGTCTCAGTTTTGCGCCTGCCTCTCAGAGTAGGCCATCCTTAAACTTGGTTCATGTGTGCACCTAGCAGGGGAATGCAGCAGGTAACTGGGGAAGCTCATTTGCCCAGACCACCCCAGACCCATGAAATCAGACTCTCTGAGATGGAGACCCAGGCATTAATGTTTTTAAAATCTCCCCAGGGGATTCCGAGGTTGAGAACCAACAACTGATAGTTCTCCACAGTTGAAAACCACATGTGTCTTTATGCACCAAAGTCCACAGAAAAGGAAATATCTAACCACCCCAAAGCATGCAATACTCAAATGAGACCGGCAGGAAAAATAAAAGAAAAAAGCTGCCAAGGGAAGGAAGAGAAGGACAGAAAGAGGAGGCCCAGGTATGACAGTGACAGCAAATCTACTTACTCAATTCTTTCTGGAAGCTCAGTTTGGGTCATGCCCACACAATTGACCAAAATAGTGACGGTAATAAATAGACTGAACCACCTGAGCAGACTGTGTTAAGGAAAAGCTGAGAGTTGCCATGCTTCTCTGATGTCACCTATAATCACCTTGATGCTGAATTATTAAATTCATAGCTTTTAGCTAGGATCAGCTTTTTGAACTTGTCACATAACAGCTGCTAACATTTACTGAGTGCCTATGCCGGGCTGGTTACTTCATTCACATTATTTCTAATACAACCGAACTTCTATGTAAATATCATATCTATACTTTGTAAAACAGGCTGGAAAACTTAAATAATCTTTCCAAGGCTGTACAAGTTAGTTAGCTATATGGTGCTGAGATGTGACCTTAGATTAATAACAGAACCCTCAGCAAGATGGAAGAAAACAAGAATCCTTTCTCTAAAATGTCTTTCTTCCCTGACACCTTCACTTTATGATTCAATGTAGCCTGAAATTTTGTCCAGGAAGTGTCTCTTTTTTCCTAAAAGACAGACTACTTCTAGGAAGTTAGAGCTAAAGGGAGGGTTACCAGCTGTCATGGGAATTAGTTGAGTTGGATGGTTTTCCCCACTTAGCTGAGATCAGTCGCACTGAGGAAATGGGCCCCTGGCTAGAAATGGTGGAGGCAGGCACAGGGATGTAAAATGCTGCTGCAAGGAGAAAATTCCAGATAGAATTAGGCTGGGATGGCGAACTCTTTCTAACCAGAGATGATAATATTCAAGGTTGAACCACGGGATTATCACAAGGGGAAGGTGACACTGAAGAAGGGGTAACCTGATGGGAAGAAATGTTGGTGGAGAAAACCCAAAGAAAAATTTCCCCCACAGGACATTTTTCTCAGGACCAGCTTGGGTTCCTAACCATTACGTCCTAAAGAAAAACAAAGTCTGAAGATAAGCTTGATCTACAGAGAGAGTGAACCACTCATCTTTCATAATTTCAGTTTGAGCAGAAGTATTTAAATCTATTTTAGTTTTCTGTAAATGTCTTTAATGTGCCCTGTTTTACAGTTACTTAGGAACACATCTATTTTGAAAAGGGAAATTCTGCTAATTAAACCGCATTTTCCTGTTGACTTGCAATTAAATTAAGAAATGTGTTCACATGGGAGGAAAATGTTAACCCAAGGATTAAATTAAAATCATATCTCCAACTTCACAAACCTTTAAAGGTAATATATTACCTACACTATTACTTGTGGAAACATTCATAGCAAATTTGATTAGAATTATAATTTTGGTGAAATATTAGTAATAGGACACTGGGAATTCCAATACCTTGAAGAATATCTTTTGGAGTGGAGCTACCAAGTTCATAAGATTTAAATATATAATATATAAATATATAATATATAAATATATAAATACAGGCTTTGTGAGAAGGAGACACCTAAGAGCTTTTCTGTCCAGCTATGACTCCATCCAGCAATTATGATTCATCAAATTTCAAGATGAAAAGAATATTCACTGGTCACTTGATTCTTTAAAGGGATTTCATTTCTAATTAGCTGTTCCTTACAGATAATTAAGATGTAACTGAACCAGGATGTGTGGAGAGGAGTTTGTATATTTGCTGTTTTTCTTTATTGGTGATTTTTATGTAATTGGATATATTTTTTTAAAAAAACCCAAGTAGAGATGACATACTGAGAGAATAAATTACCTCAGTTCATTTCCCTTAACGGCCTACTTCCTTATTGCTGATACTGTTCTAAGCAGGGTACAGGCTAGGCCTCTTAACTGACTCTGTGACCTTGGACAATTTATTTAATTCCTTTGAGTAACAATTTCATCATCTGTAAGATGGGGATGCAAATCTCTTCTTCAAAGGTTTCTGTACCTATGACAGTGATGACACTTAGGAGGTAGTTAGCAAATGGTAGCCTACTATTACCACTAAATATCCTTCTATAGGATCAGAAAATTCAAGATTGAATTAAGAAAATATAACTCCCACTGCTTGGTCATAAAGATAAAACACGTAAAAGGAAAATGTAGTGCAACTACATGGAGCAGTGCAGTTTCATTTTTGAAATGACTCTTTGCCAGAGCTATCAGCTCACTGAATGCTGTCCAGCAATCCAGCAAGCTGCCCCAGAGTGGGGGGAGAGAGCTCCTTTTACTGGAGCCTCCCCAGAAGAGGCTGGCTACCATCTGTCAGGCAGCTGAGGCAAGGCTGTTCTTGCAAATCAACCTCCTGGAAGCCAGGGCTGAATTTGTCATTAGGAACTTCCAATTTGGACAGTCACCAGGGAAGATCCTTGGAAACGAAGCCAAAGTCTCTTTTTTGTCCTAGTTTGGCTTGCCTTGAAAAACAAAACAAAACAAAACAAAAACTGGAGTCAGATTCTGAAGGTACCTAAAACTGTTATTATAATACAGACATTTGACCGATTTTTCTCTAATCATTACTATATTCCCCAATGGCATGAACCTTGAACTATTAACATTTTTTTGGACTACTGAACTTAGTAGCCTGCTAGTAGTTTGGGGGTAACTTGGGATATTGGCAGTGTCTGTGACCAGTGTGGTTCCACTGAGACAATCTAAGCTCTGCCCATTGTCGTCTGTCCTCTTTGTCCTCTGGCAGGTGCTGCTCTTTTGCCCAATGAACAGCCGGTCCTCATCATGGCTAGGGCACAGGGTAAGAACCCATGCCTATTTCAAAAGCCAAAGAAGCTTCGGTGACCTCTTATTGGTTATTATATTGTGAGATGAGCCCGTCTCACATGGTAAGAATGTGCCCTGTATATCAGCAAAGCTCATTCATAAGTAGGGCATTTTTTTAGGTGATACATGCCCAGGTGTGTCCAGACTAGTCTAAACCCACCTGTGGCTTGCACGAGCACCTCCTCTTTCTTGGGACAGCTTTCAGATGTTGAACATATTAAAGCCACAGACATTTTTCTCTCAATGCAATGTTTTCGTTGTTTCAGGATTCAATTAGAGGACACCCATATTGCTAACCTCTAAAGAAGGTGCTGAACACAGTGGCAAAGCCTGATTTTAAAGGAATCATGTGGAAGAAGCAACAGTGCAAAGGATATGAGTGGACAGACACTTTGATGGCTGTTCTTCTGATCAGGTTGAAAGGACTGAATAACCACAGGGCCCGAGTGGCACTAAACCGTGAGATGGTCCTCCCTTTGTTGAGCACCATAAACGTCTACAACAAAACAAAGCAGAAGGTGGACCTGAAGTGAGAAGTATGCATCCTCACACAATCATGGTTTGGAGTACAAATGGTATCATTTCAGGCTTATGAGCAAGACGAGGTCTGGGAACCATGCATCCATTAGTGGAGAGCCAAGTGGAGGGGCAGAGGTAGTGGGGATCAAGGACTGAGGGCCACATTCTCACCCTCCTCGCAAGACCTCAGGCCCTGTCAGTGACTGACTGTGGATCAAGATGAGCCCACTGAGAGTGCCCAGTGGGCAGGAGTCTGATCTGGGGCTGGTGGGATGCTTCAGCCCCAGGGCCAGGATTCTGGCAATTGGAGGATATGGTTCTGGCTGCATTAAATTCCTCTTCTGATTAGCAGATCAACCCTGGTGTGGGGATGCTCCCTCTGCTCTCTGCCTCCTAGGTCTCCCCTGTAAAGCCCTCGCTACTCCTTGCCTCTGAGCATCTAGGAAGGTGAGGGTTCTTGGCCTGTGAGAGGAGGGAGAAAGACATTTTAGTGTCTTTTTATTTTCTCTATAAACCATATTTGAGATGGCTGATTCCTGTCCTTCCCAACTCCCAAACATGCACACATCATTTTGGGGGCGGGAGGTTGCTGTGTGGAACATCTAAGACACAATACAAATAGGGAAATTGTCATGAAGCAGCTCTCATTTAAACTAGTGGTTCTCAAATGTTATGACTTCAGGAGACTTTTATACTCTATGGAATATTATGCCTCTGTCAGAAAGGATGAATATGCAACTTTTGTATCAACGTGGACTGGGACTGGAGGAGATTATGCGGAGTGATATAAGTCCAGCAGAGAGGGTCAATTATCAGATGGTTTCACTTACTTGTGGAGTATAAGGAATAACACGGAGGACATTGGATGAAGGAGAGGAGAAAGAAGGCTGTTGGGGGAAATTGGAGGGGGAGACAAACCATGAGAGACCATGGACTCTGAGAAAACTCTGAGGGTTTTAGAGGGGTAGGGATGAGAGGATGGGTGAGCCTGGTGGTGGGTATTAAGGAGGGCACATATTGCATGGAGCACTGGGTGTGGTGCATAAACAATGAATCTTGGAACACTGAAAAAATAAAGTTAAAAGAAATTATTGAGGACCCCAAAGAGTTTTTGTTACTATTTATGCCCTTTTGCTTATACTGTGTGTGTGAGACAGAGATAGTATAGAAGACCTCCTTCACCCACTAAAAGAGTTTAAGGAACGCCAGGGATTCTGAGATCAAACTTTGAGGACCACCCATTAAATCATCCTGATTTCTGATCCCCTTGTCTACTCTACCCCCACCCCAAGACTCAGGATCCCTGCCCCCTTTTGCAAAGACAGCCAACATCATGGGAGATCCTAGGACAGTGGTCATCCAAGAGAACAGCCAACTTCCTCTTAAAATTTCATAGCAGCTGTTGTTGCTTTTGAGGATTTGAGTTTAATTGGTCTCCACCATAAATATAAAAATATGAAGACAGTACCAAAGAGGGAGTTGGATACATTTGTCATTAACTGAGTCTAGCTCACAGCCACATCACCCAGGTCAGGAGAACGCCCTAGGCTGAGTGGAGCAGAGGCTTCCTCTGCCAGAGCTCAGAACAGCCTTCCCAGCCAATCACCCTTACCCGGTGTGTGCTGTAGAAAGGGTCCAGATCCTCCAGGGGCTCCCCAATCAGCTCTGCTGGGAGCTCACCATAGAACTTGGGCAGCTGGTTGCAAGCTTTCAAGTCTAGCTGGGGCCGAGGCTTCTCTTCTTGGTCCTTCTCCCTGTGCTTATCTTTGGCTTTCTTTGCTGCCTGCGTGGCAGCAATTCGCTTTTCAATCTCCACCAGTGACTCCGGAGTGAATCGACGGAAATTGGTAGTTTCCAGGGACCCAAAGGGGAATGCCATCTTCTCACTCTTCTTCAGGAAGAATTATACTCTTATGAGAGTGGACATCACAACAGAGAGGTAACAGCTTGCCCATTGGCCCTCTCCCTCCATTTCTTTCCTTAACTCACACTTCCTTGCTGGAACAGCAACCCCCTGCCCCAACTCAGTTCCTTCCTTAACTCACACTGAGCTCTCCCCAGAGCTTTCCCCAGAGTTTCACTGTCCCTGTGGCATTCTCTGGAAAGGGTGTTTATTCAATCCTCCTCCAGGCCCCTCAGGGTTGAGCTATGTTCTCCATGAGCTTCTAAGACATGGCTCCTTCATCCATTGCTCCTTCACCACCACCACCACCACCACCACCACCACCACCACCAGATTTAGCCACTCTGCCCTCTCTTCTCAATTCTATGACCACTGAGCAACAGGTTCTCACTTGCATTCATCAAATACTGGTTCATGTGGTCTGTGGCAAAAACAATGCTAGTAAAATTTTCCCCATTGAAAAGCATTTGTTAAAAAGCATGGAAGGCATTAACATTTTTTGTTGTTCTTTTATTATGCAATGATATGCTTTTAAGAAGTGACAGCCATTCCTGGACATGACAAGAGAGAGGAGGCCCACTACCTTGAGCACATGGCTGCACCTGCCAGCCAAGAGTGTGCTGTGTGCCTAATGCTCTAAGCTTGGCAGCATATTTGTATTTTTTGTTCTTAATAAAGTACATTATTTAATTTTCCTATTTAGTTGTTTTTTTCTTCTAATGTAAAGTTTTTCTTTAAAAAACTCATATGAGTAAGATTTTGATTCTTTCTTCAAATGATTAATTCATGAGCCCATTCTTGCTGTTTATTTTAATCTAAGTGCACCCACATTTCCTGACAGTGTATTGATGACTTAAATACACCATAATGATTTAAAAATTGTTCATAAGTTTATAAAATCCTGATATAATTCATGGTCTCTAATACTGCCAGACTCTGTCTTTGGGACTCTGGGTTCACCATGGTCCATAAAAAGCCTGGAAGGTACTCCAATGACTAGATTTCCCTTCTTTTTTTTTTTTTTTAAATTAACATATAATGTATTATTAGCCCCGGAGGTACAGGTCTGTGAATCCTCAGTCTTACACAATCCACAGCACTCATCATAGCACATACCCTCCCCAACGGCCATCACCCAGTCCCCCTATCCCTACCCCACACCCCCCAGCAACCTTCAGTATGTTTCGTTTCCTGAGATTAAGAGTCTCTTATGGTTTATGACTAGGTTTTCTATGAGCTACAATATTCTCAGGAAATTTATCACCCCTAGCACTAGCCTAGAAGCAAATAGGATGGCTTGCTATCACAGAAAGATAGAGCATTA
Organism: Mustela lutreola; assembly: GCF_030435805.1. Lineage (NCBI taxonomy): Eukaryota > Metazoa > Chordata > Mammalia > Carnivora > Mustelidae > Mustela > Mustela lutreola. Next base: position 65,926,232 of record NC_081291.1, on the reverse strand, counting down.
TCTATGTGGCATTCTCCTGACTTACTCTAGGAAAGCTACATCTGAAGCCCTGCAACAGGCATCCATCCTCTTAGTTCTCTGCAGTCAACACTGGATCTGTGGATAATGTAGTTTTCCCACCTACTCTAGTGCAGAGATCTTCAAATGCCAGTGTACAATGTGGTGCTACACCAACTGCGTCATTTTCACTGGGGGTGTGAGTTAAGATGCAGATAGCTGGACCTCTACCTACAAAGATCCTCAATCAATAGGTCTAAGGTGAGATCTAGAAAGCTGCATTTTACAGGCTCATAGCTGAACTGTTGAAGTGTTCTATCTTTGAGAGGCAGCGGAAGTTACTGCAACTGTGGATGTGAGATGGAATGAAGATTAGGGTCATAAAATCAAAGTAGGATCTGGCGGCCTGCTCCCACAGCTCTAGAATCTGGAGGAAAGTCTTCCTGGATTCTAAAGGGAAGTCAGAAGCCAGTGTTGGTTGGATTAGAGATGAGACCTGGCATCAAGTGGTCACTCTTGTTGAGTGACCATCCTAAGAAACCTACTCCTCAGAGGTTTTGGTGGGGCAGACTTTGGGACCTCCTCCCTTCTGCAATCAGAATGAGGGCAATCTGGCCAGAAACCTCAGGGAGCTTATACTCAGGGAATTGGAACAAAGAGTGAAATTTGGAAAAATTAAAAAAATAAATAAGATCTTTAAAAATAAAAAAAAAAAGAGTTAAATTTGGTTGTTTCTGAGGATTAAGTTTCTGTAGGTATTTGCTCTGTATCTGGGATTTCTGGGCTACAAAAGGACCTACTGGATCTCCTCTGGATGGACCATAAAGGCAGGCGTCTTAACTTAGATTTCTGAGCTCTGGTAGTAGGCGGTTTCTAAGAAGGACCGAAGGTGATTGAATAGATAACAGGAGTTTCACATTTGTCATTTCACTTGTGATGGAAATAACTTGTTGGCCTTATTTATTTATTTATTTATTTATTTATTTATTTGACAGAGAAAGATCACAAGTAGACAGAGAGAGGCAGGCAGAGAGAGAGATAGAGGGAAGCAGGCTCCCCGCTGAGCAGAAAGCCTGATGCGGGACTCGATCCCAGGACCCTGAGATCATGACCTGAGCCGAAGGCAGTGGCTTCACCCACTGAGCCACCCAGGCGCCCCATAACTGGTTGGTCTTTAATCATGATTTGTAATATAGGAAGGCCAGCTGACTGAGGATTGCTAAATGGAGGTGGATGTAAATAAGGGTACAAAAGAAGGTTTCCTTGAAATGACAGTGGACAGGGCAGGTGTGATATTGTGATTTATAATAAGAAATGTATGTTTAGCCTTTGTCCCCATTTCTGGCACAGAGCTCTTAAAACCCTTGGAATTTCCTAAGTGATGTGTTTTGTATGATATTGAGGTACATTTTGAAAGTCACCTAAGGATGGGGACTGATTGTCAGCAGAACCAACTATTAGAAGATTGAAAGTTTAGGTTCCCCATCTCACCTCTGACCTCCAGGGAGAGGAAAGAGGCCTGGAAGTTGAATTCAATAACCAACAGTCAATGGTTTAATCAATCATGCCTATGTCATAAAGCCTTCATAAGAATAAAAAAGGACAGAATTTGGAGAGCTTCTGGGTTGTTGAATACATAGAGATTGGGGAGAGAGATCACCTCAGAGAGGATATGAAAATTCTGCACTCCTTTCCCCATATTCTGCCCTATGCGTCTCTTCCATCTCGCTGTCCCCGAGTTATATCTTTTTATAAAAGACCTGTAATCTAGTAAGTAAAATGTTTCTCTAAGTTCTGTGAGCCATCCTAGCAAATTAATCAAACCCAAGGAGGAGGTCACGGAAACCTCTAGTTTAGAGATTTCTAAATTGTTCAGAAGCACAGGGAAAAATCTGGCTTGCAATTGGCATCTGAAGTTTTGTATATGTGGGCAAGGGTCAGTCTTGTAAAACTGAGCCCTTATCCTGTGGGAGCTGATGCTAATTGAACTATTGAACACCCAACTTGTGTCTGGAAAATTGCACCTTGGTGGAGTAGGAACCCCCCCCACACACACACCTATTAGAATTGATAATTAGAACATCTTAGCAGGACAAAGGGTTTTTTCTTCCAGCCTCTGTTGTTATTCGTGGAACAAATGTTTCTGTGGTCTTGCAGCAAGTCTGAGGAGCTCACAAAGATGGCTGAGCATCATGAGAAGACTTACTTAAATTATCAATCCACAGTGACAACAAGAGTGGGCACAATTATCTCTCTCCCTTTTTAGGGAGAGAAAGAGAGTGTGAGCAAATGCATGCTGGGGGGAGAGGCAAAAGGAGGGGGGAGAGAGAATCTTCAGCAAAATGGGGCTGCAACTCATGACCCCAAGATCTTGACCTGAGCTAAAATCGAGTCGGATGCTTAACTGAATGAGCCACCCAGTCACACTCACAATGATCTCTTTTAATCCCCACAGAAATCCTATAGAGTAGGTAGAAGGCATTTTCTTACATATAAGAGAATTAATAATCAGTGATTACTATAGGTTATAAAGAGATTATTGAACTAAACAAGATCATCTCTGAGTTTTTTGACTCCATACCCAGTGCTCTCATTTCTGGGATGGGTCCCACTTGCTGAAGCAGTTCTGGAATCCTACTGACTGTGGTATCATCGAAGGGCTCTGGGACTTGAAAGGTATGGATTGATCTGAATGCATTCAGATTTGACGAAGTTTCAAGGGGTCTCAGAACAGCCTCTTTGTGTTATATTGTTCATTGATGCTGTTAAGAAATTGATGGGGGATTTTCCCCACTAATGTAGCTTTTTGCCTCTGTAAGGCAGTTATGATGTAAGCAAACAGATAATTATAATTTTTCCAGGACCTGATTAGTAGGTGAATATATCAGCCCCCATCCCATGTAGGATTGCATATTCTCATGCATCTTATGTTTGTTCTCATCCATTTACATACAACAAAAATGATCATTTTCTTGCATGTGAGTCCTAAATCTGGAACCTTTCTTCTGAGCTCTGGACCCACTAATCCAATGTCTTTGACATATAGTTCTTTGGATACTCCACAGACACCTCGAAGTCATTGTCCTCCATGATCTCTCTATCCTCTCTCCACCCCAACTTTTCTGCCTCCTTGTTCCCTATATCAGTAAATTACATAACCATTTTTTAAAATGGAGGCTTAGGGGGTCCTCTTTGTGTCTCTTTCTCCCACAAGTCTTCCTCCCTTATGTTTTAAACTCCTCGGATACAGCAATGAAAAAAACTATAGACTTTTGGGAGCTTAAATGTATCTCTGGGTCTCAGCCAACTTAGGCCAGCTTCCTAGAGAGAGACTTTCCAGAAAATATTGAAATTATGATGACATCATTGGAAGTCTGGAGTCACATTTGAAACATAAATCTAAATTTATATCTCTAGCCAAGACCTTTCACTTACGTTCTAAATTGTTATATTTAGCTAACCATTGATTATCCTTCACAAAGATGCCTGATAGATGTATAAAGCCTAACTACTGACATCCTTACCCTAAATAAATATGTTTTTCCCTTTGTCATGATGATTTCAATAAATTGAGACTTCATTCTTCCAAGGGCTCAAACCCTGAGTCTTGAAACTTTAGAATTATCCATTACTTCATTTTCTCTCTACCTAATCTCACATTTAGATGACCAGAAAACTTGAATCAACTTGCATTGGAAGTTCAGCTGTCTACTTCTTATCACAGCTACTGCTACCTGCATAGCTCAAACCACTATCATCTGCCACCACCTCCATAGTTCAAACCACTACCACCTACCTCCACTGCTACTCCCCTGGTCCAACCACTGGCACCCTTATCCACTGCTACGCCTATGACCCAAATCACTACCATCTCCTCTACTGCTCCTGTTATGGTCTAAACTACTGTCACTGAACTGCTGCTACCTCCATGGACCAAACCATTGTCACGTCCTGCTTGTGTCACTAATCCGTCTTTTCAAAATGTCTCACTGCTAGGATTGTTTCAAGTCTTTGCAGCATACACTTCTAGAAGCAACAGGAATGATCCTTTGAAGTGTATTGCTGTAAACTTCACCTCTGAGCTCAACACATATCATTCTCTTCCTTACTCACTGAAACCCAGGCCCATAGACCACCTAGATGTTTATTGGACACAACAAGTACACTCTTGCCTCAAGGTGTTTGAACTTGTTATTCTTTCTGCATACTATTCTCTTCCCATTTATAACCACAGGGCTCATTTGAATATCACCTATTAGGAAAGCCTCGCCTGACCATTCAAAATGAAGGCCTTTGGCCAATCTCTACCCTTTGACCTCTCTTCACTTTTCCTCCATGGACCAAACCAAAGCACTTTTAACTAATTAACCTTTATTTATTTACTATCTTCCTAAACTAGTACTTTTGCTTTCATGAAAGTTTGGATTTCTCTGTTTGTTTAACTGTTGAATCCTTAACAGTCAGAGCAATGCTCAGCACATACTATATGATAACAAACATTTGTGGATTACAGAGTGAATAAACTCAAGGTATCCTGAATGGGTATCAGATACTTACAGAATATTGCTAAATTTTTATCTGCAAGCAGAATTGGGTTTGGGGAAAACAAACACAAGTACTTAAACTGTGAGACCAGAGTGGGTAGAAACTAACCATTTCCCATGTTGCAGGGAAAAAAGATAAAAGGTTGTCTGTTCAATAACAACTTAAGGTTTAAGATTTTAGGAAAGGTTTTAGGAAACCCACCCTGATTTGAATAAAGTTTGATCTCTAAGGTGAAAGGAGAAAAATTAAGACGGGAACCTGGAGGGCTGTGGGGGCAGAGAAACACTGAACATTATAGAGATACTATACCCAAAAAGGAAGAAAAACAGGGAAATCTTGGTGTCATAGAAATAGTAGGAAGGCAAGTTTTAAAAACTGTTGAGCTTTGTTCTAATAGTGTGAATGGTTTTTAGTCAGGGAGAGTGTGAATAAGTACCATGGAGTGGAGAGGATGTGACTAGATCGTTTGAGTTGTTGAAAGAGACAGATTGGAGTATGGGAATAACTGCAAAGTTGAATAAACTAATTACATTACCCAAAGAACAGTAATAGGAAAATAAACTGCTCCATGTTCTGTTGCCATGACTTGGCTGCCTGATGGAACATCAAGCATTTTGTCAGGATGTCACTAAGACTGAGAATATAGTGGGACCTTTCATACCACTAGATTGAGAGAAAGATGAATTGGTGGTGAGAAATAGTAACCACTCTACTGACACATTTGAGTGAAACTGTATTGCATGTGTTGTCACACATGGTGCTCAGAGTGTAGTTAGGCTCTCTAGCTCATGGAATGAGCAAACAACTTAGCTTTGACATTGGTGCTATCGCTGGACTCTCTAAGCTAATGGGAGCATGGAATTAAATGTCCTGTTTTTGGGAAGATGTGGCCAGAGTAGTCAAGACTTAGAAATTTCCCTGAGATGTCAGAATTTTAGATCATCAGTGATGCTGACATTTGCCTATCTAAGCTACCCATTTCCCTGAAAATTTTAATCATTAGGCACCTAATTGGAGCAACAGGGCACTGGACAGGGGAGCAAGTTGGCCAGGGAAGAGATAGAATTTGAAGTAACTACGCCACTGGGAAAGTGTAATAAGCTTTTTTCAGTGAAGAAAGTGAGACCAGATTATCTGTGATCCTGTCCAGTAGTCAAAAATTGAGCCTCAGCTATCTGTGGCCCAGGAAAATATCACTAAGTTGTCTTTGAAGTTGAATAGTCCTGAGTTGCCCCTGGTGCTAAAAGAATGGAGTTATGGAAATCCTTGCTGAATGTAATTTACCTCCAAATAATTCAGAGATAATAGCTAGCTAATCTGTTGTCCAGGGATGGAGTATTTTGGGCGGGGGTGGTGGTGTTGTGGGGGGTGGGTGGGGAGGGAGGACATGTACTATCCATGGTTCTGAAAGAGCAAGCCTATCTACTGTGGTCTTGAGCTGTCCATGGTTCTGAAGAAGAACTCTGGGGATGGGTAAGAGCTTAGTGGGAATGGTTTTCTGTGAGGTGTGGTGAATAACTGATATGTTTATAATGCCGAATCAGTGTGCCAGGCTGAAATGCTGAGAATAAGTGAGTTTTTGTGGGGGCTAAAATAGAAGAAAGGAATAATTAAAGGAAGAAAGAAAGCTGGGAGTTTCAGGAAGAAAGTGCCCAAAAGGCATTTAAGTAATAACATCTCTACTTAACAAAATTGATATCCAAATGAAGTTTGAGAGGAGGAAAATATTATTTCGTGAATGGTCTTTACCTCCCTACCATTTCCCCCATGCCACTGAAAATGAGATTGGAAGGAGGAAAAATACTTTCATCACTAAGGAAGAAAATAAGTGTCTTATCACATCATAAGTTCCTGGCAGTGTTGCGGACTTAGAAACTCAGGATGGTGGGTTGAGTCAGCTTTAGAGACTTCAAGCTATAATTATTCAAGAAACCCAGAGAGGTGGTGTGGTTTTGTCACAACAACACTGGACTTGGAAACAGAAAACTTTAGTTCTAATACTGAGTAGATCTTCTGAATTATCTCTCTCATTTCTATGATTTGTAAACTGGTGATAACATCTGCTCTGCTAATTTGACACTGTTGTTGGGAGAATCAAATAATGTATGTGAAAGCATTTTGTAAGCTAAGTGCTGTACAAATGCACAATATAGACTTTAATATTTCCCATTACACATGCCATTTAATGGCCAATAGCCACTTAGCCTCTTTCAATTTGACACCACTAGCTCTCAGCATATAAATGAAATAAACATGTTGGATCATTTACAATTAAGCGGTGTAAAGAACTCATAATGTTGCCACTTTATTTCTCTATCTCCCAACTTTAATGTGTGAATATTTTGAATATGGTTCTGCTACCCTAAATAAAAATATTTATTTAATGGGGTAAAGAAATTACAATAGACTCAAGAATTTGAAGGGGATTTATGATGTGGATATAATTTTTGATGTAAAACATATAAAATCTATTTCTTTCCACCATTCTTAATTCTCTTCTCTAACAGAATTCCTGTTCTATTCAAAAGGACCCTATCAGAATATATCACTAACAAACCTTCAGAATTCTTGCAGAAGGGTGTCTGGTAGGGCACCTGGGTGGCTCAGTGGGTTAGAGCCTCTGCCTTCAGCTCAGGCCATGATCTCAGGGTCCTGGGATCGAGTCCCATGTCAGGCTCTCTGCTCAGCAGGAAGCCTTCTTCCCCTTCTCTCTCTGCCTGCCTCTCTGCCTACTTGTGATCTCTCTCTGTCAAATAAATAAATAAAATCTTTTTTTTTTTTTAAAGAAGGGTGTCTGGCAAGTGAGTTTCTTTTAATTTTTAAAACTTTGCCTTAACTGTGCCCAAGCATATTTAAATAATCCAATGATATTGTAAGGATAAAGTGCAAGCTTGATTTAACAAGAATATGGAAATTACCACATAGACAATTTTTTGCCATTGCAAAATCCTGGTGGACAGTAGAATTTGGACAGTGAATTTTATAATTGCTTAATATTTTTAGGGATCCTGGAAATTCATAGCATTAGAATTAGCTAGATGACATAAGATCACAAAGGACATTCATGACAGATGCATTCTTTACTACATGTCATTACACCTCAACACACTCTAGTATGTCTCTTCCAGTCCCTTTCATAAAAGTTTTTACTAAGTTGTAAATGACCTCTGGGGTGCCAAATCCATACAAACTTTTAGATTTCTACTTACTTGACTTCTTAGCAGGATTTGACACAGTTGACCCTTCCATTTTTCTTGAAATCCTCTCTCTTTGTCACATCTGAGACATTATCAAAGTCTTCTTTTCTGTATGCATGCTAAATACTGAGCTTCTTTGGGTTCTGTCCTAACTCTCTTCTACATCCCCTCTCATAGAAATCTAATCCTTTCCCATGGGTTTAACTTCCACTCAAACCTCTCTTCTGTGCCAGACCTGACTACTTGCCTGTTGTTGTTGTTTTTTTTTTTTTTATTTCCTTCATCTAAACTAGCTTCTTTCCAGTTCCGTCTTTTGTTAAATGGCACCATTAAGCACCTTTATGGCTACTGCCATCATAAACCCATAGACTCTCCCTCTCCCTCACTGTTCACATATGCCTCAAACACCAAGCCTCAGCCATCTCTTATCTGGCTTCTGTGCTTGTTCATTAACAAGTCTCTCTGTACATTCTGTTTTCTCTATACACATACCAACCAACACAATCTTTTAAAAATGTAAATCTCATATCATTCCTCTGATTATACTTTTCAATGGCTTCCAAAGCCCTTCAGACAATGTCTAAATTCATTCCTGTGGCACATAAGTCTTGGATCTGGTCCATGCCCATCTCCTCCATCTATATCTCCCTTTCCCTGGCTTTTTCCCCAGTAGTTACCCTGGTTCTCTTTCAGTTTCTCAAATTTACCATATTCCTTTCTGCTTTGGTAGCTTCACACATGCATCTTTTCCTCTCATTAATGCCTTTTCTATACTTTCCCCCTGATTGTCTTCTATTTTTCCTTCAGTTTATTTTAAATATCACTTTCTCAGAGCAGTCTTTCCTGACCCTCTGGCCTAGACTAGTTTGCTTCTTATTCATTTGCACAGAAGCCTTTACTTTCCTTTATGACACATGTAAGTGTTTGATAAATATTTGTTGAGTGAAAGAATAGGTGAATGAATGGCGGTGGCTCTCAGAGACAAACTATGTTAGAGGAGCATCATGAATATGATCTATGATTGTTCAGTCTAATGTTTCTGTTGTTCATGTACCTGATTTGACCTTAGAGGAAAGAGATTTTTCTCATTGTCCTCTAGTGACTCAGCTTCTCTGGTGTAGGAAAAAAAATCCTGGAGCTGTCCATGGATGCAAGAAAACTGAAATGGGGGAGAAGATGACTGAAGGAGAATTCAGTGAATGTACTGAGAGGGAGTCCTTGTGATGCAATGGAAGGAACTATGACTAGAGAGTGAGGAGACCTGGGTTCACTTTTGGTCCTTTTATTGATTTGCTTTCTCATGTTGAATATGTTTTGTTTGTTTTTATTTGAGAAGCAGTTACATACAGGAAGACGAGGAAGTGCTCGGACGCTTCCTTTGTGAGATCTGGTACCTTATGAACATGGAAGTAATGCTATGGCTTTGATTTGTTCTGATTCTGATCTTGTGAGGAAACTAAGATTTTGTTTGATGAAGGACTAGGTAGTTTTCAAGAAGACAGATTAACTTCCTAGCAGCAGGACTGGGTTTGATCATGACCTGGCACAAGTATTTCTCCCTCACAGGATTGGTCCCTTCAGTTGCCTTCTCGTTGCAACTCCTAGAGGGATAAGAGAATTGTCCTTCATCTTTATTTTTATTCTTGACTTCCTAGGGAAGGAGAAGCAACAGAACTGTGTTCTCTTAGCTACATTCAAATATATGCCTATAAGTTTCAGAGGCTTCTCTTTTCAAACTGCCACAGCCTGGAAGTGTCCAGTTGAGCTGCCAGAGGTTGCGGGGTGAGTCAGGAACACTTAGCTCTCCCTCATTTTGTCAAATAGTCAGAAATTCTTTCATTCTCAGTAATTGTTGAGGGATTACTGTGAATTTAGCACTACTAGATGTTGTGGAAGATGGTGTGGTGTAGAAAGAAGAGCATTGGGCAGAAGTCACAAGACTGGAGTCATAGCCATCAGCCTGTAATAAACCATATTTAGTCTTTGGGTATTTTCCATCTCTGGACTTCAGTTTGTTCATCTGTACAAAGAGGGGATTTGTCTAGCAATATATTGAGATCCTTTCATTTTGACAAGAAACCAAATTTCTTATTTTGGAGGCCTTTGAGTCTTCTCAGGGAGAAAAGAAACCTTGAGAGAGGTGCCTTTATGAGAGAGGCAGTCGTTTAAATGTCCAACTCTTGATTTCAGCTCAGATCATCATCTCAGGGTCATGAGATGAGATGAGATTGAGCCCCGTGTTGGGCTCTGTGCTGGGCATGAAGCCTGCTTGAGATTCTCTCTCCAGCTCTCATTGCCCCTCCACCATGCCCATGCATGCCTGTGCATGCTCTCTCTTTCTCCAAAAAGAAGAAAAGGAAATAATTAGAAAAATAAATAAGGGCTCCAATGGGTGGTTCTGGCCATGGGGTTTTAAAAAGATAGACAAATGCCTCAAAGTTTTAAAGAAGGGAGGGACCAAAATAGGCAAGAGAAGCTCAGTGAAGGCTTCCTGGAGGAAGTTATTTGTAGAGCATCTTTATGTTTATGATATATCTTTATCTTCATCTTTATGACCTCATATGTTTCACAATATGAATCTCTATGTTCTAGCTTGAGAGGCCTTAAGTATACTCTGGGTCTGGAATCCTGAAGAATATGCAAATGCATACTCAATGGGTATGCTTAATGCTCCCTCTGGGGCACTTTCTGGCCTTGGCTAAACACCTTTTAAAAGCAGAAGCACCTATATGAGACTTCTTTTCATGAGGAAATTCTATGGCTGTTAATCTTCTTAAACATTAATTATTTTAGAGCCAAATATGTTTCTCATGAACAATAATCCTCCTTTTTCTTTGCTAAGTTTCTAAAGAAAAAATTTGCAAATTCTGACAGGTAGAAATGGGTTTTGGACAAGGTTCTAAGGCAAGAGCCCTGTGAATATTATGTAAATGCCAACCAATATAATGCAGCCCATCAGTTTATTCCAGGGAAGCAAAGGGTACTCAGAAAATCCGTTGCTTCTGCCCAGCTCCTGACATTGAAGGAATTCGTCTTTTGTCCACACATCACATTGTGATTTGGTCCTCAATTGCTACTTCCAAATAGCAAATTCTGACAAAAATAGTGTAGCTCGTTTTAGACCACCACGTAAATGTCACTTCCTCAGAGAGGCCTTCCTTGATCTTGCCTTTCTAAATTAGGAGCCTTTAAGATGATCTCCCAAAGAATCCTGGTCTTTCCTGACCCTTGTCACAGTTTATAATTATATTTATTTGTGTGTTTATTTAATATGTGTGTGCACCACTAGATTGTCAGTTCTGTGAGGGCAGAAACAACTTTCTTCTGCCCATAAATCTGTGTCCCCAGTGTTTGGCACCATGTACAGCATGAAATGTTGTCTTTAGGTAAAAGTGGGGTCTCAGTGAAATGTTTCATGATCATGTAGCCTATGCTTGTGTTTCAGACCTTTCAAAATGCGTTGTGTGATTGCATCTAATATTTGCGTCCTCTACATTTTTTTTACACATTTTTACACTTATCATATCTCTAACCAATATAACAAGCTACTTTCCACTGGCTAAGAAATCAAAATGTATAGTGGCAAGAGAGTGTAATGGTTAAGTTCTTGGATTCTGGATCTGGGCTTAAATCACCACTGTGCACATTACTATTTGTGGGACATTGGGAAGTTTATGTAACTTCTCTGTTCTCAATCTTCTCATCCATAAAATGGGCATAATAATAGTACTATGAGGTGGTCATCAGAAAGAAATGAGTGCTTTGAACAATGCGTACAACTTTAGAAACGTTATATTAATTTTGCTGCTAATGTTATTTTCCCCCAAGGGAATGTGATAATTTTAAGAAGCTGACACAGAGGTGTCACACAATCAGGCTTATTTCACAACATATAGTCTTCCTAGACTACAACTATCTCCACCAATAAAGAATCTATGACCCAGGTGGATAATGGATCTTATTCAAGGACTTCAGCTAGAAAAAGGCGGAGTTGGGACAACAACCCAGATTTCCTAGTGCTTTCCGTATTCCGGTATCAATGCTATCAGTTGCCTCAGGATTCCCTTTTTCCTTCCCTCATCCTGATTTCCCACAAAGCTGGGATCAGAATCCACTGGAGCAGGAAAGACAGTGTGGTGTCTGGATGAGCACTGAGCCAGTGGGCCAAGCAGGACATGGTGAGTCCCTCCTCTCCCCTCACTCGGTTACAGCTGGGCACTGAGCCAAGAATAAGCTAACATTTTCTGAGCGCCCTGATCTGTGCATGCCTGCCCGCCAACAAGCTCTGAGGCACTCTGAATGTAGCCTCTGAATGACGCTGCCCCACACTTGACCTGTGATCACCCACTGAGCCAGCCAGTCTTTAAAAAAATTTTTAATCACAACTTCATTTGTTCAAAAATTGAACAAAAAAACTGATGGTCTTATTAATAAACATGTTTTCTTGTTTACTTTGTATATGTGGGGCTCAGTGCTGGGTATTTCACATACATCGTGTCATTTAATCCTCACAGGATCATAGGTGGTCTACCCTGTTATTAACCCATTTCCACAGACTAAGCACTAAAGCCTTGAGGCTGGCTTAGCCAAGGTCATAGCCTAAGTCATTATTCTTACCTCTTCTGTCCAGAAGGTAAGGAATAAAAATATGAACACAGATTACTCTTGGGGAGTAGAATTATTGCTGATTTTTTTAAAATAAAGGGAGAATATATGTCTAAAAAATAAATGAGGTGCACTAATCTTAAATTTAGAGTTTGGTGCCTTTCCAGTGGCTGCTCTGGCCCTGCCTGAGATGATTACTATCGTGACTGCTGCCGTCAGAGTCAGCACTTTTTAGGTGTCTCTGAGCCCATGTCACCACACCCAGGGCACAGCAACCTCCCCTATCTTCTCCATCTCTCTAAAGCCCATGCTCAAGTCTTCCATGAAGGATTCTCTGATTTGTCCTATTGGTCATCTCTGAAATGACCTCAAAGTAATTATAATAATTAATAATAATCCTAATATCACAATTCACTCCACCCTCCCTACAGAATGTGAACAAGGCATCTCCAACAGCTAGGAGCAAGGTAAAAAGAGTGACCATGGGCTCTAATGAGCAAGATGGACCAGAGTGACATCTTGACTCAGGACAGAGTTCTGAGTCTCCCAGAACTGTTGCCAGTGAGGAAGGGAGAGACCACATTTTCTGGAAAGGGGAGGTGAAAGAAGGTTTTGTCTGTCATATCTGAAACTCCTTCCCATATGATCCAGGGCAAAAAACCATGATTTTTACTTAGGAAGCACTCAGTGAACTGCTAATATGTACAAAGTTTTGATGGAGGTATAAAAATCAAGGAGGCCGAGACGCTGTCACTCATAAATTCAGTTTGGTGGGAGCAGACACCAACAAAAGTGCCACTGTAATTGGAGACATGCTCATACACACAAACATAGATGAAAAGGTGATGGCAGGGCAAAGAAGGGAGATGGGGCATGAGGTCTTATGGAAGAATGAGGTCTCTCCAGGACTTTGAAGGAGAGGTAAGGTCTGCGCAGGAAATGACTATGCAGAAAAGTTGAGCCCAGTGGATGAAGGATTATGAAAAAGGATACAGCAGCCCCAGAGGGTGACGGGAAAGTGTGTCTTTCATGGGTTCAAGAGGCATGGACTCTAAGCTCATGTATTTGTTTGTATATGGGTCCCTGGGCTCAGGGACTCTGGGAGGAAAGGAGAGAGAATGGGAAGCATGGGGCTGCTGCTCTTGAAGGAGCTGTGGTCCCAGGAATCTTTTGGACCTGATAGGCTTCTGATATAAGGGAATGCATGGCCGGACACCTGCCTAGAGTCAGTGGTCACTGGTTTTCCTCCTCCTAGAACAGCATTACCTTAGCAATATTTAATTATGAAAGACTCTTTCTCCACCATTTATGATTACAGAATATCCTCAGGGTCTTTTTCCATTTCCTTCTGATGAAGATTTTCTCAAAACCATTTTTTTTGCATATATGTTCTTTCATGTGACGATGCTTACTTTCAGTGCCCATTCATTATTTTTATTATTATTATTATCAACATTAGCTGACTGCTAAGTGAGTGAACAGGAAACTAGGAAATTGCTTTTTAAGACCACTCTAAAATCTTCCTAACATTTCAAACCAAGTTTATGCCATTTCAAAACAAATTTTTCCATCAGACTAAAAGCAATTCATTTCTCTGCGTCATTTCCACCTTCTTTCCACACCATGTGGCTAGAAAGCCCAACTTTTGGCATCTACTGCACAAAAATACATAAGTGCAGTTGACTCTTCCTGCTTCATTTTGCAAGTCCAGGGAAGGTGACTAAATCTACATTTTAAAAAAATCATAGCAGACTTTTCTTTTTCTGGCACTGATCCAGTCAGGTAATCTCAAAAAGCAAAATCATGATCAGGAATCAATTTCTACCAAGTGCACTTGAGCTATGGGGGAAAAGCCAGAACCACAGAAATCTCATCTCTCAACCAATCATTCTTTTGGATTTCAGAGTTAGGCTAAAAACAAAGGATAGATGACTTTGGCCCTACCTGTTGTCACCTTTCTGGACATGTATAAATGCTCCCTGCAGGACGAAAATAGCCTTGGTCACATGGATTTCTCTTGTTTCATCACAATATCTTTAAACAGGTGTCCCTCAAGCTTGTTGTGCATTGGAGTTTTGAGGAAACCATTGAAAAAACATAAGTGCTTGGCTGTCAGCTCTGGACATTTAGATTTAGGTCGAGACCTAGAGTAGGGTCCAAGAGTCTGTGTCTCTAAAAGCTTCTCCAATATATTCTAATGTGTAATCCAGAGTGGGAACCACTGTGCTCAATCTTATCCACACTTTTCTAACAAGAGTACTTTTGCCTTGAGTTTGAAGCAAAACTTATCTGTGAAGGAGTGTATCACCTCCTACCTGCAGACTATGCAGACTACCACAGACTATACCTGTGCGTTCTATGTCCATTTTTACTTAGATGTAACATTTTAGTCAATACTTTTAGGATATTTGGCCTCTGTTACCACAGCTTTGGTAAACTATCTGAAATAGCATCTGCTAATAAAACATTTCTTTGTATCAATATGACTCTTTGAAGAACATAAACCTGACATTGATTTGGCATGTAGAGATTGCTAGTTTGGGGATTTGACTATAATTTTCCCCCTTATCTTTCAGAGGATGGGAAATAATGGGAGTGTTCTATAAAAATAGATTAACCATACTAGTTTTCTAAGAACTGTGGGTGTTTGGGGAAGGTCATATATTCAAAACAGTCCACAACCGTGCTTTGTTTTGGCTCACAGGTAAAACCTCCAATCCTTCCCATATAACCCCAAGCATATATCTTTACACCATTAGCCATAGATTGGCCCCCAAGTCCCACAGCCAAACCTTTGCTGGCTCAGTCTCGCTTGTCTTCTAGGTAAGGGATCCTCTCTTCTATCCCAGCTCTCCTCCACTGGAATCCATGAGCTCCTGGAACACACATTCAGGGAGAGCAAGAAGAAACTCCGTCTGTCCCCTCGTCTGCCGGAGAGGCTAGTGAGTAGCTCTGGTAGGGGCGGTCCGTCGGAGACCACCCCCCCCAACACCCCAGCTCTGCGAAGACTTACACTTGTTTGTGCCTTCAGTGAATGCGCTCCGGCCTGTCTGATAGGAACCTCCCTGGTGTTCAGGGAACTGCAAAGACTCATGCTTCCTTGGGTGCCATTCCCATTTCCCGTTACGAGTCCCACCCTGGCTGCTGGTGCTCCAGAAAAGTGCACTCCTTGGACGGAAGCAGAGCGGGGGTGGGGGAGGGGGTGTGGAGAGAAGCTTATGTGTGATTAGATGGTAAAGTAACAAATGTGATTTTAAATGGTCTCGTGGGAAATGCTGAAACCGGAGGAAGCAAAGAGGCTGCACTTAGATAAGGATGCCTCCAGCATGCACAATAGACTACCAGCCCAGAAGGCTGCCTAAGAGAGCTAGATGGTCTGTTTCCCACCACTGACCCGAGAGAGTGCAGAGCTGCACCCATTCATACAGTGCCTTCCTTGACTCTGGGTCCTTGTTCCAAACACTTATGTCTATTAAAACTGTTTTTTCCCTTTCCCAATAGAAACCTGAAAAAAATACATTTTTTTTGCATTTTGGAAAAATTTAATTTAAAAAAGTTTGAGTAATTTTCATATTCTTCATGCATACTCAGTAATAGACCAGGTCGTATGAAACAATAGTTTGAAATGAAATTATAGAAAAGGTCTCAAACCCCAGATCTGATAGAAGAAAAGAGCAGAGGAAAATGACCTGTACACATGGCCATGGGACCAGGAGGGAGGCGAGGTATGCAAAGGGTAACAGCCCATCTTGACCCTCTGTGTCTGCGTGAGACGATGTGGGCTGGTACAGGAAGTATCCCTCAATGCCAGTTTATATCACAGAATGCTAACTGGATGGGTGTTTATTGTATTACAACTCTATTTATTCAAAGTCTCCCAAATCAAACCAAAAGCAGCTTCTTCAGTTCAGGATTCAGATCATATGAAATGTTGACCTCTCTCTGCAGGGACCACAACTTTCAAAGGGTCAGGCCAAGAAGAGCCAGCATGCCTGCTCCAAGGCAGAGCTTGGTAGAAAGTGTGGAAGCTGGAGGGTTTGGGCGCTGGGACAACACCATGGGAGGAAGAGGAAGAACGATGGTGCTTCCTTGCTACCTGCTCACTGCAATAACCTCAAGACGCCTCTTCATGTGGTCCACCCAAGCAATGGAATCTGCAGTGCCCCCAAAGAGGGTGCTTCTGAAATATAGTTATCCTTGAACAATGCAAAGGGTTAAAGGTGCTTGGCACCCCTCTTGAAGTCGGAAAGCTAGGTACAAATTTTGACTCCCCAAAAACTTAACTATTAGTAGCCTGACTTGAAGCCTTCCCAATGGCATACAAAGATAATTAACACGTATTTCATAGTTATATGTGTCCTATACTATATTCTTACAATAAAGTAATCTAGAGAAAAGCAAATTTTATTAAGAAAATCATAAGGAAAAGAAAAATACATTTATAGTACTGTACTGTATTTCTTTTTTTTTTTTTTAATTCCGTGTATAAGTGGACACACGCAGTTCAAACCTGTGTTGATCAAGTGTCAGCTGTATTTATGGAAGGAATGAAATGCTATCTGGGATTTTCTGTGAAATAATCTAAAGGGAGTGGGTACAGTGGGGTGAAAAGGAAGCAAGATTGGCCATGCGTAGTTAATTGGGAAATGGAGTAGGTAAGGATTTACCACACTATTCTCACTAGTTTGGTATGTGTTTGAATTTCTAAAAAAAAAAAAAAAAAAGGTTTTGTTTTGTTTTGTTTTGTTTTAAAGATTTTATTTATTTATTTGACAGACAGAGATCACAAGTAGGCAGAGTGGCAGGCAGAGAGAGAGGGGCAAGCAGGCTCCCCCCACAGCAGAGAGCCCAATGTAGGGCTCAATCCCAGAACCCTGAGACCATTACCTGAGCTGAAGGCAGAGGCTTTAACCCACTGAGCCACCCAGGTGCCCCTACAAAAAAAAAAAAAAGTTTTTAAAGCCAATGGTCATGCAAAGACATTAACTTTAAGCTCCTTTGTGAAAAGTGGATTATGACACTATAGTGATCCTAAACTTTATGAACAAATACTCTAGCTATCTGCAAAAAATATTGTCTGGAAGGAAAGACACCAAAAGTTTATTTATTTGGATATATGTATACACACACACACACACACACACACACACATACATAGTGGAATTAGGAGTGATTTAAGTGTTTCCTTTTTTAAACCTCTCTTTGTATAATTTTTCCACAATAAATATGGTAATTAAAGACAATATTTAAAGAACATGGTTAGGGTTCCAGCTCCCAGGGTCTCTGTTCTGCAAGTCCTGGTCTGGCAGGTAGGAGGGAGGGGCTGCTGGGAACGCTGGCTGGAAGAAGGAGGTCCTTGCACTTAGGGGCTGTTCCCTGAGCACCCCAGGGTGTTTGTTAAACCCTTTCATCACTATGGGAAAGCAACTTCAGCGCTCTCAAGGGTGGCATCGTTAAGGGGAACAGCCTTGGGGTTGATGTCAGGGATGTTTTGTGTCCTTAGACAAGTCACCTGATTTCTCTGGGCCTCATTTTCTCCACTACTTCTTTCCACCCTCCAGTACACTCTCCACACAGTAGCTAGAGTGTTCTCTGTAATAGACCTCTGATCAGAAATCCCCTCCGCAGGAAACCTCTGAAGGCAGGGGTTGTGAACTCTCTGCATTCTCTTGGCTTAGTGGCAACCACTAAGTGGCCCACCCACCGCATCTCCGTGCCCCAGTGATGCTGGGTTGCCTTCAGATGCTTGAACACAACGCTGCCTTTGAACTCAGGAGTCCCTGTGGATGTTGTTCTCTCTTGTTTCCTTGCATTTAATTTCCTCCCTTTTCCTTCACTTAGCAATATCTGGTTATCCTTCAGTCCTCAGAGTAGACATCTGTCTCTGGAGGATACCTTGCCTGATCCTCCAAAGTCGGTACTCATAAGTAGATAGTTATCTTATACCTTCCCATGAATTCATTCTTTCAGTCATTCAACACGTTTTTATTGAAAGCCACCTATGTGTGCCAAGAGCCCACAGTCCAGTGTGGGAGAGAGATATTGAACAAATAGTTCTGATAATGACCATGACAAGGCGTCCTGTGATGACATAGCCATAATTTTGCAAATTCAGGCAGCAATGGGGGTTGACTCTCATTCTTAGCAGCTGGCTCGTGAGCCTCATGATAATGCATCACACATCTGACCCGAACAAACTTTGGGGGCCTCACTTAAGTCATTATGGCGGGATTCTACTGTGCAGCTAGTTGTAATAGGAAAAAGTCAAGGGAATGAGCTGCTTAAACGACTGAGGATATAAAACACTCCTTCAAGCCATTTGTTTAATGTCTATCTTCCCTACTATTTACTTACTTAACCAGGGCTTAGGAGAACCTACTCCATGTCTATGCTGAGTGCTGAGGATACCAAAAGGAAAGGATGAAGTTCCCCTCTCATGCAGCTTACATTCTAGAAAAGGAAGTAGAAAATAAGCAATTAAAAAATTAGCGAATGCAGAGTCAAAACACTATGGTGTTTGTGTCAGACAACTACCACAGTTATTTCAATCATTAACAGGAGGCTCAAAAAATTTAAAAATTGTATTCAGAAAAAAATTAATGAACACATGCATGATGTGGTTTAGAAGAAATACATACATGGCCTTCCCCTGTTTCTGGCACAGAGCTCCTGAAAGGCTTGGAGTTTCCAGTGATGAGCTGTTACCATGTCTTTTGGAACTCCCCAAGGGTGGGAGCTTGTTGCTGGGAGAACCTGCCAGTGAGTGGAGGGTGGCAATTTCTGTCCCTGACCTCTGGGGAACGGCTGAACCAGTTGCCAGTGATTTAATGGCCAGTGATTTGATCAGTCATGCCTGTGTAATGAAGTCTCCATAAAGCCCAAAGGGTGAGGTTGGAAGGCTTTTGGATTGGCAAACATGTAGAGATTTGGGGAGAGTGGTGTGCTAGGAGAGCATATGGGAGCTCCATGCTTTTTTCTGCTTCCACATACTCTTCCCTATGCACTTCTTCCTTCTGGCTGTTCCTGAGTAATAGCCTTTTATAATAAGCTGGTAATCTAAAAAGTAAACAGTTTTCCTGAGTTCTGTGAGCCACTCTAAAAAGAAGGGGTTTGGGGGAACCTTCGATTTATAGCTGGTCCATTAGAAGGACAGATGACAACCTGGGCTCACGATTAGCATCTGAAGCAGAAGACAGTGTTAATAAGGAGAAGGGAGGTCCACAATGGAGTCATTTTTGTTAAACCCCACATCAGCAAGCCGAGACCTTGCTGCAGCTTCAACCCCTCGGGAATGCAACCTTTAGCCAGTCAACATGGAGTTACCTGGTCAGCACTAGTGAGGAATTTGCCAAGTAGAGCCTTTCTGTTCCCCTTAGGAAATTGATCTTGCCCGAAGCAGTGCATTCTTTGCTAATAATTTCCATTTCCTGTGCCCCTTGTTGCCTTTAAAAACCTTTCTGGTGGAGGAAGTGGGGTGGTGGCAGGATAGGGTAGTGGAGATCCTTTCCATTTGTGAGATGGGATGCCGCTGTACTCATGAACTGTTGAATAAAGCCAATTAGATCTTTAAATTGATTCAGTTGAACTTTTGTCCTTTAAAATCAGTCTTGGGGGTCTGACCCCTGAGCTGGGGAATCTGCTGCCAACCCCAGCGACTGTTGAACTGAGCTGAACTGTGGGACACCCAGCTAGTGTTGGAGGCTTGCCTTTTGGACATGAGGGAGCCCCCCAACACACCCACGCCCAGTTGTTGGAATCGGGAGCTCAGGACACTCTTAGTACATTAAAGGAAGAGAAGAATTTTCCGGAAAGCAACATATTTTGAGAAGATTTCTTCTGCCCCAGACAACAAAGAATTATTTGGTGATGCAGACCCATTTTACTTCCTTTTACCCAAACTTCTCTACCTGTGCTTCAGCCTAGGGACTTTCCTGTCCCTAGTAAAGACGCCCCTGAAAGTCTTCTCCCCAGTAAGTTACAACTGCCCCCTGTGTCTTATAGGTATATGTCTTGTGTTCATTTCCCTTAGCAGTTCTTTTCGTGCTTCTTGAGAAAAGCGTGTCCATGCCTATTCTGGCACACCTCACAGTGCTAGGTACACAGTGCATCAAGAAGGAAACCTGGGACTTCCTCTCAGGAAGGACCCATGACTTACCTGGGACCTGGCACCAGCTTGGCACCATGCTTGTCTAGAGAGGCACCAAGCTAACACTTAAAAGGAATTGTTCTTTTTAATCCATCAACTATTTGCCATGAATGCATTTATCTCATTCTCTTGAATACAAATTATGGTCTTAGCCTGCTGTAGCAACAATACCTTATCTGTAAAAGGGCTTTAAGCTTACATTTCACTTTTGCATATCGAAACCTGATAATGTCTGGTGGGGCAAATGGTCCTCATTTTATGTTATGTGGGGAAACTGGGCTGAGAGTGGTTGAGAAGCTTTAGGAGCAGCACCCAGCCATGCAGTATGAAGACAAGGAGGAGAACTCAAAGTCTCCTGCTCCAAGGCTCTTGGCAACACAGATAGCCCTGATGTGACTCTTGCCTCCTTTGATTACTACTCCTGGCGCAAGCCAACTCTTTTCAGGCAGTAACTGTCCCCTGGAATCATAGCAGTGGTCAGATGAGTGGAAGGGAGAGAATCATTGCCAAGCTCTTGGTTCCTCTGCTTTTCCTGCTCCTCTGAGCTCCTGTCATCCATCTCTGTGCCTGTGGTGTGCCCTGGACACAGGTTGTGTGGGCAAGGGGGAGCCTGGGGCAAGGGTGCTCTGTGGAGTCTGTCCTCCTTGTCAGAACTCCAGGCACCAGGAAAGGCGAGCAGCTTGGTTTCCATGGCAACCTGCCCACCAGGTCCCTGCAGCTGCAGCCCCTCTCCAGCCCTTGAGGCGAGGGCTGTGGGTGGCCCAGGCAAGCCCTGTGCCCACATCAGCCCCCACTGGGTTCAGGCCCCAGGCAGGCTGTTCATTCTGAGCTGGAGCTTTGCCTGACATGGTTCCCATGGGGACGGTTCTGGGCACATGCTGCCTGTGGTCAGATCCCCAGATCAAAACTGCCTTGCAGTTCAAGCAGCTCCTGCTCAGAGCCTTCGGAAGAAAGACCGAGTTTCAGGTACCCTTGTCCCCCAAACAGGTAGGTAGACTTAAGAAGATGGCACAATGGGGCTTTCTCTGCCATTCATGGGGCATTCCCCCATGCCAAGACCTAGGGGCACCAAGGTGGCAGTGGCATAGTCCCCACCCTTAAGAAGGAAGGACAATGGCCCATGGGGCTGGTGGGTACAATGCATTTTGGCCCGGCAACAGTGGAACTAGGAACAAGAGGCAGGAGGCACGGATCAGCTCTGGGGAAGTTTCAGAGGAGAAGCAGTAGGCATTCCAAGCACAGAAAAAATATGCTCTGTGGGGTAACAAAGTTTGTGTGCTGTAGAAAGAGGGGAAGGTGGAGGTGGGGCTGGAGGAATGTGCAGGCCTCCCCTGTGGAAGGCTGCAGAGGTTGGGTTGAGTCCTGTGGTAAAAGAGGAGTCATTCCACACAGGAAAGCAGCGTGTCTGGTCTCTTGCATCTGGGTCTCTGGGTTTCTTGATGCGAAAATACCAGAAGTATAGGAAGGGTGGGGAAAGATGCAATAGGATGGTTTAGAACAGTGGTGCTCAGACCTCAGTGTGCATTAGCGTCACCTGGAGAGCTTGTTAAAAACAGATTCCCGACCCACGCAGCGATCCTGTCTCCAGACATCAGAGAGGGGGCTGGGTGAGGGTCCCCATTCCTAAAAAGTACAGCAGATGCTGATGCTGCAGATCCTGACTCTACTGTGAGGAACACAGGTGTGATGGCCTCTGTGGGGTCCTGCTAACTCTGCCCTCCCAGCTTCCTAAAACTCTGCACTGAACTTCCCCAGCAGCTTCTCTCTCCCTAAGGATGGCCGCTGCTGCCTCAGGCAGGGGAGAAGGGGCCCCTGTTGCTTCAGAAGTCATGATTGAGAGTGGCTGCTATTGAGTAGATGCTTTTGATGCCAACTTACAGATAGTAAGCCTGGAGTTCAGAGAGGTGATCCCAGAGTTTACATAGCCTGCAAGTGTTGGAGCCAATATTAAATCCCGGAGCTTAGCTGAGACCTGAGGGCATAAGGCATAGACACTACAGGGACTCATCTGAAACCTACCATGATCTAGAATGCCCACTGCACTCAGGAAAGATATAAAAAGACATTTGTTCGAGAGGCCTGGGGCTCTGTAGGTATGAGATTCATTGAACCACCTCCCACCCCAAACTCTTGAGACAGGAAGGTCACCAGAATGAAAAAAGAACTCTACACAGTGGTCAAGGGGTCATCTGGAAAGAGATGGAGTGATACCGTGGCTTTTCCTCCTTGTGGTTCCAACTTACCAAGACACAAATAGACCAGGTATAATAAACATCATGGAACAGTGCATGAACAGGCAGCACTAGGGAAGAAAGACATTCTTACAGGAAACAGAATGGGGCTTGCAGAGTTATATGAATTTGAATACTAAAAGAGATGTGATTTTTATTTTCTACCTCAAGCTCCTTGTTAGAATAGGACTGAATGAGGGTGGTGCAGGAGAGCGGCACTATTACTCACATTATCTTTGAAATAGATTCACATTTGTTTAAATGACAATTGTTTTAGAGTCATAATTGATACGCATTTTCATAACTTCAAAGTGAGAGAAAAAAAGTGTTGGAAGAAAAGTTGCCTAAATCAGCAGTGGCAGAGAGACCCGAAGGTGCCATGGTGAGCCGATAGCATCTCATTGGACAGAGTGCCATTCAAAGGGAAATGTATTGCCTGGTGTGGGTTCAGGAGAAGCTGGCCAAAGAGATATTTAGAAGAAGAGAAAACAGATAAGATAGTTTGGATCTCAACTATCTTAGCCCTTGACTGGAGGAAAAATTCAGAAATGGGCTGGAAGGAGCAGGGTGCACTCTAAGAGCTATGCCATGCCCAGGAGAATCAGGAGCTTGGAATACAACCTCATCTAAATGGACAAAGGAAATATGGAATGGCTGTTAATGGAGATCTCAATCCAAGACGAAATAAGAGTCTAAGGAGCATTTCAATATGATATATATTTAATTGAAATGAACTCCATATCTTAAATCAAAATGATGTTAGCAATTCCACGCAGAACAGGAATTGCTCTGTGACTTTTATTTTCTCCCTCTTGAATGCTTATTTTGGGCGAGAACGCTTAGCTCAAGTATTGGCTGAATGAAGGATTGATTAAATGAATGAATGAAGTTGAAATCGTCAGAGGTTCTTGAAAATGAACAATAATAATGCAGTTAATTTCCTGTGCTTTCCAAGTTTTCTACGGTGAAAAGATATTAGCTTGATCATTAGAATAAGGTCAGAATTGGGGATGGGAGGCTGGTCAAGAGCCTGTTCTCTCAGGTAAGAGATTCCTGAGGGGGAGGGGTCTGCCCTCCCAGGCCCTTCTCTCCCATGAACCAACATGGGGTGAAAGATGAACGCAGATACTGGGCAGCAAGACTGGGGCAGTGAATCAGCTGGGCCCGAATCTCTGTGTGTCAGGAGTTGTGTGCAGAATTGGCATTTCAGGGGAGGACACTCAGATGGCCTATCCCTCAGTAAGACCACAGTTTGGGCTGTGGAGATTCATGCACTGGGCACATGTAATTCTAAAACAATCTGTGCTTGGGGCCACTAAAGATGGTAGTGCCATCTGAGGCTGAAGAAGGACGCCTAGCAGGTGGGTAGAGACTGTGTGTACTCAGAAGCTACTATTAATGCAAAGGAGAAGTGTGCATCCTGGCCCATGACTTCTTTCTCCGGTCAGAAAAGACTACAACATAGTAAACCATTTTAGGTCTCCCAAGGCACTCCCAAGGCACTTCCTGGCACTCAGAGCAGAAACTTCATCTGAGCATTTCACTGGAGGTGGGTCAGGGTGGGCTGGTGCCTACCTGGAAGGGGCAGGGCTCCTCCAGACAGAGAGGGTGGACAGGCAGGATGGGCGCAGAGCAGAGGGAGACCCAACAGTGTTCAAGCAGAGGGTGGCCAAGTGGCAGTGGCAGGAGAATCCCGTCCAGAAGCCCCTGTCAACCTTAGGAATTGCTTTGGGTGATCCTAAATGCATAGTCCAGAGCCCCATTTCTAGAGATATTTTCTTTTCCTTTCTTTTTCCTTTTTTGTCCCTTTCTGGGATCATCTGGAAGTGATCCCAGAAATTTCCCCCTTTCTCTTTCTTTTCTTTTCTTTGTAGGTTTGGAGTAGATTCCATGAATCTGCATTTTTCCCAAGTACTCTGGATGATTCTGGAGCAGGATGTGGATATTATATCTCGGGTAGTGTATTAGTATGGGCTGTCATAAAATACCACAGACCGGGTGGCTCAAACAACAGAAATGTATTTTCTTGTAGTTCTGGAAGCTGGTAGGTCCCAGATTACGTCAGGCAGGGTTGAGCTTCTGGTGAGACTTCTCTTCCTGGCTTGTCCACTGCCACCTTGTCACAGTGTCTTCACATGGCCTTTCCGCTCTACACACAACCTCTGGTGCCCTTTGCTCTTCTTATAAAGATCCAGTCCTATCAGGTGAGGGCCCCATCCTTATGACGTCATTTAACTTTAATTATCTTCTTAATTACCTTCTATCTCTAAACATAGTCACATGGGAAGTCAGAGTTTCAGACTATGAATCGGGGGGTGGGGTAGGGCACGATTTGGTCCATAGCAGATGCCACTCCATAGAATAGTGGGGCCTGACTACCTGGTAGAGGGAGGTGAAAAACACTCAGTGAGAGGGGCTAAGACTCTGGCGAAGGATCTTGTGTAAGTGAGAGACTGATGCCAAGGCTTCCTGTCTCAGATCACCGGAGAAACTGTGTGCAGCAAGCAGGGTTCTTAGTGCGCCACAATGCTTGGGACAAGTAATGCTACATTAATTTAGTTTTCTAGAATTTTCTAGGATTAAATGCCTTGTGAGTTCCCATCCATCCAGGAAATGAGAACCCCACCTCAGTCATCCCTGGGGCTCTTCCTCTCTCTCTACATCCTCCTAGGACAGAGTGAAGTTCTCCAGGTCTCCTTACAATGTCTGAAACACCTGGGGAATGTGCTCCAGCCTTGGTGACACACCTGTCACAGCAGCCATGCTTATCATCTAAACCTGTATGGTCTCTCAGAGGTGGTAGGTGGTTGCTTGGTGCCCTGCCTGTTGGGACATCTTTTGCCAGGGCTGAGGCACCCAGGGCTTGGAATGCAGCTTCCCTGTGGTATCATGGCTAGTTTGCTCTGGTTCTGTCATCTTTCCTGGACACCAGCACTACTCCTAGCTCAAAACTTCTTCCTACGGGGCGCCTGGGTGGCTCAGTGGGTTAAAACCTCTGCTTCCGGCTCAGGTCATGGTCTTGGGGTCCTGAGGTAAAGCCCTGCATCAGGCTCTCTCTGCTCAGCAGGGAGCCTGCTTTCCCAGCTCTGTCTCTGCCTGCTACTCTGCCTACTTGTGACCTCTCCCTTTCTCTGTCAAATAAATAAATAAAATATTAAAATAAAACAAAAACAAAAACAAAAAAACCTTCTCTCTAGCCAAAGTGAATTAAAAGGTCCAAAGTGTTGAGTTTCTGGCAGGCAAGAAAATCCTCTTCCTAGTTCCAAGCAATGCCCACTTCATCCCTAGACCCAGGCAGTGGGTGTACTGCCCTATGCCTTCCTGCTGTGGGAGAGGCCCAGCAGGCCTGAGATGGAGCAAAGCAGATCCTCCTTTTGGGATCAGGCGGGGAAGAACAGGGGAAAGCTGCTATCTTGGTACCCTGCAGTGTTTAATGGCCCATCCCTAGCAGATTCCTTGGAGTTCAGGGTGTCTGGAATCTGGAGCACAATATGCAGATCAACCAGGCCTGGAAGACAGGGAAGATCAGGGGGTACATCTCCTGTCTGAAAAGTAATGTGACCAAAAGAGATCCACAAGAATCTCTCTCCAAGAGTGAGCACATCATAGAACCTCAGGGCCCAGAAAGGACTGAGAACTCACCTCATCAGTCTCCTTGTTTTGCAAATGAGGAACAGAGATCCAAAGAAGGGAAGGATCCTGCCTAAGTTCCAGGGAAGGAGCAGATCCCTGAGACCACCTTCACTCTGGCCCGGCTCTTCTTCTCATCTGCTGTGGGCCTGATTCCCCTGCTCCAGCTTAGTCTTACAATTTACATAGTTCTGCTAACCATAACATTGCCAGGGACTTCATCAGAAAACACGTCGTACTTCTAGAAATCCTAGGGACACATGCATTCATGCCCGTGCAGGCGCACATATAACACGCACTCACATACACATACACTCCATGCTCCAAGGTAGTCCCCGTTAGCACAAGAACACTTGTTTTTCCAGAACATGGGCAAAACACCCAGCTCAGAGCTCTGGCAGGCAGCTAGGGGAGAGAGCTTTCACATTTGTTCCCCACGCTAATGAAGTGCGGAGGTTGCAGCCAGATTTCACCGAGCTCAGAATGGGAAGGGGTGTCTGTAAAAGGACATCCACCAGACCACAGAGTGGGGAGAGAAGATCCAGAGACTCCCTTTGAGGAGTGCAGAACCCACTGTGTTTGGCTGAGAGTCCATGAGCCATCAGGGAAGTGGGGAGCCCCTTACTGCCTTTGAGATCCTGATCTGGGCATGCTGCCACTGTGGCAGGGTGGGAAGGGGGCCTGGGTGCATCTCCACATTCCTTAATCAGCACTGACCCTCTGCAGCAAGCTGTTCTGACTACAAAGGAAGGTGAGAGCAAGGGAGAACCACACTAACACTATAGCAATGCCATGGGCTGACCCTTGCTGGTGCTTATTAAAGGCCTCATACAGATCATCTCAGTTCAGTCCCAGAATGTGTGTGGACAAGGTGGGGTAGCAGCAGATGAAGAGAGGGGGCTAGATGAGTGCCTTTGGGAAGGCTGGATTGCCAGGGCTTGCTGCGGGATCAAGTGGAGCACAAGGGAGAGGGAGGATCCAAAGCCCCTCTGATAAAATATGCTAAGTGAGTTCTGCGTCTTCCCCCTGAACTTGGCCCTGAACTCTTCAGCCACTACCTGGCAGTGTCCCCTGGTAGAGAAAGCAAGTGCGTCCATGTCCTTCCAGTCACAGCTCTGCAGCAAGCGTGGAAAGGGAGCAAGCAAAGGGCACTGTTCTCAGGACCCCCGCCCTGTCCAATTCTGGCCCCTGGAACCATGTTCTCCCTCCTCCTGGTATCCACCGGTTTCTTTCTGACCAGCTGCTGCCAGGAGAGGCCGCCTGTGGGAGGCGGGAGACAGAAGGAGGCAGCTCTCAGAAGAGGGCAAGAAAGGCTCACCCCATCCGGTTGTTTCTCTGGAGTATAGCTCGTGTTAGTCAGACAGACCTAGGAGACTCAGACGTCAGAGGCAGCCGCTGCCTTCGCTGCCTTGCAGAGCATAAACTCCCTTAGTGGTGTCAGTGTCCATTTGTCATAATCACTTAGGCAGCTCCCCCTCTTTGTGCTCCCCCAGAACTCTGTTCTAGCACCAGGGCCCTACTCCAGTTCCCCATGGCCAGCCCGCAGGGAAGCAGCCAGTCGGGCTGGCAGGCAGACCCTTCAGACAGAGAAGAGTAGAGAAGGAGATCCGAGTGGGTCCACACTCCGCAGAGGGAGGATGGACACAGACCAACCTCCTCACCTACAAGACAGTAGCCTGAGAGCCTAGAGGTTTCATCTTTCCCATTTTAATGCCACTCACTCAACCTGGCTGAGTTAGGGGCAAATTTTTCCAAGTCACAAAGAGAGAGTTCAGGCAGGATAACTAAGGTGGCCACTTCCTTGAAGATCTCTGCACTGTCGGGGCAGTGGAGAAACCCATTTAGAACTCACCCTTCAGAGTCCCAAGGGACCACTGGCTAGAGAATTCTGGGAGTCTGGAGGCTTGGGGGACCAGGCGCCAGGAAACAGGCTCCCCCAGGGGGTCACGTCTTGGGCAGCATCTGAATGATTTCTTAACAATCCAAGATGTACAACAATTCTCTTCAAGGCATTAGATTGGGAATTCCTTGAGGGAAACGGGACTACCCTTTTGTCACCTTTGTACCCCCATTCTGACTCTTTAAAATCTAACAAATATACATGCAATAAATATAATATGTAGTAATAATAATAAAAATTGAGCCGTGCCCATCTAAGGAACACAAATATCTCATTAAGTAGGTGTGGTCATTATCAGCCCCAATTTTTAGATGATTGCAGCCTCAAAGAGATTGTAGAAGGAATCCGAGCTCACACCAGCTATTTGGCCCGTGGATATGAGACCCAAGTGGCCTCCATGGTCTGTCATGTTTGGGGCCCAGAGAAAACAGAGTCCTTGCAATGAGGATGGCGTAGGGTTGGGGTAAGACTGCACTTGTAGACCCAGTGGCACCCTCTCTATCTCCCACCACCTACATTTAACCATTTGTGGTCATTTTATTTTTTATTTTTTAAAAACATTTTATTTATTCATTTGACAGAGAAAGATCACAAGTAGGCAGAGCAGCAGGCTGAGTGAGAGGGGGAAGCAGGCTCTCTGCTAAGCAGGGAGCCTAATGCGGGGCTCGATCCCAGGACCCTGAGATCATGACCTGATCTTAAGGCAGAGGCTTAACCCACTGAGCCACCCAGGTGCCCTTAAATTTTTGTTTTAATTCCAGTTTCGTTAGCAGTGCTCATCATAATAAGTGCACTCCTTAGACCCCATCACAGACTTCCCCTCTCCCCCAGGTTCCCTTCTCTGCTGACCATCAGTTTGTTCTCTATAATTAAGAGTCTGTTTCTTGATTTGTCTCTATTTTTTTTCCTTTGCTTGTTGGTTTTGTTTCTTAAATTCCACATATGAGTGAGATCATATGGCATTTGTCCCATTCTGACTGGCATTTTGCTTAGCGTTATGCTCTCCATCTCCATCCATGTTGGTGCAAATGGCAAGGTTTCATTATTTTTTATGGCTGAGTAATACTCTGCTGTACGTATTTTCTTTATCCGTTCATTTTCTTTATCCATTCATCTATCAATGGACACTTGAGCTGCTTCCATATCTTGCTATTGTAAATAATGCTGCTCTAAACAGAGGGATGTGTGTACCTCTTTGAATTAGGGTTCTTGTATTCTTTGGATAACTACCTAGTAGTGCAATTGCTGGATCATAAAGTTCTATTTTTAACTTCTTGAGGAAACTCCCTACTATTTTCCACAGTGGTTACACCAGTTTGCTTTCACACCAACAGTACAAGAGGGTTCCTTTTTTCTCCACATTCTTGCCAACAGTTGTTGTTTCTTGTGGTTTTGACTTTAGCCATTCTGACAGGTGTGAGGTGGTATCTCATTGTAGTTTGGATTTGTGTTTCCCTGATTATGAGTGATGTTGAGCATCCTTTCATGTACCTGTAGACCATCTGGATTTTTTTTTTTTTGAGAAGTGTCTGTTCATGTCTTCTGACCATTTTTTTAAAAAAAAGATTTTATTTATTTTATTTGACAGAGAGAGAGATCACAAGTAGGCAGAGAGGCAGGCAGAGACAGAGGGGGAAGCAGGCTCCCCACCGAGCAGAGGGCCCGATGCGGGGCTCGATCCCAGGACACTGAGATCATGACCTGAGCCGAAGGCAGTGGCTTAATCCACTGAGCCACCCAGGTGCCCCCTGACCATTTTTTAATTGTAGTATTTGCTTTTTGGGCAAATACTGAAAATACTGCAAAAAATTGCAAATACTGCAATTTTTTTAGTTTTATAAGCTCTTTGTATATTTTAGATATCAACCCCTTGTCATTTGCAATTATCTTCTCCCATTCTGTAGGTTGCCTTTTAGTTTTGTTGGTTATTTCCTTCACTGCAGGAGCTTTTTATTTTGATGTAGCCCCAATAGTTTATTTTTGCTTTTGTTTCCCTTGCCTCAGGATCTGGTCATTTTAAATCCAATTTAAACTCCATTATTTTGTTCTGGGAATGGAATACATAGGAAATGTTGTATTACCCTTCAAGGCTGATGACAGAACCATTGTATCAGTTAGAAAATTCCCACAATTGCTTGAAGCAGAGATTCACTAAAGAGTGGCTTGAAGAATGTGTGGATCTTTTTCTCTATTGTAATGTGGTGTGCAGAAGTAGGTGATTCTGAGCCAGCACAGCAGATGCATGAGTCCACTGGGCCTCCATTTTTTGCATCTTTCTGCTCTACCATCCTTAAGGTTCCATTCTTTAGCATGCCTCAAGGTCACAAGATGGCTATTAGAGCCACACCATCACATCTGTATTCCAGGCAGGAAGAAGGAGGAAGTGGAAGAGGATAAAAAAATTACATATCAACTGAGTTAACCCCCCCCCCCCCTTTAAAGGAGGTTTTCTAAAAGCTTCATCCAATATTGGTCACTTATACCTCAGTGGCCAGAACTTAGTGCAAGTCCACTCTTAGCTTAAGGGTGGGTTGGAACTGGATTTGTTTTAAGGTGGGCAGTTTGGTGCCACTAATGAGATCTGATTTCTTTGACTAAGAAAAGGAGAGAGTGGACATTGGGTGAGCCCCTTACACCATTGGCTATAACTTTGCCTTGGCCTGATTCAGGTCACAATGGTCAAGGACAGCCATCAGAAGCATTTTTATAGAGATTAAACTTTAAGTGACTTGACCATCAGAAACATTGAGATGAGAGTGGCTAGTTCTAAACTCTTCCTAGCAGCATCCTCAATAGCATAGGCTGTCTGTGGCTTGGCCTCAGGTAGGAAAGCACCTATGTATGGGGGAAGAATATGTTTGGGGGGCACCTGGGTGGCTCAGTTAGTTAAGCATCTGCCTTCGGCTAAGGTCATGATCCTGGAGTCCCAAAATTGAGCCCTGCATCAGGCTCCCAGCTCATCAGAGTCTGCTTCTCCCTCTGCTCCTCCTACACACTCATGTTCTCCACCCCCCCAAGTAAAATCTTTTAAAAAAGAAAAAAAAATGCGTTTGGTTTGGCTATGTCCTGTCTGCTATGAGTCTCAGGGGAGCTAATGCACATAACAGCACCTCATAGAATATGGTACTGCCATTGTCCAGGACTGCACTACTAAATGGGGTCTAAGAACCAACAGCATTGGCACCACCAAGAGCTTGCCAGAAATGAAAATTCTTAGCCCCATGCCAGCCCTAATGGCCAGAATCTGCATTTTAACAAGGTTCCAGGTGATCCAGGTACATATTTAAGCTTAAGAAGCACTCTCTGAAGAGCTGAGTGTTTGTCTCCTAAGGGAGGCCAGGTGACCAGAGACAAGTCAGCTCGCCCAGGACACTTCCTCAAGCCTAGTTAACTATCTTGAGAGAGTCACTCTCCCCACTTCCTCAAGCCTAGTTAACTATCTTGAGAGAGCTCAGTCCTCCTGCCTGTTTTAACAGCAGCACACGTCAGACCTTTGCTCTGTGAGGCGTGGTCTTGTACAAAGAACATCACCTTCGCTATTAAGAATGCAGAATCTCTGGTCACCCCAAAGTGGGTCATCCGCATTTTGGGCTGAGCACAGATTAACACCCTCTGAAAGCTCAGTGACCAGCAGATCACAGGGTCAGGGAGTATAGAGAGTCCCACCACTGGTACTGTAGATAGATGCCTAGGCTAGGTCAGGAGCAGGATCAGCTGGGGGTTCCTCATCTGGCACTTCTCCTCTGGAGCTAGATGGGTACCTGGAGATTGTGGCAGGAGCTACAGGTAGGGCTCTGGAGATGGCTCTGAACCATGACTCCCTCTTCCCTTTCTCTCCTCCAGGGTAGGTGGGCACAGCCGAGGGGCATGGGTGTGCAGTGTGTACACCACTGAGTCAATGCCACTGGCTTTCAGCAGCAGAAGGAAGTGGAGCCTACCTTGCCAGTCTTCTTGCCACTCAACACTTGGTTATTAAAAAGAATCCATTAGGGCTGTTTGGTGTTTGGGACTAAATAAAGCTGTGCTCCCACTCCAATTGAGCTTATAATGGAGTCTAATTTTATAAAGAAGCCGATTAATGGCTTTGTAAATATAAAAGAAAGGATCCCTGCTTTTTTTCTTGACCAGAAGGCCCCAGAAGTTAGTCCTATAAAAATGTCAAATCTTGCTTTAAAGAATGGCAGGACTTCTCCGAGGAGAATAACAGGAAATGACTCACAGAGGGCACCCCGAGGCAGCTCCACTCTACAAAGGGGCCCCCTGCGCCGTAATGTGAGGCTGCTGGCAGCTGCAGGAAGAAGGTGCCCCACCCGCCCACGGGTGTGTGTGTGTGTGTGTGTGTGTGTCCATGCCCATGCTGTCTTCTGTAGGCTGTATCTGTCTGTGGCGCCTGGGAACTGCTGGCATGCTGGTCCACAGAGACAGAGCAGCATGTCAGGCTGAGAGCCCCCACACACAGCATTTGGTGGTTCAAGAAAACTCACCTAGAAATAATGCTGTAATAACCACACCAAGCTGCCAGCCCACACTCTTACCTGTAGTAGACTCTCTTTGGCTGTCACCTTGATCCTATTTGATGAGCAAGTGGAGACAGGGAAATGACTCTCCTGATTTCTTGTGGACTAACTCAGACCTGAATCTTCTATTCTGTCATCTACCCCTCCCTCATTATTCTTTCTCACCCTTGTCCTATTCCTGCCTCAACCCCCAGGCTTGCCTTGTCCAACGTCCTCAGTGAGGGCCACGGCTCCACCCCAAACTTCTGGGTCTCAGGTGGTGGATGGAAAGGAAGATATTCAGATGGAACATGCTGGTACAACCACAGCATTGTTAAGATATTGAATTGGGGGTGCCTGGGTGGCTCAGTGGGTTAAAGCCTCTGCCTTTGGCTCAGGTCATAATCCCAGGTCCTGGGATCGAGCCCTGCATTGGGCTCTCTGCACAGTGGGGAGCCTGCTTTCCCCCTCTCTCTCTGCCTGCCTCTCTGCCTACTTGTGATCTCTGCCTGTCAAATAAATAAATAAATAAAATATAAAACAAAAAATTTTAAAAAAAGATACTGATTTTTTTCCATGCCAGTTGTTAAGTGGCTACTGGCTTGAGCCTCTCTATTATCCAGAAAGCAGAATCCACCTCAGATGGTTCAGGAAACATATTAGAGCAACCATTTATGGAGGTATGGATGTTTTTGTATTAGTTATCTACTGCTGTGTAACAAATTACCCCAACATTTTGCAGCTTAAGCCAATGAACATTCATGATCTCACAGAGTCTCTGAAGGATGAGAACCTGGGAGTGGCTTAGCTGGGAGGTTCTGGCTCAGGGTGTCCCATGAGAGGACAGTCAAGCTGTTTGCAAGGCCTACGTCATGTCAACACTTGCCTGGGGCTGCAGGGCCCATGGCTAGGCTCCCTCATGGGACTGTCTGTCGCCAAGCCATAGTTCCTTGCTGGCTATTAGTTAGATCATGTGGGCCTCTCCCTGGAGTTGCTCATGACCTGGTGGCCTACCATCCCCCGAATGAGTGACTGAAAGAGTGTAAGTCAGAGGGTACCCAAGACAGAAGGCTATAGTCTTTCATGGTCTATTCCCCAAAGAGGCATAACATTACTTCTGCTTATCCCATTGCCCATACAACACACACATAGCACAGGGTGGGTGGGGGGTAGCCAAGGCAATGAGTCCCAGAAGGGAAAGGTCCCTGGGGCCATCCTGGAGGCTGCGTCTGCAGGCATTAAGGATGTTGAAGCACTCAGAGCCCCTCAATGGCAGGAAGCTTTTCTACCCTCAGACCCAAAGGGGTAAAGGGGAGCTAGACCTGTGGAAGAGGAGCATATAGCAGGACACAGCCACTGCTGGCAACATAGCCTGGAGCAAGCAGGAAGCAGGGGAAATAGCCTGACTTCTTCCTCTCCCTTCCCTTCGGTCTCCTTCAGGTACCTTTGATGAAGTGAACCCAGCTGGAAATCAGGTGGCAAGTGAGTCCAACTGATGCATCCTGAAAGGACAAAAGAAGGATGGCAGAGAGTGATCTAAGGTTAGCATGTGGATAAATGGATTCTAACCATCACCCCCCAAGTGTTTTCTGGCCACCCCCTCTGCCCCAGCCTCTTCCCTATGACCCCCAACCCCAGTTATGTCCTGTGATCCAAGGGTAATCAAGGGTTATGCTGGTCATACCTCTAATCCCTACACTCACTGCCTGTACACTGGCCATTCTCAAGGACCCTCTAGGACTTCATGACATCCATTCTGTCTGGTCAGTGCCCAAGTCTTACTGGTGTAAATATTTTGAATACCGCATCTGATTAGAAAACACAGCAAAGGAAATAACTGGAACCAAAGCAGAGAATGATGGCCCAAGGAGAGTTCAATAAGGGAGTTCTGGCTAGAGGAGGGGGAGCCTCCGGTTCATACACTGTCCCACATTTCTGAAGCAGCCTCAACCCAGAGCAGAATCAGGCTGTCGAATCCCATGGGGAAGGGCTCCCCCAGCTCAAAAGAGCTGCTTTAAACACATGGAGTGAATCTCTCAGAACCACCAGGGCATTTTACCCATTGTGGGGCCCCAGAGATGTGATGGGAGAGCAGAAAAAGCTTCTGCTTCTGGACAGAGCCTCCTCCACACTATGTCCGAGCTGTTCCCTGCAGAGTGATGGCATATGTAGAGTGTAAGGATAGGAATCTTCTAAGGCATCTTGAAGTTAGGCAGAGAGGTTTTCTGAGGTGGAGCCCAGAGCTTCTTTGGAAGGGTACAAGAAGGGGAGGGTATTCCAGTGCAGAGGATGAAGGGGAAGAGGATTTGGGGGGCAGGAACCACCAGGATTACGCAAAGGCCAGCTGAGGGATGGCAGGGCACACACAGGAAGTAATGAGTGGGTAGATGAGAGGTAAATTCCTCATCATGGTCTGCACAGGAAGAACCAGGCCCTGGGGCCTGCCTGAGAGTAGCCCGTGCCTGAAACCAGCTGTGGCACACCTGGGGCCAGCTGATGAGATGTCTGGTATGGCACAGGGAGTTGAATGCCATAGAGGAAAGGTGGCCAGGTCACTGTAACCTGTGTGCTTCGCATACATCTCTGCATGTTAGTTGTAATGTGTTTATCCTCGAAAAGAACAGAAACCCATCCAGAATTTCTCCCCCTTTCCCAACACTTCTGTTTTGTGGCATTTCTGCCCCTCGCCATTCCCTTCCCGATCTCTAACCAGATGTGTCTTCCCGTTCTTCTCTGCTCACCCAGCGATGGGGGACTGTGAGAATGACCAGGTGACCACACGCCTCAGAGAGCATCCAAGGCAGCCCTTCATTTTTACTTACATCCAAGTTAGGCCCACAAAGTTACTTGCTCAAGTTCACGTAGCGATTCGGTGGCAAAGCAGAGGTTGGGACCCTGCTGCATTGTGAGGAAGGGCAGAGAGGTTTTCTCAGCATCGTGTAGAGGGAGCGGGAAAGCAGCTGCAGGCCCCAGTGGCTCTGAGAAAAGGCTGCCGTGGGGCTCATCAGAGCATTCTTAAGTGTAATTGACTTTTAGGCATTAAATTTTTACCGGAATGATCTCACAAGGTCTTTAGGGAGAAGGAAAGTGCCTGGCATTTCCTGCCTCTTGGGGCAGCGTCTGGGGTGCAAAAAAGCTCATGCCCAGGGCTGCAGTATGGAGCCGTCCCCTGGGAGGGGGAAAAGGGGTGAGGACCCAGGAGAGAATGCAGACCAGGATACAGGGTTCAGTGGCCAACTGGTTCTCATTAACTCCAGGGGCAGAAGGGAGGATGGAGCTAACTGTCCACCCAACAGCCCTCCAGCAGTCGTGCCTGTGCAATAGGTGCCTACTGCAGGGGTAGGGGAGAAGAAACAGGTAACTCGGCTTCTGCTCGTGGGGAGAATCCATTCACCTGTGAATGGACATTTGACTTTCCCCATTCCTTTCTTTTTCATTTTTCTAATAAATGTGAGGTGGTATCTCACTGAGATTTTAATTTGCATTTGCCTATTGACTAATGACGCTGAATATCTTTTCAGGTTCTTCCTTATCCATCCTTCAAAATCACTCACACATTTTTCTTTTAGATTGCTTTTCTTCTTCTTATTGAGTTGCAAGAATCCTTTGCATATTCTAGGTGCAAGTCATTTGTCTGGTGTATGGTTTTCAGGGACCTTCTCCCAGTCTGTGGCTTGCCTTTTCATTTTCTTTTTTTAAAAATAAGCTTCTTCATAACATTTTTTTTTTGCCTTTTTATTTTCCTAACAGTGTCTTTTAAGAACAAATGTGTTTAAGTCTGAAGTTCAGAAATATTATATCCAGCAAAACTGTTCTTCAGAAATGAAGGAGAGATAAAGGCATAAACAAAAGTTAGAGGAGTTCATCCCTAGACCTGCCGTAAAAAATGCTAAATGGAGTTCTCAGGTTGAAATAGAGGAATGCTAAGGGCCAACAGGAAAACATTTGAAAGTATAAAATTCATTGGTAAAGGTACATATATAGTCAAATTCAGAACAGCCTAACACTAACAGTGGTGCATATATCACTTTTATTTCTAGTATAAAAGTTAAAAGTCTGCAGCAGCTTTCTGTCTAAAGGTCCTGTTCCTATGCTTTAATAAAATCACCTTTTTTACACCAAAAAAAAAGTTAAAACTCAGTAGTATTAAAAATAATGTAGCTATACTGGGGCGCCTGGGTGCCTCAGTGGGTTAAAGCCTCTGCCTTTGGCTCACATCATGATCCCAGGATCCTGGGATCCAGCCTGATGTCGGGCTCTCTGCTCAGTGGGGAGCCTGCTTCCTCCTCTCTCTCTGCCTGCCTCTCCGCCTACCTGTGATCTCTGTCAAAAAAAAAAAAAATCTTTAAAAAGTAATGTAGCTATACTATTGGGTATTTACCCCAAAGATAACAAATGTAGTGATCTGAAGGGGCACTTGCACCCCAATATTTACAGCAGCAATGTTCACAATAGTCAAACGATGGAAAGAGCCCAGATGACCACTGACAGATGAACAGATAAAGAAGATGTGAGATATATATATATATATATATATATATATATATATATATATATTAGTCAGCCTTCAAAAAAAAAAAAAAAAAGAAAGAAAGAAAGAAAGAAAAAGAAATCTTGCCATTTGTGATGCCATGGCTGAAAATAGAGGGTATTATGTTAAGCAAAATAAATCAATCAGGGAAAGACAATTATCATATGATCTCACTGACATGTGGAATTTGAGAAATAAAACAGAGGTTCTTAGGGGAAGAGAGGAAAAAATAAAACGAGATGAAACCAGAGAGGGAGGGATGCCTGGGAGGCTCAATCAGTTAAACATCTGCCTTTAGCTCAGGTCATGATCTCAGGGTCCTGGGATTGAGTCCCTCATCAGGCTCCTTGCTCAGGAGGAGCCTGCTTCTCCCTCTGCCTGCACACCCCCTGCTTGTGTTCTCTCTCTTTCTCTGACAAATAAATAAATTAAAGAAAAAAAAGAAAGAAAGAAAGAAAGAAAGAAAGAAAGAAAGAAAGAAAGAAAGAAAGAAACCAGAGAGGGAGACAAACCATAAGAGGCTCTGAGGGTTGCTGGAGGAGAGAGGGTGGAGGGATGGGGTAACTGGGTGATGGACATTGGGGAGGGCACGTGATGTAATGAGTACGGGGTATTATATAAGATGATGAATCACAGACCTGTGCCCTTGAAACAAATAATACATTATATGTTAATTACTTGAATTAAAATTTTTAAAATGTTTAAAAAATGTATAAAGTGTTTAAAAAAACAAAAACAAACAATATATTGGATGTATACTCAGATACAGTGAGTCAGAGATTAGTGTGGTATTTGTCATTTATTTTATTATAATGAACAATTTAATAAGCATCTTTTTAAAAATGTGAATAGGATATCATTTGGAATGGTAATGGAATACCATGTAGCCATGAAAAAGAAGGAAATCTTGCCATTTGTGACAACATGGAAGAAACTGGAGGGCATTATGCTAACTGAAATAAGCCAGACACAGAAAGACAAATACCTCATGACCTCACATATATGAAATCTAAAATAAGTCCAACTCATAATTATCCTTAGGTCACAAATAACTACTACCCCACATAAACTAAGCTTCAGAGTTGATATTAATAGAAATTATTCCAAAATTATCCTTAGAATATGTCCAACCAGAAAGTAGAAAGGTGTTTGGTTACCAGGAGCGGGGCGCGTGGGGGAGTGAGGGAAACAGATGGTATATAAAGGTATAAGATGAATAAGTTCTAGGAATTGAATGTACAGCAAGGTGACTATAGCTAATAATACTGTATTATATACTACAAGTTTGCTAAGAAAGTAGATCTTACATTTTTCTCAGCATGCCAAAAAAAAGGAGGGGGGGATGAAGGTATTGGATGTGCAAATTACCTTGATTGTGTTAATCATTTCATCATGTATACATAGATCAAATCATCGTGTTGTACACCTTAAATATATACAATTTTTATACCTCAGTAAAGCTGGGGGTGGTACAGAGTACGCATCCTCATTGTGGTTTGGATCCAGAAGAGATTTTTAATATAGAAAGGGCTTAGAGGAGGTGAAGGCACATGAAGTAGCAACCGCTCAGCAGACACAGTGGTCTCGTCGGACCGTATGCTCCTTCTGGGTGGTTTAGGGTGGGGGACTGACAAAGACTATGGCAGACTAAATCCACAGGGCCCCCTTACATCTCATGTCACCTCTCATGTCACCACTATTACATTAGCACACTTGAAGCCTGCCTTAATAGCTGTACCTATATTGTCCGAAAAGAGGGGAGATTCTGCTCCTGCCCTCTGCTAGAAGGGACCCGTGTTCTACTCTCTTTCTACCAGCTGTGAGAGGAGTTTGCCTGGAGGAGGGAGAGAATGATAAAAGGATGGAAACTAGGTCAAAATAGTAGGGAACTGAATACACTGGCAGAACTGAGGATGCAGAATTTGCAGAGGGACGCCCCATCTGCATCTCCCCATGTAGTGGATGTTTCCACAGTGGAAGAACTTCGAAAACATGCAGCATCTCCAGAGGAGAGGAGATGGATGGTGAGACGGTTACAGAATGTTACCAGGGGAACTAGGTGTCCTCTTTCAATGGCAGTCACACTAGCCTCTGGTGTCTGGCCAGTGGGGTGTCGTGGTTGATAGCTTGAGCTCTGTGTCCAGACTGCTTGGGTTTGAACTAGGCTCTCACTTCCTCTACATGCCTCGTTCTCAACAGAGCAATGAAGATTAAAAATAGTTTATGTCTAATAAAGCTGTCGTGCAGATTAAGAGGGGGTAGTCCTGCTCAAGTGGCAGCCAAGTCCAGAGTAAGTGCTCAATAAATGTTAGCACCTGTTTTCTCACTGCCTTTATGATTACTCCTTGTGCAGCAATGGACAGGATTGCCCAACGAATGACCCTGGAGCTTCTCTCTGGGTTGCCAGGCAACAAGCTATCTGGGACCAGTGGCTCCCCCTCCTTGAGCAGGAGGAGATGTACAGGATTTCAACTTTCCCAAGGGCACTGAGCACTAGTAGCTGACATTCCAATTCAGCTCCCCAGAACAGCTGGCTCCTACGCCTGGGTTGTTTATAAGGCAAACTCTCATGCTTGCTCAATAAAAAGGCAGAAGATCCGCTCTCTAGTGGGATCCTTCCCTAGAACACGACTACACTGTGTCCTGGCTCCTTGCTGCTTCTTGGTGGAAGGGAGGAAAAGGTGGGACCATGTCACTTATCTTGCTGGCTGTGAGTTTCTCATGAAGTCTGCTCCATGCCCAAACTACATGTCACGGTGTGTACCTTCACCTACCCCCCACACCCTTCCCTGAACTGTCTCTTCTCCTCATCTTTACTCTCTGAATGCATGCCCCCAGGAGGAGTCCTCCCCTTCTAGATCTGGGTATGCTACACTCCCCCATAATTTCATCTGTTCCTGCTGTTTCAAATGTCATCCCTGTACTGAGGACTCCTGTTCATGTCGGTATCCTCGAGTTCTTGGCTGGATACTGTCACTTGGACCTGGCATCTTAAACCTTCAAAGTGTTCCAAACTGAATTTTAAAATTTTCCTCTGCTATAACCATGGAAACAAATAAACTCTTGCCCTCCTATACTCATTAACTTGGTAACTTGTACTGCTACCTACCTTGTCACCCCGACAAAAATCCCAAGGCTTCCTCAGACCCTTTTGCCTTGGCACAAACATCCTAGGGTCACACTTCATTGTCCCTGCCTCTCTCCTCACTCAGTGCCTCTTACCCTCTAGGACCAGTATTCTGCTCTCTTTCCAGCTCATTGCACCCTGCATATTCTGTCTGATTAACTTTTCTCCCCCTTTCAAATACCTTCGATGCCTCCCTATTACCTAAATATATAACTTCTCACTCTGGCATTTAAGGCTCTCCACAAAACAACCCATTTCTAAGATTCTGTTGGGACTGCTCCACTAACTGTACTTTTAAGTCCCAGTTTGGAGAGCTGGTACCTCTTTACACTTTCTCCACTCTCTCCTTATACTCCTTACACTCTGCCATCCCCTCTACTTCAAACCTCTCAAACAACCCCTCTCCCAGTCATAATCCTGCACATCTACCTCTCTCATCTCAGGTATCCCACTTTCTTCCATGAAGCCTTCCCAGGAGCCTGCCTAAGTGATACTCAGAGCAGAGGGGTATCCCCAGTTTACTGTACTTGTTATATTGCATAGTGTTATCATCACATGAATGCTTATCTAATACTCTTCCCAATCAGCATATATGCTCTTAGGCTAAGGGCCATAGATTGTAAGGGGTTTATACAGCATGGGACTGCACCAGCCCTCAGGAACATGTCTGTTGATTGAATTAAGCAGTGGCTGATTTGCCTGGAAATAAGACTCTGAAGATAAGACATCTGGTTTCTTGTGCCTGTAGCGCTGTTTGTCCTGGACATTCAGTGTGGCCCCAGGAGGATGGAGTTCAGACTATCATCTCTGAGTCTTGGGGGGACCTGGGTCCTCGCACATTGAGAGCTTTCTCAGGGGAGGGAGATTTCTCACACCCATCCATGATTTAGGTAATTCACCACTTCCCGCCTTGACTTTCCTCCCTTAGCCCTTTGACTCTTTGAGGACCAGGCTCACACACAGATGCTGTACAGTACGCAGAAAAGAGCATGTTGAGGATTTGCTGCCATCTAGTGAAGGAAGTGTGGCTCAGTTTCTTGCTAAAGCTAAGAGGATCCTGTGCTCTCCCTGAGAGCTGGCTTTGGGAGCCCAGTCTCAGCAAAAAAGCAAAAAGGGACCATCTGGGGATGCACAGGTGTGTATGGGAGAGACAAAGCTTCTGCACAGAACAGATCACACCCAGGCCCCTAAACTTTAACCTGGGATAGGCAAGACTGTATCCTTCCAGAGCCTCCCCTGCCTCCAGCTGGAAGGTATCCCTATTGGAATGATGGCCAGCCGCTTTGCTTAGAAAACTTGGTAGGCATCTGTAAAACATTCAGTGTTCATAATCAGAGGCATCTTTTAGGGAACTCATCAGTCATCCAAAGTGCCTCAGGTGGAACTGGTCATGACTTTGGAACTGGTCATTTTTACAAGGCCCTTGCAGCCCTGCTGGAGAGCCCCGATGGCCCTGTCTCAAAGGTTTCTTGGCTCTGGGACCACCCATTCCTCTTCCCCAGCACAAAGGCTCAGGTTCCACCAGGTGAGTGACCGCATGTTCACTGGGTTACTGTGAGGTACAACTGAGATTATTCATGACAAATGCTCCGCCAGTGCCCAAGGCACAGCAACCACTAAGTAAAAATTAGGTATTGAATATGATTAGATAATGACAGTATTGTTATTTTGCCAATGCTCCAGAGCATAAGGCTGCCTACAAAACTCATAAAAATTCAAATCCTGGACTGGACATGAATACACACTGAAAATAACCACCGGTTCAGTGCACCAGAGCACCCAGTGCTGGGCAAAGAGGAGCAGGTCAGAGGCTCCGAGGCTCAGAGCTCAGACGTTGGGCTCCTGATGGCATGCAGCCCCTCCAGCCTATCCGCGGGACTGGTTCGCACAGAGTTTTCCTCCACACTACAATTATCATGATGTAGGTTCTCCACCTCCAGTGCAGCCTCTTGCCAGGCCTGATGTCTTATTTGGTCTCTGGGAATCTCCAGTTTTTAGGGAAGTCCTAGGTCTTTTGATAGGCCTGGGTTGTTCTCTGGACTGCATTTCACGCAAACATTCAGCCAGAATTGAAAGGGTCATCAAGCTAATGTCGCTGGCTAACCAGTACATTCTCTGGCTTTCCAACCACAAGGTCCAGGTGTAGCTAAGAAGGTGCTCTCTCAGTCCAAGGTGGCCACCACAGATCTTTTAAGTGAGGCTTTCTTACTGGTTCCAGCCCGTGGTGGGCTGGAACCAGCTAGGGCCAGCTCACAAGAACTAACTGGGCATCTCTTCCCAACTTCACATTCAGGAATATCATGGTGGTAGCCTGAACTCAGTCCTGATGGAAGTATTCATCATAGAAATCGATGCATGTTACAAATTGTGGCACTTTTTTTTTTTTTTTTTTTCTGGAGAGCCAGTT
Organism: Mustela lutreola; assembly: GCF_030435805.1. Lineage (NCBI taxonomy): Eukaryota > Metazoa > Chordata > Mammalia > Carnivora > Mustelidae > Mustela > Mustela lutreola. Next base: position 65,883,420 of record NC_081291.1, on the reverse strand, counting down.
GTTACACACTTATCCCCATATGATGGGCTCCCATCTTAATTCCAAAGCAAAGCACCACTTTTGAATGGCTACTTATGCAGCCACCAAAGAAGATTTTTTGAAAGAAAGGTACTGTCTGAATGAAATACATCTGAATGAATGTACCATCTGAATGAAAATATAAACTGAAAGTCTCATTTATTTATTTTTTTCCAAATGTATATAACGGAGATTGTAGCTGGTGAAAGGGTGATAAATGACAAGCCAAGATCATGCCTTTTGTTTGAAATACACCCAAAATACTAATGTTGGTAAAAATATCTGTAAGAAGCTATTTATTTATTAGCAAGTTTTGAATTTTTACTCAGCATGCAAGAGAGTTACATGTGATAAGCCACATATGTGCATTGGGGAAAACATTGAGCAAAGGTATTAAACAATGTACCTAGAAACAATATGGAAAAACACTATTTAAATTTTTAACAAGTTTTTTTGTTTCTTCTTCTTCTTTTTTTTTTTTTTTTTTTTTTTAATGTAACCTAAACTGTGTTTCAATCCTAACATTGTTGTGTCCTCTACAGCCCTTCTGGTGTCTTTCTCCTTGAGAAAACAGTACCAGTGATTTGTAGTGAGGCAGCCTTATTTTCTAACCCTGTAAGATCCGTTTGAAATAAACACTTGAAATACCATTTCTTTTAGGCAGAAAAAAATGGGATGGTCAGTTTGGGGAGTCGATTGCTTATTCACACACTGAGCTGTGGACCTCTGGAGCTCAGACGCCAGAGGCCAGGTGATGAGGCTGTGAGGTAGGAGTGGAAGTAGAGGCTTAGTCATAGTGGACCTTGCCCTCAGCCCCAGAGGCGGACAGGTCTCCATTGCAGAGTGTGTGGAGTTGTGAACAGGGCCTGTCTCCCAAGGCACTCATGGACATCCTCAGCCTGTATTTTCGAAAGGCCTTTTGAATAATAGCAGCACATCTTTCCTCTTCCTTCCTCTTGGTGGTGGTGACTATGGGTTCATATAACTTCTTGGAAGGGTTGGCTTCCATGAACTTCTCCTCCATCATCACTTTCATGCTGTCCAGGCCATCGGAGTCACCAAGTACCCTAGTGGTGAATGCGAAGAGTATATCCAGGCAGTGGAGACGATCTCCACTTACCATGGGCAAGTCCATCATGAGAAATTGAAATTTATTAGGCTTTGCCACCCGTAAAGGCTCAGGAAGGGCATCAGCAAAGTCAGAAAGGGCAGAATATTTGATGAACTGTGTTGCTTCTGGGTCAAACTTTTCCCAGACTTCATAGAATATCTCAAAGTCATCTTCACCCAAAGGGTCCTCACTTTCTTCAGTGGCTATGTTGAAGTTCTCTAAAATCACAGCAATGTACATGTTGACAACAATGAGAAAGGAGATGATGATGTAACTAACAAAGTAGGTGATGGCTATGGCATGGAAGTAACGGTTGTCTAAGCTGGGGTTTCCCGAATCCTTTGATTGCAGCATGGGCTTCAGGAGAGCATCCCAGCCTGCTGAGGTGGTGATCTGGAAGAGACACAGTATGCTGCCAACAAAAGTTTTAAAGTTGAATATGTCATCAATTCCATGTTCCTCCTTCACTCTGCAAAAATAGCTCATGCCAAAAATGGCATAAATAAACATAACCAGAAAAAGTAGAAGGCCAATGTTGAACAGAGAAGGAAGAGACATCATCAGAGCGAAAAGGAGAGTCCTAATTCCTCGTGCGGCGCGAACAAGTCTCAGGATCCGACCAATCCGAGCCAAGCGGACAATCCTGAAGAGTGTTGGAGGGAAAGGAATGTGCTGCTGGTCCTCCAAGGCAGAAATCATTGCACCTTAGGAGAAGGAGATAGAGCAATTAATTTCCAGTAGGCACCCTGCTTTCAGATCCAGCCTGTCTCTCCTGCCTTGAACTCTTACTGGGATCAATTTTTAATCAGTACTTTATAATCTATATGCTGCACAAATTAAGAAATTTCTTTAACAATATCAGTGAAAATGTCTATCTGTGCCTTAACTTAGAAAATAATTTCCAAGCACCATACAACTTTAGATGGGACTTCAGATAAAATAAGATGTCTATCATATTGGAGACACCCAAGGAAAGGAAAGAAAATGCCATTTATGAAAGGTTATTTTGTGACCTATCTCATACACTTGAAGTGTGTTATCTGTGTTGGGTGTTGAAAGTCACTGATGGGATAACAAATGTAATAGTTTTCCATATTTACTGGATACAAAGAATGGAAAGCAGATAAACTAACTATATAGTCCTTCAGGTTAATTAATGGAAGGAGAAACTTCTGACACTGATTGATGGTTGGCTTGAGCCTGAGCTGCCAGCGGAAATTGTGGAATGTCTAACCCCAAAACTCCTTAAAAAGGGAGGTTTTTATTTGTATAGGGGAATTTGAACACAGCTTGCTATAGACAAGGACAGGGCAGGGCTGGAGGGAGATGGTGTTTTGGGGATGCTCAACTCTATGCGGAAGCTGCCGCAGAGCTCTCATATTTATCAATATGCTCATCCTGAGAAAGGACTCCTGAGGTCCACTCAGAAGGCTTAAGGGACTAAGTTGGAGATACTTTCCTTATTGTTGTAGACACCTCCAAAAATAGGATCTCGAGCAGAGGTTTCTGCAAACAGCTAAATATTTGGCCTAAAATGTCATCCTGTTCTCTCATTGCCTATTCTGTAAGCAAATGATAAAAGATTTGAAACAATTCACATTTTGGCCCAAATATTATAGAATGGTTGGAACATGTCTGTCTTGTGTAGACATGGCCTTGCTCTTCCTCTGGGTGGGGGTGGGGGGGTCCTCAAAGGCATTACGGGAGATGGGCAGCCAGAATTGTTGGCTATCACCTAATGACTAAGAGAACTAATTCACAACAGTGCCCATGAAGTCAAATTCACATGTTAATTGGGCAGCCAACAGTAGTGAGGTGTGGAATTTATTCAGTTCCAACTTAACAACACTTGGAGGAGGTCCACCCTTTAAGGCTACCTCCTTCACTAGTATTTCTTTGACTAATGGAACCCACAGTAATCTATTTGTTATCTGAGCTCAGTTTTTCTGTGTACCATGGGATTTGGTGTGCAGTTAATTTCTCTTTTTCTGACTCTTTAAGTACTTAAAACATAAACTCAATACTTTAATACTTAATAGTTAAACTACACTGTTAACTCCTAGAGAAGGATTCACTTTGACTCACACTCATTTTGTATTTCTCTAAAAAGCTTAGTAAAGAGCTTGGGAAAGTGTAGAGGCTTAGTGTTGGGTGGCAGATCTACTGGCAAAGGCATATAAAATGCTGCCTACATTAGTGAGTAGGACTTGGCTCAAGGTTTGGATTTTCCTCATCCACTGGAGCAAAATACTATACAGTGCTCTGCTGTGTAACTGCAATTGCCTAGCAGTTGTTCAAAGGACAGAAACAAGAAATATTTCCACAACCTGCATGATGGCTGGCACTGCCTGGAAGGAGTTCAGTAAGTGGTAGAATAAATGAGTTGCTCTCTGCATATTGGAGGAAGGAGTTCTTCAAGTTCTCAGAGGGCTGTGCCAGAGTCACTCTACTATCATTTTCTGAGCTTAATACTGCTGTCAGTTTCACCAGGACTTGAAATTATAATTGACTGATAAAGTTTAACAATCTGTTTCACTGGAGGTGTGTGGAAGGATCTATTGCTAAACTTTATCTACATCGAATTCATGGCTTAGGAACCAGAACAGACTATGAGCTGTACCATTTTCTTGTTCTTGGAAACATCTGCATTGCTGCTGTAGTGATAGGAACAAAATATTTTGATCTCACATATCTGTTTAGCACATCCTTTCTGAAATAGTACAAAAGCTTCCACTTGTGAAATCAGTTTTCATTGTCTCCATTGCTTTTTTTTCTTCCATTGCTTTTTGAACTATAAGAATGGCCCCTGAGTGGTTGCACACAATTATTTAAAAAAAAAAAACAAAAAACTGCAAAACCCAAGGTGTAAACTCTCATGGCTTAGCCATGAAGAATTTAATTTCAAAGTTGGAGTATGTGAGCGTGTGTGTTATAAAAACGTAAATGGAAACAATCCTTTTTTTCTCTATTCTTCTTCCACAAATCTTATAGTTAATCCTGCCTATGTTAAGAAAAATATAGTGATTACGGAGTAAGACTGGTTGGTGAATGGGGTCCAAGCAGTTGAGATAAGCATAGTTCATGCTGTGGTTTAAGTTAACATGGAATACAGAATAAAAAGCAAGCACTGCTTGTCCTCATGACACACTCTTGAAGCACAGTCTAGGCTGGGCCATGGAGGTCCTGAATAAGAGGTGAGAGAATGCCTAGCAGTGTCACAGGGGTGCAATAACTGTGATCTGATAGCCGCATGGATTCTGAACTAAGGAAAACCACGGGAACTAAGCATCAAATCCTTAAGACTAAAGACATTCATGAGAGCTTATAGTTGCACAGGAAAGGTAGAACTCTGACTCAGTTATGGATATCCCAGATATCCCCATAGACACTTTAAGGTCATCTTAATTTTGTCCATTGAATAAATGGATCCACACAGTTATTTAACTCTCTGTTTCAGTTATGTAAACAGTCAAAGGAATGAAAATTGTGCTGTATCTCCTAGCAACTTCCCAGTAGAGAATGGCAGCAGTACACCTGTCTTTTTTTTTTTTTTTTTCCTGAAACCACATTAAACCTAATTTGTTGCTTTGTGGATAGTTTGGACATACTTCCAAATGCTAAGATTTACTTCTAGCTCTCAGATTAAAGCCCCTCAGGCTTCTGATATTACTTACTAACAATAGAAAGAACCACGATCACACAATCAAATAAATTCCAGCCAATGGTGAAGTAGTATTGCCTCAAAGCAAAGATTTTGACAAGACACTCAATTGTAAAGATGACCACAAAGGCCAGGTTGAGACGTTCAAGGATGACTTTCGTGGCCATGGACTGGTCATCTGATTCAGCCATCATGCAAAGCATGTTGAGCAAAATGAGGATGATGATGATGATGTCAAAGACCTGGCTTGTGACTACATCAAACACGAGACCCTGGCATTTATTCTGAGAGGGAAAAGAAAACAAGAATCTTAGATCATTTTGCATTGTCAGAATGAAATCACATACATAAAAAAGGCACATAACAACAAAATTTGTCCTCTCTTACAATTGAAGCAGTTTCTTGAAAAATGCATACCCTTTTTAAACAACAAGAAATTCTTGTGTTTACATTTTCATTTAAATTCAGTTACGTAAGTGTTTTGAAGTTGTAGGCTTATACCTTTAATTCCATTTTAAAAGAAAAAAATGTTTGGTAATGACGTAACTTTGATATGATGGATGATGTTTTGCTGAAATAAAACAACTCGAGTTGGATTTAATAATAAAAAGATGAACTTCGGTTTCTATATTTCATCTGTTTCTTTATTTGAGCTTCAATAATATTAATGCTGAGAATTCCTACTCATGTAATTATGTTGGACAAAATGGAATTAACATCCCCAAGCCTCCATTTGTTAATTCAGAATAATGAGGCCTAAGTATACTTAACCAAAACTCTGTATTCAAGCAGTTCTTAAATGCCAATTTTCTAAATCCCGTTCACTTGAAAATAATGCTAGATAAATGGGACTGTGCTGTAATGATTACTAAAAACAGAAAAATTGATTATTTCATGTTATTATTGATGGTGAACTTACATATTGGTTGGTACATAGATAGTCATACTGCTCACAAAGTAAGTATATGCTAATTGCTCTGGTACAGGCCCTAGCTCAAGTTCGCATGCCTAATCTACCATGTACAGTGAAATAACTCAGCCGTCTCACTGTATTTTCTATAATTTAACAGCTATGAAGCACTACTTCACTTACTTAGTAGAAAATTATTCTTAAACACAAACTCAGACACTAATATTGTATGGCATTCTTGACTATTAATTGATTATTTTACAATATACGTATACATTAAGGTATTTTATATTATATTATCCTCTAATCAAAATATACATATACATTAGTCTATTTAGAAAATGCCTAAGCTCCTGAGAATCACTTTTAGAATGCCAGCTATCTGTAATGGTAATTGGGTGAAAGATGATGTTGGTTTGTGGTGATAATAGTGAAGAGAGATGTAAACATTTAGATTTAAAAGCCAATATGGAAGTAGATGCGGAAGTCATAGACTGTTTGAGTGGAGGTGACTATGGGAAAATGATGGCCTGAGGCTACAGTTTCTGGCTAGTAGAGCCTTTTAAGAGAACAGAGAATGAGGCATTTCAGAGGAACACGATTAAGATCTGCCCCGAGAACACTGAGTTCGAGGGGCCAGTGGGGAATCCGAGGGCCTTGGGCAGGTAAAGGTATGGGTTTGGAGCTCAGGTGCAGAGCTGGAATGCAGATGTGGAGTTCAATGGCACCAATACCGACATGAATTAAAACCATGAGAAGGACGGTATCAGTAAGTGAGAGCAAAAGCAATGAGAGAGGGTAGGGACAGCACTGGAGGGCTACTACATTTAAGTTTGTGTTTTTCAAATTTTGTTCCACAATCATTAAAACTTTTATCGAGGAATCTGGAGAAGAAACTTGCAAGTCAATTGCATTTGCTGTGTGAGAATGCATCTAGGAAGTCAGAAAGGACCTGAAGAAGATACTTTTAAGGGTGCTTTCCAGGAAATCACAGTGAGTGGCAAGAATAACAGTGAGGGAGAGTAAGCCTAGGCCTGATAGTTTAATATTTAGAGAAATAGAGGAGATCAAGAATACAAGTTCCCTAAACTGATAGATATCAAAAAAAACATTGGGTATCACTTTAGAATGTACAGTGAGCAATGAATCTTGGAACACTAGATCAAAAACTAGTGATATACTGCATGGTGACTAACATAACACTATATAAAAAATAACATTACATAACAAATAGCAGGGAGGACATGGGGAGTTAGAGAGGAGAAGGGAGTTGGGGGAAATTGGAAGGGGAGGTGAACCATGAGAGACTATAGACTCTGAAAAACAATCTGAGGCTTTTGAAGAAGCGGGGGGTGGGGGTGGGAGGTTGGGGGAACCAGGTGGTGGGTATTATAGAGGGCACGGATTGCATGGAGCACTGGGTGTGGTGCAAAATAATGAATACTGTTATGCTGAAAATAAATAAAAGAAAAAAATTACATAATAAAAATGTAAATGTAAAATATAAATGTAAAAATGTAAAAAAAAAGAGAATATACAGTGAATTCTACCCAGTATCATTTTTAAATCAGTAATGAAGCCCCCCCTGTGGATGGTTCAGAAAGAATCAGAAATGGTTCCAGATCCCTTCCTCTACTGTTAAAAATAAAATACATCACTGCTCAGGTTAGAACAGCTAGATTCCCTCTGTCCCCATGTAACTGCTATTCATTTTTTCCAAAGGTCAAAAATCATATTTAGATTTTAGAGATTTAAAAACGTCTGTGGGGAGCTAAAGTTGTGAGTTAAGGGCTAACAGCTGATTTAAAAGTCTTAAACTCAGGGACATCTGGAATATGTGTTTATCTCATGCAACACTGCTCCCTGGAATATAGAAGTTAAGGTAAATGTGATGCATTAACTGGGGAGATGATACCTGCTTGTTGGAATTCCTCCTTGTGAAGCCCTGACTAGTAAGCTGTAGCTACACAGGGAGGACTACAGCATGACACCTATTCCCGGATGAACCACGTGATGAACATGCCAGAAGACATAGTTAAAGCATGGAGTTGGAGGCTTGCTTCGAGTAATGTAGTCTTTGCCCTCATGAAGCTCTTCCCTTGCAGCTTAGCATGCTCAGGGCGGGGGAGAGACCTAGAAGCTGCAGCTATGTCATTGCAACTTCTCTTTGGCTATGTGCTGCCTTGCTTGGTTCATATTATGAAATAAATGGGTAAATATGTGGGAGCCTATTGTGTCTCATGATTCTCTTAGTTAATTTCAAATCTAGGACCAACTGGTATTAAGTCAGTGGTTGCACATGTAAATAAAAATTCTTTGTCTTTTTTTTTGTTGGCTCAAATTCAAATAAGAGCTCTCCAAATATAGTTGCATAATTAACCTCTTGGTAAAAAAATTCTTCATTGTTTAAATTCTAAACACTTTGTCCTAACATTCCCAAATATTTCTTTTTTCCTTCTACAATGATTTTATTATAAATATGTTCTTTTGGAATAAACAAATATTGCATTCAAGACTATTTATCTGCAAACTTGTTCTAAAGTAAACATTCCCAGATATTTTTACTGCAACACAAATATTCAGTCCTAGTGGGATGGACTCTGTGTGTACCCTAAAACATACTCTTTCATTCAACTAATAATTACTGAGAATACACTGTAGGCTCTTTTCTGAGTTTTGGGAATAGCAGTAGGTTAAACATACCTTTGATAATTTGGGGTCTCATGTTCAAATGAAAATCTCTAAAGCCTATACATGCTTTGGATATCAAGCTCCTCTTCCATACTGCTATCCCGAACTTCCCCACTGACCCTTCCTGCCTTGAAAACCTTCAAAATTACCTGTTAGAGCTACCAACTATGCCTAGTGTATTACTTTATAATCTGATGTGATCAAGTTCTAGCTCTTCTATTAGACCACAACACGAAGCAGCTTTGGAGCACTTGATAAGCAAGATTCATTGAGAGTAAGGGTCAGCCAACTATATCCTGTAGGCCAGATCTGGCCCACTACTGGTTTTTTGTATAATTTGTGAGTTCAGAATGGGTTTTACATTTTCTAATGTCTGGGAAAAAACTCAAAAGGAAAATAAAATTTTGACATGTGAAAATTAAAGAAATCCAAGTTTAGTGACTATAAATCAAGTTGCACTAGAACACAACCATGCACATTTGTTCTGTACTATCTATGGCTGCTTTTGTGTTACATGGCAGAGCTGAACAGTGGCAGCAGAGACCATGTGGCCTGCAAAGCCTGCAATGTTTACTATCTGACCCTTTTTTTGGGTCAACTCCTGATATAGAACTTTTATCATAAATACTGGTGAAGTGGAAGCCAGTATGCATGACTTAAGACTTCACACCAGAAAAGTTGGTAAAAGATATTATAAATACATTTTTAATTGGTCAATATTTTGTCAAAACTATAATGAGATATTACCTCACACCTGTCAGAATGGCTAAAATCAACAACTTAAGAAACAGCGGGTGTGGGTGAGGATGTGGAGAAAAAGGACCATGCATATACTGTTGGTGGGAATGCAAACTGGTGGAAAACAGTATGGAGTTTCCTCAAAAACTCAAAAATAGAACTACCTTAAGATCCAACAGTCACACTACTGGGTATTTACCCAAATAATACAAAAATACTAATCCAGAGGGATATATTCACTGCGATATATACATCAACATTATCTACAATAGCCAAGTTATGGAAAAGGCCCAAGTGTCCATCAACTGATGAATGGGTACAGAAGCTGTGGTAGTTATAAGATGGAATATTATTCAACCATAAAAAAGAATGATATTTTGCCATTTGCAATGATGTGGATGGAGCTAGAGAGAATAATGCTAAGTGAAATAAGTCAGAGAAAGGCAAATGGCATATGATTTCACTCATATAGGGAACTTAAGAAACAAAACAAATGAACAAAGGGGGTGGAGAGAGAGGCAAACCAAGAGATAGACCTTAACTATAGAGAACTGATGGTTACCAGAAGGGAGGTGGTTGGGGGAGGATTGAGGAGTGCACCTGTCATGATGAGTACGGGGTTATGTATGGAAGTGCTGAATGAATCACTACATTATACACCTGAAACTAATATTCTACTGTATGTTAACTATATTGTAGGACTTTAAAAATAAGAAAAAAATTTAGTTAAAACAAACTATTAAGTTTACATCATTACAATGAGTATATACTAAGCACCTATTGTGTGCTCACCAGAAAGCAAATGAAAGGTGTTGCTCAAGTTCTTGTTATTGAATTCAAATGTCTAATTTTCCTAAGGACTTGAGCCAGACATCAGTGTGTCTGGGTCTTTGTTGATTTCTTAGATAGTGTCTATAAACTTAAAGAATAAAGAACAGCACTGCAAACATCTGAGCTCAAGACCACTTAATGGATCTATGTATTTAGAATGAATCAATTGCTCTCACCAGAGGTCTTGGAATGGGCTTTTGAGGTTTTTTGGATCCTAATTTTTTCATTGCATTATAGTATTTCTTCTGTTCTTCTGTCATAAAAATGTCTTCGCCACCTAAGTATATGGAGAAGATGAGAGCTAATTATTATTAAAAGTTTTTTGGAAACAAGATCTGAACTTTCAGAAGTAGTTTCAAAGTTATATTACATTCTATCAACAACTCCTAAAATTCCAATTGGAAGCAAAGAGACTGGACTCTCTTTAGGAGGGCTGAAATAAGATTTAAATTAAAGAAAAGAGAAAAAATGTAACTTTTACCAGCTATATATTAGTTTTTAGAATATGAACAAAGATTACACACTCTTTGCAAACACCCACTATACCTTTAAAAAACTATATTTTAGGTTACATAAATCAAATCACAATGCAAGAAAAATAGATATTAGTAATAAAAATTTAAACAAAAATCTGACCAAATGGCAATTAAAATTCTCCTAAATAAATGAATTAAAGCATATATCTTTTAATAAAATTTCATAAAATTTTCCAGACCCACTCTTATGAAAAAAAAAAAAAAAACCTAGAGAGCTTTAAATGTTTTCATTATTGAACAAGAACAAAGATATATGAATAAGAATTTTCATTTCTGAAAATTTTAGGAGGAAGTAAAATATCTAGAAATGCTGGGTAAATTAGAACAGAATTCTTTTAAAATGTACAGCTAAACTTGCACAAAAGTAAGGAAGATCTCGAGGGTCTGAAAATCAACAGTGATCAAAGAGTAGTAAATTATCCTGAAGCCACTGTTGGCCTAAGAGCATTTGCTAATCTCTGTGAAAACTAGAATCTTGGGCCTTAATAACTACAACGGAATCATGAGGAAAAGTCTGTGGGCTTATGCCAAGGTCCCACATGAATCTGAGACTCCTTCTTAAGTGCTATCAATGAAAGGGTGAAGAAGAAAACAGAATCGGTCAATAGGCAGTGGAAGACAGGAAGGAAACTGTCTTAGTCTGGCCTATGGGTAAAAACCCAGTCTTTCCTGACAATCTGTGAACCCAGGCCTGCCTTGATAACAGTGTGGGGTTTGAATTTTCACCACTACCATTTAGACCAAAAATATTCAGCCCTAGGACAGACAGTCTTTTCAACAATGGTGCTAGGAAACTGGATATCCACATGCAAAAGAATAAAGTTAAATTCTTACTTAACATCATACACACAAAAAAATAGCTCAAAATACATGAAAGACATAAACGTAAGCTCTAAAACAATAAAACTCAGAAGAAAACATAGAGCAAAACTTCACAACACTAGATCTGGCAATGATCTCTTTCATATAACACCAAAGGCATAGATAACAAAAGAAAAAATAGATAAATTGGACTTCATGAAAATTTTTAAATTATGTGCATCAAAAGATACTATCAATGAAGTAAAAAGGCAATCCACAGAATGGGGAAACATATCTATATATCATATATCTGATAAGGGATTAATCAGAATATATGGAAAACTCTTAAAATTTAACACCAACAAAAAACCCAAACAGCCAGTGTCAGAGAAATTACTACCTGTGTTCTCTTCTAGAATGTTTATGGTTTCAGGTTTCACACTTAGGTCTTAAATTCATTTTTAGATTATTTTTGTATATGGTGTTAGAAAATGGTTCAATTTCATTCTTTTACATGCAGTTATCTAGTTTTCCCAGAACCATTTATTGAAGACACTGTTCTTTACCAATTACATATTCTCACCTCCTTTGTCATAGATTAATTCACTATATGAGTTTGTTTGTGGCCTCTCTATTCTGTTCCATTGACTTATGTGTCTATTCTCGTGCCAGTACCATACTGTTTTGATTATTACAGGCTTGAAGCGTATCTTAAAATCTGGAACTATGATTCCTCCAGCTTTGTTCTTCTTTTCTTAAGATTGCTTTGATTATTCAGGGTCTTTTGTGTTTCCATACAAATTTTAGTGTTATTTATTCTAGCTTGGTGGAAAATGTTGCTGGTATTTTTGTAGGGATTGCATTGAATCTATAGATTGCTTTGGGTAGTATGGACATTTAAACAATTTTAAGCCTTCTAATCTACAAGCATAGAATATCTTTCCATTTGTTTGTGTCATCTTCAATTTCTTTCATTGGTGTTTTTGTTTTCAGGGTATAGGTCTTCCACCTCTTTGGCTAAATTTAGTCCTAGGTATTTTATTCTTTTAAGTGCAATTGTAAACGGAATTGTTTGAGTAGTTTCTGCTACTTCATTGTTAGTGTACAGAAATGCTACCAATTTCTGCATATTAATTTTGTGTCCTACAGCTTTACTGAACTCCTTTATTACTTCTAGTAGTATTTGGTGGAGTCTTTAGGATTTTGTGTGTATAGTATCATGTCATCTGAAAATAATGATGGTGTAAATTCTTCTTTAACAAAATGGATGACTCTTTTATTTTTCTTGTCTGATTGTTGTGGCTAGGACTTCCAGTACTGTGTTGAATAAAAGTGCCAAGAGTGAACATCCTTCTCTTGTCCCTGATCTTGGAGGAAAGGCTCTCAGTTTTTTCCTAGATGAATGTATGAGTATGATATTAGCTATGGATTTTTCATATATGGCCTTTATTATGTTGAGTTCTATTCCCTTTAAACTCACTTTGGTAAGAGTTTTATCATGAATGAGTATGGGATTTTGTCAACATTTCTCCAGATATGTCTCCTGAGGTAAGAGAAACAAAAGCAAAAATAAGTTATCAGGACTACATCAAAATAAAAACTTTTTGCATAGCGAAGGAAATGATCAACAAAACAAAAGGCAACTTACTAAATGGGAGAAGATATTTGCGAATGATATATCCAGTAAGAGGTAAATATCCAAAATATATAATGTATACAATTCAACAATCTAATTTAAAAATGGGCAGAGGACCTGAAGATACAGATACATGAAAAGGTGTTCAACATCACTAATCATCAGGGAAATACAAATCAAAACTGTAATGAGATGTCACCTCACACCTGCCAGAATGGCTAAAATCAAAACCACAAAAAACAGCAAGTGTTGGCAAGAACATGGAGAATGCACTATTAGTAGGAATGCAGAATGATTCAGTCACTGTGGAAAACAATATGGAAGTTCTTCATACGATCCAATAATTCTTTTACTGGGCATTTACCCAAAGAAAATGAAAACACTAATCTGAAAAGATACGTGTGCCCCTTTATAGTTAGCCTCATTTATCATAGCTACAACATGAAAGAAGTGTCCACTGATGGATGATTGGGTAAGGAATATGTGGTATACATGTGTGTGCACATGTGCATGCACATGTACATGTGCACACATGTACACACATATACTCACAGAAGAATATTATGCAACCATAAAAAGGATGAATTAATTTCATTTGAGACATGGATGGACCTAGAGGGTATTATGTTAAATGAAATAAGTCAGACTGAAAAAGACACATACCATATTTCACTCATATGTGGATCTAAAAACAAATAAATAAACAGACAAAAAGCAGAACCAGACCTATAAATACAGAGAACAACAGACAGTTGCCAGAGGGGAAGGAGGTGGGGGATGGGTAAAAGGGATGAAGCGGTGAGGGAGGTATAGTCTTCCAGTCATGGAATGAATAAGTCATGGGAACAAAAGGCACAGTATAGGGGTGCCTGGGTGGCTCAGAGGGTTAAAGCCTCTGCCTTCGGCTCAGGTCATGACCCCAGGGTCCTGGGATTGAGCCCTACATTGAGCTCTCTGCTCCACAGGGAGCCTGCTTCCTCCTCTCTCTCTCTCTCTCTCTGCCTGCCTCTCTGCCTACTTGAGATCTCTGTCTGTCAAATAAATAAATAAAATCTCTTTAAAAAATATAAAGAATATCATCAGTGATAGTGTAATAGTGTTGCATGGTGACAGATGGTAACTACACTTGTGATGAACCTACCATAACATATAAACTTGTCAAATCACTATGCATACATCTGAAATTAATATTATGTGTCAGTTATAGTCTAAATAAATAAATAAACAAACAAATAAATAAAACAATCTGATTCAAAAATTGACAAAGGACTTGAGTAGACATCTCTCTAAAAAAGATAAACTGATAGCCAACAAGCACATAAAAACACTCAACATCACTAGTCATTAGGGAAATACAAATAAAAACCAAAATGAGATACCACCTCACATCCATTAGGATGGCTACTATCAGAAAAAGAGAAGACAAGCATTAATGAGCATGAAGAGAATCAGAATTACACTGTTGATGGGAATGTAAAATGGTAGCTTCTATGGAATACAGTACAGTAGTTCCTCAAAAATTTGAAAAATAGTATTACCATATGATCCAGCAATTATACTTCTAGATGTATATCTGAAAGAATTGAAATCAGGGTTTCAAACATATTTGCACGCTCATGTTCACAAGAGCTTTAGTCACAATAGCTAAAATGTGGAAGGAAACCAAGTGTCCATCAACAGATGAATGTATGAGCAAAATGTGGTAAGGAAGGAAATTTAAAAATATGCAACAACATGGGTGAAACTTGAGGACATTATGCTAAGTAAAATAACTCGATCACAAAAAAACAAATACTATATGATTCCACTTATAGGAGGTCCTTAGAACAGTCAAATTCATAGCAACAGAAGTAGAACGGTGGCTGCCAAGTGGGAAGGAAAATGGGGAATTATTGTCTAATAAGTATAGGGTTTCAGTTTTACAAGATGAAAAGAATTATGGGGATTGATAGTGGTGATCATTGGATAACATTATGAATGTATTTACTATCATTGAAATGTATACAAAAAATGTTTAAGGTGGCAAATTTCATGTTACATATATTGTACCACAGTAAAATTAATTTTGTGATTTAAAAAAAAAATGCATCCTTAGAAGTTAACCAGGTCATTTCAGGATGCCTGGCAGATGCAAGTGTCTTCAGTAATTACTTTCCTCATGGTAGTACATATTAATATTATTATTCTGATACTGTCCTATGTGTGTGTTGGGGGATAAAACAAAAAGGAGTAATTATGAAAAATTTTAATTCTATTATTTCTTGTGCCCATGAGAATTAATTTTCTCAGTGTGGAAAAGAGGAGATACAGATCATTATTAGAGAAGAAGTTAAGTGAAAATCTTGTAGATCTGAACTTGAATGACCAGTATTCATATTTTCATATACATTTCTTTGAAGTCATAAATTTGAAGTAGCTCTGTCCACTGAAAAAGCATTGAAGCAAAGACAATGAGCATTTCAGGGTGTGATCTTGGAATACCACCTCCCCCAAAAGCAGAACCCCTTAGAGAAACAGCTGATTCTTGATCTGGCACAAAAGTGGTATGATTTAACTTGGAGTATCTTGTCATTCCAGAGAGCAAGGAATTTGTCAAATGGGAGGACCGGATTTTAATCCCGACTTAAAAAGAATATCAATTGATCAAAGAATGAATAAATGTATAAATATTTTAAGAAAATGAAAGACTCAGGGAAATTTGAATGTTGACCTGATATTTGACAAATCTAGAGAATTCATGTTAAATTTTTTAGGTGTGGTAATGGAATTGTGGTTACCTTTAAAAAGAGATATGTTTTGAAATATCTGTGGGTAAAACAGTGTAATGTCATTTGTTCTCTTAAAAAAAAATCTGGTGGCAGGATTGGATAAGGGCATAGGTGCCATGAAGATGCTCTTAAGTCAATAAACGTGTTGGGTGATGGGTCTTGTAGGTTCATTTTAGTATACTCTTGTGCATGATGGAGATTTTCTGTAATGAAAAGTAAAGCAAAACAAAACCAAGTGCCACAGCCTGATCAAAACAGTGATTTCAAATGTAAACTTCCATCGAAAATCAGAAGGCCTGACATCCAAATTGCAGGGACTGATTGCAATCAAGCTACATATTACAGAGGTGACTCTACAGAGCACACTTCCAAATGACAGCAGCAATGTAGTTACAGAAGGACAATGAGGGACTCGCCCAGCAGATACTAAGGAGGCTGATCAGTATCAGGATACATTTTGGATAGATTGCAAGAGTTTAAGAAAAATTTAAAAGAGCCATAAGAACAATTAGGAAAACCAAAGGTGAATATTTAGTTACCCCATTTTAGGATTCTGAGATTTAGTTCTTACATGTAAGAGAAGAAGCCAAAAAGGACAAGATTGGGAATCTGACTCCATTAAAAACCCTAATGTCTATAAATTAAAATGTTATTATAGAAATATAAGAAGTCACAAATTAGACTTAATATTTGAAAACATAAGATGAAGCTTAATCTAAAATTGTTACCATTTTGTGGTCACCTTACGGGTGATTAAAATCTTTATTAATCTTTCTTTGTTTCCACATTTACTATAAATCCCCTATGAAATACAGAATCAGAAAAAAATAAGTATGCTTTTACAATGAATGAAGAAAAAAAACTCCCTAAAAAAAAGCCCACTGCTTTCTCAAACATCTTCTTTCCAAGTTCAATAAATCCGTTGGAAGCCAGAACACAAGTTTGCTGGAAGAAGACAATTTTTCTTTTTATCCTGGATAACAAGGTATACTTGAAAGGTTACTAAAATATGACTCTAGTGTCATAAATACTAATCCTGGTACTTGTCTTTCTGTTGGGTTTAACAATGCCCTCCATTTAAAAGGGTAGAATGGAAAGTAAAAACAATGATTTAATAAAACCCAGCTGTTCTCAGTCTCTTTCCAGGCATATCTTCAAGAATCTTCTCCAGGTGACTTTGTTCCCATGTAGATGATAAGGTTATTTTGCACAATAATCTAGGTTAGAACTGTGTTCCATCCATTAAAACTGTGTTCCCTTTGGAAAAGAGAGGTAAAAATACCTAATCAGGGAACCCCCATACTTATCTTTTTCTGCTGTTGGTTGAAGTTGTCAATAATAACACCAATAAAAAGATTCAGAGTAAAGAATGAACCAAAGATGATAAAAGCCACGAAGAAAAGATAGTTTTCTGGTTTCTCCTCAAACCCTGGCTGTAGATCTTCCTGTTAGGGATTTTTTAAACAAGAAAAGAAAACAATTACTGGAGAAAAGTATAATCCATCTTAACTGCCTTATCTGGAAGACCAAAGTGTTTCTCAGCAGTAGCATTAACTACTCAGGGTCCTGAACAGCCATGGCTCCTCCAGGGAAACCCTCTTTCAGTTTCCCCTAGAGGAGCTTGACTGGTACCATGCAATAGGGAGGACATGTGACATGAGGGTTAGACTTTTTCTTCTACTCAATGGAGAATCATAAAAGGGTTGTAAGAGAGGGGAATGGCGTGAATGCATGTCTTTTTTGAGAGACTGTCTAGGATGTCTATATGGACACATAACTGGAGGGAGCCAGACTGGAGATGAGGCCACTGGAGAAGGGGCAGAGTCCCATCAGGCACAGGTGACTGACTACCAACTCTTGATGAATGATAACGTCCTTCCTATTAGAGCTCACTGTTGTATTTGGTCTACGCTTGTGTCCTGTCACTCTTGAATTCCTAGGGCCTAGTATACTTTGTGACATGCAGATTCTCAATACACATTGAATGAATGTTTGGGTGGATGGATGGATGGATGGATGGATGGATGGATGGATGGATGAGTGAATGAATAGTCAAACTGTATAACAGACACAAAAATGGACTGCAACCAAGTTCCCCCAACTCAAAGTATAACCAAAAGCATCCAAAATTCTTTTCATCCAAGTTCTTCACATTATCATTGGATTTTTGCAGGTGGGGCATAGGGGACAGGACAATTTCTCTTTTCTTTCTCCAGATCACATTCAAAGATAAAGCTATGAGTGTTGACGGCTCTGTCACCTGTTGAATATTTTTATGATATTTGTTGTTCAACAACCACCATACAGACTAATGCAATGAAGGTTATATTTGAAAATATTTTTGTCTTTTGCCTTGAAGAGTACATGACCTTAGTCCCAGTTGGCTTGAGATGTCCATTTGTTTGCATTAGGGAAGGCATTAGCACAGAAACAACACAACGGAAAGAATCACTATCAGCCTCTGACATTTAAAACAAGATTACATAGCAGGCTAAAAGTCCTGCAAAGAGAGGTTCAGATAGGAAGAGGAAAGGATAAAAGATCACCCCACTTGTACCTAGGGAGTTGTCAGAAAAAAAGAAAAGAGAGAGAGAGAGAGACAGACAGAGAACATCAGAGCCATGAGATGTGTATCTTGATTCAGCCTCTTTGGGTTTGGAGAATGGACTTGGGACCCAGTAAATTGAAGGGAACATGGGGGTACAAAGAGGGTATTCTTGCTCAAATTCTGGATTTTTCTAAAAGGGAGCTGCACTGGGAAGGCCTGGGAAATACTGCACAGGCAGGATGACTTAAGAGGCTAAAGACAGAGAGAGCCTCTCAAATTTTTCAGTTTTCATGAGAGTTGTACATGAAGTCAATAGCCATAGGCCTGCCATGATAGGCTTTCGGCAAGAGATGGGAGTAGACTGCTGGCCAGGGGACTATGTAGAGGACATGGCAGCAAGTCAGTGCTTGAGGCCAGGAGGAATTGAGTGGGGAGAAAGGCCCATGGTTTCACCAATATTTGAGACCAGGAAGAATCTCTATGACTACACAGACCAGGGCAACATCATGCTAGAAGTCAGTACATACACACCAGCTATACTGTCCCACGAACAGCAACAGGAGGGGCATCCCTCCACACACCTCCATCCACCTACCATTCATTCAGGGAACATGTAAGCCACACACTTCTTCCTGAATACATCTGCATAAGATTTCCTCCCCATCTCCACCTCAAGGCACGTTGATGCCTAAGTTAAACTAAGGTGAAAGTCATATATTCAAAAGACAACAACAGAAAAAACACATAAATATTTAAAATGCTGTCTTTGTTATAAAATGTCTCTAATACTACAATTATAACATTTCTTGGCATGCATGGGTGGCTCAGTCAGTTAAGCATCTGATTCTTGATCTCAGCTCTCAGGTCTTAATCTCAGGGTCATTAGTTCAAGCCCCATGTTGGGCTGCACACTGGGCATGGAGCTTACATTAAAAAAAATAACCCACTTCTCATACTACCTCCACTGCCACTATAAGCTCACATACCTACTATGTGCCAGGCATCAACTCTGCAGACTCTCAAACAGAACAGCATCATGCGTGTGATTACAGGAAAAAAATAAACAATGCTGATTCCATTCTTGATTCAACCATTTGCTTACTCCATGGTTTTGGGCAACACTCTTCCTTTCCAATTCTCAGTTTTCCCAACTGGGACACAGAAATGGACCAGATGGTTGAGTACTCTTCCAACTTTCAGAATCCATGATTACTTCTTACTTAACTAGAATTTTGTTGTTGGCAACCACCAGAAACCCATTTAGTCTCTCAGCCTGGAGCCATTGGAAGGTATCTCTTATCAGACCCTAGTCTAGCTGTAAGGTTTTCACATGGTTCAGGACTAGCACTGTTTGAAATTTGGTTTCTGCCTGATACCCATTTAGAAAAGAAGTAAGAGAGGAAAATCAAGGCATTCTGTGATTCTGTTGTTTTTGGCTGCATCTCCTCCATAAGATGTTACTCCTTGGTTACTATGGAGAAACAGGACTGGACTTTGGAGCAAGATAAGATATAATACTCATGGAAGGATGAATAGGAACCTCTTTTATCCCTGTTTCATAGTCACTGTCCCAAGGAAAACAAAGCAAAGAACATTGGCTGATGGAAATATGATGTGGGAAGTTCTATACTGTCTATGCAGTCATGATATCCCTGATTTGAGCCTAGCACTCTAGAACACGGTAGAACAAAATCTCACCCCTCTGGAATCAACAGCTGCATACATAATATCCATCCAGCCCTTAAATGTTGCCTGTAACAAAAGCAAATAAACATGAACATAATTACAGACTTGCTATCAACAGAGAAGTGCCCTATAACAGCAAGCAAGGCCCAGGACCGAATGTCCAGGACAGAATGTCCAGATAAAAGAACTGTAGGAGGGAATTAAAAAACAGGTGTCTTGGGGTTTTTTTCTTCTTCCTTTGCACAAGATGAAAAGCTTTTCTTAAAAGGAAACTTCTGCCTTAAAAATTTCTAAAGAGGCTGCATAACAACTGCCAGAAAGACCATGGCTGAGGCTCTTCTGATACCACATGTTTGCAATGTCTGTTGAAGACCTAGCAACTGTGGTTTGACCAGGGGATTGACTTCCAAAAGAGAACTACTGCTAATGGTATGGCTTTGCATCTGAGGCTCCAGTTCTCTCTGGCTGGAACTCTGGATGGTAGTACCATATAGGACAGGGTAAGAGGGAAAGGGGCATTGTATGGAGGTTGAGGTTTCTTGGAGGTAAAGCTGGAGATGCTTAATGGGGAACAATTCCAAAGGGCACTGGTTTCCACATGGGGAACTGGGATTTGATTCTACTATCTCAATGGAGTCACTGTGTTTTTATTAAACTGAGAAATGATTTATGCTTCTTTTAAGGTTTCTGTCCTCACAGTGAAAAACACACAAACAGCACTTACCACTTGCAGCAGGGCAAGGTAAGCCATTCCCACATTGTCAAAGTTGACTGGAAGGGTGACCCAAGATAAATTTCCATTTTCACACTGAGTTTTGCTTTCAATAGTGCTGTAATTTATAACTGAGTTTATATCTGTTGTATTAACGCATCTTCCAAAATTTCCAGAAAAGAAGTTTACTCCCAGGATACAAAATATCAGCCAGAAAATGAGGCAGACAAGCAAAACATTCAGAATGGCGGGTATGGCACCTATGAGAGCATTGACTACCACCTTAAAAAAACAAAACAGAAGAAATACATAACAGATGCATGGGATTCATCAAGCTCTAGATCTCAGGGTGGGCCTGACATGTGGGGACTGGATCTCTTGGAGCTCTGTCTTTACTTTCTACTTCCAACCCACCCCAACCCTGCTTCCTATGGTAAGCCTTGCTCTTAGCTCCTTACATAATGGGTCCCTTCTGTTGTCACCAAGGATCACTTGAGAAGTGTACTTTGATGACAGTATTACCGATATAGGACACCTACCCTGGGACTGAAAAGGGAAACCAGAGCCCATCTTGGCTATCACAGAATGGATGTTATATCTTAAATTTTTCTCCATCTCTCAAATTCTAAGCAGTGGACTGGATAGGAAGGAGCCCAGGAAATGCTTGGCAGTTTAAGGGAAGCCCAGCCCAAGAAGAGCAGTTGGTTTTCCACCTTTCCCTGACAGCTGACCTTCCTCCCATCTGCCTGAAGAAGGTACCTTCATTCCTTCGAACTGGGACAATGCTCGCAGGGGCCTCAGGGCTCTTAGGGTCCGGAAAGACTTCAAGCTCGTTAAGTCACTGAGACTGGTCACAGAGACCTGGTGGGAAGAGAAGCCACAGGTAGTGCACCTGACTTGATTTCCAGGGAAGCCAGTGGGGGACTGGCAGCCCTCATTCTAAGAGTCAGACACACGGTGCCTTCAGTGGATTATCCAGAAACAGAAAGCAACAAGCCCTTGCAGGAAGTGGGATGGCAAGAGAAGATGCTATTTTTCTCCTTGTTTGTCAAACCTATAGCCCATACAAGTAAGGACAATGCATTTACTTTATTTGTTTAATGAAAGACAAATAAAAGCTGAGAAATTGTTGTGAGTTAAAGGAAACCAAAGGGACATGACAATAATACGTCACTTGAGTCCTGAATTGGATCCTGGATTGGGGGGAGGAGAGGGGAGGCCACTGTGGATGGATGGAAAGGATTAACCATAAAGGACCTTGTTGAAACAACTGATGAAATTTGAAAATGGAGATGGGTTTTGCTATTGAGTCATGTTAAATATCCTAACTTTGATAACTGTGCTGTGACTGTGTAAGACAATATCCTTTTTCTTAGGAAACACACACTGGATTGTTTAGAGGTAAAGGGGTATGGTGACTGCAACCTAATCTCAAGCAATTTAGAATGAAAATGGAGAGAAAATTACAAGCAGATGTTAATAACTAAAATGTTAATAACTAATGAAATGAACCTGGAGAAAGAGTATATGGGTTATTTCCTGCAACTTTTCTGTAAGTTTGAAATGATATAATAAAAAGTTACAACAAAATAATAAACTATTTGCTAATAGTCCCCCTCACTCAGATGCCCCTTTTTGGAGGAATTAAATTTTCTCTCCCAGGATATTTCTTCCCAATGGGTCAGGACTAAGGACTAGAAAGTTCTACAAATACACTAAACTGAAACTTAAACATAATGAGCTTACGTTGAAGACCACTATTTGCAGATTCTAGTCATTCTTACTGATTATGCAGAGCCTGCAGAGGTTCAACTTGAAAGAAGCGTTGTTCAGCCGGACAGGAAGTGAATTATCATATGACTGACTACGCTGATATCAGAGTTCACTATTATCTAAAATCATACCCTTGCCAATCTCATCATAGTGGTAAAATACTAGCAAATTGAGAGAAATTAAGTGAGTTAAAATGGCAGAATAATAAAAATTTTAAATGTATAATTAATTTTTAAAAATCACCATCAATTCAAAATGCTTTTGTTTATAAAGGTTTTCCAGGGGTGCCTGGGTGGCTCAGTTAAGCAACTGTCTTTGGCTCAAGTCATGATCTCTGGGTCCTGGGACCGAGCCTCACGTTAGGCTCTCTGCTCGGCAGGGAGCCTGCTTCTTCCTCTCCTTCTTCCTGCCTCTCTGCCTGCTTGTGCTCTCTCTCTGTCAAATAAATAAATAAATAAATAAATAAATGATTTTTTTTTTTACAAAGGTTTTCTAAAATAGGCTTTTTGTTTGTAATAGCATTATCTGTTGGGAGTTATTTCAGCAGCCCCCCACAAATATCTCCTTCTACCTAGTTCCTAGCCAGAGGGAAAATGATTGCACAGTTTAGCAGTTCTTCTGGCTTTACCAAATAACTCTTATCACAGGTGGGGAAAAAGGGTCCCTAGAGGGACACTGTATACCTTTTAGCCTGATAAAATTATCCTCAGTCTCTATTCCATCAAATTGGGAAACACTGATGAGACATGCAGACATAAAAGTACCCACATTTTTTTCCACTTTATAGTACTCTTATGGTGGGAAGTCTTCTGCTGATTTTATCTTTTTTCTATCTAACTTTCATTTATTACTCTGTACTGTTTTGACATTCACCATTTTGATATATTCTTGTGGTTTGTTCCTTTTAACTTTAAAAAATTATGGCATAGAAATATTCATATTTTATGGATCCATTCCCCCTTAGTGAGTATCTAGGTTATTTCCAATTTTTTACTATTATGAACAACAGACTGGACAGATGTGTGCACTTTCCCTGCATACATACACAAGAATTTTCCATAGATGTATAACTAGAAGTGGTATTTCTGGATAATAAATTGGGCTCATTTGTAATTTTACTTAATGTGCAAAATTTTCCCTAAAATAACTGTTACCAAAGTTGTTAGCAGTGATTAGAGATTCCATTTTGTAATGTCTTTCTTAATATTAGAAATTATCTAACTTTAAAATTTTTGTCAGTCTGGGGCACCTGGGTGGCTCAATGGGTTGGAGCCTTCAGCTCAGGTCATGATCCTAGAGTCCTGGCATCGAGCCCCGAATTGGGGGGGGGGGGGTCTCTGCTCAGTGGGGAGCCTGCTTCCTTTCCTCTCTCTCTGCTTGCCTCTCTGCCTGCTTGTGATCTCTCTTTGTCAAATAAATAAATAAAACCTTAAAAAAAATTCTTTTTGTCAGTCTGATGACAAAGCCTCTCATTTTAATATTCACTTCTATGCTAACTGGTGATAAATCTAGTTTGTATTTCTTCATATATTTATTAGTAACTTGTGTTTCCTTGCCTGTTTGCATCCTTTTTCCCATTCTTTTTTGTTAAGATTTTGTTTATTTATTTGAAAGAGAAAGAATGAGAGAGACAACATGAGATGGGGGGAGGGTCAGAGGGAGAAGCAGACTCTCTGCTGAGCAGGGAGCTGGATGAGGGACTTGATTCTGGGACTCCAGGATCATGACCTGAGCTGAAGGCCATCGCTTAATCAACTGAGCAACCCAGGCACCCCGTCTTTCTCCCATTCTTACACTAAGTTGTCTTTTTCTTATTGATCTGTAGAGAGTTTTTATAGACTATAGATAATCATTTTCTGTTATGCATGTGGCAAGTACTATCTCCACGTTCTAGCCTGTCTTTATAATTATAATTCTATTGAATAAAAAAAACCGAAGGTTTTACAATTTGAAATAGTTGAATTTAGATACATTTTTTTTGTGGCTGTATTTCTATTTTTATACTTCAAAACTATAAAGATCATTTTATATAATGTTGATTAACAAGCAACATAAAAGGATTATTCACAAGGTGCCTGGGTGGCTCAGTCCGTTGAGCATCTGACTCTTGACTCTGGCTCAAGTCCTGATCTCAGGATTCTAAGATTAAGACCCATGGCAGGCTCTGTGCTGAATATGGAGTTTGCTTAAGATTCTCTTTCTCCTTTTGTCCCTTCCTGACCCCTCCCACTCACATACTTTCTCTAAGATTTTTTTTTAATTTTTAAAAATCTGCACAATAATGTTCTGAATTAAGTAGCATGATGTATCATTTGCCCTGTTACAGACAAAGAAAGCTGAAGCTCAGAGGATTAGCAATTTGTTTCAGGTGTAACTGGGATTCACACCTTGGTCTATATGATACTAATGTTAATAATAGTAACAGTGGACCATACTTATCAAGTGCTTTCTCTGGGATTTATAAAAAATAAATAATTACAAGATTGTTTCTTTTCTTGTTCTACTCATTTTTGTTCCATTCAGTTTATTACCAAGATTATATTTGTCTCATCAAATAAAGTGTGCAAGTTTCCTCTTTTTTTATTCTTTGTAACAATTTAAATAAGGTTGGAATTAGCTGTTTATCTTAGTTCAGGAGGCTATAACAGAATATCAAATCCTGGGTTGCTTATAAATAACATAAATTAATTTCTCACAGTCTAGAGGCTGGATATTCCAAGATCAAGGTGCCAGCAGATTCAGTGTCTGGTGAAAGATCACATCCTGACTCATAGATAATTTTCTTCTCCCTGTGTCCTCACATGGCAGAAGGGGTGAGGAAGCTCTGTGGGGTCTCTTTTATAACATCACTAGCCCCAATCATGAGGGCTCTGCCCTCATAACCTAATCATCTCCCAAAGGTACCACCTCCAAATATAAACACATTGGTGGTTAGGTTTCAACATATGAATTTTAAGGAGATGCAAACATTCAGTATATAGCACTATTCCTTGAAAGTTTGGTAAAACTTGCCTGCAAAATCATCTGGACCTGGTGTCCTTTTTTGACAGTGTGGTGTTGAACTACTGTTTTGATATTTTAAATGGCTATTGTTAGATTCGTGTTTTCCATTTGTATCTGGTCTAATTTGGGTAATTTGTAGCCTATACTTTCATTTTTATTAAGGTGAAGACTTATCAAAAGGAGGAAGTATTTTGCCTAAGGTACACAGAAAGAGAGCAGACAAGATAATTTTAGGATCAGTTTCCTGAGTTTAGGTTAGTAGACCACGGTTTCTTAGAATGTAGATACTAATCATCTGTCCACTATCTTATGGGTTCTTCTCTATACTATAAGATAACCCTGGAAACTGATAGGGTTTATAGACATGTGTTATTTTTATTCTTTTTTATTATTTCTGTTGGAGCTCCCATAGCATTGATGCCTTTCTAAAATGCCCAAACCACCTACCTACTTATGTCCACCAACAACATTAACAACATTAGGGTTCTCTAGTTGCTATGTTGACCACACGGCTTATGCTTATGCATCTGTCGTGTCTACTTCTTTAAATAGCAGGGACAAAGTCTAACTAATTAGCACATGGTAGAAAGAATAGAGGTTAAAATCAAGGACTTCAGAGAGAGGCTTACTAGGTCTGAGTTTCATCTCCACTACTTCTAGCTGGCCAATTTTTGACACGTTTCTTAACCTCTCTGTTACTTAGTTTCTCCCTGTGTATAAGAGAAAAAGTAGTAGCATCTACTGCATGGAGTGGTTGTGATAACAAAGAAAGAATGCTTATGAAGCATATGGCAGAACACCTGGCATAGAGAAAGCACTGAATAAATGTGGTGTACTGTTATCAACCTTAACATCACACAGACCAAGGTATGAATTCCAGTTTCGTCTGAAACAAGTTACTGACCATCTGAGCTTCAAGTTTCCTTATCTGTAATATGGTAGGTAATGTACAACTCTGGTGGGAACATCGTTGTGCAGATTAAATGAAAGAATGTATGTGAATAATCCTCTGTTGCTTGACAATTAAGAGGGAGGCCAGCCTAGTCTGTTGGCCACTGACCTGCTTTGAGAAGTCTCAAGAGAAAATAGAAAGTTGGAAGGAGAAGGTTGGGACATTCAGAATTATTCTAGGTACACATCAGACATAAGCAGTGTTTATGGAGAGAAGTGGATGAGTGCCATCATGGAAACTATTGGGGTAGTGGGAATATGAAGTGCAGTATGAGGAATGGGACTTAGGACGAGCAGGACAGCTGACAGATAAATGACAACTACTTACAAATATGGTGAAGAAAAGTATTTGGAGAGGCACCCAAACAAGGCACACAGGAAAAGCATATTCCCCTCCCTTCCCCCAACCCCTGCCTTCGTGGAAAACAGAGATGGTAAACTTACAATCACAATGACGAAATCGAGCCAGCACCAGACACTGGTGAAATACTTCCTAAATCCAAAGGCCACCCATTTTAGACCCATCTCCAGGATAAAAATGTATGTGAAAATATGGTCAGTACAATTAAGTAGTTCTTTGATATTGGGTCTTTTCTCAAGGTCAACATCTTCAAATACCTGAAATGATAAAGCATAGCCATAGGCCAGGTTGAATATTTGCTTAGAACGACTGGCTGACCTTACTTTTTAAATTTTTCTTCCTTATCTGAATAAACTAGCATCTCTTTTGGTGACAAGGTTTTGCTCAAAAGGTATTAAGAAGGAAATTTCCCAGCGGAATAAATTCCTTGAGTCAGTAAAACTGGAAGAAGGAAAATCCTATTTCTAGACTTCTATTGCCACAATATCTCCCTAGGTTCTCATCACTGATCCCTGGAATATGAAAATATCTTCCTAACAGATCACCACATAATTTCCTGGTCTTCCTGACCCTTTCAACTCTTGCTAACAATATCATGCCAACTTTTCCAGAACCACCCAGTGGCATATTCCATCTCTATCATCCTCCTAGTTACCTTAGTGGCTCTATTTAGTGGCTCTTCATTGCTCATAACACCTTAGTTCCAAACACCTTAGTCTTCAGCTAGATTTTACCAACCCTGAGGCCAAAAATCTATAACAAACAGTCAAACTTACTTACTCCAGTGCTCCCTAAGTATGAGCCCATTTTTGGGGTACCTAGACACACAAAATTTGGGGATGCTCTGGGCTAGGGCTAAATTACTTTGAATATTAAACATTCATTGAGCGTAATCATGAAAGTGAGACATTCTAGCTTCTGGAGAGACCGCTTTTCATGTTACATCCAAACATCCACCTCACCTTAAGTGTGTACGTGATTCTAGGGGTCTATATAACTAGGGTAGAAACTGTCCTTTTGGCCTCTACAGAGTTACTGAAAATGGGAAAAAGTAGAAGAAGAAGAAAGAAGAAGAGAAGAAGAAGAAGGAGGAGGAGGAAGAGGAGGAGGAGGAAGGGGAGGGGGAGGAGGAGGAGGGGGAGGGGGAGGAGAAGAAGATGATGATGATAAGGGTCCCTGGTACTGAACCCGTCAAGACATTTGGGCAAAAACTGAAGGCAAGAACGAAATTGGTCCTATTGTTGGATATTTAGGTAATCTCATAGCCCCATGGCCCTGGAGGAAAAAAAAATGCAAAAGAATAAAACAGTCTGAATTCCAGCTCCTAAGTGAACCTTTGATTGGAGAAGGCTCTCTACCTCTTCCTGTCCCCTGCCAGCTCCTTGTCACTGTTAAAGTTTCATTTCAGTTAATATTTTCTTTGGAAACTTTCCTTCTTCCACCAAGACAATTAGGGGCCTGCTTTGCATGGCCCCATGTCATCCACTGCTTTTCTGAGTGTATCACTATGGCCCTTGTCCATAATTGTTTGGACCCCATCTGTCATCCCTACTAGACTCCACGCTCCTGGAAGTCAGGAACTTGGTCTGTGTGCCTGCTTGAAGAGAGGCAAATCTGAATGGTATTAGAATCTCATTTCCCTTCTCATTTTGGAAGCTGAGCAACAGCCTGGCTCAGCAGATCTCACTTTGTCCAATTGAAGAGTAGATCAATATCAGCCACTAAACTTGGGAGACTCCCACATTATAATGAGACTACTTCCTTGTCCAGAAAGTTCCCATTTTTACCCAGTTGCTCAGATTTTGTTTCCCTAACTCTAATGAGTCCCAAAGCACTTAGGTTCTGATTCAGCAGGTCTGGGGTGGACCCAAGACTGCATTTCTAACAAGCTTGCAAGTAATATTGAGACTGCTGATCAATATACCACATACAGTGGCAAGGGATTAGATGTTTCTTGTTTCCATTTGTCTACAACTATGTAAAGTGAAATAGGACCTGAGTCCTTCTCCTAGAACCCTCTGCATTGTGTGCTTTGTTTTCCTCTGCCTAACCTACACTTGCCTCATCAGATCACAGATGACAACTAGGAGGATGGTAGCATGTGCCCCTGACCTTCTGACAACACTATTTTTCCCCACTGACTAGCACAGGGCTTGGTAGACACCAATGATCATTTGTGGAATAAATGAAAGAACGCTATTACTTGAATAAGAGTAAACATCCAGTGAAAATGCAAGTACCCGAAGGCTACATGGAATCCTAGACCAAGGATAAGCAATAAAAATTAACTAAGAGAGTTCTCTGGCATGGTTTAGAGATTTACTTTTTTTATTTTTTATGTTTTGTGTGAGAAGTAATTTACCTGCAGTAAGTAGATAAATGGAGATGTGTGCTGATCATAGGATCTAGCAGCTCACGATATGTACTCCTCTCTGTTCACCCAGAGATCACACGAGTGTAAAGCACGAACCAGGAAGGCAACGGTAAAGAAGCAAGACATTTCCTTGTCCCTTCTAATTGTTAGTGACTTACTGTGAAATGCTCTGTGATTCTAAATCAGTAAGGGAGAATCTAAGACTCCACTTACTTACACAACAAATAGAGAGTTTAGTTCTACATTATGGCCATTTTAAGGGAAAATACAAGATAGAAGGGGAGAGAGGGAAAAAGAGAGAAACATGTAGGTGATAAGAAAGAAGAAGCTGTCGCTCAAATAAGAGAGGCAAGAAGGACCAAAAAGTGAGGAGAGAAAGTAGAAAGGAGTTTATGACTATATGCTATGGAGGCATGGATTTAGAGTTATTTCCAAAACTCACCGGGACCACTACACCTTGATCTGGAAGGATTTGCTATGTGAATAAAGCAGTATCTGTTTGTCTCCTCTCAAGGGACCATGACTGATAGAAAATACCAAGACAGAATATTAAATCAAAATCTGGTCCCTGTAGCCTTCTCCGCCTAATGTTCTACCTTTAGGAAAGCAGCATTATGGTTTTCCAGAAAAGAGAGGTAGGAACAATGCTATCTAGAGAAAGAGACATATAGGATACAGTGAAAATCTCTAGAAATTCTGCAAGAATGAGGGATAAGCATAAAGTTCAGGGAGAGACTCCAGTAGCCACTTTAAAGTGTTGATTTGAATCATGTTTCCCCATAAGTAAAGTGTCTTTGGCTTGGGACTTCCTAGTTGGGAGCAGGACTCCAGAAGTTGTGCAAAATCCTGCCCTTAAGGGAAACCAGCAGCAAAGATCCCCCTTCTGCCTGGTCTCCCCATATTCACAGCCCCATATCAGAATGTAACCTAGCCACCCAATGCCCAATGTCCTCACAAGACTGTGTTAATTTACCAGTGCCCCACTGCTCAGCAGAATCACAAAGATAATAAAGCTCTCAAACCAGCTGTGCTTCACTATTTGGTAGCAAGTTTTCCTCAGGTTCCACCAAATGATCCAGGGGGACTTTCTCTTGTCCACGGCACAGCATGGGAAGCAGTGACCCAGGCCTGCAAGGAATGAACAGTAGCATTATTCTTAGGGTCTGTAATGAGCTGAATTAATAACCCTAACTCTTCACTCTTCCCTTTATGCATGCCCCTTACTTCTTCAATTATTCCCTCTGAAGAGGTGGAGTCATTTTCCAACCCCTTGAATCTGGGCTCAGCCATGTGGCTTGATTTAGCCAATAGAACAGAGTGGGAATCACACCTACCAGTTCTGAGCTTTGGTCTTGAGAGGCCTTGCATATTTGTACTTTCTCTCTGGCACCATCTCCATAATGAAAGGAATATTTGGGCCAGCCACTGGTTTCAGAAGAAGGAGAAAGGACATGTGGTACAGAGACAATGGGCTCAGTTAAGCCCAGGCCAGACTGGCCAACTCCCAATCATTACCACTCATATGAATAAATACCTCCAAAATCAGCAGAAATAATGAGGCTAGATGAGTGGAGTATTGTATATGCATGTTTATTATTGTGTGCCATTGAGGCTTCCTGGCTGTTTTTCATGCAGCAATTTCTTTTGGCAACAGTAAACAGTGTCCTAAGGACTGAGGGGAATGAAGTAAAGATGGGCACAGACTCCGTGAACCACCCAAACCACACAATCTGATCAATTGTCAAGGTGTTTACACATAGCTAAGCATTTAACCTCAACACACACCAGCCTTCAGCTGAATTACATCATCCTCTCCCCTCATCACCATCCTCCAAGTTCCATGGAGGTTAATTTCACGGTGATTACAACATTACACTCCTTTCCTCATCATCTTCCTAAGCTACTGTGAGGTGTCCTCAGTCAGCCTCTGCCCTCCTCCATTATTCAGAACATCAATAGGTTAATCTCCCTAAAAGGCTTTTTTTTCTGTCTTTTATGCCATTCCTCCTTCTTCTAGAGACTAGCCTTTCTTTTTTTTTTTAATTTATTTTCAGCATAGCAGTATTTTTTTTTTAAATTTTTTCAATTTATTTATTTTCAGAAAAACAGTATTCATTATTTTTGCACCACACCCAGGGCTCTATGCAATCCGTGCCCTCTCCAATACCCACCACCTGGTTCCCCCAACCTCCCACCCCTCACCCCTTCAAAACCCTCAGATTGTTTTTCAGAGTCCATAGTCTCTCATGGTTCACCTCCCCTTCCAATATCCCTCAACTCCCTTCTCCTCTCCATCTCCCCTTGTCCTCCATGCTATTTGTTATGCTCCACAAATAAGTGAAACCATATGATAATTGACTCTCTCTGCTTGACTTATTTCACTCAGCAGAATCTCTTCCAGTCCCGTCCATGTTGCTACAAAAGTTGGGTATTCATCCTTTCTGATGGAGGCATAATACTCCATAGTGTATATGGACCACATCTTCCTTATCCATTCGTCCGTTGAAGGGCATCTTGGTTCTTTCCATAGTTTGGCGACCGTGGCCATTGCTGCTATAAACATTGGGGTACAGATGGCCCTTCTTTTCACTAGATCTGTATCTTTGGGGTAAATACCCAGGAGTGCAATTGCAGGGTCATAGGGAAGCTCTATTTTTAATTTCTTGAGGAATCTCCACACTGTTCTCCAAAGAGGCTGTACCAATTTGCATTCCCACCAACAGTGTAAGAGGGTTCCCCTTTCTCCACATCCCCTCCAACACATGTTGTTTCCTGTCTTGCTAATTTTGGCCATTCTGACTGGTGTAAGGTGAGATCTCAATGTGGTTTTCATTTGAATCTCCCTGATGGCTAGTGATGATGAACATTTTTTCATGTGTCTTATCGCCATTTGTATGTCTTCATTGGAGAAGTGTCTGTTCATATGTTCTGCCCATTTTTTTGATATGATTGTCTGTTTGTGTGTGTTGAGTTTAAGGAGTTCATTATAGATCCTGGATATCAACCTTTTGTCTGTACTGTCATTTGCAAATATCTTCTCCCATTCCATGGGTTGCCTCTTTGTTTTGTTGACTGTTTCCTTTACTGTGCAGAAGCTTTTGATCTTGATGAAGTCCCAAAAGTTCATTTTCGCTTTTCTTTCCTTTGCCTTTGGAGGCATATCTTGAAAGAAGTTGCTGTGCCTGATATCGAAGAGATTACTGCCTATATTCTCCTCTAGGATTCTGATGGATTCCTGTCTCACGTTGAGGTCTTTTATCCATTTTGAGTTTATTTTTGTGTACGGTGTAAGAGAATGGTCAAGTTTCATTCTTCTACATATAGCTGTCCAGTTTTCCCAGCACCATTTATTGAAGAGACGGTTTTTTTTTTCCACTGTATATTTTTTCCTGTTTTGTCGAAGATTATTTGACCATAGAGTTGAGGGTCCATATCTGGGCTCTCTACTCTGTTTCTTCTCCAACTTCACTCTTGACATCCTGTATACACCTCAAGCAACAGTCCAAATATAAGGCAGGATAACTAACAGTAATCTATATCTAGGCTGACCTCTGACCACATGTGCACTTTGGGAGCTGTCAAACAACCTGGAATTAGTTTGAAGCTCATTCTTGGTGTCTGTTCTAAGACCAGTCTAGTGTCAAACTTACGAAAAAAATTTTAATTTTAGATTTATTCATTCATTTAAGTCTCTACCTATCTATCTACATTTGTTGAGCCCATAATCTGGGCAATAGGAAAGTTTCCTAGAGCTTCTACCCTCATTGTTAGGCTGTGTTAGTTGAGCTGACCTAAATCAAGAATTTCCTGAAATCTCCATTGCTTGGATCTGATAATGGCCCCAAAAATCTATGGATGCCCTCTCTTCACTTCTGTTTCCAGTAGAAGTAGAAATAATACATCTAACAAAATCCCAGAGCTTCAAAGAACAGAAACTCATCCAAATATTCTGTGAACTGGATGCAGTAATACTGACACTTACCTTTGGGAAAACATCTCTCTGGTTCTTTTTTGGGAATAATTTTATGTATCTGCCCAAAGGGATCCTGTGGATCAATGGTGCTACATTCTGAGAGCACACTGGTAGTATCACACTTCTGCACATCAGAACAAAGGAAAAGGGGAATTATTTACCAAGACTGACTTTCACAATGGTAGCACCAATACCTTAGTGTATAACTTTTTAGGAATGAAGCTAGCTAGACAAAGGATTCTAGGTATAGGTATAGCTAGAAAGTGCCCCTCTCTTCGGGTGCTTTTTAAAATGCTCTGACTAGCTCTGGCTTTAGGAGAGAATTCTCTAACTGCTCTCCCCTAGCTGAAAAAAGTGAGGTATATAAAGACACAGTATCTCAACCTGTTCCTCCCTACAAATCATCTCTCTGATACTATCTAACTCCAAACAGAGAGGCTGTATGATGAGGTGAAGGCTATTTTACTGAGACTAATTTTTAGCTCTTTCAGATCCTGGAATAATAGGTCTAGACTTGTGATTCTCATTGATTTTGACCTCAAGTAGACATACTAACAATATCTAAAGACACTTTCAATTTCACAACTATTGACATCTAGTGGGTATGCTATGAATGCTACTAAACATCCTACAACAGACAGAACTGCCTAGCACAAGGAGGAATTATCATGCCCCAGATGTACTGGTGGAGAGGTTATGAAACCTTGGCCTTTGCTTAAGATCTAATTCTGGCAGTTTGTTCTGCATTAATCCTGATATTTTATTCTTGATAGCCACAGTGGCTATGTTGGAGAATGTATATGGACAAGCTACGTGTTCTTTCTGGAACACTCTGGGAAAATTACCTTTTTGGGATCCTGTCCTGACAAACATATATCATCTTCAGAGAACACATCAATTTCCACACTTTGAGCTCCTGGGCTGATGGACCTCTTGGTCACCTGATGGAGTTCAAAGGCCTGACACCAAAAAGCCCAGAGTAGAATTAATAGTTTTCCTGGAAATCTCACTTAAGATAAAACAAGTTCAGGGGTGCCTGGGTGGCTCAGTGGGTTAAGACCTCTGCCTTCAGCTCAGGTCATGATCCCAGGGTCCTGGGATCGAGCCCCATGTCAGATTCTCTGATTTGCAGGGAGCCTGCTTCCCCCTCTATCTCTGCTTGCCTCTCTGCCTACTTGTGATCTCTGTCTGTCAAATAAGTAAATAAAATCTTAAAAAAAAAAAAAAAGATAAAACAAGTTTAAGTTGTGACATTACTTTTGTTTCTGTTTACTTTTTAAAACTGCTCCTGGAGAAAGTCAACATAAAATAATTCTGGGGAAACTACTATAGGAAACAGGTAATAAAACTTACTCAAAAGTCATATAATCAAACAATATGGTTTTGGTAAAAAAAAAAAATTCACCAAATAATGCAGAGGTGAAATTTACTGTATCCTTTCACTTCAACAGCTAAATAATAAATTATTTAATAAGTCATATAGTTAGCTATCCCTGAAAATATAATGCTAGAATATAGTAAAAATAAAATCCATAATGATTTGATACACTGATATATAAACAGATGAGTAAAAATGTTAAAAGAATAATATGGAAAATAATTTTTTTATTCTTTGGGTTATAGAGGTTTGGCTTAGTGAAATAGAAAAGGGCATAAAGAGGGCGCCTGGGTGGCTCAGTGGGTTAAGCCGCTGCCTTCGCCTCAGGTCATGATCTCAGGGTCCTGGGATCGAGTCCCGCATCGGGCTCTCTGCTCAGCAGGGAGCCTGCTTCCTCCTCTCTCTCTCTCTCTGCCTGCCTCTCTGACTACTTGTGATTTCTCTCTGTCAAATAAATAAATAAAATCTTTTAAAAAAAAAAGGGCATAAAGAGAAAAATGAAAATGTATTACTATATAAAAATAAAAAATAAATTTTGTCTGAGGACTTGCAGGTATATCCAAGAAAGATGTGCAAAGTCATGCCTTAGGTGAAGGTTTCATCTTAAAATCTATTGTGAGTGTTCCTGCAACTCTGACAGTGTAAGATCATAATTTAAAACACTTCTCTCATTTGAACACATGCTTTGATATATTACACACACACACACAAAAAAAAACAAGTGAATATAGCTATTGACCAGACACAGAACAGAAATATAAAGCAGTGACAATCTAAAGCATGTAGCAGGTAATGATGACTAGAAGTGCCCCATGTGAGGAAGAGAATCACAGCTATATTAAAGGCTTGAAACTATGGACTGGGCTGAAGTTCTTGCACTTAAGAGAGAAAGCCAAAACTAGTTGTGGCCAATGCTTAGAATTAAAATTATACACAGCTGCATGTCTATGGAGGCAGGAGGAAGTACAGCCTCAGAAATAGGCCTGGGTAAAGGAACCCACTGGTTCTGAAATACACCTCGTATCATGAATAGACAAGAATCCTAAATTGTCAACAAAAGACTTGGCTCTGTAGTGGCTGCCTTAGGAAGGTCTATTAAAGACATCACAGAACCTAGACTGCAGAGAGAGTGACAGATCCTCTCACTAAAGAGAAATTTAAACTAACATTCCAAAATGTAGGAAGAGCTAAACAAAATCAGTAGCCCTAAAAATTAACTACTAGGAGGTGACTTTACTTGAGAAAAAAATTAAATTAATATAATAATCTGAGAGTGTCATTAAAATGAGTAAATTTAGGAATTAATGAAAAAGATATATATAGTTTACTTCCTCCATAGCAGTATAAGGATCTCCAAGGACATGATCTCCAGGGAAATAGGCATAAGTGATAAAAAATATTTCTAAAAAGTCATTTAAAGTCTCTGGAAATTGTCCTAAGGCATATAGCAAGTGAAGAAACATGTATTCAAAAAAATCTTCAGAATTCAGTAATAGTAGCAGGAGTCCATGGAAACTGAAACATGAGCTTCCTTCTCTCTCCCTATTCTCCAGTTCAGTTTGATGGAAGCCCTACTCAAGGCAGCTGCGACCAAGAAGATGAGGAATTCTCTACCCTCAGCCCCCTATCAAGAGATATGTATCTTAGGAGGAGGTATAGATCACCAGCTTTTCTCATCTTCTCCAACTCTGAGTTGAAGAGGCTACATTAATCTTGAATATGGCCAAGAAATTGGACTCTTCTTCCATCCAGCCTCTACTCATAGGACAGAGACTCTATTCCAGATTCAACAGCTTGAAAATACTGGAATCCTGGTTACCCTCACCCCAGCTAGTTTTTAGGAAAGAGGTTCCATGCAGAAAGAAGGAAGCGGAGAAGATGAGTGGCTACTGCCCCTCCAAGGACTTGGATTATTAGTTAAGAGATTTTCTCTACGGTAGGAGGCATTCCATAAGAAACAAGAACCCTCAAGTTCTCCTGAAAAAGAACTGACTTTATACTGGAATAATGTGGGGGTTCAAGCCTAAGGGTATTCTTGAAAACAATGGAGACTTTGATGGTAAACAAATAAGAAGAGACTAGTAGCTCTTCTTCATTAAAAGCAACAAATTAAACCACAGGTCAGCAAGTTCACTACAGAAAAACAGGGAAAGAGACAGCTAAAATAAATCTCCCTGGGGTCAGAACAAATCTCAGACTGGCCTTAAAAGTGTCCCTCCCTGAAATTAATTAGATCAGACTGTAGAGGAATTAATGCCTGTGGTATTGTCAAAAACAATAGAGCAATTAGCCAGCAATTAGTTCACCCCAAATCTGGGTGTGATACCAAATAAGGCAGACAGATTAATAGAAGACCATGGAAAGAGATAGTCAAGAGGGCCCTGCTAAAATAACTATCACCCTGCAGTGACTGTCTGCAAACCCAAGGGTGTGCCCTCTGAGAAGCAACACCAAAGACTTCACATTTGTGTGTGTGTGATGAGGGTAGGTGGGGGAAAGAAGAAACAGACTTCACTAGAATACTCTAGCCAAGTCACCAAACAAGCCCCAGAGAGGAGAAAAGAGAATTGGTTCCAGATCTGCTACAATATATTACTAAAAATGTCCAATTTTAAACAAAAATGATAAAACATGGGGAAAACCTAGGGAAGTGTGACCTACACATAGGAAGAAAGCAGGCAACATAAGCTTCCTGTGAGAGAATCTGGATGCCAGAGTTAATAAACAAAGAATGCAAAGCAGTCATAATAAGTATGTTAAAAGTTTAAAAAATATTTAATAAATAAAGGATGCTAGATAACAATGTATAATCAAATACAGAGTATCAATGAAGAGACAGAGATTATTTAAAAAACAAATAAAAGTTCTGGAGTTGAGATGTGTGATAACTGAAATGGAAAATCCACTAAGTGGAACAGCAGTAAATCTGAACTGGCAGAAGAATGAATCAGTGAACTTGAAGAGGGATCAGGAAAGATTATGCAATCCAAAGAGCACAGGAAAGAAGGAAGAATGTAAACTTAAAGGAAGCTCAAAGGAATGTAAAACACCATGAAGCATACCAATACTCATTACCCTGAGATTACAAACCATGTGCTCTATGGGCTGAGCCATAGAGGCACCCCAACAACTAACTTATTATTAGAAACAGTGGAGACTAGAAAGCAATGGAATGAGATACCATGAGTGCTGAAATTAAAAAACAAATGTGAACCAAGATTTTATTATCCTGCAAAACCATCTTTCAAAAATGAAGGTAAAATAAAATAGTACATAAACAAAAATGGAAAATTCTTTGCTAGCTGACCCACTTTACAAAAAATACTGAAGAAGATCATTCAGGCTAAAAATAAATGATCCTAAATGGTAATAAAAATCCACACAAAAGAGCAAAGAACACAGGTCCATAATTATAAAAGATGAGAAAAATTCGTATTTATTTTCCTTTCTTCTCTATAGCTGACTTCAAATGAAGTTGTCTAAAGCAGTTTAAAATTGATGCCTTGGACATGTAACATAAAAACATAAAATATATGTGGTAATAACAGCACCAAAGAAGTGAATGGGAGTGAAGTTCTAGTAAGTAAATGACACTTGAAGTTACCTCAAATTCACAGAAATAAATGGAGACAGCTGGAAATGGTAAATAAGAAAATTAATAAAATGAACTCTATAAATATAATCTTACTTTCTTTTCTCAGCTTCATTAGTAAGCATATAAAGATATGAAGCAATAATAAAAACACATTGCTGGGATTTTAACATATGTGGATGCAATATGTATAATAAAGAATAGTACGAAAATGTGGTAGAGGGAATAGAACTATACATAAGCGATGTTTGTTTCTATATTTCACTAGAATTAAGTTAACTTAACAGACATCAATTCTGATAAGTTAGATGGTTGTGGCATCCCCTAGAGCAATCAATAAGAAAATGACTAAAAATATATTGTGAAAAACTATTAAAGGAATTAAGATGTTAAATTAGAAAATATTCATATAGGGGCACCTGAGTGGCTCAGTAGGTTAAAGCCTCTGCCTTCTGCTCAAGTCATGATCTCAAGGTCCTGGGATCGAGCCCTGCATTAGGCTCTATGCTCAGCAGGGAGCCTGCTTCCCCCCTGCCCTCTCTGCCTGCCTCTATACCTACTTGTGATCTCTGTCTGTCTAATAAATAAATAAAATCTTAAAAAAAAAAGAAAAATATTCAAATAATGCAAAGTAAGGCAATGAAGAGGAATAAAAACACATAAAACACATAAAAACAAAAAGTAAAATACTAGAAATAGATAAACTAGATCAATAATAATATTAAAAGTAAACAGTTAATCTAACAAAAAGGCAGAAACTGTCAAACTGGATAAAAAAAAAACAAGATCCAATTAGGTACTGTTTTAGGAAACACATTTAAGATTCAAAGATACAAACAGTTTGAAAGTAAAAGAATGGAAGAAGCTACCATACAAGCAAAAACCATAAGAAAGCTGGAATGATTATATTAATGTCAGAAAAAAATAGACTTTGTGTTTTCTTTTTTGTTTTTTTGTTTTGTTTTGTTTTTTAGAGAGAAAGAGAGCACACAAGTGCAGGACTCTTAAGCAGGCTTCATGCCTTGGGCAGATCTTGAGACAGGGCTCAATCTCACGACCCAGAGATCACGACCTGAGCCAAAATCAAGAGTTGGATGCTTAAACTACTGAGCCACCCAGGTGTCCAGACAAAATAGATTTTGAAAGAAAAAAATTTACTAGAAATAAAGAGGGACATTTCACAATGACAAAAACATCAATATATCAGAAAGAACATTTATAAACATATATGCATCTAACATAAGAGCCACAAAATATATGAAACAAAAACTGGCAGAATTAAAGGGAGAAATAGACAATTCAACAATAATAGTTGGAGGCTTCAATCATGCACTTTCAAAAATGAATCTAACAACTAAGTAGAAGATACAAATAGAAGGCTTGAGTAACATTATCTATCAATTATACCTAAAAGACACCGGCAGAACTCTCAACTCCAAACAGCAGAATATACATATGTGAAGTGAAACTGTACAGAGTGTGTTTTCTGATCATAATGAAATAAAATTAGAAGTACAAAAAGTCATTTGAAGAACTCACAAATAGGTGGAAATTAAACAAAACATTCTTAAATGTCAAATAAGTCAAGAATAAATCACATATAAAAGAATAAATCACAAGGGACGCCTGGCTGGCTCAGTGTGTTAAGCTGCTGCCTTAGGCTCAGGTCATGATCTCAGGGTCCTGGGATCAAGTCCCACATCAGGCTCTCTGCTCAGCAGGGAGCCTGCTTCCCTCTCTCTCTCTGCCTGCCTCTCCATCTACTTGTGACTTCTCTCTGTCAAATAAATACATAAAATCTTTAAAAAAAAAAAAAAGAAGAAATCACAAAAGAAATTAGAAAAGACTTTAAGATAAATGGAAAAAATATATATAATATGCCAAAATTTGTTGGATACATGTAGATAAAGTAGTGCTTAGAGGGAAATTTATAGCTATAAATACCTATAATTTTAAAAGTTTCAAATCAATAACCTAAACTTCCATGTTAAGGCATTAGGAGAGGAAGAGAAAATGAAATTCAAAACAAGCAGAAATACGGATACAGTAAGTATATGAACAGAGATTAGTAAAATAATAGGGTCAACAAAATCAATATCTGATTATTTTAAAAGGACATCAAAATTACAAAATACAAAAATACAACTTGTTGTATACCTTAAACTTATACAATGTTATATACCAATTATATCATAAAGCTAAGGGTAAAGAGAATAGAAATAGAAACTTTAACAGGACTGACCAAGAGAAAATGAAAGATCAAATTACTAAAATCAGGAAAGAGGGGACATTGCTATCAACCTTGCAGAAATCAAAAGAATTCCAAAGAAATACTACAAGTAACTGTATGTCAACAAATTAGACAGCTTCAGTAAAACTGACCTATTCCTAGAAATACAAAAACTGCCAAAATAGACACAAGAAGAAAGAGAAAAATCTGAATAGTCCTGTAATCTTTATAATAAGTAAACAGATGGAGTTTGTAATTTTAAAACTTCCCATAAAAATTTCCAGCTTCTGGTCTGACATGTAAGAAGCCTGGAGGTCTCTACTCCATCCCAACATGTACAAAGCTAAACAAATTGGAAAACCAATTAACACTTCTTAGAGTCATAAGAGCAGTGAGGTCCAGGGCAAACTGCTTCCCCCCAAATTGGAGAGGAAGACAGGCTAATACTGATAACTACAGTTTAGCAAAGCAGAAACCCAGGAACAAAAACTCCATGGGAACCAATTCCAGAGTAAGGAAACCTGAACTATAATCGACAAACTCCTGGAGGCTCAGTGTGGACAAGTCTAAGAGATAAAATGGCCCCCCCAAGGGTACCCCCCAGGCTAGGGGAACCGACTCAACAGTGGCCCCTACAGTTTTTTGAGTTTTACTTCTTGGAGCTCTACCAGGTTCTCACAGTGAGTATGGCAGGAAAATCCTCAGTTTCTTCCAGCTGGGGGAGAATAAAAGGAATCATTTTGAAAGATGCACATGCATTCTGTTCTTCACAAGGCCTTCCCTCAAGAGAAACTAATTAACCAGAGCCTAACCTGTTAGGGTTTTATCAGGACCTGACTGACCTATGGTGGGGGAGATACCCAATTCTGGCCAGGTCTAGATTTCCATCTGGAGGGAGGTAGATCTCCAAGTCCAGCTCACACTAGCCACACTGACAAGCACTGTTCACAGTCCGGAAGCACAGGCTCACTAAAAGCCTGAGACCTACTCATAGGAACCACAGAGCTACTTCATTCTCCTCACGCTTCACCAACACATTAATAAAGACCTATTTAGAGCATTTCCATCTACCCAGTACATCATGTCTGACTCTAAAGAAAAAAAATCATAAAACATACTAAAATGCAAAAATATAGTTTGAAGAGACTGAGCAAGCACCAGAACCACATTCAATACGATAAAGTTGTTGAAAATGTCAAGCCAGGAATTTAAAATAACTACGATTAAAATATTCATGGCTCTAATGGATAAAGTAGACATCATGCAAGAACACACAGGCAATGCATGTAGAGAGATAGAAATTCTAAACAAACAAACAAAAAATGCTAGAAATCTAACACATTGTAACAGAAAGGAAGAGTGACATTGATGGACTTATTAGTAGACAGGAAAGAATCTCTGCTTGAGGCTCTCTCAATAGAAACCTCCAAAACTGAAAACCAGAGAAAAAAAGTATGGAAAAGGGGCGCCTGGGTGGCTCAGTCCGGTTAAGCGTCTGCCTTCAGTTCAAGTCACCATCCCAGGCTCCTGGGATTGAGCCCTGCATCGGGTTCCCTGCTTGGCGGGAAGCCTGCTTCTCCCTCTTCTACTTCCCCTGCTTGTGTTCCCTCTCTCACTGTGTCTCTCTCTGTCAAACTTATTTTTTAAAGAAAAAAAGTATG
Source organism: Mustela lutreola (assembly GCF_030435805.1). Lineage (NCBI taxonomy): Eukaryota > Metazoa > Chordata > Mammalia > Carnivora > Mustelidae > Mustela > Mustela lutreola. The sequence goes on along the minus strand of NC_081291.1, from coordinate 65,841,477 downwards.
GAATAAAAAAAAAAAAAAAAAACAGAATAGAATACCCAAGACCTATGGGGCAACTACACAGATGAAACATACATGTAATAGGAATACCAGAAGGATAGAAGGATAGACCCTGAGGACATTGTGGTCAAGTGAAACAAAACAGAGGAAGACAAATACAGTGTGATATCACTTACATGTGAAATCTGAAAAAGCCAAATTTGCAGAGACAGAAACTAGAATGGAAGTTAACAGGGGCTGGGGGTTGGGGCAAGTAGGGAGATATTAGTCAAAAAGTACAAACTTTCAGTAAGAAGATGAATAAGTTCATAGGATATAATGTATAGCATCATGATTATAGTTAATAATATTGTGTTATATGGTTGAAAGTTGCAAGAGAGTAAAACTTAAATATTCTTACCACAATAAAGAAATAATTATGTGACATGCTGGAGGTGTTAGCAAATGCTATGGCGGTAATCATACTGTAATATATAAATATATCAAATCAACTTGTTGTATACCTTAAACTTATACAATGTTATATACCAATTATATCATAAAGCTAATGATAAAGAGAATAGAAATAGAAAAGAAGGATCTCTAGACTCATTTAATGAGGCCCATATTAACCTGATACCAAAATAAGGCAGACAATTCAAAAGGAAAAACCTAGGGAATGCAAAATCTTTAATGAAATATTAGCAAGTTGGATCCAAATATATATAAAAGGATAATATGCCACGACTAAATAAGGTTAATCCAAGGAATGCATAAATGATTCAACATTCAAAATAAATGATATGACTATCCCAATCAATTTAGGAGATGCATTTCAGAAAAATCAATATATATTCATAATTTAGAAGAGAAATAAAAACTCCTAGCAAACTGGGAATAAAGGGAACTTCCTCAACTAAGTTCTTAATGGTGAAAGGCTTTATGTTTCTCCCTAAGATCAGGAGCAAAGCAAGGAGTACACTCTCATGATTCCTATTCAACATTTTATGAAAGGTCCTAACCAATGTAATAAGGCAAGAAAAAAAAAACCCATACAAATAAAAAAAAACTGATTTTATTTACAGATGAAATAATTACATGTGTAGAAAATTCTAAGGAATCTACAAAAAAGCTATTATAATTAATAAGTCAGTTTACCAACATTGCAGGATACAAAGTCAAAATACATTCATTTCAATGTACTAATAATGAACACTTGGAAACTGAAAATTTAAAAATTACTTATACAATATCATAAAAACATTAACTTCTTAGGGATAAATATAACCAAATATTTCAAGACTCATACACTGAAAACTAGAAAACATGCCTAAGAAAAATTAAAGAAGACCTAAATAGGTAGGAAAAAGATGTATTCATGAATCAGAAGACTTGATGTTGTGAAGATACCAATAATTTACAAAATAGTTAGTGCAACACCAAACAGAATCCTAACAATCTTTTTTTATGGAAAGGTAACACACTGAATTCTAAAATGCATAAGGAAATGTAAAGGCCCTACAATTGCTAAAACAAATTTGATAAAGAACCAAATCTTACAATGTGCTTTCAAAACTATTATAAAGCTACAGTGATCAAGACAGGGCAGTATTGTTATAAAACAGATGGCTAGATTAATGAAACATATTAAGAATCCAGAAGAAGTTCTGAGAGAGATAGGTAGATAAACAGATAGATAGACAAACAGATAGAGATTAATATAGATATAGCCAATTTGGTTCTGACAAAGATACCAAGTGATTCAGTGACATAAGAACAATCTTTTCAATATATAATACTAGAATGATTTAGCTATATATACAGGGAAAAAATGATACATCTCATTGAATTAAATTGATATGGATCACAGACTTGATCCTGAGAGGTGAACCTATTAAATTCTCAAAGGAATAATATTGATAAATTATACTTCACCAAAATTAAAAATTTCTGCTCATTAAGATAGCATGAAGAAAGTAAAAGACAAGCCACAGTTAGAAAATATGTGTGGTGCACATACCAAAGGACTTGTATCAAAATATGTAATAAACTCTTACACCTCAATCATAAGAAATCCCTCAGCAAAAATGGGCAATAGACACTTTACCAAGGAAGATATATTAGGCAACATCATTACTTTTCAGTGAAATAAAACTTGAAACCACGGGGCATCTGGGTGGCTCAGTGGGTTAAGCCTCTGCCTTTGGCTCAGGTCATAATCTCCGAGTCCTGGGATCAAGACCTTCACTAGGCTCTCTGCTCAGCAGGGAGCCTGCTTCCCTCTCTCTCTCTGCCTGTCTACTTGCAACCTCTCTCTCTGTGTCAAATAAATAAATTCTTTAAAAAAAAAAAAAAAACCTGAAACCACAAGGCACCACCACAAACCCATTATTATGCCTCCATCAGAAAGGATGAATACCCAACTTTTGTAGCAACATGGACGGGACTGGAAGAGATTATGCTGAGTGAAGTAAGTCAAGCAGAGAGAGTCAATTATCATATGGTTTCACTTATTTGTGGAGCACAACAAATAGCATAGAGGACAAGGGGTGTTAGGAGAAGGAAGTTGGGGTAAATTGGAAGGGGAGGTGAATCATGAGAGACTGTGGACTCTGAAAAACAATCTGAGGGGTTTGAAGTGGTGGGTGGGTGGGCGGTTGGGGTACCAGGTGGTGGGTATTATAGAGGGCACGGATTGCATGGAGCACTGGGTGTGGTGAAAAAATAATAAATACTGTTATGCTGAAAATAAATTAATTAATTTTAAAAAAGCAAAAAAAGAAAGAATGGAAAAAAACAAAAGAATGATTAAAATTATTGCCAGGCTATGCATTATGTTTCAACCATTGTGGAAAATTCAGGACTATACAGACAGCTGTGCTGCATCCAGAATGAAGTCTGTAGTTATTTATTGGGGTATCTATCATACCTCCACTCCCTGACAGCCCTCATCTGCCACCATTCCTCAACCACTGGTCCCTTCAGAGGCTGAGCTTATTCCCACCACTGTCTCCTTTTCTATGCTGTTCAGTTCACTTTCCTCACCTTTCAGTTAATCTAAACTTCATACCTCTTGTAGGGTTCAAACAAAGTCATTTGGTTCCCGTTGCCCTGGCCTACTCTGACCTGGCTCCCCTCTGAACTTCTCTGCCATCTCCCATCTCCATATGTGCAAAACCATGATTAGAACCAGCATTAGGTTCTAAGTGAGGGAGTACTAAAGGGCAGCCTCCACCTTTTACACCCTTCTTATCCCTGCATCGTGCTCAGAACAGGGCAGGCAACCAGTGTCTCATGGCAGCTCTAGTTTTGTATGACCGTCACATCTATATATGAACCTTCATACCTGTTGTCCAGCCTCAAGTTGTGTGACACGCTGTGTATTATTTTCACCAGGAGACTCAAAACCATCGTCTTCCTCTGCAAGTGGGGCCAACCAAATCCGATCATACTCCTCCCTCCTCTCTGGGCTCTTTTTCATCTCTGTGACCAGTGGAATGATGTCTTTGCCTTTGGCAGCAGGGCCCCCTGTCACCTCTTTTTGCCTTGGCAAGTTTTGACTCCTGCACCACTTGTGACAAAAATGCTGAAGACTGTGTATTACAAAGCAAAAAGCCCGGCGGAACCGAGCCAGGGCTATCTGGACTTTGGTTTTTTTGGACTCTCCATCCAAGTTTCCATCTCTCTCCTCATTACTGAAGGAATTGAGCAGCAAGGCAATGAAGAGGTTGAGTACCTGGGGTGGGGAGGGGGGGGACACACAAGGTGAATGGGAATTATAGCAAAGGGAAAGATATAGTAGGTTTCTAGAACAACTTTTCCACCAAGACCCAAAACTAAGTCAAATGAGATGCTATGTCCTCTGTCTCTTGAGAAAGCTCACCTATAAAATAAATAAAAGGAGACAAAATTGAGGAAGACGGGAAGATAAGATGAAAGAAAATCTGAAGTGAAAGGGCGCCAACAGCCAAGACCAGTTTGTCCACATACAAGCAACACATGTTGTAAATTATGGCTAGGGTAAAGCATAACTATGTGATCACTGGTAAAATAAAAAACATATATTCCTTAAGGAACAGTCAAATAGTGAGCTTGGCTTTGCTGGAATGGGCTACGGGTCTGATGCCTAATACTGTCATGGGGTCCACCCATGCTGGCACAGCTTGAGAATTGATGTGCTTTGTGCAGGATCCTTAGGTCCTGTTCCCCAAACCACAACAAAGTATTGGAGCTGAACTGGAGGGGTTTGGATCAAATCTGCAACTCTTCTGTTGAAGCAAGGATCACTTTAAATTCAGATCATCTCATCAGCTACCTACTTGGACTTTTTTGCCTACATTTACACACCCTCCAAATTCATCATCTTTACCTCCACAAATTCCTTTGTTTGTGGCTGTCACTGACTCAAAAATACACAGCCTTCAGGGAGGAGCGTCTTATGAGTGTGAATGGGTCTAGTCTCCCACAGCTTCACCACAAGAATTCCAGCTGCAGACCTTGGCTCAAGCTTTTCTGTTTGTCAAGTGCTCCTTGCCTCTTTAGCTCCCTTCTCAAGTACTCTATCTTTCACGTATCCTTTGTTAACACTTTCTTCCCACTCCCATTGGTCATATTCTGATATTCTTTTTTTTTTTTAAGATTTTATTTATTTATCAGAGGGGGGGGCGGAGAGTGAGCACAGGCAGACGGAATGGCAGGCAGAGGCAGAGGGAGAAGCAGGCTCCCTGCCAAGCAAGGAGCCCGATGTGGGACTCGATCCCAGGACCCTGGGATCATGACGTGAGCCGAAGGCAGTTGCTTAACGAACTGAGCCACCCAGGCGTCCCGGTCATATTCTGATATTCTGCTCTTCTGATCTTTTGTACCACTTACTGTCTATCTAACATTGCTGGTCAGTCACATAAGATAAAGCCATCATGTGCATGTGGATGGTTCAGTATATCTGCATGAGAGCCCCAACTTGATTCTGAAGACCTTGTGCTCAGGTATCCTGTGTGTCTTCTGTCTTTGCATACCCTTACTGGGTACCCAATTAGCTAATGAGATCTGTTTCCAGCTGCAAGTGACAGACTCAAGCAACTTACACAAGAAGAAAACGTAAATTAAGAAGTTTGAAAATAAAACAGAAGGACCAATTATGATACGAAGTTCGGTCTCTTCCCCTTTTCCCTCTACCTTCCTCAGCTGGCTTTATCTTAGGGTAGTTCTTCTCATGCTTGCATTACGTTTGCAGTTCTACCAGGAATCATAGTCCTAAAAAGGTCCGGAGAGAGTAAAAGGACCATTTTTTTTTTTTAGCTCATCCCTTTTTTTTTTTTTTTAAGAACAAGCAAACTTTCTCACTAGATATCCCTTTACAACTTATTGATCAAATTAAGTCACAAACTCCTACCTCAGCTATTCATTCACAAAGAGAATACAATTATCTTAGAATAATCACCTGGAATAAAACAGATATTGGGTATCATTCAATATGAGAAGTATGTGAAAAGAAGGTTTTGTTTCATGCTTTTTATAATTTCCTTGAGTCAAATTCAAATGCAGATTTTAATATTATAAAACATTGAATGTGCAATATCATATTTAGAATAATAATTACCAGTAAAGTATTGCAAAAGAAGCTAATACATTTGTGTAATCCATATGTTAAAAAAAAAAATCTAAGAAACTCACCACAAGTTTTCCTATCACCATGATCAACAGAAAGACGACAACGCACAGTGTTTGATTTGTTGCTTGCATACATTCCCACATGTTTTCAATCCATTCCCCACAGAGGATGCGGAATACCACCAAAAAGGAATGGTAGAAATCCCCCATGTGCCAGCGTCGTAGACATGGGACTGTAGGTCCACAGGATGTTTTATTGCTTTTTACAGAACTGAATTTAGAGCCAAAAACCTGCATGCCAACCACTGAGAAAATAAAGACCACAATAGCCAGGACCACGGTGAGGTTTCCCAGGGCTCCAACGGAATGGCCAATTATCTTTATCAGTGTGTTTAAAGTTGGCCAGGATTTGGCTAACTTGAAGACCCTCAGCTGTAAAAAAAAAAAAAAAAAAAAAAAAAAAAAAAAAAATAGACAATAAGCAAAAGAAGAAACGCCAGTTAAAGACAAATTCCATCTGCTCAGCTATATAGCAAATGACATGCTCCCAAACCATAGCATTTATGACTTTCAAAAATCTTTTCAAAGTCAAAACCATTCTAAACATAGTCATCCACTCCTTGGCCCATGATAATACCTAGACAGGGCCAGAAATGAGGCAAAGTAGAGTGTGTGACAAACACCATGAGAGGCAAAACTTTTTGTTTTGAAAATGGAAACATTTTGTTCTAATTTTTGTTAAATGATAAAGACTTTGGAGTCATGAAGATAGAATTAAGCATACATGTTTATTGCATGAAGTTAATGTTTTGGAATCCTGTATAATATATCAAGGGTCAAACACTATAGCCCAAGGGCCAAATCCAGCTCACTGCCTATTTTTGTGTGGCCTAACAAACTGAAGGTTTTGGGGGGATGGGGGTAGGGTGAACCTGGTGGTAAAAGAGGGCATGTACTGCATGCCCATGTACTGCATGGAGAACTGGATGTGGTGAGTAAACAATGAATTTTGAAACACTGAAAAAAATAAAATTAAATTAGATTTTTAAAAATGGTTGGAAAATAATCAAAAGAAGGGTATTTCATCACATATGAAAATAGTATTACGTTCAAATTTTTGCATCTGTAAATAAAGTTCTGTTGCAACACAGCCACACCCATTCATTCTCAAATGTCTATGGCTATTTCTGTGCTACAACAGCAGAGTTGAGTGATTTCAACAGAGACCATACAGCTTGTAAGACTGAAAATATTTACCATCTGACCTTTTACAGAAAAAACTTGCTAACTCCTGTATCATATAAGTCAGGTCACAAATTTGAATCTAAACTTTCTAACAATAATAGGAGGAATACAGTACTTTATATCCAAGAGAGAAAAAGCAGTCAGCTACTCAAACACACACACACTTTTTTCAGAAGTTTTTTCCCATGGAATTTTACAGACCTATGGGAGACAACACAACAACCAGTTTCAAAGCTTATCTCTTATTTTAACTTCCAACATAAACCAGTGTGGTTTCACTCCAAAGTACAACCCTGTTAAGTATCAACTATTTGGGGGAAATACTGCAGGTCAGTAAGACTGAAGACCCAGGAGAAGGAACAGCACTGTGTCCTCAGAAGGGTACTTGGGGCGCCTAAGGGAGAAATCATGCTTCTGTAATACACAGACAATACTGTACAGTTCCTCCCCTCAGAGCATGGCTGTAATAAGCCTAAACAATTGTAAAGCAAATATAATTTTGCTCACCTAAGTGCCAGTGAAACTCTAGGAGAGCAAGTTAATCATTTCTGACCTTGAGCAGTGTGAGCGCCTAACATATCCCAAGTATAAAATGTATGCCTACGTAACTGAAACAAATGCCTTACTCTGTAGGCTTATCCCTGCCAAAAGAAAAAGTAAATCTCTGAAAGAGACCAAGGGTCTCCTTTTATGGCTTCCCGATTCCCCTATCAGGTGTGGTTTCCCTGTAGTTTTCTATCTATGCTTCTCACGGTGTCTGTCACACACTCTACTTTGCCTCATTTCTGGCCCTCTCTTGTCTCATGTCTAAAGGGTTAACTTCATGAAGATAGTACTTTTCTCAGCTTGGAGTGCTCCTTAGGTCAGCTCCTCTCAAGTGCATCTGCAAAGGTCACCAGAATACATCCATGGTCAGCAGCTGGAGTACAAAGACCACAGGACAGGAATGACACTGGAAGCAGTCAGGAGGAAACTACTGAGACAGCATCTGCCAGCAGCGCCCAGCCCCCTCCTGGACTCTGTAGTCTATTCCCCCTTGGTAAGCCCAGATATGAGGGTGCCTGGCGCAGAGCTCAGGGGTGAGTGGTGGGAAAGAGATCATGGGAGGGGGCTACGCTGAGCAAGAAGCCGCATCTTGATTACCAGAACACACCATGTTGCGTCAGGTTATCTAAGGAGTCATGGTGGGATGGGGGAGGCAGGGGTTCAGCTGGGAGGAGACGTCCTGGGACTCCCCAGGAGTATGCAAACCTGGGTGGGAGGAGGAGCTCAGTTCTGATTCTCTGGTTAAGGTAAGATGAGTTCATGTTTAATGCAAAATAGCCACTGAACTTAGTCAAGACTTTTGTCAATTCTGGCAGCTGAGTCAGTAAAACGAAATAGTAAGTGCCTTACCACTCTTAAGGGACGGAGAAACAGCAGATTTTTTTTTTTTCCTAAAACTATACTGTTCATCACATCTGCAAAACTCAGAAGAGCAACAATGCTGTCAAAAATGTTCCAGCCCCGGCGAAAGTAGTTGTAGGGGTCAAGCGCAATAATTTTTAGGCACATTTCTGCCATGAAAACGCCAGCGAAAACCTACGGTGACATACGGAAGAATGAGAAAAGGAAACTATCTCTCCTTGAAGATACACTTCTCAGAATGGTCCAAGGGAACTGCAGAGATTACAAAAAAACAAAACGCATTTTTATTTACTTTGCTCCTCTCACCCCTCCCCACCACAGTGCCCATTACTATATTACCAAGCTCACAGACATCAGGGTGGAGAATAAGATATTATTTCCCAAGGCACAATTGGATTTTGATAGAGGGCAGGGTGATAGAAAGTGTCAAGCAATTTCCCCTCTAAGTTCCTTTAAAATGTCAATACAACCTCCCAAATGAGGGGAGGGGCAGGATACATATAACAGCTCTAAAAACTGATGATAAATATCCTCTATAAAGCAGAATCACTCAATCTCAACACTGATCAGAAAAAAAAAAAAAATTAAAAGGGGCCCAGAGCAAAGAACTGAAAAACACTGCTAGGAACAGGAAAACATCATTAAGCAACTCAATATATAGGCTTATCCTATATGATGAATATCTTGGGATAAATATCTTGGTTATGACTGAAAGGAGGGTCAGTGAGTTGGGATATAATCCTAAATCCTATTATTCACCCACAGAATGCAGGATTCATTATTCCAAAACAAAATACCAAAGCATTAAAAGGAAGGGCAAGAGTTAAGAAAGTGCTAAACTATGTGATTTCCATGGGTACAAATAAGTGCTTTTGTTTTTGTCTTTGAAAATTCGATAAATACAGGCTTAAAAACATTGCACAATGTTCAATTAGTGGTAGCTAAATTCAAAACTAAATCTATCATCTACATCTCTGTAGAAGATAAAACAAAGCATTTCTTCATAGCAAATAGCACATTCTAACATAGACACAACTAAATAGATAATGAGAAAACAATAGTATGAAAATAATAAGGTAATATTAAAAAGGTTGTCAATAATAAGGCTGTCCTCCACAGTGCTGGAAAAGAAAAATAACTCAGAAATGATTTTTAAGTCTCCATAATGAAAAAAAATCTCCTTATTAAAAGTAACAGATGATCTGTTTTTATAAATAATTTGCTGACTATTTATTTTAAAAATTCCTAAAATAAAGTGACACAAGTTAAAAAAGGATAGGCAAAGACAAATCCAAGATAGACAAAGAGAAAAGAAGTCAAGGTGGCAAAGAAAACCCTAAGCTCGTATCTATCTTTTTTTTCCCCTTTAAATATCGCTATCTGCTTCTGCTCAGAGCCACAACCAGTGCCTAAAATCATGCAGTGTTATTATAGTTAATTGTGCTGGACTGATCCCTGTCCCTTTTTGAGCTCCACCTCTCTCTCCTGTCTCCTTCAAGCTTTAGGGGTCTAGCCCTACAGTGTACTCCTCTGATTTAAGCAATACCAAAGCTTAGAGAGTCCATTTCCAAGTCCAGTCCCATAGAACTGCACAGGCCAGTTGAACCCTGGTCCACCTGTCAGAGGAGGAAGGGATGTGTTCTTGGGAACTCAAGGCTCCAAAACCTCCCTTCACCACTGCATACTGCTATGGGGGTACAGAAGATGAGGTGGCTACCACCTTTGCATTGTGTGTTAAGTCTTTTTTTTTTTTTTTTTTAAGACTTGACTTATTTATTTAAGAGAGAGAGTGAGAGATAGAATGAGATGGAGGAGGTGGAGAGAGGGAGGAAGAAGCACAATGTGGGGCTCGATCCCAGGACGCTGGGATCGTGACCTGAGCTGAACACAGCCACTTAACCAACTGAGCTACCCAGGCTCCCCAACATATTGTGTTAGTTTAGGGAATGGGGCACATGGAATGGAAGCACAGGCCACAAGGCCAGTTCTGCCTGTTTCTCATCAGTTTTCAGGGCCTGAAGCACAGCTGCTACCTGTGAACTCAGACATCAACAATATCTCTGTGCCTCCTTCTGTACCCTTTCTGGAGAGAGTGAAGAAGAATGTCACTTAATTATCCAGCTTCTGACTGCAAAATGTAGCTTCATCTCAATACCCAGAATACCTAGTCAGTGGGAAATCTGAAAGGGTGGCTGTGTCACTTTCCACAGCTGGATCAGCAAATGAAGGGATGGACAGACCACTTTTGCAAACTAGGAAGCCCTGCCTAGAGGCAAGATTCTGGGTATTTTGGGTATTCTCTGGAACTTAGCTAATAAATCCATCTACCAGGAGGTGCTGAAACATGGGTCTGCTGGGTCTGCTGACTCTGCTGAGGCAGGAACCTGCAGACACAGCTTTCTGTCTCCAAGTGAAATAACACTGTCAACACATTTCTGGGATACATCATCTGGAGAGAGCTGAATACCCTGGCCTTTAGCCCAGAAAACACCAGCCTGTTCAAAGGTACCATGTGTGTTAGGTTTGTCGTGCAGCATGAAATCTAATCTGACCCACACACACCTACAGAGCACTTCTTCTCAAGGGCAGTTTGGGGAAAGAAACTTAAATGCACACTTTCTGTACGGAGAACCACTCTAGCCATGCACTGTGGTCCCTGAGAGGAACACAGAACTGAGGGTAACCTCAACCTGATGCACAGAAGCAGCTCTGTGGACCAGCTTCTGATTCAGTAGGTACAGTGGGTTCTGATCAGTGTAAAATAATAAAAAAATACATGCCTACATATTGACTAGAAATCCTCTGCAATGCTAAAAATGGTCATCTTTGCTAATAGGACCATAGGAAATAAATTTCTTCTTTGTATTTCCCTTATCTGTACTTTCCTTTTTTAAAAATTTAAAAAAAGCATGTATTACTTCTTAAGTTGGAAAAATAAAATAAAAGTTCAAGAATAAATGGTTAGATGTCTGGTAAGATTAACTCATTAGCTAATTAAGGTAGAACATTCAGTGGATAATTATTTGTTATTTCTGATATTTCGGATTAATTAATCCTCAGGGGGAAAAAGAGAATGCCTTCTCCACAAACAATAAATTGAATAGTTCATGGGGGGGTTCTGCTCTCCTCTCTTAGTTTTCCTAGTTTAACTGGGACTAGATGCATCCAATGAGAAACATGTTGAAGCAGGTTGAAGTCTAGAGGCTCCCCTACTATCCCATAAGCTCTGTACAACTCCTGGGAAAGTATGCCTCCCACAGCTGCCAGGCCCTGACCCGCCTTTCTAGGGGGAATAACACCTAGTATTGGCAGTCACATTATTTTGTGACAAACGGTGTCATCCATATCACTGGGGACCAGGGGACACATTACCAAGGTCTCTGGATATGGTTAACATTTTCTTGATTATCCCAAATGGCTGAACTTTTAACATGTCTGCTGGCTTCTGGGTTCCCACAGGATGACTAAAGAGATGCTAAGGCATACCAGAGGGTCAACACAGGCCCCATGGTAAATTGCTGAACTGGGTAAAAACAAAATCCTAATAGTCATCTTTTCCCTTTACTCTACTTAAGGGGACCAAAGACCTAGGCTAGGTTCGGCCACTCACGATAGGTTTAGACTTTGAAAGAATTATAATTCACAGTTTGAAATATTTTTATCTTTTAAAAAGCCTAAAGTTACCAAATTCCCTATATGCAACATAGAAGAAAAACTCTTGTCCATTTTGTAATGATCCATGGCCAAGAAGATAGTGTTGATGATGATACAAATGGTGATGGCCAGCTCAGTAAAAGGATCAGTCATCACGGTTCTCAAGGCCTTCTTAATGCACAGCCACTGGGGGCTACAGTTCCACACAAGGTATCTGGATGCCAGGTTTTCCCCACATGGGAGGCAAGGCTCCTGTGATTTTTCTTGTTCTGGAGAAGAATGAAAGAGCAATTGAGTAGTTAGCTCTGAATCCATCTGGCTGCTGTTGGCCTGAGTACATATCTTCTCCCCACGTCCTTAGGGTCTCCTATGAACCTGATCAACCAAGAAGAATGCTGATGGGTGTAGCTGGAAAGGTTTCCCAAACACAACTTCCATGTGGTATAGCCATGTACATCTAGTCTTCATACTTTCATTGAGCATCTGGGAGCTGTGCTGCACTGCTAGAGATAGAGATATGGAAGCCAACACTGGATGTGAACCCATGATAGAGAGAAATAGAAAATCAAGTTATGTTCATTCAAGGAAAACCAGGGTGAGAGCTGTAACAGAGGTGCACAGAGCTACCAAGGCTCAAGGGAAGGAGAAGTATTAAAGAAAAAGTACTCTCCAGCTAGTTGAGTTCAGCCATCAGGCCACTGGACCCCTGATTTCCCTGGCACCATTTCAGGGACCCATGCAAGCCAAATGAGGTGATACGACAGGCTCAAAAGTGCTAAGGATCAATCGGACCCCATCCTTGTAAGGACTTGAGTCCTGCCTTTGATCACCAAACTCTTAGTTGGATCCTGGTTACCTGCCGTGATTGAGGTCCATCAGATGGTTCCAGCCTATCTACATGGTCTTCCATTGTCCATGCCAGATTCCTAACACTAACTTCGAATATAACCGTATCCCACTGGTAACTTCTGTGTCTTCTCATCTTTGGTCACTATCATTGTCATTGCAACCTCCTGTGACTCCCTGGCCTGATTGGGAGGTCCTGTCTGTACTCTTGGTCCCAAGTCCCATCCCAAGCCTAGCCAGTTCCCACCACTACCCAAGGGCCCACTTCTTCTGAGTCACTTAGCTTGCATGCTCAAATTAGACAGAAGAAGTGACTCATCAGGAAGTTCACTGGGCTTCAGAGAGCTTCTGGGGGAGGAGAGGAGAATGGAGAGACATCACGGAAGTTCAGCTCTCCCTGCGGCTGAGAGACAGAGCTTACCCTGCATGGTGATGGTGAGGATGCTGACAGCGCTCAGGGCCCTCTGTCTTTGGAAGGGGTCCCCGTGCTCATCGAAGTAATCCACTGACAGATTCTGGGATAGTCGTTTGGTTTGCTCTAGGATGTGTGGCTGTAAGAGAAGGCAGGCATGGTGGACCTTCAAAGCAAAGGAACTGCCTCTCCTCAAAACCTCACAAGCTACTTTGTTTCAATGCCACATGCCTCAAAGACACTTCATATCTCATAGAGGTCCACTCGCTTCCACTTCATGGCACGCTAAAGGTTCAGTTTTTGTATTTCATATTTAGTAGATAAGTGCAATATAGTTTGAACATTCATATTTCTTATTCATGCACATTTCTAGGGTCCCAGTGACAGAAAATTTTCTTTCTCTGTGATTTATTCATTGTCAACAAAGAGCAAACAAAATTTTACAAAAACTAATGAATAACAGTTGAGAGCACAGAATCAATAAAAAGCTGAATTTAGAAACAATGTTTTTGAGTGGCATAACTGGGGGATACATCCAGAAGGGTGGATTGGGGTCAGATAGTGAAGTGCCTTGAATGGCTGCCTAAGTTGATTTTGAAACAGTCAGTAACTAGAAAGAACAGCCAAAATAAATACAACAAAATCTATATACTAAATGTCAAGCACTATTTCAGGCTGTGCCCAGGAGCTTGATTCTCACCTTACCTCCAATTCTGAAGTCTCTGGAGGTGAAAAGACGCACATCTTCAGAAACCTATCCATAATTATTTATTTCCCCAAAGTCCTGACCAACCAGGGCCCCAGAGCAAACTATCCCTTGCGATAAGCTATTTTAAAGGCAACCTATAGTCTTTTTATAGCTATTTCTCTTTTGGTTTAAGACTTCTTATTAGCTGTCTGGTCTTGGTCTATTGTTTTGTGAAATGAGGAAAACCCCTCAAAACACTAAAAAAAAAGTTGCAGTCTCTTCAATATGCTATGTCCTGACATTAAAGAAGTCTCTAAACCAAGAGATCGGTCCCTGTCACTCCATGAGAGAGCTGCTCACAGGAGTGAATGAGTTCTGATCACCTACTTCAGCAAAGACTCGCAGACCCGCTTTCCTGACCCACCCTCAGGTGTGCACAGGCCCCTTCTGACCACTTCACCTCCTCCTTCCACCTCAGGAAAGTGGCTCTAGCCGTTATTCCATGGTCTGTATCTTCCACATTTTCCTCCCCTCTGAAGTCTCTCTTCACAATTAAAACATGTTTGAACGTCCCCTACTTCACTGATTTTAAAAAGGGGATGGGGAGCAAAATAAGTCAATCAGAGAAAGAAAATTATCATGTGATCTCCCTGATATCAGGAATTTGAGAGGCAACGTGTGGGGTTTGGGGGGTAGGAAAGGAATAAGTGAAACAAGATTAGATCAGGAGGGAGACAAACCACAAGAGACCCTTAACCTCACAAAACAAACTGAGGGTTGTGGGGGAGAGGGGTGTAAGGAGAGGATGGTTGGGTTATGGACATTGGGTAAGGTATGTGCTGTGGTGAGTGCTGTGAAGTATAAACCTGGTGATTCACACACCTGGGGCTAATAATATATTATATGTTAATTTAAAAATTTAAAAAAATAAAATTTTTAAAAAGAGGGGGTGCTTTTTTCCTACCCCATATCCCCCCATAGCTTCCTTTCTGCATATCCTATGGCCTACTCAACATCCCTGCTAGGATGCCCCACAGGCATTTCAAACTTGCCATGCCCAAAACTGAACTTGCCTTCTTCTGCACTCCCAGCACATGTTCCTTTCCTGTCTCAGTAAACTACCCTCTATCAAGTTGTCTACCCAAGCCATTAACCGGACACCTCTCCCCTCCCCGTACATCTATTTGACTGCTGAATCTTATTTTCTGGAGATCACTGCACCCTGTCATTCTCTCTTCATCCTCCTGCCCTAATGACTGTTTAAGCCCCTATCGCCACTTGGATTACTGCCACAGCTTCTTAACTGGCTGCATCCAATTCTGTTCTAGTCCCATCCCATCTCTTCAATGCATTCGGGATTTTAAAACTATCAATCTGGTTGTCACTCTTTTGCTTAAAACCTTTCAGTACTGCTTAGTCCTTGCTCTCCAGGTAAAGGGTGAACCCCTGAGCTGGCTTCATGGCCTTTTGTGATGATCCCATCTTACTACTACAGTTTCTCACCACCCACCCTCTAGCTTCATCACATACACACATGTGCATGTGCACATACACTCCCAAGTGTCCCACTGGATCATGTTCTCCAGCTCTCCTTTGCCTCCAGGCCTTTGTATGTGCTGTTCCCTCTACCTTTGGTGCTCCATTCACTTTTTACCAAAGGATGAAACATTAATTCACCCTCTCAGCACAGACACTGCTTCCAATCCATGCTTCTCCCACTTCCACCAATTCTGGGTTGGTTGTTGGAAGCAGATGCTGCTGTTGGCTGAATCTTTGTCCCTGGGTCTTACCTGAGGCTTTCTCTGGCAACCTGACCACCCTTTGACCTAATGGATGCCAAGTCAGAAATCCGCAAAAATGATTATCTCCAAAACCCAGCAGTCTGGAAATAATGATGGACCAATGTTGGCATATAAATGCTCTAGTGTCCTCACTCCATGGAGATTAAACATCAACTACTTTCAGTGGTAACTGGCTTGATAATGAACCTTAACTGGCCACCTTTCTCTTCCATGTATCCTTTCTTCCCTCTCCTCTTGGTGCTTCCTGAGATCACTTCCCAAATAATCTACTTGCACTCTAGCATCTCAGAACTTCCTTTGGAGGGAACCTCCTCTACAACACTGCTCCTTCTCTGTTCTCCCATAGCAATCATTATGTCAGTCATCACACTGAACAGTAACTGCCTCCTTGTTAGTGTGTCTTCTGTTGTCTGTTTCATACATCTCATGTATCCCCAGTACTTACCCCAATGCCAAGCAGAGAGTAAACACTGTCAAAACTTCGAATGATGCTTGTAAATAAATGGGTAGTTGAATAGACACATGGATGTGAGAAAATATGCACAAATGGATGAGAGGATAAATGAGTAAATGAATGAAGGAATCCTTTCAATTAGACTGCCAACTTGACCTGTTCCCCTAACAGTGCTATAGTATCATTAATTCCTGGGCTAAGACTTGCCTTTTTTGTGGAATCTTCCTCAGAATCTGATCCTGGAGGCTGGTCTTTCCCAGAGTCTCTCAAAAAAAAGGACTTTCTTTTACTTTTACCAAAAAGCTTTCTCTTCTTTGGGGAAAAAGATGACGCTTCAAGGGAATTAAGTGAACTTCTGTCAATTCCCATGGCAACCAGAGCCTTAGAAAGTGAACAAAAGCAATTAATAAATAGATCATCGTGAGTGTTCTCTCCTCTCTTCTGGAAGCATCATACCATTTAGACTGCTTATCACCTACATGGAATATGCTAGCTTTGTTATTTTTTAGCAGGGGCACAGACCCTGTTTGTTTATCCACAGAAAATGCAATCTCAGAGGCAAGGTTAACTCTTCCATAGCTCTTTCACTAACTCTTAGCACAGAGTCTAGGATGTGCTAGGCACTCAATAAATGCTTGTGCCTGACAAAGCAGGTATTAAACTTGATGGACTCCCCACTGAAAAATCTCTGTGCAGGATGAGAAAGAGTATAAAACATGTTCCTGAAATCTTAGAATTGGGAAAATGATACCAAGGAAACAATGAAAATGGGCTATAAATATGACAGGAATTTCAAGAAGAGAGAGGTGATCACAGCTGCTGTCTTTAGAGCACCATTACTACTTTCCCAAGCCCTCCCAGGCAAAGACCTGGAACACAAACATCTCCAGATTCCCATTAGTAATCCTGCAGCAAAGCCTTGGTTTACACTTATGCACATTTTATCTTCTAGCCAGCAGTCTGGGGTCTGTCCTAGAAGGCCCAGGTTTCAGAAAACCTAGGGTTCCCGATTCTTAAGAGCTCTGTGCCTGGACATTGTAATGAGAGACAGCAGCACAGCCTGTCTTCACAGGTCTTAAATTATCAGAAAAGCACCAGTAGAGAAAGCTCTGAGACCAGTTCTCACAGCCTCTGCAGTCCACACCCCCACAAGCAGACCTCACTGTCTGACACTGCGTGCCCCTACCTCCTTCTCCTCCTTCAGCAGCCGCTGGGCTTCCTGGAACATCTTCTCCTTGGCCTCTGTCTCAGCAGCTACATTTCTGTTCTGTTCCTCATAAGCCATAGTGACAACAGCCAGAGTTAAGTTAATCAGGTAGAAAGAGCCCAGAAAGATGACCACCACAAAGAAGAAGACTGAGTAGAGCCCTGAGGTACGCAAGGTCTGCAAAAGACAGAGCACATACTTGCTTCTCCAGCCTTTCTCTATAGAGGGGTGACTGTCACTTCAAGGGGACATGATACAATAGCAACAGATCCTCCCCCCAGCAGTGCTCAGGTCAGCTGTCCACAGTATCGTCTATAACCTCCCATAACCCAGGGACTTCTGACGCCCATCAATGAGCAGATGTCATCCCTACATTCCCATGTAAGGTGTGGTACTTTGTTAGGACTTTCTCAAGGGTAGTTGCATTTTAGAATTTAAAAGGCAGAAGAAGGAATGCTTTAAACTGATCATGGAGGACAAGGGGAGTTAGAGAGGAGAAGGGAGTTGGGGGAAATTGGAAGGGGAGGTGAACCATGAGAGACTATGGACTCTGAAAAACAATCTGCGGGGTTTGAAGCGGCGGGGGGTGGGAGGTTGGGGAAACCAGGTGGTGGGTATTGGAGAGGGCACGGATTGCATGGAGCACTGGGTGTGGTGCAAAAACAATGAATACTGTTATGCTGAAAATAATTTTTTTAAAAAATTAATTATTATTAAAAAAAAAAAAAAAAAACTGAAGGAAGCACTGGTAGTAGAACTATGGGTAGAAGGGAATCCAGAGAGGGCTAACATTTCTAGGAGGAGGAGATGGTTTTTGATGTTCCTTTTCCTTTTTAAAAAAAAATTTTTTTTAAAGATTTTATTTATTTGACAGACAGAGATCACAAGCAGGCAGAGAGGCAGGCAGAGAGAGAGAGGAGGAAGCAGGCTCCCCGCTGAGCAGAGAGCCCGGTTCGGGGCTCAATCCCAGGACCTTGGGATCACGACCCAAGCTGAAGGCAGAGGCTTTAACCCACTGAACCATCCAGGCGCCCAGTTTTTGATGTTTCTAACACAATATCTAAGGTAGAATTTAATAGTACAACTATTGAGGATGAGGAACAGATGACAGAGAAGAAGGGTAGATGGTAAGTTATGAATAAATGACAGAAAGATAGATGAGCTATGGAGGAGGGGAGGAGGAAGGGAGGAGGGCAGGGGGAGGAGAACAAGAGAGAGAGAATAATTAAATAACCTGTTGATAAAGCTTCTCCCAGGAATCTTGGGTCATAAGCCGAAACATGCCAAGGAAAGACCAGCCAAAGTTGTCAAAATTGGTGTAATTATAGTCAGGATTCCTTTTGGTGTGTGTGCATTTAAAATTTTCAGAACAGGCACTAGATGGAAACAAGGGAACAGAGGAAGAATTACATTCCCTGCAGGCTGGCTTCCCTCCTACCCCCACTCATCCTAGCCAAGGCACAGGCTTTTCTGAGGGCCGAGAGGTCATATGGAAAAGCCCTGGGTGCTGAGTATCTGTAAGAGGGACCATGCCCTGCCTGCCAAGCCTTCACTCACTTTCCAGATGGATCAATTAGTAAGCTCATATTCTTAGTTTTTCATTAAAAATTAAGTGTAATGATACAGTGAATAATTAGTAGTAATGACAGGCAAGAGAAGCACATATGTACCAGTATACATCTTTTATAATACATACATGGGAGTGTGCTTTGAGTACTCTCTTGTGCCTTGCTTTTTTCATGGAACAATATAGCTTGGAGGTCCTTCCACACGAGCATACAAGGAAATATTTCTTTTCATGTCTTACGGTTCTATGATTTATTTAATTGCTCAGCTAATGATGAAGATGTAAGGTTTCAGTTGTTAACAGTCTTTTGTTCTCATAAACATATGGGTCTTACTTTATCGCTTGCCCATAAGTCTTCACCCACATCACCAAAGCACATATCATTAAACGCATTTCTCAGATAATACAAGGGTAGGTACTTTCCTCATTTTTGATAAATATACTATTTTGATCAAAGTAATACATGCATGTGGTTTAAAAATCATGTGGCACCAACAGGCTTGTAATGAAAACCATTCCATCATTCTTTAACCATCATTTACTTACTGCAAAGTCAACAACTTGTAACTCTTTTATGTCCATATCTTTAAAGATAACATTTATTATGATATATACCAACTTTAGTCCTTGGTGATTAAGTTCCTGCTAAGATGAGGGTTAGCTCCTCAACCTCCCATCCCACTTCATCACTACTTATATTCCCCCTCCCAAGGAAATACTGTGGCCTGAGTCTGTTTTCTGGGGTTGGATACTTTTTTTTCTTTGTTTTTGTGTGTTGCTTTTTCCAAGTTTTACTATCTCATTTTTCTGGAACAAATCTCAAATGGCTTCTTAAGAAGATGGGGTGATCTTTGCATATATGAGTATTTCTTTATTCTACCTTCAGAGCTGATTGATTGATTGGCTAGAAGTAGAAATCTGGTTTGAAAATTTTTTTCCTTAGAAATACGAAGGAACTGTGCAGTTATTATCCTGTGATGCTATTGAGAATTCTGATGCCATTTTGATTTTTGTTCCTTTGTGGGTGACCTTTTTCTCTTTGGTTTTAGGATCTTTTCCCTGAAAGGCCACAATTAGGTACTTGGCAGGGGCTTTCTTCACTCATTATGTTGGGCACTTTATGGGATGGTGAGGGACTTGCATCCTCAAGCTCAGGAAAATTCTCCGTATTGTGGCATTGCTAATTTTCTCCCTTTTGTTTTTTTCTGTGCCCTATTTCAGGAATTTCTATTTAGTCAAAAGTTGGAACTTCTGGTTTGATATTTATTCTCATAATTTTCTGTCTCTTTTGTGGCTACTTTCTGGACTATTTCCTCTACTTGATCTTTTAATTCTAGTTCTGATTTTTTGTAATCATGTTACCAAAAAAAAAAAAAAATCAGTCTTTCTTAGTGACTTAGTGAAAAGGAACAGTTGTTCCTTTTTCATAATGAGCTATTTTTATTTTTATGTATACAATATGTCTCTTAAGTTTACTGAAGACCCTATTTAAAGTTTTAAAAGTCCTTTTGAGTTCTCTCTCTGAACTGTTATTTTGTCCACAGCTTTTAGAGCCCGAATGTTCAGATCCTTCTGAAATTCTTGCATCACAATCTTAATCTCCAGTGTGATGCTGTTGGGAGGTGGGGTGGGTGGTGATTAGTGGGGGAGGGTGGAGCCCTCATGATAGGAGTCACACCCTCATAAAAGAGACCTCACAGAGCTCACTTTCTGCCATTTGAGGACACAACAGAGAAGACTACCACCTACAACCCAGAAGAGGATCCTCATTAGAACCCAACCAAACTGGTACCCTGATCTTGGACATCCAACCTCAGGAACTGTGAAGAAAGAAATTTCTGTTGTTTATAAGTCACCCTGTCTATAGTATTTTGTATTAGCTGCCTGAACTATGACAACATTCATTTTCCCTATTTCTTTCTCTCAGTCCCCTTTATGCCAAAGACTTCCTTCAGCTATCTGGTGAGCCTGGGCTATTCAGTAGCATTTAATCAGAGGTCCTGACAAGTTGATTGGGAATTTGCTTAGTGGGCAACATAGCCCTCAGTGAGTGGTAGGCTTTGCATTAGGGTGATTCAGAAGGAAGACATCCATTGTGTCCTCTTTCCCACCAGACCTCAGGGAAACCCTTGAAATCCCAGTGCCCTTATCTTCAAGGAACCTACTGGGGCTGAACCTAACATACTTAATTTATCTTACTTCCTAGTCACCATTCAAAGTATTAGCTTATTTTGCCCAATATCCCCTTGTCTGGATATCCTTCCTATCAACATACACATGTGATTAAAGCTCTCCTCCAGCATTTCCATCTTGGCAAAGACATCACCAGTAACTCACCCCAGAAGCAACAGAAACATCTCTAACAGTTTTCTCCCCTCAAAACACCCCACCATCCTCCCATACATGCACTTGTGCACAGTGTACATCTAACCCCCTTCTTCAATTCACAATCTTGTTCTTTCTGTCTCCTAAATGTGTTTGGAATTCATCCATCCATTTCTCATCATCTCCACTGCACTGTTTTGTGATTTTCATCTGTATCAACCGAGTCTTCTAAGTGGCTGTCTCATCCACTCTATGCATCCATTCTCATGTAGCAGCCATAGTGACTTTTACAAACAACTAATCTGCTCAGGTCTTGTTTCCTTTGTGATCAATGTCAAAATATTTGGCACTGATGGGCTACCAGATCTTGCAGAGTTAGTTCTTGTAAACTTCCTCTCTGCCTAACAAGCTGCTGGGCTTCTTACTGCCTCTGATCTCATGGCCTCATGCCCAGAGTCTTCCCCCTTTCTATTCTAGGGACTGAAATTGTTCATTCTATCTCCTCACCTACCAGAACTCCCTACTTATGCTTTAGATCCACACTGTGGTCACCAGTCACCACACTGTGGCTCTTAGGGAAGGAGGCAGAGAGTAAAGGCTAAAAACCAGGCCTAGGCCCTAGACAGACAGAGAGCTGCCTATGAAGGTGACCTATGACCTTAGACCTGTCATCTCCTTGAAAACCACCATGTCATGATCAATGGGGGAGGTCATCTTCTAGGAGTTCATCTTCTATACAACTTCTGAGCTTTGGGACTACACATAGATTAGAGAGCTATGATTATTACACAAGCTTAGAGAGATGAGGACACAATAAGGACCAGCTGGAAGCCAAGGCTGCCGTGTCTATGTGTCCAAGTGGCCCACCCCACCTTGGATTTTACCTACAGTAACCGTACCTGCCCTGTATGGAGTCAAGGAAGCACTGTATATAACAGCTGTTGGTCTCCTCATTAAATGAAAGAACCGTGGAGGCAGTGTGTCTGCCGAGGATCATTTTAGAGAATCCAGTAGTCCTTGTATTACACTAAACCCTATGATGTCTTGTGAGTTTGACCAAATATAAACCTATGACTATCCCAGGTAGCATTAGAAGACACTTCCCTCATTTTACAGACAGGGTTATACCCTCTGTTCAATCTCTCTCAGTATCTATATGTCTCTCTTAAAACATTCATCACACTTTCAAGGAGTAAAACACACTTTCTCTCCTTCCTGTGAGATGCCAGATTCAAGAGAGAAGTGATCTCTAGTTCATATTTGCATTCTTTGGGCCTAGCACAGGGTTTGGCATGCTCTCAGCCTTTGATACATATTTGTTATTGAGGAACAAAGTTTTAGCCTATTTTATCAGAGTGACTTGCATATTATCTTGATTTGAAATGTACTCATTAAATCACTCTGAAATGAATTTCTCGCCACAGAGAGCACTGATACTCTGGAAGAAAAAAGAGTGTCCCTAAAGGGCCAGAGAGCTATGAACCACTGGGGTGAATGTGTATGAACATACATATACAACTGTTTATGAAATTAGAGGCAGTGGTGATCAACAAATGATCACATTTTCAGTAGATTTTTTCAGTTATAAATTCAACATGACTTGGGGAGAAAGCTGCTCTAAACACTTGGAAACAATTATTAAAATATTAATTATAATTATATCATTTTATTATTAATTTTTAAATTAATTTATTGATTTTTAAATTGATTGATTTTATTATTAACACTTATAATAATGAATTATTAATAACTTAATAATGCATGTGTAAACTTGCCTAAATACTGTTTGCCTAATCAGTACTGTTTGCCTACTGCCATCACTGCTCCAAAAGTCATTAGATGAAGACTGTCTGCCACATTACCCCAAAAAAGGTCCACCAATGCTGTACTTGGGAGAAAAATGGAGATATGAACTTCTTACCTGTTACCCATCCAGGTACCACACATTCTGAATTCAGAGGAAGTTTTCTTTTCAAAACAATTTTCTGAGAAGGAAAGAATCATAAATTCAGATTTAAAAAAAAAAAAAAACCTGAAGGGAAAGAGAATAGCAAATATGCCAGATTTGGTTGAAACAAATGGTTTGGAATCCTCAGAAATGATCAAAGTGGATGGCCAGAGAGGAACCAGAGCTTAAGCCCTGAGGAAGGAGCAAGAGAAAAGGAGGGTAAGGAGGAAGGTAGAAGGAGGAGGAGGAGGAAGCAGTGACACCACCATGCCCCTGAGGCCTCTCAGTGCATAAAACTGAACCTGAGATCATGCCCGGGGGAAGTTGGACACAGACTCAGCCCATGAGAAGTGCATAAACCAAGACAATCATGGAGAGAGAGAGGTTAGCCACATGAGATCCAGGACACATGAAATTGCTATAGGATTGACCTCAGTATGGAGAGGATGCAGCAGAAAAAAAGTGATATTATTGGAGAAAATACCCAAGGAGGAGGGCTGGGAAGTTGCTGGACAAATCCAGGCACTCTGAAGACTTCTGCAAAACATGACAAAGAATTGCGCAGATCCACAGGGGAAGGGATAGGAGCTGGTATCACTTATGTGGCTGTGGCTGCAGGCTTTGCCTTCTCCATGGAAACCCAAAGAACAAAGCAGTTCTCTAAGAAACACATGTGCCCACATGAGAACTCTGGATGGATGAAGTCATCCTTGCTCCTAAGAGACTCTGTAATGCAGATCTATAGACAGTATGAGCGATGACAATAAAAGTTAACCGTGCACAGACCAAGGTGTGAAAGGTGGAATATTTACCATCAAGGTTACTGATATTCTCACAGTCCTTATGGATACATCTCTGGTTCAGACTTCCCTTGAAGAGCTGCTGACCTACCAGGGCGAAGATGCTGAGGCAAAAGAGAGTCAGAATCATCACATCAACAAGCTTCTTCACAGAGCGCAGCAAGGCCCCAACAATGACCTTCAGACCTGGGGAGGAGAAAGACCAGTGTGGGGACAAGTGCCCACTCACACACACAGCAGACACACGGGAGGGAACAGCCAGGGCCTCAAACGTCACCCGGCTGCAGGCTAGAATCAGAAACTGGCCTAGCTGAGGATTCTGATGCCATGGGTTCTGGTTCCAACTCTGCCTGAGAAGCTGCATGGCACTGAGTAGTCCACCAGTCTAGCTCAGCCTTTCCATCCTGCCTGGTGTCTGCCACAGGGTTGCTCTGAAGAGTTAGTGAGAAGACTCTGAGTAGAAACATATCATACAGACAACTTGATTACACTTGTGCAGACACCTCACAGCTGGGGATTCCATGTAGCACCAAGACCAAAAGGAGGCTCCCCTAGAGGAGACAGACCTGTATTTAACATTCAAGGTATGCAAGGTGCCATAAGACAGTGCTAAATTGGGGGGCAGGGAGCTAGAAGGAGGATCTTTGTCTGGAACAAGAAAATGAGAATATTCTGGGGGGGAAAAACTCATATTATTACTTAAAATAGTTTTATTTTTTAATTCAAGAAATATTTACTAAGCACCTATTGTGTCCATGGCACACTGCTAAGCTACCAAGTTACAACATAAGAAAGACATAACCTTGTGGTACAATGGTAAATGTTTAAAATCAGCTTTCTGGGGGTGCCGGGGTGCTGCAGTCAGTTAAGCATCCGACTCTTGATTTCTGCTCAGGTTATGATCTCAGGGTCATGAGATCAAGCCCTATGTCAGGCTCTGCACTCAGCACAGAGTCTGCTTGGGATTCTCTCTCTCTAACCCGCTGCTCCTTCTGCCCCCCCAACAGCGCGCTCTCTCTCTCTCTCAAATAAATAAGTCCTTTAAAGATTAAAAAAAAAACAAAAACGCTTTCTCTGTCGGGGAGGAGCGTGTGTGCAGGGAAAGTCCCATCTATAGCATTTACAGACTTCTTTGCTGAATTTTGTAGTGCAGATCCCTTTTCTTCCTCCACAGAGTCCTCTCAGCATGCTGGCTTCAACCTAAACTACACAACATCACTGGATGCAGAGCTGAAAAGGAACATGCACAACCTGCTGCTGAGGCACCAAAACAAGTCAGCCCCAGTACACCACTGAGTCAGGGGCTCTGCTCTCAGAGTAGCTGGAGAGTTAAACAACCAGACAAAACTTAAACAATTTGTGAGATGACACAAAGTGGCAACATTTCAAATAATCGGTATAAACCATGACTGGTAGACTTAAGAACAGAAAGGGACACCAAATGGAAGGCCAAACCTGCAGCAAATGAGCCTTCCATGAAGTGTGATGCCACACAAGGAGAAGGCTTCTGGACAAGCTGGAGCATTCAATCTGGTTCATATTCACAGCCCATCCTTAGCTTCATCTTGATTCACAGAACACCTTCCTTACATGGCTTCCAGGATCTACATTTCCCTCTTACTTTCTGGTGGCTCCTGCTCATCCTCTTTGCTGGTTTCTTCCCTTCTCCCCTCACCTTTAAGGTGGTAGTGACCTTGGCCCTCTTCTGTTTTTCATCTAGGCTCACTCTCTTGGTGATCTCATCAGATTTCATGGCTCCAAGTATCCTCTATAAGCTCATTATTTCCAAAATGGTATCTCCAGCCCAAGCTGCTGTCTGGAACTCCAGACCTGTAGACCTCATTACCTACTTGATACTTCTATTTGATGTTTCATAGCCATCTCAAACAGAACACATCCAAAGCTAACTTCTCATGCAACCTCCAGACCTGCTCCTCTCACAGAGGAGCTATATATCTGTATATCAGCTGTATATCTCACATGGGTTTTTTTTTTTTTTTTTTTTTTTTTTTTTTTTTTAGTCCTATGTCTGAAGCTCAAAACTCACAAACAGAAGGAAAATACAGGAAAAGGTTCCTTCTCTGACTTTTGGGGGAAAACAAGCTTATTTTTAGTCTCCTGTAAAACTAGTTTCCTGATAAGACTCTGAAATGAAGATTTAATTATTTTTTAAAGAGATGTATATCTTCTGTCTTCCATAGTCAAGTTATCTGACTTCTTAGGAAATGCAGGTTACATTTTCTGTGTCAGTCTGCAATGACTCCATTTTTCTAGTCACTCAGACCAAAAACCTTGACTCATCCTTGACTCTTTTCTTTTGCTCACACCACACATACAGTCATCCCATCAGGAAATCCTATTGTTTCTACTTTGAAATTCATAGAGTCAGACCACTGTCTACCAACTCCTCCACCACCAACTGATTTAAGAGCACAACCATCTCTTTAACAGTGGTCTCTTGTGTCATTTTGGGTTCTTCTCTGAGAAGCAGATACTCTGGGACCAGAAGTGCAAGAGATCAGTTGGGTGACATGTCTGCAAAGAAAAAGGGAAAGCAAGTACAGCTGGCAGGGAAAACATCAGAGTATGACATGAGCTGACACCTGGGAAAGGAGAGTGGTAAGGAAGTAGGACTGGACAAGAAAAGCCTCCGACTAGAGTGCCACTGGGAGAGAGTCTTAACCAGGTTCGCTCCCAAGGAGCCCCTGAGCTTAAGCTTCAGGACTTTATCCTTAAGGAATGGGCCTTCACTAGTCCCCCTGACATGCAGGGAAAGTGTGATCTTGGCATGAACATGAATGCAGTTGTGAATCCAGAGATGTGGCAGCTGGGATCATCACTCAGCTATGCTCCCTACAGCAGGAGATGTGAGTGGCACATTTCCATGATGATCACCAAGCCTCTATCTCATCTTTCTGCTTCTACCTTCACTCCCCCACATTCTATTCTCCATACAACAGCCAGAGTAGTCCATCTAAAACCTGTCAGATTAATGGATAAAGAAGATGTGTACACACACACACACACACACACACACACACACACACACAGAGGAATATTAGCCATAAAAAAGAATGAGATATAGCCATTTGCAACAAAAACAATGAATAGACCTAGAGGGTATTAATGCTTAGTGAAATAAGTCAGACAGAGAAAGACAAATACTGTATGATTTCACTTACAAGTGGAATCTCAAAAACAAAACACATGAACAAACAAAACAAAATGGAAACTCATAAATACAGAGAACAAACTGGTGGTTCCCCGGGGTTTGGGAGGAGGGGGATGAGCAAAAGGGTGAAAGGGAGTGGGAGGCACAAGTTTCCGGTTTTGGAAGAAATAAGTCATGGGGACAAAAGGTACAGCATAGGGAATATAGTCAATGGTATTGTAATAGCATCATATGGTGACATATGGGAGCTATAGCTGTAGCGAGCACAGCATAATTTATAGAATTGTTGAATCACTATGTTGTACACCTGAAATTAATGTAACATTGTGTGTCACCTATACTTCCATAAAAACAAATCAAAACAAAAACCCCTGCCAGATCATGTGACCCCTCCGCTTGAAGTCCTCACGTGGCTCCCACTTATCTCAGAGCACAGCCCAAATCCTCCTAGTGGTTATGTGCCTCCCCTCCCCTATGCGATCCTTCCTCTACCACCTGGCCCCTCACTCTATCCTTTCTATTCCTCAGACTCTGCACTACTGGCTGTTGCTAGTGCGCAGAACACTCTTTCCCATGTATCTGCTTATGAAACTCTCTCACTGATTCCAAATCCACTCTCATCTCCCCCCGCCCAATGACCCCTATTTTGACTACTCTATTGAAAACTGCATCCTGCATCCCTGAATCCCTGTGACTTCCTGTAGCCCTCATATTGTTTACTTTTCCTTTTTATTTTTCCATGGCACGTTTCACTTCCTAAACAGGATAGCTAATGACCTCTTAATTACAGTTATTGCTTGGTGTCTCTCTCCCCACCCCAACTCAGAATGTAAACTCCATGAACACAGAGACCTCTGTCTGTTCGCTCACTTTATGGTATACCTCAAGCAGCTAGCACAGTGTCTAGACATATGCTCATATACACATTTGTTAAGTGATCAAATAAATGAGTAAAGCAGAATTTGTTTGCTTTTGGTTTATATGACATCTTGAGAAATTTTAAATATAAAAGAACATTCCTCCTGCTAAGAGGCAGTATTGAAAAATCAGAGTGATTTACCTGAAACCACTGAAATTGCTTTCAAAGCTCTGAACACTCGGAAGGTACGCAGGGATGACAGACCGAAGCTGTTTTTCCTGGATTCTGGTATGTATGTTGCAAACCTGTAAGACAAAGTACAGGAGAAGTCTGGGCCTACTCTCGGTCGTATAGCCATGCTGTATATCTCCACAAAGGCCACAAATAAACATGGTGGAATTGGGGGCCTCACCTTCCCAACCTCACCTTCATCACGGGGTCTGGTAATACCATTCTCTATTGCTGTGGACCACAGATTGCAGGCTGTGCTAAATGTTATATTTGGAGAGAGTTGAGGATTCCTTGAAATACTATGCAGTTGTGGATACATCCATTGATAACAAAAATCAATCAAAATACTTATTGACTACCAAGTTCCAGGTCCAGTGCACTTCCCTGAGGTCTCACTATGTGGCCAAGCCAAGAAGAAACCCAGGCAGTCTGACTCCAGAGCCCTCACCACTGCACTACACCACTTTTCAAGAGCCAGCAGTGCCCAATCATTGAATTTCAAGGGTAAAACTCTGATATTAATAGTATCTACTCCAAAGGGCTTTTGTGAATAATATTAAATAGGAAAACATATGCAAAGTGCTTAAAACAATGGCTGGCACAAACTAAGTAATGTTAGGTTTATTATTATTGTGCTGGCAAGGGGCCATTGCTCTTCTTGTTCTTTATTTTGCTGACTCCGTTTCACCACTCAGATGCCAAACTGATGTCCTTTCCTTCAGGAGGAACTTCAACTCTCACCTCATGTCATATACAATATACATAATAGTTAACTTAAAATGGACCATGGACTAAAATGTAAGAGCTAAATCTATAAAACTTCTAGGAGAAAATGGAAATTAAAAAAAAAAAAAAAAAAAAAAAAAAAAACTCCTTGAGAGCTTGCAGTAGCCAAAGATTTTTAAGACTCTGTAGTTCCTCCTACACGTTCTAACAGCCAAATATATGCCCAATTCCTGTCCTAGCACTCACCCTACCAGACTGTGACGGTTGTTAATTTTCTCTCTTCCCATCTGGACTGTGAGCTTCAAGAGGGTAAGAACCATGTCTGTTTGTTTTGTTTTATTTTCATTATCACAACCCCTGTATCTTGCACAGAACTTGGCCCATAATAGGCCAGTGTTTGGGAAGTGAATGGTTGAAAGAATGAGAGCATGAATGTGGCCTAGAAATGGATTCACACTGGAGGCCTCTGGCCAATCGTCCGCAGGGTGCTGTTCAGGGCCAATCAACACTGCACTCAGAACTCTTGGCCTTAATAGGACACAGTTACTCACATGGACCCACACTTCCTGGTGGAAGCCCAGGAGCTTCTTTCCCACCCCGAGTTTCCTTAATAAACAACTTTGACATTCTTACGCTGTTACAATGACAACGGAGTCCAGCCAGTTCCATGGATCTCGAAGAAAAGAAAACTCATCCAGAATTAAACCTCTTGCTAATATTTTTATCAAAGCTTCAAAAATATAAATCCCAGTGAAAACATACCTATAAAGCAAAGCATTCAGAACAAGAAGGAAGATGGTAAGTGGTGTGAACAGCAGAGAGCCCATTTGTCTTATCTAGCCTTTATGCAGTTTTTCCATTTCAATGTGACATTCAACATTCTGATTATCAGCAAACCACAGTTCAGTGTAGTAGGTTCCTTAAGGAAGTTCTAGTGGTTAGAATTTCTGAGAAACAGGCCCACAGATAAAATTGTAAAAGTGCTATTCAATGCCTAGCTCTACAGCCATATTCTTGAGAGTCGTTTTAGCCAATCTGGGACCTTAGGAATGGGTGTTGTCACTGTTATTTTGTCACTACTACTCTAGAGTTGTCACTGTGATGTACTGAAGGGGGTGACGGCAAAGGAACCATAAGTGACAAGGCTGAAAACGGGATCTTTCCATATCCTATATTCATAGGTCTGAAGACTTAATACTATTAAGATGTTTGTACTACTCAGTCATCTACAGATTCAGTGCAATCCCTATCAAAATCACAATGACATTCTTGGCAAAAATAAAAACATCCATCCTGAAATTCATGTGAAATTTCAAGGGACCCTGAATAGCCAAAACAATCTTGAAAAAGAAAAAGTTGGAGATCTCATACTTTCTTATATCAAAACTTATCACCAAGCAAAAGTAATATAAACAGTGTGTAGCTGGTATAAAGACAGACATATAGACCACTGGAATAGAACAGAAAGCCCAGAAATAAGCCCTAGCATATATAGTTAAATGATTTTCAAAAAAGATGCCAAGACTGTTCGGCAGGAAAAGGACAGTCTTTTCAACAAATGGTACTGGGAAAGCTCAACATCCTCATGCAAAAAAATAAAGTTGGACCCCTATCTTACAGCATGTACAAAAATTAATTCAAAATGGATTAAATATCTAAGGGCAAGAGCAGAAACTATACAACTTCTAGAAGAAAATACTTGCAAATCATATATCTGATGAGAGGTTAATACCCAGATATACAACTTAATAACAACAAAGAATTACACCATATACAAAAATAAACTTAAAATGGATTTAAAGACTTAAACGTAAGAACCAAAAGCATAAAACTCCTAGATGAAAACTTGGGCAGTAAGCTCTCTGACATTGGTCTTAGCAATATTTGTTTGGTTCTGTCTCTCCAGATAAGGACAACAAAAGTAAAAGTAAACAAATGGAGCTACATCAAAGTGAAAAGCTTTTGCACAGCAAAAGAAATCATCAACAAAATGAAAAAGGCAACCTATGAAGCAGAGATGATATCTGCAAATGCTATGTCCCAAAGCCCACACCAGATAACATCTAAATTATATTTTAAAAACTCCTACAACTCAATATCAAGCAAACAATCTTATTAAAAATGAGCAGAAGACCTGAATAGACATTTTCCTAGAGAAGATATACAGATGGTCAACAGGCACACGAAGAGACACTTAAGGTCACTAATAAGGAAGAAAATGCAAATCAAGACCACAGTGAGCTATCATCTCACACTTATCACAATAAACATTATCAAAAAGATAAGAAGCAAGTGTTGGCAAGGATGAGAGAAAAGGGAGTCCTTGTGCACGGTAGATAGGAATGTAAATTGGTTCAGCCACAAAGGAAAACAGTGTAGGGGTTCATTTAAAAATTAAAAATAGAAGTACTATATGATCCAGCAATTTCACTTCTGGGTATTTAACCAAACAAAATCAAAACACTAATTTGAAAAGACATACATACTGCTACGTTCAATGCAGCATTATTTACAGCTGCCAACATACGGAAGCAATCTAAATGCCCATCACCAGATAAACAGATAAAGATATGGTATATATACACAAGAGAATAGTACTCCACCTTAAAAAAAGAATGAAATCTTGCTATTCTTGGCAACTAAGATAGACCAGAGAGTATTATGCTAAGTAAAATTAGACAGAGAAAAACAAATACTGTATGATTTCACTTATATGTGGAATCTAAAAGGCAAAACAAACAAAACAAAATAGATGCCTAGAAACAGAGAACAAACTGATGGTTCCCAGAGGGGAGGAGAATGGGAGATGGGGGATGGATGAAATAGATGAAGGGAATTAAGAGGTGCAATCCTTAAGTTATAAAATAAAAAAGACATGGGAATGTAATGTACAGCATAGGGAATACAGTCAATAATATCGTAAAAATTTTGTATGGAACTAGACTTATTCAGCCTTAAAAAGGAAGGAACTCCTGACACATGCTACAATGTAGATAAACCTTGAAGTCATTCTGCTAAGGGAAATGAACCAGTCACAAAAAGATAAATACTGTATGATTCCACTTAAACGAGGTACCTAGCAGTCAAATACATTGCCAGGGACTGGAGGGGAGTTAGTGTTTAATAAGCACAGAGTTTCAGTTCTGCAAAATAGAAAGACTTCTGGAGATCGATGGTGGTAACTGGTTGCACAATTCTGTGAATATACTTAATATCACTGAAAAATGGCTAAGATGGTAAATTTTATGTAATATATATTTTACAGCAATTAAAAAGAAAAACCCATTTCTATTCTCTTCCCTGAGTCCTTCATCACGTTCTATCCTCTAATTTATTTCCCTTCTTCCCCTTTCTCCCTCAAAAACAAATAAAATAAGCAAATAAAAAACAACAACAAACCCGCACAATATTCCATCTCTCTTGTTATAAACGCAAGCTGTCAAAAATGCTGGTTCTGCAGAATAAAATATACAGTGGAAAAAAGACAGTCTCTTCAATAAATGGAGCTGGGAAAACTGGACAGCTATGTAGAAGAATGAAACTCGACCATTCTCTTACACCGTACGCAAAAAAAAAAAAACTCAAAATGGATAAAAGACCTCAACGTGAGACAGGAATCCATCAGAATCCTAGAGGAGAAATAGGCAGTAACCTCTTCAATATCAGCCACAGCAACTTCTTTCAAGATATTGTCTCCAAAGGCAAAGGAAACAAAACTGAAAATGAACTTTGGGGACTTCATCAAAATCAAAAGCTTCTGCACAGCAAAGGAAACAGTCAACAAAACAAAGAGGTAACCGACGGAATGGGAGAAGATATTTGCAAATGACAGTACAGACAAAAGGTTGATATCCAGGATCTATAATGAACTCCTCAAACTCAACACACACAAAACAGGCAATCATATCAAAAAAATGGGCAGAAGATATGAACAGACACTTCTCCAATGAAGACATACAAATGGCTATCAGACACATGAAAAAATGTTCATCATCACTAGCCATCAGGGAGATTCAAATGAAAACCACATTGAGATCTCACCTTACACCAGTCAGAATGGCCAAAATTAGCAAGACAGGAAGCAACATGTGTTGGAGGGGATGTGGAGAAAGGGGAACCCTCTTACACTGTTGGTGGGAATGCAAGTTGGTACAGCCTCTTTGGAGAACAGTGTGGAGATTCCTCAAGAAATTAAAAATAGAGCTTCCCTATGACCCTGCAATTGCACGCCTGGGTATTTACCCCAAAGATACAGATCTAGTGAAAAGAAGGGCCATCTGTACCCCAATGTTTATAGCAGCAATGGCCACGGTCGCCAAACTGTGGAAAGAACCAAGATGCCCTTCAATGGACAAATGGATAAGGAAGATGTGGTCCATATACACTGGAGTATTATGCCTCCATCAGAAAGGATGAATACCCAACTTTTGTAGCAACATGGACGGGACTGGAAGAGATTCTGCTGAGTGAAATAAGTCAAGCAGAGAGAGTCAATTATCATATGGTTTCACTTATTTGTGGAGCATAACAAATAGCATGGAGGACAAGGGGAGATGGAGAGGAGAAGGGAGTTGAGAGATATTGGAAGGGGACGTGAACCATGAGAGACTATGGACTCTGAAAAACAATCTGAGGGTTTTGAAGGGGTGAGGGGTGGGAGGTTGGGGGAACCAGGTGGTGGGTATTGGAGAGGGCACGGATTGCATAGAGCACTGGGTGTGGTGCAAAAACAATGAATACTGTTACACTAAAAATAAATTTTTTTTTAAAAGTGAGAGAAAAATTAAAAATTTTTTTTAAAAATGCAGATGTAGTGAAAAGAAGGGCCATCTGTACCCCAATGTTTATAGCAGCAATGGCCACGGTTGCCAAACTATGGGAAGAACCACGATGCCCTTCAACGGACGAATGGATAAGGAAGATGTGGTCCATATACACTATGGAGTATTATGCCTCCATCAGAAAGGATGAATACCCAACTTTTGTAGCAACATGGACGGGACTGGAAGAGATTCTGCTGAGTGAAATAAGTCAAGCAGAGAGAGTCAATTATCATATGGTTTCACTTATTTGTGGAGCATAACAAATAGCATGGAGGACATGGGGAGATAGAGAGGAGAAGGAAGTTGGGAGAAATTGGAAGGGGAGGTGAACCATGAGAGACTATGGACTCTGAAAAACAATCTGAGGGGTTTGAAGTGGTGGGGGGGTGGGAGGTCAGGGTACCAGGTGGTGGGTATTATAGAGGGCACGGATTGCATGGAGCACTGGGTGTGGTGCAAAAATAATCAATACTGTTATGCTGAAAATAAATAAATGAAAAAAAATAAAAAATAAAGAATAAATTAAATATATATAATATATTTTAAGGTATTATATTTATATATAAAATATGAATATAAATATAACATAAATACATAATATAAATATACTTATGCATTTATATATAAATTATATATTATTATATATAGTGTATATTATATATTTATTATAATTATAAAGTTACATAAATTATATAAATATATATATTTATATATAAACATATAAACATTAATATATAATATAAATATAAATAATATATTTAAAAATATTTAAAAATATATATATAATATATATTTAACTAGAAATTTATTTGTGGGGACAGTTTACTTAGGCCTTCTTAATTCTAGGTTATGACAATGAGTTATGTTTTGCTTCACAGACAGCATGACCTGATTTGTAGAAAAGAAAAGATAAGTATATATTAAAGTAATTGATTTTTTGAAGAAAAAAAAATGCTGGTTCTGCGCGCGCGTGTGCACACACACACACACACACACAGGCTTCCCTTTAGGGACAGAAACAATTCAAACAATCTAAACAATCTATCATTTCACAGTAAAAGAAATGGATCTTTTCTGATAGAATACCCAGCCACTGTCAGTCCACAAGGCTAAAGAACTGAGGTCTTGGGAACTTGAAAAATCCAAATCTAAGAGGAGAAATAGTTGTGAGTGGCTCTCTGCTTCGGTTTTGTTTGTTTGTTTTTTTAAGCTGATCACCTTTTAGGTGACAAATGAACACAGAAGATTAAATCATATCTGCCCTGAAATACCATTATTAAACCTGAGGTATAATTTACAAAATGAAGGGTATTTTTTGGAAAAAGGCTGTAATTGCAGATTTGTGGGATTTTGCAAGTCTCCTTCTAGATCTCAGACCATTGAGGAAACAGCCTCTGACTGCCATTTCTGCCTTCCACCTCCCATCCCCTCCCATTCTCTCTTTTCCAGCAGAAGCCTGGCCAATAGAGGGACAGGCAGACCAACATGACATATGATAGGGAGTAAAGCCATGCCCACCACCAGGAACAGGGCTTGGGAACTCCGTGATAGGGAAATCCCAAACCACCAGGCAAATAAGGCCCTCTGGAGTGTGTCACTGTCAGTTCAAGCATGGTTAGGGTATCCAGTCAGGGCCATGAGTGGTGTCCAGATAGGTTAACACCATGACCTATCCTAGGGCACTTTGGCATTCATTCTCTGAGAACTATTAGCTTGGAA
This sequence comes from Mustela lutreola, assembly GCF_030435805.1. NCBI lineage: Eukaryota > Metazoa > Chordata > Mammalia > Carnivora > Mustelidae > Mustela > Mustela lutreola. The sequence goes on along the minus strand of NC_081291.1, from coordinate 65,806,006 downwards.
TCAATTTCCCATTTAAAAGTTTTCTAACCAAAGGACACTGACAAAACTAAGGTAACTCTCCCCGCCATGGGCCTAACAACTCAGTTACATGCCTTCTTTTATAAAACCATTATCAACAGCCTTCTCCAACTCCTACTTTCATGAATCCATTGCTAGTCCCTATGCCACCAGGGGACAGCAGCAGCTTCCCTTCAGCCTAGATGTTCATATGTTTTAGTAGTGAAAATGGTCTTTGAGCAGATTAGCATCCAATTGGGCCACTGCTTTCCATCAACAGAAAAAGAAGACTCATTGTATCTCACCAGAAGAAATGCTAGCAGGGCAGACCACTTCTATGGAAGCATTCCCCATTCCTGGATCTGCCTCCTCCAAAGATCTCACTTGGTTGACTACGAAGGTTTCCAGAGACACTGCAGTAAACAAGGAGCAGCAGCCCCTGCACTACCAGTTAGCTCCTCACATGGAATAGCCAACTCTCTATAGGTGAGACCATTTCCCCAGCAATATTGTCAGGATGGTTCCTATTCTCAGGGGTGTCCATGCCCCTTGCTCCAAGGCACAGCCCTGAACTCACTGGCCTTAACTAAATCCCAAGTTTACTTAGCAACAGAGAAGAAGCAATCACTAAAAAGTAATGCAAAGGAAAAGCTAAAATAAAACAAAAAGGAAAGCTAAAACAAAAACAAAAAAAACAGCAGAGAATTAAAATGAAATATTACATGTACCTGATTAACAAAAAAAAAAAAAAAAAGGCAGGAATGAAAGAACAAGAGAAGCACAAAGGAACAAAAAACAAATGAGATCAACAGAAAACTGATAGAAAAACAGCAGACCTGAATTCAAGCATATTCATAATTATATTAAATGCAAATGAAATAAATGTTCCATCAAAAGGCAGAGATTGAAAAATATGCTGCATAATAAACAAGAACCAACTATTAGCACAAAAGATACACTATAACTACAAAAACACTAAAATACAAAAATACAGTACACTATTAATACAAAAAAGGGTTGAGAGTAAAAGGATGAAAAAAGACATGCCATGCAAACAATGAGCATAAGAAAGCTGGAGTAGCTATAGTAATCTCAGACAAAACAAATACTTAAAGGAATGCTACTAGAGATAAAGAAAGACATTTCATAATGATAAAAGATTGCACATATTAGGAAGATATAATAACCATAAATCTGTATGTGCCTAATAATAGTGTTGCAAAAAACACGAGGCAAAACTTACCAAAAAGAAAAGGATAATAGACAAATTCACAATCATAGATGGAGATTTGAAACCTCTCCTCAGTAATTCATAGAAGTACTAATAGAAATGGTAAAAAGATAAAATCTAAATGACACTATCAACCACCCTAACTGACCATCTTCAGAATATCATATCATACAACTGTAGAATCCACATTCTTTCAAATCCATGTGAAAAATTTCCCAGGGTAGAACCATAAAATAAATTTCTCCTAATTTCAAAAGGTTGAAATCTTACAGAGTATATTCTCTACAACCGAATTAAATTGGAAGTTGTCAATGATAAGACAACTAGAAAAATATAAAATATTTGGAAATTTAAAAAACCACACTTCTGAATAACGTATGGGACAAAGAAGAAATCATAAGAAGAAGTAGGGAATATGTTTAAGCAATGAATAAAATAAAAACACAGGGTATCAATATCTTTGGGATGAAGCTTTAGCAGTACCTGGGTGGAAATTTATAGCTTTATACAATTGTACAAGGAAAGAAGAACGATCTCAAACCAACCAAGTTTCTACTTTAAGAAGCTAGAAATGGAAAAGCAAATTAAACTCAAAAGCAATTAAATTCAAAGTAAACTGAAGGATGAAATTAATAAAGACTTTGAAACCTTCATATGTTGCCGGCAGAATTACAAAACAGTGCAGCCGCCTTGGAAAAGTTTGGCAGTTTATTATTACTCATTTACTCACCATATAACACACAGCAATTTTACTCCTAGGTATTTATCCAGGGGAAATGCAAACATACAGCCACAAAAAGACTTTTATACAGAAATATTCATAGCAAGTTTGTTCATAATAACCAAAAATAGAAACAACCCACATGTGAATGGGAAAACAAATTGTGGTATACCCATACAAAGGAATACAACTCGACAACAAAGAGGGGGAAAGCTAGTGATATAAACAAGAGCACGGATGCACCTCAAAACATGCTAAGTGGAAGAAGCCAGACATGAAAGTATGATATCATAGATACCATATGAGTCCATTATATGAAATTCTAGAAAGGCAAGGCTAGCCTAGAGTGACAGAAAGCAGATCAAGCCTAGCGTTAGGAGTTGGGGTTAGGGGACTTACTGCCAAGAAGCATGAGGAAACTTTTACGGTGTCTGGAATGTACTGTAATGTTGATTGTGGTGGTTTCTATCACATAATTAAATATGTGATCAAAATAAGAGATCTCTTATTATTCTGTCAATTTCTTATTTAATATATTCCTGAAAAACTAAAGCAGTAAATATGTTAAATTAGAAAAACCAAGACAACATATAAGAGAATATTTATTAAAATACAGTACTCTCTGAGTTGAAAAATTAACTTATATGACTGAATAGCCAACTAAAAATTACAAAAAGTAAATATTTTAGTTATACAAAAACTCACCAAAATGCACCTGGGTAAAAGCAAAAATGATACATGGTCAAAGATGGGAATACCCAATTCACAAACTAAAACAAAAGAGTCCAACCCAACCAGAAATTAAGGAAATGTAAATATTTTCAACTTTATAAATTAATAACTTTTCCAAATTTTTTGGAAACTATTTTGCCACCATATATTTTTCAAGCATTAAAATGTAACTTTTAATCCAGCAAGCCCATTTCTAACACTCTGTCTTAAGAAAATAGTAATTTTTTAAAAAGTAGCTATATGCAAAAATGTTGCTTGTTCCAATATTTATAGTAGTAAAATGCTAGAAGTTAATTATGGTTTATTCACCTGGTAAAATATTATATAACCATAAAAGTAGATTCCTATAAAGACTATGTAAACCCAAGGAAAACCACTTAAAAGCTAGACATAAAATTTGTATGTGTGCTGTTTATTATTTTAAAATGTCTTTAAAAAACAAAATAAAAATATGTATACCAAACTAAAATGGGCTCTGCCAGCATTTGTGCTGGGGAAGTGGGATTATGGGTGAGTTTGTCTTTATATATCTGAACTCTGATGTAATCACAAGTCTTTTAGGTGAATTTTTTTAAAACCTTAGGACAGACAAGCGCAGGACAAACACTTACTCAGCACTGTCGGCATTACTGCTTTCCTTACTGTAGGTGGTGGCCATGAACACACAGTTGATGATGACGGTGCAGATGATGAACATGCTAAACAATGTGACTGCTGTTCGTTAAGGCAGATACACTACAGGGTGGCACATGTCATCAATCACAGTGAAGGCTGTGGGCATACCTCCAGGTCTCCTTTCCACAGGTGCACCTGTCTGCTTACTGTGAGTGTTGGCAAAGAACAACTTATAGCTGTCCCTTCCCCTGAAGAACTGTCCTCAGCCAAATGGCAGCCTCCTCACCTGGAGGGCTATAGCTCCCTTCCTCATGTCTGATGGCCTGAGACATAGAAAAGCTCGCCCCTTGCTTCCAGGGGAGCAGCTCTGTGATTTATTTAGTGCTCCAGAGCTCCTGGCAGGCTCAAGCTGATGTGGGATCAGCTGAGACCCCATCCTCACTAGCCTTCACTTTCTGCTCCATCCTGTTTCCCTCTTTCCTTCTCCAGAGAGCACTCTGCAACTGAATCACTTAAATAAAAATCTCCATCTCGGGCTCTGCTTCTAGAGAATCCAACCTGAATAGTTACCCCTTCCCATTCCCCAGTACTTCATTATGTCTAGCACTCTTGTCTCCCAGTCTAAAACTGTCTGGTGTCCCCACTACCTGCTGCCCATATTGGCAGTGCTGACTGTCTTTACTCTTTAACACTGAGGATGGAATCTCAAAGTCTTAAGAGTTCAGGGATTCATTTAAATGGGTGAGGTGGGCAGATGCGGGGTCACAGAGAGGGGCTGAGATGGGGTGAAGCAGAGCTTGCACAACTCCTCTGAAAGAGGCAGTGCTTCCTCACAACACTGATTTTTGCCAGGTAGGAAGGCAGGCCTAGTCTTCATAGAGGTTCCATCTTCAAAAGATGCTGCAAATCTGGACTTTTAGCATTATAGAGTGTCTCCAGAAAGTTTTAAACACTGTGTAGGTCCAGCACAACACACTGAGCAGCTAAATACAGAGCAAAGGCTAATAGTTTGCAACCTTTGTTTGGGTCTCAACTTAGATGTTCCTTTCTCCAGAAAGTCATCCTGGATGCCTCCAAAGCACTACTACTCCTCCCAAACTGCCCATCTCACTAACGAAATTGCCTGCCTTTAAGGCCCATCTCCTTCTGAGGTCATAGGATCCTAGTGCAGGGCCAAGTCTTGTTCACACATAGCAGTAGCAGAGGCCCTGCCACACAGCAGTAGGCCCTCAGCCAGAATTTGTTTCAAGAACAAGCTACTTCCACTCAACAAGCATGTGAACAATCTGGGGCTCTTGCACTTTTAACATGACCTGGACTTAGTAAAAGATGCAATGAAAAGATATGAATGGACCGAGATTTTGATGGCTAAACTTCGGATTGGATTGAAAGGCCCAAAAATGAACAAGGCACGCTTGGCACTGAAGCGGTAGATTGTTCTCTTTTTGTTCAACACCATAAATGTCTGCAAAAACAAAAAAAACACAACAAGAATTACATGCAGTAACAAAACAATATTTATCATGATTTCATTTAGAGAAAATTTAGTGGAACCACAGATTGAGGTGTGGCTTGGCTCATTATGACCCTGACAGTTTCTGATGGCAGTGCTGTTATTCTGAAGCCCGAGGTACTTTCTGACCAGTCTACACTGGGACTCTGGACACCAACAGATGCACCACGTGGCCTAGGTCTCACTCAGAATCCCAAGATAAGTACTGGGCTGTGGACGGTTTACCTAGTGTAATACTCTGGAGGCTCCAGAAATGGAACATATACACCCTGCAGAAAAACATGGGCAGAGGCTAGTAACCAGGACAAGCAAAATCCTTCATTTCATACTCCATGGTATGTATCTATGGAGATAAGAACTAGAAGGAACTTGGAGAGATGGAAGTAGTATTGAACATTCATATTCAGCAGATTATTTTAAATTATTTTGATTATAAATGAAAACTTCATAACAAACCTTAGAATAGTCAAGGACCTAGAGAGCCCATATTGTTGTACCTGAGCTGTTCTATATGAGATAGTCTGTAAGTCAATTCTAACCTTGAGGATCATCAACAAAAGTCATCAAGGTTCCCAGACTTGCTCTCCCATTCTCCTTACAGACATTCAGGCAAATCCACCTATGGTTCCCAACTGGTGGGAAAGGCCCTACAGAAGGCATCTGGAAATGCATGTGGGTGTTTCTGATTGTCTGTCACAATTACTGGAGGCCCTACTGACCTTTACTGGGTAGGTCCATGGATGCCAAACCCAGGACAGATCTGCTAAATGGTATGCTGTCCCATCCAAAATGCCCACTGGGATCCACTGAAGAATACCATAATTGCACCCATTTCTTCCTACCATGTCTTCCTGGGATTTGGGAATGAAGCAGCCTCCAGACAACAATCCATCACTCAGAGGCTCCTAACGTCAACTCCCAGACCTCTTCTTTCCATTAAGCCATAATCTGGCTGTCTCCTTATATGTCCCTAAAGTTATTAGTTACAAAAGTCTTCACAGAATGAGGATTGTCCCTGTTTCCCCATATCTCTGCTCCTTTAAGATTTGCAAAAGTACTACTTGACATGTAATCCAGTATGTTCTTATGCAGAAAAGATAAGCCTTGTCACCCAGGCTCAATATAGCAGGGTGGATGCTGCCTTGGCTGAGGTACCAGAACTTCAGTCACTGCCAACCATCAACCACCCTTCGTTGAGTTGCTGGAACTTACTTGTCTGCTGGCCATCTGGCTGCAAGAAAAAATGGAGTAGGATATTTTCTGTTGCCTCTACAACAAAAGGAAATGGGCCACAGAGTTCTCTGAAAGTTATGAGCTCAGGAGCCCAAGACCCACTTTAGGGATTCTGGGCCCTTCCTTTGAATAGAAAGATAATTTCAGGGCAGAAAGCAAACCTCTCCCTGAGGTGGGTCACCCCAGATTAATAGGTGGCATGATATGGCTCTGTCTCTGTGTCCCTTGATATTTATTAATGCCATCTCTGACTGTTTTAAATATTTCAACTAATGGTGTATTTAACTATACTTGTCAGGGTTTAAATTATTAAAATGATAGGTACCAGCTCCTTCTGTCTGCTTACTGACCCCACCCCTGTCTCTGTAGCTCTTCAAAATGGAAATTTCTAAAGATAGGAAGTAGCGTTAGACTACAGAAGGAGCCCTTGGGTTTGAGTCACAACTCCATCCCTTACTGGTTGTTTGGCCTGGCCTAATCCACTGCCCCCTCTAGTCGTTATCTCCCTCATCTGCGAGGTGGAGTGCTAACTTTCACGTATATCTCACATGACTTCTGAGAGTACCAGCCAGCCATATGGAGTCATGGGTATGCAAAGTTCTAAAGAAGTATCATGTCTTCTGATTTAAAGCAGGAGCCCAAGCTGAGAAGGAATCTATCCTCTCAGGACTGTCTACAGCACACCAAGCTGCTGCCTGCTCCAGTCTTGAGGCAGAAGACCTCCAACAGTTAACCCATACTTAACAACTCTGCCTCCAAGAAGACTCTGGAGTTCTGGGGCATAAGAAGGAGAAATACTGGACTGTTTCTGTTCCCTCATCTCTCATCCCCCTTCTTGATTTTCCAACTCACACCCCATTTTCCTCTATATACACAGTTCCCATTTGGCCTAGTAACCCTAGGTCTGTCCCAATATAAGGACATACCAGGCAACATTTCTCTGGAGAGATAAATTTCTTATGATTGCCAGCATAAAATGGTTTCAGTGTCTCATATTTCTAGGACTTCTCCCCAAATTTCCTTCCTCTCTGAACTCAGTCTGGTGAGGTAGATTTTCCATTCTCTGCTGGGTGATATGATAATGGTAAGGTCTTCTGAGCTTTTCTTGAAAGGAGAGGACTGTTCTCACTGCCCCAGTCTTTCAAACAGCCATCAGAACAACCCAGAGCTCACATTTTCTCACTCAGGAGTCCCTTTAATGAACTTTTACTAGAATATCCCTATAAGAACTACATTCAGGTAAGTTAAACAGCAAGCCTATCACATATTGACATGGATTTACATAAAATTCTCCATATGCCCACATGCACCCGAAAGTTTATAGCAGTCATGTCCACAATAGCCAAGCTACAGAAAAAACCTAGATGTCCATCAACAGATGAATGGATAAAGAAGATGTGGTATATATATACAATGGAATACTATGCAACCATCAAAAGAAATGAAGTCTTGCCATTTGTGACGATGTGGATGGAACTAGAGGGTATTATGCTTAAAGAAATATGTCAATCGGAGAAAGACAATTATCATATGCTCTCCTTGATAATGAGGAAGTTGAGAGGCAATGTGGGGAGTTTAGAGGGTAGGAAAAGAATAAATGAAACAAGATGGGATCAGGAGGGAGACAAACCATAAGGAACTCTTAATCTCACAAAACAAACTGAGGGTTGCTGGGGGGTGAGGGGTAGGGAGAGGGTGGTGGGGTTATGGATATTGTGGAAGGAATGTGCTATGGTGAGTGCTGTGAAGTGTTAAACCTGGCGATTCACAGACCCGTAACCCTGGGGCTAATAATACATTATATGTTAATAAAGGGTACTTACAATAAAAAAAAAAGTCAGCATCACCATCAAAATTCATTTGCTAAATACCTAAAATTTGTGATGTTTTGTTGATGATTTATAAATAAGAATATATGGAAGAGATTCCAGTCTCCTAAGACTTTATAAATTAGCATAAATGTATTGACTTAAAATAAGATGTAAGACAATAAAGATAATAAAATAAGACAATAAAATAAAATAAAATAAATAAGATGAAATAAAATAAAATACAATAAAAAAAGATAAGATAACAAGAGAGCAGGCATATTTATGGCAGTAGCACTTTGCTCATTTACTGTTGTCAATAAAATGCAGGTAATTGTGAAAAAAAATTTTCCATATGCCCAGTTGACTGCCATATTCTTGGACTTCATTTATTCTATTATGTGTCATGTTGGTCTGTGGCTCAGGCCTTGAAAAATCTCATTTAGTAGCCTAAAAAGCCTATAGTTGAGAAGTTTGATGAGGAAAACTCTTACTGCTGAAATGGACATTTTTGGACAGTGATATTCATCTTTCATCTAGGAATAATGCTTTACAGTTTATAAAGTACTTCCATATCATACCCATGTTATAGGAAGCAGACATGATCCCCATTTTACAGATCAGAAAAATAAGGCTTAGTGAAGTGGCTTATCTGAAGTCAAAAAGCCAATCACTTAAATGGCCTACACCCAATTTTTCTGTTAGTCCAGTCCTCTTTCTGACACCATTTTTTCCCTCTGTTTTCCTTTTAAGCTTCCTGCTGCTTCTAGTCTTCCTCCTCTTTGCCAAGATATACAATACAGAAAGAAAATGAGAACTGAAAAAGGTTTTCAGCAGTACAAAGGCATCAACAAGTGGTGATAGCAAAGGAGAAAGACAGACATCCCTGTAAGCTCCAAGATCAGTGTTTGGAGAGTCTTGTAACTGTCATTATAACTGCATGGTTAGAACACCCCAGACCCCCAGTCAACTACCTTATGATTTCTGTAGAATGGGTCCAAGTCTTCCAGAGGCCTTGCTATCAGCTCATGGGGAATGTCACCATAGAGTTTGGGCAACTTCCTGGAGACCTTTAGGTCAAGCTGAGGCCGAGGCTGGGGTTCTAAGGTTGTCTGGTCTTTGCACTTCTTTTTCTCCTTTTGGATGGCGATCCTCTTCTCAATTGTAGCCAGGGTGTCAGAAGTGAAGGGACGGAAATTCCGCTCATCTGGAAAGATCACTGGGTAGCACCTGTCATCCATCTTCATCCTCAAGAGAGAGATAAGTGGTAGGTCCTTAGAGAGCTCTGGAAGGTAGAAACCACACAGCCTGTCCTGGAATTCCACTTTCTAAGGATGTTTTCAATGGGCAGCTATAAGAATTAAGTGAAGTGAGGGGACTTGGGAGTTCACTGGCTGTGGAGCAGGTCAGAAGAGGTGACAACCATTGTCGATATAGCAGGGATTTGGGCACAGGGAAGACCAAAACAGGCCATCATTCCCGGAGGACCTGGATGTAAGTGGCAAGTTAAGTTCAGGAACAATGGGCAGAAGAAGCCCAGTCTCTAAAACTCCCCTTTCTCTCATAAACATATATGATTGAATTGGTATAAATGAAGTGGAAATATAAAGAGATTCTACTGTATTTGGTTCTAGTGCTCACGAAAGACATTTGAGTCAGGGATGAATTCCTCTGCAGTCAACAGCATATGAAAGTTAGGTGATCCTAGAAAATAGATGAACCTTGAGCAAGACAGTAATACCGAACCTGCCAAACTACTAAAGTTGGACCTGCAGATGGTGGCTCAGTGGCCGCAGTGTGAACAGGAGCAGAAAGGATAGGGAATTAAGTGGGACATAGATATGAGTTGCAAAATCAAAACTATAAGTGCACGTGTCTTCTCACTGGTCAGCAAAGGTCTTAAAATGTGGTGGAATGGAAACAAAAAGGCTACGAACACAGGCACAAACATTTACACTAACACTTATGATTCTAAGCCAACTCTCTTACTTCCGAAACCCTGATCTGGCAGAAATGAGACCCCAAGAAAGCAGCAAGGATTTGCCAAAACTAACAGGGTCATTCTGCCATGGGATAATAGCTGTATTGGCCCCTATCCCTGACAGTCCCTTCTATAAAGACTTCCTCTACAACCTGAAGTTTAAAAGTAGGCTCTGAGAAAATGCAGTAGTGCTCAGGTTAAATGCCTTCACTGCCCATGCCAAGCACACTATTCCTTTCTTATATACCTGAATGTCAATCTAATATTGATTTCCAAGGCACTCCAGAGAATTACAGTGGGTAATCCAACATAGCATTGGTTTGTTCATTCAGCAACCATATGCTCAGTGTCTGTTCTAAGAACATGGCTAGGCACTAATGGAGAAGAAACAACAGCCCCTCCTCCTGGTCCTACAAATTATGCTGCCCGGGTGTAGTAGTGGTGAAGACAGATAAAAGATAGGAAATTACAATAGAGTAAGACAGATGTTAATATAGGGAGAGGTAGAGGGTGCTATGTTTGTGCATGGGTTAGGTGTCTAACCGATCCCGGGGAATCAGGGATGATATGCCAAAGCTTTAATGTCCCAGTTGAGACCTAAAGGTGATGTAAGACACAGACAAGAAAAAAGAAGGACATTAGAATGTCGTAGGAGAAACAAACAGCATGTACAGGGACCCATGGGTGAAAAAGAACATGGTGCCTGTCAACAGGTTCTGTCTGCCTGGGATGGAGATTTTGTGGAATGGAATTGTCAGATAAAGTCCCAGTCAGCATTAAGAGAGCATGTGGGGCCGTATAATACTTAGTAAATATCATGGTTTTCACCCCGAGGGTAATGGAGAGTTGCTAAAGAGTGTGTGGTGGTCGTCGTTGTTACAGAGGAGTAACACTATCAGGTTTTTTAAAAAAAATATCTCTCTTACTGATGAGAATGGATAGGACTTAGTACCGGGGGCTAAAGGAGGTGAGGAGCTGGAACTGAAGAGAATGTTCCAACAATCACAACCACTAAGGATGACGGAATGGAGTGGGTGGATCTGAAAGTCACTTAAGAAATACCCTTGATCAGTGATTTATGGGGAGGGAGAGATTTGAGGGACAGGAAGGAGCTGAGGTTCCTGCCTTGGGCAGCTGGGTCAGCACAGTGCCACCCATTCAGACAGAGAGTACTATGGAAGGAAGAAGCTTTGGGGAAAAGAGGGAATTTAAAACAGATGGAATTGAAGCTGTTTCTCTCCACCTGCAAGTGGAGAGAATGAGGAGGCATTTGAACACAGAGCAATCATAGCTTACACACATTAGCCTTTGAAAAAAGCATGTAAGAAAAAAAAATCAAATTCTCTTGAAAATTCCTCAGGAAGGCACTAAACTGAAGAAGCATCCCACCTATGTGGTCAACAAGGTGAATATGGACAATTTTTCTTCTGGTGCCAGACTAGTCACCTTTTCTTCAGTTAACCCACAGATTGGTTGAATTGTGTTTAAGGGCCATGATAAAGGCAATGTATATGTCTTTAAACATACTAAGAGTAATTTGAAGCCCACAGTGTGGGTATATATCATATATCAACTGAAATGACATAGGGAATCTAGATTCACTGTATTCTGTTCTATTCATTCAAGGTCAATGATGGATGTTCCTGGATGTTCCTGGATGATGGAATTGGCCACACTACTTAGATTACTCTCTCTTTCTTCCCACCCCTCCATTCCCCCTCCCTTCCATTCCACTCCCCTTTCTCTCATAAACATATATGATTGAATTGGTATAAATGAAGTGGAAATATAAAGAGATTCTACTGTATTTAGTTCTAGTGCTCACGAAAGACATTTGAGTCAGGGATGAATTCCTCTGCAGTCAACAGCATATGAAAGTTAGGTGATCCTAGAAGATAGATGAGCCTTGAAAGACCCTGGATGGCATAAACTAGACCTTATGCTAAGTGATAGCAAGGAATGTAGTGCAGCGTTTCTTAAAGAAGAAACTGGACACTCTGACCCCGTTACTCTGAAGCTGGGAATATTTTACTCAATTTCTAGTAGAAAAGAGGCTTGATGGAAATAAGTAACACAAAATAAAATTGAGACTCCTACAAAGTGTGCACATTAAAATTTGTTATAGATGCTGAAATAACTAAAGAACTACATGTTAAAGTTGACACTGGAAACTATAAAAATTGACCCGGAAATAAGAGGACTTTATAATAAATAAATAAATAAATAAATAATATCAACTTAAGTAAATCTGATGAAATAAAATGACGTGCAGTAAAATTTTCTTAATAACTGAAAAAACTGATGAAAGAATCAAATATCTTTAATAAATGCAGACTCAAAAATGGACTATAGAAATATAGGCTATGCATGCAAAATTAAATTAATAAAATTTAATATGGTGTAACTGATAAAATTTAGAATGATTCAAGTCTTCATTGTGAAACTTATACCTCAAATACTTGATTCTGAAAATTTTTCTTACAGAAAATAGATTGCATTGCATGGAAAATTGGTTGAAGAATCAAATTGGCTGAATACAATTCTTTTCCAAGCTTCACTAATAATCAAGTATGATGGCAAATTTTTCAGACACTGAATGATTCTTTACAAAAAAATCATTTGAGTATATGCTCCCAAACAATGAAAAGAGAATCCAAAAAATGGAGGATGCTTGAAATCCAAAACATGGGGCACCTAACCCAAGCACACAATAAAAAAATTCCAGGGTGACTGGAAAAATCAATTGATCCAACTAGAATTAGGAATCAGAGCCCTGTGCCATTTGAGATATCACCTTACACCAGTTAGAATGGCCAAAATTAGCAAGACAGGAAACAACATGTGTTGGAAGGGATGTGGAAAAAGGGGAACCCTCTTCCACTGTTGGTGGGAATGCAAGTTGGTGCAGCCTCTTTGGAGAACAGTGTGGAGATTCCTCAAGAAATTAAAAATAGAGCTTCCCTATGACCCTGCAATTGCACTCCTGGGTATTTACCCCAAAGATACAGATGTCGTGAAAAGAAGGGCCATCTGTACCCCAATGTTTATGCCACGGTGGCCAAACAGTGGAAGGAACCAAGATGCACTTCAACGGACGAATGGATAAGGAAGATGTGGTCCATATACACTATGGAGTATTATGCCTCCATCAGAAAGGATGAATACCCAACTTTTGTAGCAACATGGACGGGACTGGAAGAGATTCTGCTGAGTGAAATAAGTCAAGCAGAGAGAGTCAATTATCATATGGTTTCACTTATTTGTGGAGCATAACAAATAGCATGGAGGACAAGGGGAGATGGAGAGGAGAAGGGAGTTGAGGGATATTGGAAGGGGAGGTGAACCATGAGAGACTATGGACTCTGAAAAACAATCTGAGGGGTTTTAAGTGGTGGGGGGGAGGTTGGGGGAACCAGGTGGTGGGTATTAGAGAGGGCACAGATTGCATGGAGCACTGGGTGTGGTACAAAAACAATGAATACTGTTATGCTGAAAATAAATAAAAAATAAATTTTAAAAAAATAATAAAAAAAAAAAGAAAAAGAAAAAAAAACACCATCCCAGCCCTCAAGGTTCTTACAACGTGGGAATTTAGGTGAGTCAAGGATAGAGGATGAAACCATACAGTGAGTGTGGCTGCACTAGGGAGAAATTTAGTTGCTGTGGGAACCCAGAGGACACAGTGGTTAATGAAGAATCAGAAATCATTGAGCTGGGAGGACAATGGGAGATGTGCACATGTGTGAAAACACTGAGGGCAGCAAGGGTTTTTGTTTCTTATTTATGACTCTACCAGTCATTATAAAATTTGCATAACTTCACTGTGCTACACATCAGCAGTTTGCCCACCAGACCTTTCCCTATCCTCTTCTCTCTGCTCAGAGCCTGTGCAACTGATTCACATGGGCCCCTTAGTGGGATCCCTGGACTCTGGCTTCTGGCTAGCTTTGGCTGATGGGAGGCACCAGCAAGAGACCCAGAGAATAGAGGAGGGTGAAGTCCGGTTTTTCCTCCCCACCCTTCCACCCAATGGCGGTCATGTACCACAGCTCCTTCCATGTGACCCATCCACAGGGCTCTCCCTGGTTCTGTAAAACCTCCCTTCCTGGGCCCCTTCAAATGTAGATCTAATGATACCCTGTTCTCACCATACCTAAAAACTGCACCCTCATTGGTTCCTCTTCCTGAACTCTGCCTCCATTTAAAAAATATCCCTTTAATAAAATAGCCTCAAAATGCCCAGTTTAAATGTGCCATCTGTTTCCTGCCAGGGCCCTGGCTGATGGAATCATCCATTAAATAAAATTTAGAAAACAAGAAAAGGAAATGATCACCCACAAACAAAAGCCACCTAGCATATGCACGTTTTTTAACATTTTGGTATATTTCTTTCTGGCAATCTTTATGTCCATATATTTAGTAGCTGACATTGTCATGCATATGCAATTTGCCTTGATAAACTTTTCAATTAATGTGGTATTACAAACATTTTTACAGTGATAGCAATCATTTAATGGCTTCTATCCTGTTTCAGGTAAAATTTTAAGTGTGTTAACGTTACATTATCTCATTTAATCCTCAGAACAATCTCATGGAGAAAAAGAACAATGTCATGAGATAAATATTATCTGTTGGGGGTTTCTGAAAGGGAATAGTCATCTAGAATGAAGGGGAACTATTTGTGTCCTTCTTTTAATAGGCAGGGGTTTTAACCTTAGGTCTTCTTAGACTACTGTTTCTCTCCAATTTTCTCTGTCAGTAAGAAGCCAAACTGGACAACCTGATCCTCACACTTTACCCTAACCAGCAGGGGAAGTCACTGGGGAAGCCACCAGAGGTTTGCAACTACACGACCAAAACATTTCGATGTGGCTTTGGTATACTCAATCTGAAACTCTGCACTGAGATTAATAAGAGCTCTAAACTATGGGCTAAGCACTGGGTCAAATGCTTTAAGTAGATTATCTCTCATAATCTCTCTTAACTTCCCAGGAGATCTACAAGGTAGATGTTGGTATATCATCCACATTCTACAGAAGAGAACAGGAGACCTCAGAGAAATTGAGATACTTGCCTATGATCACATAAGGACATGCTAGAGAAACTCAGTCCCAAGTAATCACCACCATATAATCCACCTACCTGCCTAGTTCTTCGTACTCCAAGCTAAGACACCTCAAGGAGGTGAGAGAAGGGAGTCAGGAGAAGAAAGCCACACAGCTTGCAGCTGGGCTGGGCGGGGTCTATGACACCCTCACTGTGTGATGTGCTTCCCAGGACATCAGCCTCACTGCCACCTTTGAATTCACCTGTCACTCCCACATGCATTCCACCGCCCCACCATGACACCTTCCCATACACCCAACCCAGACAGCCCAATGGTAATGTACCCTACAAGATGGCCCTTTGTCCATTTGGGGTGGTTGTCTAAACAACAAGATCTTAACTTTGGTGACACAGAAGCAGGTCCATCAATGCGGCTCACAAAAAATAACATCCCATAAGAAAATCAGAAAACAAATGAACATGAACAGACTTCGACACTACTGATCTCAATCCAAAATCAATCCCAGATTGATTAGCTCTTCAGAAAAAAAAATTTTAAGTATACATTAATTTCTGATTAAATTAATTGGGCACAAAGAACTCAGAAACTATTTGGAAGATTTGCATGATAGTCTCAGGACTTGAACATATCTTCTCTAGAAAAACCCAATTCCTGACATGAAGGCCAGTGTTGTAAGCACTTACTAGGCGGGTAGCTGTCTCCTGTCCCCATGGCCTCAGGCCTTCTCAGAGCACTTGAAAGGAGGAGAAACACCTCCATGGACCCGGTAACCTGAGCCATGCATCTTGTACCTGGTTCCTGACTCTGATTTGAGCAGGAAATGATTACAAAAGGCCTGTACCCCATCCTGATGGAAAAAACACAGCAAGTTCCACAGTGACAAGTCTAGCCTTGAAAGCACAGAAGAATAGGGCTGCCCCAGCCCAGAGGACTTACCTGCCTTGGTTAGGTGGCTCCAGACACGCAGCCCCAGTGGTACCTCCCAAAGCTCTCCACGCAAGTCTCTCAGAGTCTGAGCTGCTCCTGGCAGTTGGAGGCCTTCTGGGAGGGGCGGCTCGGAAGCTGGGTGGAGAGCGTGAGGAAGGCAAATGGGAACACGGCCAAAGTGATTTTAAAGAATCGTGTAGGAAACCCTGTAACCGGAGAAGTGACTGAGATGGTACTTACATTTATACTTTGGAAGCATCTGCCTTTAATCAGCGCTTAATCTAACTCTGCAGAAAGCATCATTAATAAAGAAACAGGTTGTTTCTTTTCTTTGACCTCATCCAAGTGGGTGAGAGAACTGCAAAGAGTCCATCTGAAAAGCCATGCTGGGCTTCTCCAAGCAGTGTAGCCTGCAGGCCATCTAAACCAGGCACTCTGGGGTTTTGCCCCCCAGGACTTACTAAGGCCCACAATGTGAAATTGTTCATAAGGTACCCAGTCAGCTGCTCCTTCTTTCTTTTTTCTTTGCCACCAACACTTGGGGTCCCCACTTAGGAAAACACATGCTTGCCTATGTGGTTGTCATAAAGGACACCAAGAAAATCCCTTGGCCTCCAAAGCAACTCCAGAAATGTATCTGTCCTCAAACCCCAAACTCCCCCGCGTTAGCTTTTTGTTTTACTAATTCTCAAGGACAGCTTGGATCTCTTTGTAAAGTGTCACACCATAAGCTATTTTCAGCCACTGTCACCTTCCAAAGGCTAGCTGACAGCCAACAGGGATAAACAATTCAAGATGGGTGTTTACATGGGGGCAGGAGGTAGGAAGTAGGTGTTTAAAGGAATGTTGGAGTAGAATTACAGGCAGATTTGGGTCCTGCCAGAAGTGGCACTGAACACTTGTCAAAAGAACTGGGCATAAATCCCAGCTCTACCAGTAAAGCTGCATGGTATTGGATAAAGCACTGAATTTCTCTGAATCTTAATTTTATTTGTATAAAATGGGATAATTCTTTCAAACCTCCTTAGTCTTAAGAAGCAAATGTGATGATAGCTATACTGCAAACACTGGATGTAAGTATCTTCCTTTTTAAGAGGGAAAAGGCCTGGGTTTTTTTATCCCCCAACTGACTCAACACCTAGATCCCACACAGAAAAACTGAAATCACAGACATGGGATTAGTACCAGGCTTGGCACAATGTATATGCCCTCACTTTTTAAAGCAGTGATGATCAGAAATTCTAACCCTCTCTGATTTCAGAGTGATTCTCAGAATAACAGAAGGCCAAAGAAGAGGAGAAGTACTTAGAGTTAATAAATAAGCATTTTTATATGGATAAAAACGTGTGGCAAGAGGTAAAGGAGGCCTCTAAATCCATTATCTTAAAAGGTCCTGGCCTTTTTAAATATAAACTCTTTGCAAATATTATTTTCCTAAGCTATTAAGTCATTTTCTGACTTCCCACTCTGAAGTTTCAGAGAACATCCTAGCTTCATCTTCAAGGTGAATGCAAATGATTCCAAATGTAAGGGCTTCTAAAGAGTAACATACAAACACAGGCCAGCCGAACAGTGTGGGGTTTGCATTCAGGACTTTCCCCAGACTCACTCCTTCGCTGGAGAACTTGGGGAAGGCAAATATGCATTTGAAAGCTGGAGCAGATAAGCAAAATAAGTCAATCAGAGAAAGACCAGTACTGTAAGATCTCACTGATATGAGGAATTTGAGAAGCCCAGCTTGGGTGGTGGAGGAAGAGAGGGAGAAATGAAACAATATGGGACCAGGGAGCCATAAGAGACTCTTAATCTCAGGAATCAAACTGAGGTTGCTGGAAGGGAGGGGAATGGGAGGGATAAGGTGGCTGGGTGATGGACACTGGGGAGGGTATGCACTATGGTGAGTGCTATGAATTGTGTAAGACTGATGATTCACAGACCTGTACCCCTGAAGCAAATAATACATTATTTGTTAATTTAAAGAAAGAAAAAAGAAAGCTGGAGCAGAATCCCTGTGTTGAGTCCTCATAGTAAGAAGATGTTAATATCAGCACAGGGTCAGGATGCCCCACATTTGCTTTCTTGGACCCATTCAGCATTGTCACCTCTCTTGGCCACCATCAGTGGCCAAATCAGAATCATCAGCTTTAACTGCAGCCATCCATCCATCTGTTTATTTAGCAAAGATGACATTGAACCTCCACTATTCTGAATATCTGAAAATACGAAAACAAGACCTGAGTCCTTAAGGAGCATGCCATCTGCTGCATGAGAAAGAAAAATGTACAAAGAACTATAAGCAAGAAAGACAACATCAAGAAGCTGCAAGCAAGATGCAAAAAGAGGTCTCCACAGAAGGAATCCGGGAGCAACTCATTTTGGGAAAGCTTCCAAGAAGAGGTAGGATTTGAGCTGAGACAATGAATGAGAACTCAATATGCAGAGAAAGTAGGGATGGACTTTCCAGGAAAAGCCGGAACAAGGACACACAGGCCTGGAAGGACAGGACATGTGTAGAGAATCTCAAGTGGTTCTATGAGGATGGAGAGGTGACAAGGAGAGGGACACTAGGGAAAAGGAAATTTTGCATGGCCTTGCATACCATTTGAAAACCACTGAGTTTGAACTTGAACTTGTATTGAGTCACAGGCCTGGCACTGGCAAAATCTTAAGCTTCTGATAACCTATAACCACCAAAATCTTCTGTTTCCCTGATGTGCACCCCATTGGTATCTCACTGACAATAAGACATCCATGCAAGTAAACAATGTTCATGGATAATGCTGAGGATAGTGACATGCACCACAGCAGGTGTGGCAGTGAAAGTGGATGGAGCATTTATGGGAAAATTTGTGGGGAGCAAACTAACCAAGGGGAACTAATTGGCTGTGACTGATTTAGCTGAAGTCAGAGGTGATCTGAGGAAATGTAGCAGTGGTACCAAAAACAGCTGTTCTACTCAGAAACCTAAAAGCTGGTTCTTGTATATTCTGCCTTCACCTAATGCCACAGGGTCAGCCAAAGGCTTGCACATACATGTAGAGACTGGACAAAGGTTTCAATGTCCAGCTCCTGAGGTCTCTTGCAACACAAGAGTGAAGACTGCTTCATCTTCTAACTTCCACAATTCATTTCTGGCTCCTGCATTTAGTATTTAGTTCACTGTGCTTCTACTTTCTGATATGTATGCTGATATGATGTGTATTTCTGGTATGTGGTATTGAGGGGTCTTTTAGTTGCAAGTAACAAAATCCTAAGCACAGTATGCAGTATAAGCAGAAAAGAGACTTTATTGACAAGGATCACAGGTGTCACATAGAATCCAAGGAAGAAATGCTGTGAACCCTCATGGATAGAACCAAAAACTGAAGACCTATAGGAAACTCAGAAAGCTCCATCTCTCTTCATCTCCTGTTTCTACTGCTATTCCTCAGCCTCTAACGCTCCACTTTTCTACTATACACTAGCTTTCTGTGGTCCTAGTGGACCTATGTGTTTAAATGCAAAGACTTTTATTCTGGGACACAAAAATCCCTGAGGAAGACCTGAATCATCCCACTTGGCTCCAGCACCTGACTCTGAACCATCAACAGAGGTCAGGGAGCTGGAGGTCAGGCAGCTCTCACTGCCAAGCTGAGAATGGATCCAGGAGAAGCAGCTCCTAAAGAACCCCCAAATGGGAACAGCACCAACATCACAATGTTTTAAGAATTAAATGAGGCAATTTGTATGAACTTCTCTTTGTACACTCTTAAATATTAAACAAAGATACAACTTTATGGATCTTTGGAAACCAAAAAGACCCGGACACCAATCCTACGTTGTTGTGCCACCTAAAAGCCATGAGCTCTCTTTTTAAAATGTCTCTAAATCTTGGTTTCTTCTTCCAGAAATGGCACTGATAACACCTACTGTCCACAGCATTCATGAGGTTTAAATGATCGGGGGATTACACCACTTTGTGAACTGTAAAGCACAAGCTAAAATAAATGTAGGTGGTTGTGGTAAGAGTCAGTGTTCACACACGTGGCTGACTGCTAACTACAGTGCCCTTACCACCCCACCCCCACAGACACAAGTACCCACGTTCCAAATTCTTGATATCCACCACAGCCCCTCCCGTATTTAAGCTACAGTGGATTGCTAACTTGTCTGCATAGGAGGGAGAGGGGACTAGGTGGAGGAAGGAAGGGAGGGAGGCCGAGAACTAGGCAGGCAGACAGGCATGCCGCCAGCCTGAGGCTGGGATAGGTGGCCAAGTCTATATGCAAGCCCAGTGAAGGGACTGGCTGGAAGTCAAAAAGGATATAATTAACTTAAGAATCACAATAAACTTGTAGCCACACTTAATAGGCTTCAAATATTTTCTCAATTTACCCTGGCTTCATTCTTCTCTGTTTGCCCTTGGTGAGGAGGAAGGGAAGGGAAAAAGGCAAGGAAAAAAAAATCTTAAAGGGACAGCACTCCCAACACGTAAACAAGAGGAACAGGTCGAGGCTCTGAGCACTCAGGGGCCTGCCTGACATTAGACCTCTGTGCATTCACTCCTCAGAGAACACAGAGAGGAAGAGAGTTGAGCTGTAGGGACAGGAAGAAATACATCTGACCTATGAAGCTGCCTTGCCTGACCACCCATTCCAGCCCCCCTCCTCAACTCTCCTCTCCAGTAGCTCTTAATACCCTAGAGGCTGAAAGGTGGTCTTGGGGCTGCAGCTGAGTGTGCTTTGAAGAATTCGGAAAGGTTTGCCTCATGATGCCCTAGTTGTTTTGTCATTTCAGCTTTTTCTGTGCTTTTTCCTGACTGAGCAGAAAATGTATGTTGGTATTTCTGGAGCAAATGTAAAGCCATCTGGAAATGAATTCACAATGTGTATAGAAGAGAAACAAGGTTTTCTGAGGTTCAAGTTCAGAAACAGAGGGACTGGGTGTCACAGGAGGTATCGGAAGGATCCTCCTCTTCAGCTGCATCTTGGATAAGTGCTTCACACAGAAACCAAACATGACGATACTCAGCTCTCTTCGAAATCCGGGGCACAGTAGCTCCTCCGGCTACCTCCATAAAAGGTGGCCTTACCAAAACCTCTGGAACACTTGAGCCTGTGGCCATCAGTGGCTATCGGAAGAATGTATCCTTTTATCTGTGGCACAGAGGTTAGCTGTCTGCCCCTCGGCTGTCTCCTGGACCCACTCCTGCTGTCCCTTGCTTTTGGCCTGGGGAAATCTCTCTTGGCCTTCCCCAGCCCCACTGGGCCCTCAATTCTTTTCATTCACTTTAATTTCCTACCTCTTTCCTCTCAAGAATGAGGCATATTTCTTTCCATGACTTGAGTTTAACAGTTTGAACGATATTCCCTACTTTTTTAAAATGCATGCCCTTGGGTCTCATCTGCCATCTCAAGCAATTTATCTGAGTATTCCCTTCAAATAAATATATGTTCTCTGCAAAAGAAATTTTAGTAAGAAGCATGTCTCCACCTCATTGGACTGCCATAATTTGGAACTAAAAGTAATACTGTCTTACTTTGTTTGCTGTCAATTTTACATTTAATTTTAGAAATTAAAATGGATACCAGAAATCTCAATTAATTTTTTGATGACTTATTTTTAAGGCAGCTTAGTCTTAAAAGACACCATATACAGGTTCCTAGATGCCTGGAGAGTCAGACCATTGGAGTCCCTCTGCAGCTTTTCCCCCTCTGCTCCTCTCTACTCTTGAATTATCTATGCCCTGAACAGTCCAACTTGTCATCATCTAAACCCCTTAGGGCCAGTGAGATCACTCCCCCATAACACCCAGCATGAATTTTTTTCTTAGACAGGGTCAGGTCAGTCGGCAGTAGGCGCACCCTGATGATGGGACCTTCAGTGAACTCCCAGAGCCCTGGTACCTTGCTCAAGAGAAAAGCCCATATGGGTCTCCTTCAGGTCGTCTGAAGGCCTAGGCTTCCCTACCTCCACACCCTTAGACACATCTTCTACTGTCAGGGAGCCCAACAGACCTCAACAGAAGACAAAGCTGCTACCAGGGTCCCTGTGGGGTCCGAGGGTCTCACAGTCTCAGTGACTCAAAGCTACAGCCCTGTTACCCCAAATTTCTTATTACCACCCCAGGCCCAAATCCAGAGCACAAGTGTCTGATGAGGATCCCTGGGAGCCCAGGTATGCATTCATACTCACTCATACATAGAGCGAGAGAGAGAGAAAGAAAGAGAGAGAGGAAACCCAGCAGAAAAGAGACGTGAAAGTAAATAAGACCCAGAAAACATAAAGTTTCCCTGGGGCCACTACCTGACTTCTTCTGTAAGCTTGGGCTCCCCATACCCTAAACACCATGAGGCTAAGAAAGGGAGGCTCACAGACCTGGTGATCCCAAAGAGGAGACAAAGCAAAAGCAGGCAGACAAATGGCCACCCTGGGTGATGCTGGCCTACTCTCAAGTTATTTGGAGGCTCATGCCCAAATCCACACCATGCTCCTGCTAGGACCCTTCACAGATTGGCCTATCCCTTATGTCCTTCCTGAATCCACACCAACATTTAGAACTCAGCTGAAGCCTCTCCTCTAGGGAGCTTTTCTCACAGCAAGGTCTTACTTTGGTGACATCGACTGTCCCCCACTTCCTCCTCTGCCCATTTCATTTCATGTTCGATGAGCCTCATCACCCCATTTAGGTTGCAGACTGGTCCAGGGCAAAGACTGTGTCCTCTTCCCTTGCATCAAGCAGCACCCAGCCTGGAGTTCATGGTCATAAATTAACATTCAAGCTCCCTATTAAATGGAATGAAGGAAGCTAGATGAGAGACGGCTCAGCTGCTTCCAGAAAGACACTTGTGCTTCAGAGCTCGAGGAAAGCAGGAGGAGGGCGGGAGAGAGGGAGAGAGAGGGAGGGAAAGGCTCACTAAAAGCTTATGAAATACACAGAAGAGCTGAGCACCAGAACAAAGACTCATTTAAAAGGGCAAAGGAAACACTAGATGGCTGTTAATGGTGAACTGAATATGATAAATTATTGCTTAAATCACTTGGTTTCACTCCTTGTTATTATGCACAGTTAATTGGAGAGAACAAAGCACTGTGCCTGGCTGAACAGGATGGGAGGTGGCAGCAGTCTCAGGCTTGTAGCCTCTCCAGGACCACAAACCCATCATACAGGGATGACAAGCATGGGGCCAACCGCAATCCCTAGCCCCCTGCAGTGGACCTGTCCCATTATCCACAATCTGCTCCCCTACAGGCTGTAGCTGTCTACAGCCAAGTGTCCTAAAGGAGAGAGAGTCAGAGAGATGGTATGAGAGTCAGGAGGTCACCTTATGATCCCTTAGTATCTAAACACCAAACTTGCCCCCATAGAACCCCACTCAGATATCTCTCACCCTAAAGAAAGCCAGGTAGCCTCAATAACAGATTTAATCTCTGTTCAAAAACTTAGATTTTGACAGTTTTTTTCCTTATGCTTCTGTTCTATTCAGTATACATATATAACCTAAGTTCCTACTAAATTATAAAGGACTTAGTGGGGGAGAGGGTTAAGGAGACCCAGAAAAGAGTAAGACACAGCTTCTTCCTTTACTCAGTTGAGAGAACCGACATTGAACTTGTGGGCTGCACAGAAAAAAATAAAAATAAAAAATCTTTCTAACACTTAGTTTAGTTTAAGACAAATCATCTGTTAGAGTCTGGGATTTTATTAATAATCCTGTGGCCAAAGGGCGAAGAAGCAGGGAAAGCGAGCCTGATAACATCAGCAAAGAAAGAAATTTAGAAATATTAGAACTGTTAAAGACTGGAATTTCACACATAATGTTTACACGACAATTAATTAGCAAGGCTTGGAGAGTTATAGTTACTTGATATGGAAGACAACATTCAAATGTTGAAGTCTACATGTCTACAAGATAGTTTAACAAATACTACCAAGAGACATTTTTATGGTTACAGAAATAGAAAAAGAAGGTTATAAGATATAACACCAAGTATAAGTTTGAAGACCATATCCTTTTTCCTAAGCACAAATTTAAATTTATATTTAATCTTAGGTTTAAAGACTATTCTCAACCTACAGTTTTATCACAAGGAAAAGTTTTTAATTGCTATACTCCTTTCATTAAGTTTTTGTGTAAATAAATGTTATCTCAGGAGAAAAAACTTGTTCACAAGACTATTAATTAGAGGCTTACAGGCTCTTCTTAGAGTCAGGAGTCAGTATAGGGAAAAAAAGTGATTTTATATATATATAAAATAACTTTTTTCCCTATACATATATATATGTATATATATATACATATATATATATATATATATATATATATTTACATATACTACACACACATACATCTCAAAATTCAAATGCTAACAAAGAACAGAATACGGGATAATGGCTTTTGTATTAGAAAATGTGAGCTTAAAGACCCTGGAGCAACATTTCCAACAGTATAGAGAGTTAGATACCTTGAAAATTTTGTGCAGTTGAAACAACTAATATACCAGATAAAATGGTAAGAGATGAAAAATTAGGAGCACCTTGGTGTCTCAGTCAGTTAAGCAACAAACTCTTGAGCACAGCTTGAGTCATGATCTCAGGGTCATGAGACTGAGCCCCACATCAGGCTCCACACTGAGCACAGAGCCTGCTTAAGATTCTGTCTTCCTGATTCTCCCCCACTCTCACTCTCTCTCTTAAAAAAAATAAAATAAGGGGAAAACAAATAAAATAAGGGACGCCTGGGTGGCTCAGTCAGTTAAGTGGCTGCCTTCGGCTCAGGTCATATTGCCAGGGTCCTGAGATCAAATCCCACATTGGGCCCCTTGCCTAGCAGGAAGCCTGCTTCTTCCTCCGCCCTTCCTCTGCCTGCCACTCCCCGCTGCCTGAGCGCATACACATGCACGCTCACTCTCTGACAAAGTCTTTTAATTAATAAACAAATAAATAAAATATGGAAAATTAAAATGTTTAAAAAGCTCTAAGGACTCTACAGATAGACAAAACAGAGACCCTTGAATGGAAAAGTATTGGAACCACCTTTTCTCTAAAGGATCTCTGACAAGCCTTAGGGACCTTATGTTTCCAATACATGTCTTCACGGGGTGTGGGTCAGGCCAGAAAGCCTAGGGCCCATCTAAAGTGGGATATCTAAGAGTAGTCCACTGTGTAAGGTAGGAGCATCAAAGGGTTTATGTCCATAATGCAAGGTGAACAAGAAATAAAATCTGCCTATAGAAGGAGACTGGCAGAAGTAAACACAAATCCTTTCTGAAGAAGTTGCACTGTGATCCAGGACCGTAAAAAATTCCCACAATAATGTTTTAATAGCAGGGATGCCTGGGTGGCTCAGTTGGTTAAGCAGCTGCCTTCGGCTCAGGTCATGATCCCAGCATCTTGGGATCGAGTCCTGCATCAGGCTCCTTGCTCGGCAGGGAGCCTGCTTCTCCCTCTGCCTCTGCCTGCCATTCTGGCTTCCTGTGCGCTCTCTCTCTCTCTCTCTGACAAATAAATAAACAAAATCTTTTAAAAATAAATAAATAAAAATTAAAAAAAAAAAAAAACTTAGCAGTCCACAATCAAAATCACAAAACACACAAGGAAGTAAGTCATCATGAGTGAGAATGAGTCAAAGTAATAGACAACATAAAAATTTTAGTTTCTAGAATTATCTTACAGAAAAGTTAGGTATTAATAAAGAAGCTTAAAAATATGAGGGAACAAGAGACTATAAACAATGATCTTTGCAAATTTTAAAATGAATCAAAAAGAATATCTAAAAGATAAAATATTTAGTAACTACAATTAGAAACGCAATACAGAAATAAAGCAGCAGATTAGACATATATGAAGAGAAAAAATTTAAAACTAGAAGATAAATATAAGGAAATTAGACCAAAGTGCAGCCCAGGATACAAAATTAGTAAGACAAGTTAGGTGACATGGAAGATAGATTAAGCCCAATTAACATAAGTTCAAATTGAAGTTTCATAAGGAAATAATAGAATTAAGAAAAGAACATTCAGGGGTGCCTGGGTGGCTGAGTGGGTTGGTGCCTCTGCCTTCGGCTCGGATCATGATCTCAGGGTCCTGGGATCAAGGCCCGCGTCGGGCTCTCTGCTCAGCAGGGGGCCTGCTTTCCCCTCTCTCTCTGCCTCCTTGTGATTTGTCTGTCAAGTAAATAAATAAAATCTTTAAAACCAAAAAAAAAAAAAAAAAGAAGAAAGAAAAGAACATTCAAAGTATATGATAATAGTGGAGAAATTCCCAGAATTGTTAGAAAAGATTAATCTTCAAGTCCAAGAATCTCAATAAATCCAAAGAAAGGAAAAAATTTTAATAAAAAAATTCAGAATACCAAAAGTGACTACATTCTAAAAGCTTCTATGGAGAAAAGACAAATCATGTACCAATGCATGGTAATTTAATTGATGGCTGACACTTTTTTTAACTTTTAATTTTTTAAAATTTCTTTTTAGTGTACCAGAATTCATTGTTTATGCACCACACACAGTGCTCCATGCAATACATGCCCTCCATAATACCCACCACCAGACTCACCCAACTTCCCACCCTCCGCCCCTTCAAAACCCTCAGATTATTTTTCAGAGTCCATAGTCTCTCATGATTCATCTCTCCCTCCAATTCCCCTCAACTCCCTTTTCATCTTCATCTCCCCATATCCTCTGTGTTATTTCTTATGCTCCACAAATAAGTGAAACCATATGATAATTGACTCTCTCTGCTTGACTTATTTCACTCAGCATAATCCCTTCCAGTCCCATCCATGTTGATACAAAAGTTGGGTATTCATCCTTTCTGATGGATGGCTGACACTTTAACAGCAAAAAATAATCCAGAAAGGAACAGAATAAAATGTCCAATGGGACAAGAGAGGGGGAAAAAGGTAAACCTAAAATTCCAAGTTAACAAATATATCCTTAAGAACAAGAGTGAAATATAGACGATTAAGACAATAACTAAGAAAAGTATCAACAAAAGATCCTCACTAAAAATATACCTCAAGCTGAAGAAAAATTTTCCCAGATGGAAAGTCTGAGACACATAAAAGGATGCCGAGTAAAAATATGTTAATGTGGGCCCCAGCCATCTTGTGGGAAGAGCTCAGGCAGGTGCTCCTGGCTCAGCACTGCCACCTGCAATCTGTGGAGGAATGGGCCATGGACTTACAAGAAAGCTTCAGCTGTGTGGTGACCAACTGATTTGACTGGTAATCTGACAATGACTCGGACCCCTATGAGGTATTGAAGCAGCAGAGAACAAGAAAAAACCAGTGGAAATGGTTTTGGGGGCCCTGGGGCCAAGAGGGCAGCTCAAGCCACAGTCCAGACCAACTCCACTGCAGAAGGCAAACAGCTGCCTAAAGAGTCCCAGAAAGACCATAAGAACCCACTGCCTGCTGCTCCCCCAACGTTAGTGTGGCTGACAAGAAAGAGGAAATGTAACTGCCCATGGCGTTTAAGAAAGAAAGAATAAGAGGTGTTCAAAGAAGACCTAATCAACAGCTGCAGCATGAAGGGAAAATAATTAACAGGAGACCAGAAAGGTGACCACCTTGTGATGATGATTTAAAAAGCCACTTGAAGAAAAGGATGAAGGAGGAGACTTTTCAGTGGGTGGACAGATTACTGACTGGCTTATCCAAGTCTGTAGGGTCTTGGAAGAGGTTGAGGAGACTCTGGACATGGAATGGGCCAAGGAAATAGATTTCATTCTGGTGACAAACATGAATTTGAAAGGCATCATGGAAGTGACATTATAGTGTCCTGAAGCACAAGGACAAATGTGGAGGTAGCAGATCTCACAACTGGAGAACTGTCAAGATGAGTTAACAGAGTCCCCAAAATACAATTCAGACAAGTATGTTATAATTGCAGTAACTTGGATCAATCAAGTGTGACTGAGGAAACACCAGAAGGTGAAGAATATCCAGTTGCAGACACTGACGATATGGAGAATGATGTTGAAGAAATAAGGGAAGAGGGTCCAAAAGAAATGACTTTGGAAGAGAGGAAAGCTATTCAGAATAAGAACTGGGCAAAAGTAGAATTTAATATCTGAAAACTAAATGAAGATACGGAAGGGCAGTGGAAGAAGGGATTTGTTCTTGGACTATCATTTGATTGGGTTATGGACCATCATTTCTGGAAGCCAGCTAATGACACAATATCTCAGCTGCAGATAAGTTTTGGAGACTTTAGCCACTCAGGATATGGTGGCAGGAGAGGATAATATGGCCTTGGGCATGGTGGACATCAAAATGTCAAACCATGGCAACAGAAATGACAACTCAAGTGCTTCTACTCCTGGCATAGTTGATCCTGAGGCATTCCCAGTTCTGCCTTAACTGGATGCCATAAGACAATCTTGGTTCTTCTGTGGACCCTCCCATCTGAGGTTTTGCATGCTTAAGGATCCCAAACAACTTAAGATTTAAAAAAGAAAAAAAAAAAAAAGACTGTCATTCATACCATTCATACCTAAAGACTGAATTTTATGTGCTTTGAAAATGAACCTTCTCTCACTACACAGAAGTAACAATATGGGAGTCAGTTTGCATTTAGACATGTATTGGTAGCAGCGATGTTTTCATAATTTTCAGAGATTACGCACTCTTCGTGAATACTTTTGTATTGCTGCTTGGAAATACGCATTTCCAAACTTGAGATACATGTGTGAATAGTGTATACCAATTTAAAGCCTTTGTTTCACTTGTTACATAAGGATTTAGATGTTCTCCCAATTACAAACTAGTTTTAAATATTGGACATAATATCAATTTTAATACCCGCTTTGCATTTTCATACATGGTCAGTTGGGTCATGTAAACTTTGATTTGTCCATTTTTATGCTGTGTGAAATACTACTTTAGTATTTTAACTTAGTTTTAATATTTTCATTGCTGGGGAAAATTATATTTCACTTCTCATAATAGCTTTTATATGTGCTAAATCTTTATATACAGAAATATCAGTACTCGGACAAATGCAGAGCACATTGGTTTATTAACCCTTGCTCCTGCATAGTTCATTAAGTTCAAAATTATAATTGATTCACAGCTTCAACTATATTTACTTTCAAAAATGTGTGACTTTCCATTTTAAAAACCAAACTAGATACTTTGTTGGTGATAGTTTAAGCTACTTATTATTGATACACATCTTACTAAGTGAATTTTTCCCCTCCAAAGGGTGGATGGACCAAGATAATTTGGCTACTGCATAATATTTAAATTGCTCTGTAAAATAAGTGGCCACTTAGCATGATTTTTGTGTGTAGAGGTCCCAAATCAAAACTGTTCTTTCATGATCAACAGCCCTTTAGCCCTTC
Source organism: Mustela lutreola (assembly GCF_030435805.1). Lineage (NCBI taxonomy): Eukaryota > Metazoa > Chordata > Mammalia > Carnivora > Mustelidae > Mustela > Mustela lutreola. The sequence continues at coordinate 65,776,853 of NC_081291.1, read as the reverse complement.
CTTTTTCTAAAGAAACCAAAGGGCACTGGTTTGTATGGTAAGATAGGGGAGTATATTAATTTTGGGGGATTTGGAAAGCAGCAGGTTTGCTTTACAAGGTTGGAACAGCAGCACCGTCCATGAAACATAAGGCAAAAATCTTATTGTTTCTGAATTTCCTATATTACTATTAATTTTGGTTTTAAGTTGATAGATGCCTGTTCCATGGAAAGTGGTGAGTATCTTTTACATCTTCCTCCATTAGAAAATTAGGCTAATGGATTCCTTGAATGGGAGCATTACCACTTACTAAAACACACAGGGAGAGAATTATCAACAAACAGATTTTCCAGGATCTTTTTTTTTTTTTCTTTTGGTAAACAAGAAAGGAATTTCATGCACAGTTTTAAAGATCTTTTGTTACTCAGTATTTTCTACCTGTGCACAGTAATATCCAGTTTTAAAAATACTGATGATCTTAAATCATATAACATCTGCTATTTAGCTGAATCATTCTCCCATACATTTCTAAAACAGAAATTGCATAGTACAGGAGTTATTCATTTGGATTAGATTTATTAATCTAGTTACCTGCCAGTGTGACATCTTAGGAGGGAGGTAATTGGTGTTTAGTGATGGGTAAACTTTTGTCCTGGTGTTTTGGAACATACAATGCTAAGCACGTTCCACACTGGTGTAAATGTCTACTCTAATTTAACACTTACAAACATAAAAAATAAGTTACTATGTGGGTAAAACTAAACAAACACTGACTTAAAAGTTAGTAACAATAACAGTAACAATAATAATGCTCAATTTGAGGTGTGACAGGTAGGCTAGAGAGTAAAATACTAGATATCAGGGAGAAGGATTAAAGCATTCTTAGATCCTCAGATTGTCTAATTAAGTAGGATTAAAATGTTGATTAAATTTAAACTAGTGTAGGCATGTTAAAATAACTTGCTAAGAAGTAGACACAGAGTGTATAACTTGCAAACAAGTTGAGAAGAAAATCTTAGAAAGAAAAAGATAAAAAGGCAAGGATGGAGATTGTTGGACACTACGCTAAGTGAAATAAGCCGATCACAAAAGGATTCCACATACACAAGGTACCTAGAGAAGTGAATTGACAGAGACAGAAAGTGGAATGGTGGTTGCCAGGGGCTAGGTGGAGGGGAAAGTAGGGTGTTGTTGTTTAATGGATATAGAGTTTCAGTTCTGCAAGCTAAAAGAGTTCTGGAGATTGGTCTCATGATGATGTGAATATACTTAACACTTGAACTGTACACTTAAAGTAACTGATGGTAAAATTTCACGTTATGTGTATTTTATCACAACTTTTTTACAAAACAAAAAAGAAGAGAGACTGTTTTAACAAATTAGAAAAGAGCAAGTTAAAAAGGAAAACAATAAAATAGTAGGAATATATCTTAGTATATCAGTAATCACTATAAAGGTTAATAGAGCTCTCCAGTTTCAAACAATGTTGTCATATGAGATTTAAAATTAAAAATTCAGTTGTAGGTTTGTTATGAGACACAGTTAAAACATAAGGAAACAGATAATGAAAGTTAAAGAACAAAAATACACATACCATCACAAAAAAATACACATACCATCACAAATCTGTATGAGTTTCCATATGTATGAGAATTGTTTCTCAGTTTTTACACAATCAAAGCATTGGCCACTCACACATCACATGAGACATTTTTGCATACAGGGGGTATTCCTGAGGGCCTGGGGAGATGGTGGCAAGGCCTGTACATTACAGAAACACAAACTGTTTCAAATCAAAGATTGGACACTCCTGATCTGAACAGTTCTTTGGTCACACCTCAAAGCCTCAGGCCTCACGTGACCTCACTGGCTTAATCCTTCTCCCTCCCACACCCCTCTTTTTGGCAACCAGGGTCTCCAATTCTCCCTGCTCTTCATTCCGAGCAACTCAGCTTTCTCTAATCCCTCTGTCCAAACTCAGAGGAAACTTCCCCCTCAGAAGGAAGCGGTTTATGATTAAATGTAGAACTAGAAGTATCTGAGGGAAATAATTTAATATCCAATACTGCTCAGAGTGTGGATCCTTTGAGAGCAGAGATTCCTAACCAAGGCGGAGAAGCAAATCTCTGAAAACTTCCCACAGACCCTCTTAATCAGATGTCTTATGGTGGATTTGGATCCACATGCATTTCCGCTTAAAAAAAGAGAACATGGAATTTTGATCGGAATGGCATTAAAAGTATAGATTGCTCTAGGCAGTATCGACATTTTAACAATGTTTATTCTTCTGATCCAAGAGCATGGAATGGTCTTCCATCTTTTTGTGTCTTCTTCAATTTCTTTCATGAGTGTTCTGTAGTTCCTCAAATACAGATCCTTTACCTCTTTGGTTAGGTTTATTCCCAGGTATTTTATGGTTCTTGGTGCTATAGTAAATGGAATCGATTCTCTAATTTCCCTTTCTGTATTTTCATTGTTAGTGTATAAGAAAGCCACTGATTTCTGTACATTGACTTTGTATCCTGCCACGTTGCTGAAATGCTGTATGAGTTCTAGTAGTTTGATTCCGATCAAAATTCCACTGGTATTCTTCAAAGAGCTGGAGCAAATAATCCAAAAATTTGTATGGAACCAGAAGAGACCCCGAATTGCTAAGGAAATGTTGAAAAACAAAAATAAAACTGGAGGCATCACGTTACCTGATTTCAAGCTTTACTACAAAGCTGTGATCACCAAGACAGCATGGCACTGGCATAAAAACGGACACATAGACCAGTGGAACAGAGTAGAGAGCCCAGATATGGACCCTCAACTCTTTGGGCAAATAATCTTTGACAAAGCAGGAAAAAAATATACAGTGGAAAAAGGACAGTCTCTTCAATAAATGGTGCTGGGAAAACTGGACAGCTATATGTAGAAGAATGAAACTGGACCATTCTCTTACACCGTACATAAAAATAAACTCAAAATGGATAAAAGAGCCCAATGTGAAACAGGAATCCATCAGAATCCTAGAGGAGAACATAGGCAGTAATCTCTTCGATATCAGCCACAGCAACTTCTTTCAAGATATCTCTCCAAAGGCAAAGGAAACAAAAGCAAAAATAAACTTTTGGGACTTCATCAAAATCAAAAGCTTCTGCACAGCAAAGGAAACAGTCAACAAAACAAAGAGGCAACCCACGGAATGGGAGAAGATATTTGCAAATGACAGTACAGACAAAAAGTTGATATCCAGGATCTATAATGAACTCCTCAAACTCAACACACACAAAACAGACAATCATATCAAAAAATGGGCAGAAAAAAAAAATGGGCAGAAGATATGAACAGACACTTCTCCAATGAAGATATACAAATGGCTATCAGACACATGAAAAAATGTTCATCATCACTAGCCATCAGGGAGATTCAAATGAAAACCACATTGAGATCTCACCTTACACCAGTCAGAATGGCCAAAATTAACAAGACAGGAAGCAACATGTGTTGGAGGGGATGTGGAGAAAGGGGAACCCTCTTACACTGTTGGTGGGAATGCAAGTTGGTACAGCCTCTTTGCAGAACAGTGTGGAGATTCCTCAAGAAATTAAAAATAGAGCTTCCCTATGACCCTGCAATTGCACTCCTGGGTATTTACCCCAAAGATACAGATCTAGTGAAAAGAAGGGCCATCTGTACCCCAATGTTTATAGCAGCAATGGCCAAGGTTGCCAAACTATGGAAAGAACCAAGATGCCCTTCAATGGATGAATGGATAAGAAAGATGTGGTCCATATACACTATGGAGTATTATGCCTCCATCAGAAAGGATGAATACCCAACTTTTGTAGCAACATGGAGGGGACTGGAAGAGATTATGCTGAGTGAAATAAGTCAAGCAGAGAGAGTCAATGATCATATGGTTACACTTATTTGTGGAGTATAACAAATAGCATGGAGGACAAGAGGAGATGGAGAGGAGAAGGGAGTTGAGAGAAATTGGAAGGGGAGGTGAACCATGAGAGACTATGGACTCTAAAAAACAATCTGAGGGGTTTGAATTGACAGGTGGGTGGGAGGTTGGGGTACCAGGTGGTGGCTATTATAGAAGGCACGGATTGCATGGAGCATTGGGTGTGGTGAAAAAATAATGAATACTGCTATGCCGAAAATAAATAAAAAATAAATTTAAAAAAATAAAAAATAAAAGAGAACATGAATAAAATTATTATTGATGAGTACATAGTGATTACTCAAAACAAAACAAAACGAGTGGGTTTCTACTTCACTGGGAATTTCTCCAGGCTAGTCCAGCTCTCATTGTTTGTCTGAAATGTTGCCACGGTTTCTTCCCTGGCCAGCCTGCCTCCGTTCCTCCTCCCCTCCATCTGCCCTACACGTGCCAGAGCTGTTCAGAGGCTTGGAGGACTCCCTGGTAGCCATTGAATAAGAGTTACACAACCTTGAACATGTCACTTAAACTCTCTGTGCCTCAGTTTCTTCATCTGTAAGTTATAGAAAACGATAACTCACATGACGCATGAGGTTGATATGAAAATGAATAGTGTTTGTAAAGCATTTCAAACATTGCCTGACACATCATAAGCACTCAACAAATGTCAGTCATTACACTGTTTATGTTATTTTTTGTTCTGTCTTGTTTTGGTCACTGCACTGTCCACACTGCAGATAAAGCTGCACACTATGGACTTACCCTTACCTGCCTTTCTAGACTCATTTCCCACTGTGACTCAAATTGGATCATCTTCATATCCCCCACTAAATATGCCTATGAGTTCCCAATTCTGTACTTTGGCTCACTCTGTAATTTCCACTTAGATGCATGGTTTTTCTCTACATATTGGCTAATAGGCAGATGGGTCATTTTTTAAACTCAAGTGTTACCTTCTCTCCTCTTCTTTTCTCTTCTCTTCTCTTCCTCTTCCTGCTACTATTCTGTATCAAATCTGTACCATTTCCAGCCAGAAACATTTGAATAATCAAACCATCCTCAGCTTCTCCCCACCATTATCACCATACTTGATGCTTCCAAAAATTATCTTCTCCTTAGAAGAACATTCTCTGATTACCTGTGATGTGCCAAGCACTGCCAGAACCTTCTACAATATTTCATTACTCATTGCAAGAACCCACATAACATAGGTATTACCATCCCTATTTTACAGACAAGAAAACTGATACTCATTGCCAGGGTCACTGAGCTACTGGTGGAAGGACCAGCATTTCAAACCAGGTCCGTTTCCTCCAGTATCTATACACATTTCACAAGAATTGTCTCTGAGCCATGTTTGTAATTTTTGCCAGTTCTGTTTACCGCCTGTATAACTATAAACTTACTATTTTTTAAAAAGATTTTATTTATTTGTCAGAGAGAGAGAGGGATAGAGAGTGAGCACAGGCAGACAGAATGGCAGGCAGAGACAGAGGGAGAAGCAGGCTCCCTGCTGAGCAAGGAGCCCGATGCGGGACTCGATCCCAGGACGCTGGGATCATATTCTTATTTAAATCAAGTCAATTTTTAATCTTAAATATGTTCTTCTAAAAAATCTGAATGTTACCACTACCCATTTAAAACTAATAACACTTGCCATAAATAGAAAGTAATCCTGAATAATAATATCATGAAGGTAACATTAGGTCTGACCTGTGCTTCCAGCATTGGATCCCTTCATTCTTTCCCTATCCTTTCCACTTGGCCACAACAGTTTCCTTTCTGTCCTTATTGTTTACTGAAATGCCAATAGAGTATTATCCCCACCTTAAAAGACCACCAGAGACATGAGTCAAAGCCAATCAGCAAGGGTCGTTTATTGCAGGTTCGAACCTGGACCTCTGCGGCGCTTGTTGCCGATAATACCGAGAGGTCCAGAGCTGGGTTGGTGCAGGGTTTTTATAACAGGTACAAACAAGTTTCGGGTGGGGCTGAGCTGATTGATTGACAGTTTGAACAGGCATACTTGGCGTCAGTGAATTGGGTCAGGGGACCCCGCGCGAAAGCAGACAAAGCAATCTTACAGAAGCAGAACTGGCCGGTTAGCCCACGCATGCGGAAAAAAGCACTATCAGGATATTGAAGGCTTAGTTACTATCAAGTAAAGACAATTGGGAGTCTCCTGGTGGAATGTTACATTCCTGCTATCAAGCATCCTTGTTAATGAGATTTAGGTTTAGAAGAAATTGAACTTTATTTACTTTTCCTTCTACCTCCGCCTCCTTCCGTTTTCATGGAGGGGAGGGTGACATTAGGGCTTGAGGAACTGAGTTCTGTGTCCCTGGAAATTGGGCTATTGATAAGGTAACTTCTTTGTTGTAAATCTCAAGGACATTTGCAAACCAAGGGAGACTCCTACCTTGCAGGACTGTGATCTCTGCAAGTTAACTATTTATCGTTTTATGGCAGTCAGGGGCCTGAGGAATGCTACACATATGGAGGAGAACGGGTGAAGTGGGGTGGTGCAAGGCGCCAGCCTTTGCTTTGTCCTCAGCCAGCCTCCTGCTCCTTCATTTACCATGCCTCCTGAAGCCACAGGGTATTTGCACATGCTGTTCTCCTGCTCAGAACGTTCTTTCCTACCCTCGTAGCTTACTTAAACACTTTCTAGCCTTTCAAATACAAGTGTAAGATATTTCCCTGGGAAAACCTTTACAAACCTCCCTGAGTGGACCAAATCCACCCCCTCTGAAGTCTCAGAGCACTGCAGGTCTCTCCTCAGCATTTCTCCTAGCCATACTTTTCCATTTGCTTATGGGATCCATTAACATCCATCTTTGTCTCTGGATTATGTAAATTCCACCAGGGCTATTGAACACTGTTGGTTCTGCTCACCACTGAATTTCTAGAATCAAGTGTTGTTACTTAATGGTATTTGCTGAATGAATGAATGACTGAATCAATCAATCAATCAATCAATCAATGATTCTAGGTTTTTCAAGTATCAAGTAGTAAAGTCTTATAATTCCTTGTAGGTGTGAGTCTTTCCTTCCCTATTCCACTTCTGTATTTCTGATTTGACAATGAGGCATTGCGCTGCAAGCTCTCTCCAGTGAGGCCACAACTGCTTTCTGGGATCACGGAGGTAGAGTGTGGTGTGTTGCTCACAGGTTTTGAGAGTCAGAGCTTTCTGAACCTTCTGAGTCCTCCAGATGCTGCCATTACTATGTTAATTCTCTGCAGACCTGCTCCATGTCATACAAATGAGCTTATAACAGAAAGGGACTTCAATATGTGAAATAAATACATAATTAATAAAGTTTAAAATGGACTCCCCTGAACCTTTAAATGTTACCCTTTCTAAAACCCTTCTCTGCCAAGTCTGCATGATGTTCCTCCAAAACCTCTTCTGACTTGGTTTTCCCATCTCCCACTGCCAATCTCTAATGTGTGCCCTCTGGCATCTGGACCACTACAACACTCCCCTCCAGCCCATCTTCTTTAACTGATTTTCTAGACAGTTGAAAATTCATGTATGAGCAGGTTGCCTCTCAGCTGAAAAACTTAAATCTCCCATTCCCTCCAACATAACATCTCAAAACTTCCCTGGCAAATAGTTCAAGCCCTCTTCAGCATGGCCCCAACCTTGCATTCAGGCTCTCTGGTCCACAAGCGAGGACGCTGTTCTGTGGTCACACTGAGACTGAAACCAGGCCTGTAGCCTGCCTACAGCACACACCACGTGCACCACAGTGCCCTGTGCTGGGGACTGAGCAGAAGAGGGTTGTGCGTGAGTCAGAGCCAGGCCTGAGGAGATGCTCAGAGAAACAGGCAGCACTGGCTGCTCAGGGCACCTAAGTGTTGGGACCAGTCATCCTTTTCAGCATTACTCTGGATGTGAATGAAGGGATCTCTTTCTGCTTTCTTTGAGAGGAAGAAAAATGACCAATTTACCTTGAAAGAAAAGAACAATTTACTTCGTATGGAGAAACCATGGAGCACTGAAGAAGAAGGGGCTCACTTCCAAAGGCAAAGTGGTTTTTAAAACATCTTTCCAGGAAGGGAAGTTAATGGGTGAGCAGTGCCACAAAAGACCCAGAACCACTGCAGGCAAATCTGGCATGGTGATCTCAGTCATTAATGGGAGTTAGGCCTCACAGCTACCCCACACTCTCACTGCAGAGTGCAGAAAGGTCACTGTCCTCTCCAAGTCTGTACCACACAGATTGTAAACCGAATGCCACTGGAAAGGCAGGAGAACAAGGAGCAATGTATGAGAGGACGCTATAACTGTAATCAGGAGATTACAACTGAGATTATAGATTATAGTTATAACTGATTATAGATTATAGATTATAACTGAGACCAGTGGAGATTTGGGGGCTTTTTGAGTTTCTAGTAATTGGTAGTGTCTAGCAGGGAGGAGCTCACAGTTGGGCCAGGTCAGACCCAAAATTTGGTCCTAAGCTTTGATGCATCAGAAACATTTTATTTATTTAGTAAAACAATTGTGACTGCTATCCTGGGCAGCCTCATCCCAGTATCAGGATTCCAGGGAAGCCAGATTAGTAACCAGAAGTTTTTTCATTGGGGGTGAAAGTGAGGCAAAGGGGACAAGGCAGTTGGGGACACATTTTTTGTTTTGTTTTATACCCTAAACTTACACAGAGCCTGAAATTTTTGATGCAATAGAGAACTGGTATGCCTAAAACCCAGAGTGAGACACACCAGAATGCCAGACACAGTGCCTCACTCCCTGGGCTGCAGCTGAATAAACCTTGATGTTGGTTTTCTCCGGTCTTCCTTTGTCTAGTCCTCTGCAGACTTCCACCCTTCTGTCTGTGTCTGTCATTACCCTGTCACTGTTTCCAAGGTTACAGTTTATTTGATGTGGATCCTTATCTTCTTCAATAGGAAAAACCCTAGCCTCCAATCAACCATAAGGCTTCTCTAGAGTTGGGCTTCCCATCTATTAGCGACATTCTTATTACCCAAAGGCGTCACTTCCTGAACTGATGGACAAATGCAAAGGGTGCAACCATCTCCCCTCACATAGGTCCCTTCTGGTGGCTCCCTCCCCCTTTTGTTTATTTTCTGATATCAATCCAATGTTCCTACTCCACTTTACCTGTCCATTGGCATCTTCTGTCCCTGTAGAAATCCAGAAGTGTATAATTCTAATCTCAGGCTGATTTCATGGGTGATCAGAGTTCTTTGGTAGATAATCAGTTCACTTTGGGAGACCCATGGAAACAGCACATCCTACTTCTCCGCCATCTTATCACCACCCAGTCCTTTACCCCCAAGAAAAGTTCAGAAACACAGACCTGGAAAATGGCTTCAAGTCAGCTTTAGTATGAATCAGAGTTCTGTCAGCTGAGAGCTGAAAACCAAGGCAGCCAGTGCTTCCCAGGCCCAGGACTATGGGGATGTCCTTAGGGATCAGTCTTGAGTCTCTATTTTTGCACTCTCATCCACAGTCTTGGGAAAGGGCAGCAGGCCTTCAGCTTATGGCAGATTATTGAAGTCAAGTGCAATAGCAGCCATCCTAAGGCAAAGAATGAGGTTAGCAACAGGGCAATCAACAGGAAAATTCCAGTTCAAAAATCATGAGGAACAGGGAATGATCCCACTTGGCCTCAGACTTTCCAAGGAATGGGATGAATCTGACACAGAGTACAAAGTGAGACAGCACTGACTCAGAACTATGGGAATGAATAGAAGACAAAAGTAGGGATGACGGTCAACACCAGGCCTATTTAAAGCTGGGAGGGGGAGCCAAAAAGCTGAGTACTCCAGAGGAAATGGTATCCCTGCTGGGAACCACACCTGGGCCAGCTCAGGATACAGAATTCCTGGAATTTTTCATGAGTATAAAGGGTATTTTCCATAGAGCAAGAGGAAATGAGCTTTACTCCCAACAAAGTGCACAGATTGTCCTGGCCCGCTAGGCACCACTTTCCTTAATGGTTTAATGGGCTGTGGGTAAACAGTAGGTAAGCCCCTGATTTAAATGGAAAAGTCTGAGTTTATAGAATACAACCCCACAGAGCTGATAAAGCAGGGTGGGGAGCTACTTTAAAGCGGCTCTTCCTATATCAACCTAAAAGAACATAAAAGAACCTTATGGACTATTCTACTGGAATAAGCTTTAAGAACAGTTTCATTTATCAAGGGAAGGAGATTTCTGTAAAAATAGGGAAACAGCAGCAATATGCATTAAAGTACAACAGCAAAGCATTACATGGTTACCTGAAATGTGTCATGCTACATAATAAAGATGGTTGATGGCTCAGGAAAGGGGAGGGGGCAGGAGAGGGAAGCCAGGAAGGACAATCCTGGCCCAGGAACCTGGGCTGTCATGTAACACCTACCAGTAACTGTAATCTTGCTGGAGCCCATTCTGGGCCTTGGCTTCCACATTCGTGAAGGTGTTGTATTAATAATAGCAAGAGCTTCCACCAAGGGCTGAATACATGCTCCAAGCACCTCATGTGGGTTATTTCATTTAATTGTCACAGTGATCTGATGAAGTAGGAGAACACTTCTGACTTCTCTGAAAAAAATCAGGAAGTCTGACAACGTTGGGTGCCAGTCCAACATGGCAGAAAAAGTCAGAGATGAGTAGAAGCCATGCTCTTTTAAATGGGACCACTAGACCCAATTCTTTACTTTGTTTACAGTATCTGAATGGTTCTTGCAGCAAGTGGGCTTGTGGCCCCTGGAATCAATGGTCTTAATGATCCCGCCTCTACCCTGAGAGTTGATGTTCTTTGTTCCGTGTCAGCCTACCCAGAGTGGTCATTCCTCAAAAGTCAGACCTCAAATAGTGGATGCTGGATATCCCCCCTACCTTCGAGAACTCACAGGAATCAGGAGGGCTGGGGACTGAGAGCGGGTACCACAGTGCCCTGTGAAATAGAATTTCAGTGGATACCGGGCTATCTGCAGCTTGCCCTCACTTGAGCCAGGAGTTTAATCTCATTTGAATGGGGAAAAGAAGTGGTGGAAGAATGAACAAGGACATTCTGAAACCCTCAGAGACTATGCGGATGAACAATGACCTTCCTATCCTAGAGGCAAGACAAGGTGTGACCCTAAGGCAAGTTACTCAATCTCTCTATGCCTTGGTTTCCTTGCCTACAAGTTCATAATAGTCCCTACCTCACAGGGAGGCTATAAGAAGCAGGGGAAGAACACCTATAGGTTGCTAAATACTCTGAATTTTCTGGTCCCAGTCCTTTGGCCATCATGAGACACCTGCAGGTTCATAAAGAATGATCTATCTCTAATAAAAAAATAAAAATAAAATAAATTTAAAAACCCTTTCTACTTAAGCTAGCTTGTTTTGGGTTCTACCCACCAGGAAGTTAGAAACAGAAACTACTTACACATTACAAATCCTTTAGGTCTGTGTGCTTTTTCCATTGTTTCCTAAATGGGCCTCTGATATAGATAAAGAGCAGTTTACTCATTTGTTCACAGAAGAATGGGGCAAAGTCAGGCGCTGCTCATCACATTTCTAATTCTTTTTTGTCCAACTGCTTTGGGAAGGTTTCTACAGTGGTCATCCTTCCCCAAGCTCTCTTTCTTTCTTCTCTGCACCCCCTCCTCAAATCCTGGAGCAGTCTTGCTGTATGACCAGTCCTTTTCACTAGCAGCTGTCGCAAACCACATTTCTCCAGTTGGGCTTCCTCATTCTTCAACTGAGGCCCCTGTACAGGGGCAGGTACTCTATTTAGAAACTTCCTGTTCAGAACTGCCCAATACCTGCTTCTTCCTGGCTCTTCAGCACTGCCTTCAATCAAATGTGCTCCTCCTGGGTTCTCAAGATTGCTATTTTTGTTTACATAGGAAAGTGTTGGGGCATCTGGGTGGCTCAGTTGGTTAAGCATCCAACTCTCGATTTTGGCTCAGGTCATGATGTCAGGATTGTGAGACTGAGCTTTGTGTTGGGCATTTTTAGCCTACTTAAGATTCTCTCTCTCTCTCTCCCTCTACCCCTTCCACCCTCCCCCCAAAATAAAATAAAATAATAAGTAGGAAAGAACTGGTTTTATAGCTTTCAACCCAAGAACCCTAGCTTCAATATGGTACCTACTGGTGAAGTCAAGAGAATAGATGATAAAAGGGAATTGGTTATACTGAGTTGTCAAGAAAGAGATGAAGGGGCACCTGGGTGGCTCAGTGGGTTAAGCTTCTACCTTCGGCTCAGGTCATGATCCCAGGGGCCTGGGATTGAGTCCCGCATAGGGCTCTCTGCTCAGCAGAGAGCCTGCTTCTCCTCATCTCTCTCTCTGTCTGTCTCTCTGCCTATTTGTGATCTCTCTCTCTGTCAAATAAATAAATAAAATCTTTAAAAAAAAAAAAAGAAAAAGAAAGAGATGAAATTTCTAAGGAGATGAAATTTCTGCTGAGCCTTCAATTAAGTATGTAACAAGGCAGGCAAAGAATTGGGAAGAAGCATTCTAGGAAGGCAACAAAGAATGCAAAGACCTTGGCAGGGAACATCATCAAGGAGCAGTAAGGAAGCCAATGTGACTAAAGCCAAGTAATTGAGCAAGGGAATAGAAAGAGAGAAGATGAGAAGAGAGAGCTAAGCAGAACTTGGATCCTGAAGCATCTCTGGGATGCAGTGAGGGGTTTGGGTTTTATGATTGGCAAGAGCCACTGGAGGGCTTGAACAGAGTGACATATTCTGATTAAAAAAAAAAAAAAATCCTTCTGGCTGGCTGTCTTGAGAGCTTCTTGTGGAAGACAAGTGTAGAAAGTATAGTAAGACCAGGGAAGACACTTTTTCAGGCATCCAGGAAGATGTGACCATGACTTGGGTGCAAGTCAGAGAGGTGGAGATGGAGAAGAGTGAACAGATTTGCAATATGGTTTTAAGGAAAAGTTGACTTTAAAAACCCATTGGTGGGTACACCTAGGTGGCTCAGTCAGTTAAACATCCAACTCTTGGTTTCATCTCAGGTCATGATCTCAGGGTCATAAGATCAAGCCCCACTTTGGGCCCCACTCTGGACATGACCCTTGCTTAAGATTTTCCCTCTCCCTCTCCCTCTGCCTCTCCCCCACCCCACTCTGCACGTGTGCCCTCTCTCCTTCTCACCTAAAAAAAAAAAAGAAAAACACTTGTTGGTATAGGGTGTGAGGGAAAGAGAAGAATCAAGGTTTACTCTTAGATTTTGGACTAAACCAACTCCATAGTTGCCATTTACTGGTATGGTAAAAACCATGGGAAAGACTTGTCATTTTATTAGTCATCTACTGCTACATAACAAATTACCATAAAATGTAGTGGCTTCAAATAACAATAGATTGTCATTATCTCACTGTTTCTGTGGTCGAGAATTCAGGAGTCACCAGCTGGGTGCTTCTGACTCATGTTCTCTCCTGAGGCTGTTGGCTGGGGTCACATCACCTGAAGTCTTGGTTGGGGCTGGTGGATGTGCTTTGCACGTGGTTCACTCACTGGCCAGTGCTGGCCACTGGCAGCATTACTTACTTGCCATGGTTACCAAGTAACCATTACTTACTACCTGGACCCTTCCACAATCTACCTGAGTGTCCTTACAACAAGGCAGCTGCATTACTCCAGGCAAGTGATGTTCATTACAGACCAGCCCTATTCAGTGTGAGAGGGGCACAATCCCAAGAGGCAAGAATCACTAGGGGCTGTCTTGATGATTGGTTCCCACACTTTCCACTCAGATGTCAGAACACAGTATAGACAGAGCCAGTGAGGGTGTCGGAGGGACCCGACTGGAAGAAGGGACCTGGAGAATGGGCAAGGCTGGAGCAGAATAGTTAGATTATAGATATATAAATGAGTAAGTAAGGGAGAGATTCCAGATGTGTGGAATGGATCAGTGGGGCCAGTTGTTCCTCCACTGAAGGGGGAGCTGGGCTGGAGAGACACAAAGCCCTACTTGCCAAAAAATTTCATGGATTCCTGTTTAGGGTTCAGAATATATAGAGGAGCCCACACGAGTTCATGAATCATGATATGGGGAGGTAACCATATCTGTTGAAGGAAGAAGAAACCCGGAGCTGAAATGTAAAAGACATCAACCAAGGCAACTAGTCAGTGTTAAGAGGTAAGAATTAGCCCCCGACACACACATCCCTCTCTTATTTTATTATATTATTATATTATATCTTATTATTATTATTATATTATATCTTATTATCTTAACTTATTATATTATATTATTTTACAGGAATCACCATGACCTTATAGGGTTAACTAAAGGCACAGGCATGCCTAGGACCCATGTTTATAGTTTATGCCTTCTGCCACAGGTGACAGGTTCTCTTCCAGTGTCTGAAACTTCTCAAAGATTCCCCAAGGAATGTGGGTTGAGTACTGAGGAAGGTATTAATCTCTCCAAGATACTCTGAGACCCAAGAGTTTGCTCCTAAGCAGGCTGCACAGGAAGGAGAAAGCTATCCACCCCTGTGAGCTGAAGGGCTGTGACTTGAGTCCCGAGATAGTCAAATTGTGAAAACTATCAAACTCACTCTGGGCATTGACATTTCTGTGAATGCTAACTGATCAGATTCACTGAGTCTTACTTAAAAATGCAAAGACCAGGCTCTGGAAAGACTCAGGTCTGCTTGAGAGAGCAGGTGCTCTCTTGTGCCAGGTCTGTCCTTATGGAAGGGTTCTTTTAAGAAATGACCCTGCCTTATGCCCATCTAACTTTACAGCAGGACATTTCTCCTTCTGCCCCCATCTTCAGCCTCCATCCATAGAAGCACATACCTCAACTTTGCTATCCCGTGAGGGATTTGGCACAAATTCTGCAGCTGAGCCTAGGATTAAGCCTGAAGGCAATAGTCAAATTGCCCTTCCTGCAGGACCAGTGCAAGTTGAACTGTGAGACTCCTTTTTCATAAATTATTAAGAATTTCAAAATGGTAATAGCAGAGCATTAAACCAAGTGCAAGGTCTTTCTAAGTGCAAGGCTCTGTGTGTCTGTACAAGGTTGCACATACACAAAATCAGTCCTTCCTAGCTGTTCCTTCCCCTGAGTGCACAGCTTTGATGCCTGCCATTGACATTCATCCACCCAGTCTTTGTATGTGCTCCCTCCAACCCTGGGCTGAGGCACACAGAACACTGAAGGAGAAAAACTCTTCCTTCCTCTATTATGTCACAGCAATTTCATCTTCTGACCTCCCTGGGCAGGTACATATCCTGTGGTCTCCATCGTCAAATTTTCTGGACAACCCCATTCCTCTTCCTTACAATGTTCTTCCTGTCTTTGGCAGCAGTGGCAGCCCTGCAGCCCACAGCTGTCCTCTTGGGTCACCTTCTAGTTTCTTCCTGTCTCAGGTGGTCTCATACATGTCTCTCACCTCCAGGTCCACTCTATTTCCCCACCATTGCTCTCAACACCCTCTCCACATTTCTCCATTGTTACCAAGCTTCTGCCCAGCAAAAGAGTTCTGCCTACAGTTTGGGAATATTCCATTTCTTTCCAATAATACTGTTCAGAGTTTTTTAGGACAGCTACGTTTTAAAGATACTTTATAAGTGATAAAAGATATCTAAAGGTGTACTTATTTCACATAAATTATTTTATAAATAAGAAACAAAATTTGGATGGGTTAGGGTGACTTTTCCAAGGTCACACAGCTAGTTAGTGGCAAAGCCAAGTCAGGATTTCAGCACCTGCTGACTCCAACTACAATTTCTAAACTAAT
The DNA here is from genome assembly GCF_030435805.1 of Mustela lutreola. Classification (NCBI taxonomy): domain Eukaryota; kingdom Metazoa; phylum Chordata; class Mammalia; order Carnivora; family Mustelidae; genus Mustela; species Mustela lutreola. The sequence continues at coordinate 65,761,228 of NC_081291.1, read as the reverse complement.
TAGGAATTAGTGGGGTCATAAAAATAAATAAAGAAATAAGGACATAAAGAAACAAGACAACACAGTGGTTTAAACAAACAAACAAACAGCTGCATGTTCTTTGGCTCTATTGAGAGGTGGGGCCTGTGTCCCTTCCTTTGAGTCTAGTGTAGAAGTGATACTAGATCAAAAAAGGTCTGCCTGGTTCTCCTGGGATGCTCCCTCTGGGGAAAGCCAGCCCCCATATAAGAGCACCAAATATCTTGAGACTGCCATGCTACAGGGGCCATATGTGGAATGAAGCTTTAATCAACAGCCCTAGCTGAGCTCCCAGATGACAGCCAACATCAACTTCCAGACATGTAATGAGCAACACTGAATATCCAGCCAGTTGGACCCTTAGAAGGTTTTCACCCCAGAAGTCAAGTGACCCCCACCAGTAAGTTTTCCCTGCTGGTGCCCCAGGCATCATGGAACAGACATACCTCATACCACATCTTCATTGTTGCCTGGCCTGAATTCCAGAGCGACACAACCTGTGAATATAATAAAATGGTTGTTGGAAGACAATCAGTTTGGGGGTGACTTGTTATGCAGCAGTAACTGGAACAGACATGGGCAAGCCATGCCTCTGCCTACTAACGTCTAAGTCATACATTTCACATGACTTCCTCTAACAGATTTCCAGAATCCCCTTAGCAGGCAAAAAAAGGTGGCTCTTATGAAGGATGTGCTTAGAGAGAGCAGGGCTTTCCCCTCACCCCATTCATACTCATCACTCCAGCCCGGTCTGCTTTCTGGAAAGAAGCAGACAAAGTGGGTTTTCAAGTCCAGTGTCCTATTAACCTCTCTGAACCTCAGTTTCTCATCTATAAAATGAGAGATGGGGTATGATTCTCACTTGGTGGATCTGGTGGGGGGTCCAGGAAAGCAAGTGCATAAACTGGCTCTGAGAACACTTCAGTACACTCTAGGGATAATCATTGAGGCCGCCTTCCATCTGTTTCCCACCCTGCCCACTCCACAGCCCCCTCGGCTTGATGCCTGGGATATACAGCCTGACTCAGTGGGAACAACGTTACCAGCCCAAGCCATTAGCTGGAGAGCCTCACACAGCTGCCATCCTTCCTCCCTCTAGTTTGCACCTTTCCAATAAAAGCACTGCCTTTTTTGATTACAGGAGAAATCACTCTAATTGACTTCCAGGCATTAAAATTTTACTGAGATGATCTCAGAAGCTCCCTGGGGACAAGAGAAGTGCCGAGCAGTGCCGCCCTTGGGGCCCTGATGCTGGGGAAGGGTTTCTAAAACTGTTTGCTCTAAATTTTGGCAGGGTACCTTCTGGGGAATATGAAGAGCAGCTCGAAGCAAGAGAAGCACTCCATTTCCCTCTCACCTCTCGCCCCGGGGCCTGGAGGAGAGGGGCAGCTGGGTCCCAGGCTCCTTGTTGCAGTGGAGTCCCCGGCACCTGCACCTGCATTCCTGCCCTAACTCTGTTCATGCAGTGCCTCAACAAAGACACAAAGAAGTAAGAGGTGTGCTGCCTGGCCCGGCAGGTCCACAGTACACGCACACACTGAAGGACTGTGAGACAGTATGAGCAATATAATGGGGTGCCAATTAGGTGGCGTGATTAGCCCTAAAAGAGATAAACAGAAGAGGGGCAGAGGAGCAGGGATTAGGGATAACTGAAGAAGGTTTCCTAGTGGAGAGGAAATAAGCACTAAACTTTTGAGAATAGTAATAGTAAACACTTATATACCACTTGGTCTGTGCCAAATCCTGCCCCAAGTCCTTTATACACTTTAACATATTTATTCCTTTTAACAACTCTTTGAGATAGACTGCTTTTAACCCCCTTTTACAGATGAGAAAATCATAGCATGAAAAAGTTGAGTAGCAGCTAGCTAGCAAGTGGTAGAGCGGCCATGGAGCCAGAAAGTTTGATTCAGGATTTGTGTTCTTTACCACCACGCTGTGCTGCCTTTCAAGGTACCATTGCAAGGAGGTGAGGGGACAAGGAAAAGAGGAGACTCTACAGGTGCAAAGGCTCAGAGGTGGGACTGTGTTCTTTGTTCAATGGCTAATTGTACCTTTCTTCCGACTCTTGGGAAGAAAAGGAATGAGGTATAGGGCTTTATAAGCTTAGCGAATTTCTGGAGTGACACACACAAAAACATAATATTGGTGATTACCTCTTAGAAATGGGAATTAAAAAATGAAAGAGAAAAAACAACAAAAAGAAATGGAAGTGAAGGGAAAGGAGCTCTTTTTATTTTATACTCTCCAAATGTGAGCAAATTTTGCCTTGAACCACTTTTATAATTCAATATTGTTTGGCTAAAAAATGAGGCAATGGAAGACCCTCCACCCCTGGCCCCACCATTCCCTTCAGAGATGCAGCTGTCAAGAGGATGAAGCACACCAAGCCAGGGCCAGTGCTTGGGCTACAGGAGTAATGCAGGGGAGATGAGCCTCTGCATCCTGTCCCCTGCCCAGAATGAGCTGGGTACCCACCATCCTGCCAGTCAGAAGGCCCATCCTTCAGTCCCAGGATGCTAGCTAGGCTTACCCCAACCTCTCTTCCCTCAGAGCCTCCCACCTTTCCAGTCACCACCATGTGTTTGCAAAAATAACAAAGAGAGCCCCTCAACTGTGTTTGGCAATCTTTAAAATTAGTTGAGAACTTACAAAAATTGAGAAATTCCACATAAACAGCTGGATTTCTTACTTCTTTTGACCAAACCAGAAGGCTCAGCAATTATCGGCCTGCATTCTTACGAGGCCCTGTGAAGCCAAGCTGAGGCTCTTGGCTCTTTCAGTAGGACACATGTCCTGCTTGTGTCTGTCTTTACCACTCCCTGTATTTTCAAACTAAGGCCAAATGCCATTGATACTGCCTCTAGGCACTGGTTTTTCTTACAAATGGCCTGCCTCCTCAGCTACATCACCTGCTGGGTCCTGGTAAACAGCTGAATTTTCAGTTTGTAGTTTAGATTGCAAGTAGTTCCCAGTTGTTTCATAAATCTGTTCTCCCCAAGATCCTGGAGTGCCAGAACAGTTCAACGCATCCTTTGCATTCCACACATCCTCTATCAGTGAAGCTTTTCATTGAAGGCCTGATGAATTGATCCATCAAGGTTAATTACAGAGTAAAGATCTCAATTTCAGTCTATCCAGGACTGGCAATGGCCAACTCATCCATGCCGTTCAATGCTCAATCCTCCTGTCTCTGCCTAAAAGCATATAACCTGTGCTTTTATGCCTCAAAACATTAATAGACAATCTACTGTTCTCCCCTAGGTCCACAATTTTACTCAATATAACTGCTGACTTCTGTTATCGGTCTTTACAGACAACCTGCATCCCTTTGGCTGATCCATCTTTCCCCCATAGATAGTCAACTTCCTATTACTCCTGCTCATGCATATTATATAAATGACTCATGTATCAACAAAAAGAGGAATCCCCTTACCTTCTACTTGACTCATTTTAAATAGTAAAAATACTATTACAGTTATTACATTTTGTTAATATTCTTTCACACATTTGATCTTACTTAACTCTTATAGCAACCCCATCAGAGTGGCATAGACACTATTTTAGAGATTAGGAAACCAATGCACAGATGGGTTAAGTGACTTGCCAAGCATCACACTGCCCAGATGGGACCTGACTCTAATCCAGTGCTTTTTCTTGAATTTCAAGGACAGATACAGTTGGTTGAAGGAGAAGTGGTAATGCTCCACTTGGCCCACTCAGCCCCAGGGAATGAGTTGCAGTGAGAAGAGGAAAGGAAAATCTGATTCTCCCAACTCACTTTTCTGTCACAGGTCAGCTCTGACTAGTTGTTTGGGGTGACTGTGTCTCCCAAGTATGTGGGGAGCCACCTGGACTTCTCTGGGGTGCCCATAGGAATAGAAAGAAACTTTCTAAAGGGTCTTGACAGGGGCAACAGATCCCAGACCTGGGGCACTCCTGGGAGTTTTACTCATTGAAAAATCTAAGATCAAGTTTACAGGAATCAGCAAAAAGAGAGCCCTACCAAAAATGAATCTCCAGTGCCACTTAGAAGCATTGAACCCAAACCATGTCTTGCCTTTTCTCAACCAGGTCACCCCATATTTAGATGTCTCACAATTATAATGACTGTCTTAGTCATCTCAGGCTGCTATAGCAGATACCGTAACTCGAAGGCTTAAATAACAAATATTTCTCATAGTTCTGGAGGCTGGGAAGTCCAAGATCAAGGTGCTGATAGATTCAGTATCTGGTGAGAGCCATTTCCTAGTTTACAGTTCCTGGCCAACTTACTGTTGTATCCTCACATGATGAAGAGAGATAGCAGAGCATAAGTTCTGGTGCCTTCTTATAAGGGCACTAATTCCACCATGAGCATCCCACCTCATGATTTCAATTAGACCTAATTACCTCCCAAAGTCCCCACCTCCTATGGTATCATCAAAGAGGGGGTTAGGGTTTCAATATACTAAGTGGGGACATTAATATTCAGTCCCTAAAATTGACCTTAGCTTCTTTTCCTCCCTCTAAAATTATTAATTTCCAATCAAATACATTTATACTAAACAAGAGAGGGATTAATTTTACTACAAGAAACAAATTATGCATTGATCATAAAACCAGGCCAATAGTCACTGAATGAGATTTCAAAAAATTACAGGGAGACACTATAAATCCAGAAGAAACAGAGGTCTAAAAAACCTAAACATTCAAAGAAAGAAAAGCCCAAGTTAAATACAATACCTCTCAGAACATTGCTGGTTAAACTAAGATTTAACAGGTAAAGGTTGGGATGAAATATATTTGAAAAGTCAAAATATCTCTCAGGACCACAGCAGCAAGAACAGAAGTCCCCTGCAACCTCACTAACAACACTAACAACATATGTAGTAGAGAGTAGGAGATAAAGGGCCTGGTCCACAGAGAAAATACAGTCAAAAAGCAGAGTCCAGTGGTGCTCATATAGCACTGTCTAGAGTGGGGAGTGCCTAACAGATGGGATATTTCAATTGGCTTGAGGAGTCTGTCCTTTTCAAGGATGGGTACATCTTGCATCAAGCTCCATGACATCAGTCATCAATTATCCAATAAGCCCCTTTTGCAGAAACCCCAGGCTTCATGGTTGGGTGGCTTCCATGAAACATTTCCCTAAAGAAGGACCTTAGGCCATAAAGACCTAGTTTTCTAAGCAGTTCTGTCGTTCTTTGTAAATGAATAAATCAACATCCGCCTGGTGTGGGCCTTGAACTTGAGACCTTATCTTTGAGAAAACTGAAGCATTCAGAAGAGAATTCCCCCAAATCCTACAATTATATCTGTTCACCTATTGGTATCTGCATCCATATTCATTGCCTTCCTTCCTGTAGCAATTGCAAAAAATGGCCACAAATGCTTCCCTTTCCTGAATCCATATCATTGCAATGTCATTGTGCAGCTTCTTTTATCGGGAAGTAGAATCTGTTTCTCTTAACTTTTGAATCAGGGCTTGGCCATCTGGCTTGCTTTAGCCAGAAGGGCATTAGTCAATGTGATGCAAATACAGGCTTGAGAAATATTTGCGCATTGGGGTTGGTCTTCCCTTGCTGAGCTTGGAAATCTGAGACTACCATGTGAACAAATTCAAGTAAGCCTCCTGGCAGAGTGGTCGCCATGTGGAAAACAACCAAGGCACTCCAGTTGACAGCCAACTGCCAGATATACGAGTGGTGCGTGAGTGCCAAATAATGATTCAACTTCTAGCCAACCTATCAGTGGACCCACAGCAAGCCCAGCAAAGATCAGTCAAGCTAGCCCAGACAAAAAGAACCACTCCACTGATCCGCTAATCCACTAAGTTTCGGGGTGATCTGTTATGCTACAAAAGCTAACCAATACATTCCCTGTTACCTTGGGTGACATCTCCATGACCTTTTTAAAACCAGGCCCTCTACTAGCGCCATCTGTCTCATCCCCTCTTGTAAATTTAGAGACATAGTTTCATCATTTCTCTCTTCTCTTTTCTGCATCAAAAATGTTTCCCACTTTAAAGAATCATTCCTACCAGCTTAAAAACATACTATTTCCCCCATACTAAAAAATAAATCAAAACCTTCTCTTTACCCCCTTCCCCTATAAATTTCTGCCCCAATTCTCTACTTCCTTTCACTCTCAGCCTCCACAAAATGGTTGTCTAATTCTTGCTGTCTCCAGTTCTTTTCTTCCTGTCCTCTCTGAATCCCATTCTAACTAGGCTTTTGCTTCTACCCCTATAACAAAACTTCTCATGTCAAGGTCACCACTGAAGCCCACGCTGTTAAACCTGATGACTGGTTTTCAGCCATTTAGTAACATATGACACAGCTGACCATTCTCTCCTTTTATATATACTTTCTTCCCTTGGTTTCCAGGTCACCATACTCCCCTGGTTCTCCTCTGGTGGCTCCTTCTCAGTCTTCAATTGGGGGTCCTCCTATTCTCCTCAACACCTTTACGTGTTAGTGCCTGGGAAATCCATCTTGGGCCCCTTCTCTTCTTCTTTACTACCCCTGGTGACCTCATCTATCAACGTGACTTTATCATCTATCTATTGATAACAATAGAGGGTTGTTTATATCTCCAGTTTATATATCTAGCCTATGCCACTCTCCTAATCTCTAAGCTTTTATTTTCAACTGCCTATTTAATATCTCCACTGGGATGTTAAACTTAACATATCCAAAACTAAACTGCTAAGATTTTCTCACACTTGAAACATAGTCTTCCCCATCAGCTGATGGAAACTCAATCCTTCTAGTAACTAAGAAACTTAGAATCATCCTTTGTTTCTCTTGCATCACATATCCAATGTATCAGGATAAATGTTGGGTCTGCCTTCAAAGCCAACCAGATCTGAACACTTTCTTTGCCTCTATGTCAATTTAAGTAACCATCAGTACCTGCTTCCCTTAGTGGAAGTACCTCCTAACTGACCTCCCCACTTTCACCCTTGTCACGCAATTTAAAAAAGAGATACACTGGGGTACCTGTATGGCTCCATTGGTTAAAGAAATAAAATCTTCCAAAAAAATAAAATTAAAAATAGATACACTAAATATCTATAAATTAGGGATGGGGGAAGGATTTTCATAAAACCCCCTTCTGAAAAGGGAAGGATTCTTTGCTTTAACAACCTCCTACTACATCAGGGGGATTCTCTGTTTTGTAAACATGGATTTTGCCCCTCCCACAGAATTGACTCATTTAATAAATTTTTTATTTACATGTACCACTTTTTAAGAAATGTAACTACAGCATTAAAGGAAGGAAGAACAGCCAGTTACATCAGCAGCTGAATTTCTCACAAAGCCCAGAGAGCAACTTCTATGAGCCAGATCAACATCTTCATGATTCTAGTCTATGATAACTGATGCAGTCATCATAAGTGTAAGGGCCTACTTAGCCAGAGCAAGCCATTTTGTTGTTTATACAGTAAACTTAGATTGACCCTATCCCCCCAGAGGAACTTACTTAGAAACAAGTCTGGGAAACCAGTAAAATATGACTGACCAGTCCCTGATAACAGAGCTCATATACCAGGACGTGTCAGGTCATGGGGAGATAACAGAGCCCAGAATACAAGGATGAGCCAAGTGAGGTGGAGACATCCAATCAGGAAAATACCTCCCTAACCACCCAAGAATGTGGACCCTGCCTTTTGGGTGCCAGTTCTGACCAGAGTGACAGGCTAGTTCAAATAACTACTATAGGGTAAATTGTAATTCAATTGGCCACCTGTGTGTGGCCAGGCTCGACCACATGGCCTTTGCTCTATAAAAGTTAGTCTGTGAGACTGGGAGGGGTCACCTCTTTGCAAGAGATGGCCCTGGTGGTCAGTTTGATTCTCAATGCTTGGCGCAAAATAAAGCTTTGCTTGACCTTCGCTTTGTATCAGTCTCGCTCCTTTGACCATGGACCCAACAATAGGGACACCTCACTCCTCTTGGGGGAAGGAGCTAGGCCAGTGATCTGGAACCAGATCTGTAATTTCCACTAACCAACACATCTAAAATGTTCTCATGCCTAGTGGGCCCTATAAGCTCTTGCAGGGTAAAATTAAGGAATTCTCCAGGGAAAAAGAATTGGTCCTGGCAAAAGGTCACTTTAAGCAACATTTTATAGCAAACGATAGGGGTGATAGAAATTTATCTCAAGGGACACCTGGGTGGTTCAGTTGGTTGGACGACTGCCTTCGGCTCAGGTCATGATCCTGGAGTCCCGGGATCAAGTCCCGCATCGGGCTCCCAGCTCCATGGGGAGTCTGCTTCTCTCTCTGACCTTCTCCTCGTTCATGCTCTCTCTCACTGTCTCTCTCTCAAGTAAATAAATAAAATCTTTTAAAAAAAAAGAAATTTATCTCAAAAGAACTAAAAATTATTATAGTAAATTTATTTTATATTTAGCCACATTTTGATTATAACTCAACTATGGACTAATTCTTTGAACAGAAAAATGAATCAAATCATGTTTGGGGCATACGTTTTTCTGAAAGAAGAAATTATTAAGATAGCGAAATATGGCACCCATCACTTTTCATTGGATCTTCACAGTGAAGTTTTAAAGAAAGTAAATTTTGCAAAATAGTCAAGGGCTTTATCACTTTTCTACCACTTTACTCTTAATTTTTGAATTTCTATTCATCCCTTTCTGAAGCCTCCATTATGCTATCATCATTGTTGATTTTCTCTTTTTCAGTTGTGACCAGATAAACTCTGCCAGACCCTCATTTCTTGGAGGCTTCAGTAATAATAATTACTGAATCAGTTCTCCACCAACACTACCATTATCTTAGTGAAGTCTTTTGCAAGACTGGCAATTTCACTTTGCAATTGTTTGACATAGTAATCACAGTGAAAACATCTGACATTAATGTTGGGTGGGAATAGATGTCAGTGTTAAGCCAGAGAGAGATGTGAAGGGGGACTGGCTTTATAAGGATTTGTTAGTGAACATTTCATGTTGGGAGGACCTTTGCTTCCCAACATGTAATTATGGGTACTCCAATAATAAACACTCTGATAATGCAGTTTCCTTTGCACTCAAAACCAGGAATTAGCACTGCAGTTTCTGGGTGGAAGGACTCCACTGGGAGAAATGTGAGGAGTCCACTGGGGGTAAAGGTGGTCATTTAGAACCTAAATGATGCTGGCCAAGGTCCTTCCAGGGTCTAGCTTCCTATGTTTGAGCCCTTAGGCTGTGTTCAACAACTACAGCTAAAATCCGGAGGCAAGGGAACGGGACACAAAAATATCTGCTTTGTGAACACTGCCACCTACTGAAAGTAAGCTGCATTCCAATTTGACTGTTGTAGACACTATAAAGGACTCTAGGGGGCAAAGTATTTCGGTCTATGCCTCACATAGATTAGCTGAGGTCTGGCAAAGCTTAAAACCCCTTCCTCCTAATGGGAGTCCGTTGAGAGATTCTGGGTTTGTGCCTGGTTTGATCTGGACTGGATTGGGTCTGGCTATACAAGTCTTCAAGGCTTGCATAGTAATAGGGAAATTCATTCTTGGAATATAGCTCATTCTTTCATACCTGACTTTGCACATGTTCTTTATACCACTGGACGACTCAGCAAACTGTTCTCCTTCAAGATCAAGTTGAAACGTTTCCTCTGTAAAGACTTTCTCAACTCTTCCAAAGTTGTTCTCCCTTTCCTTTGTGCTTCAAACAAGTTTTTCTCAGTTCTGTTACAACACTTACCCCATGTAACCTAATTAGATAATCCACCTCCTCCTCTAGACTCAAGTTTTTGAGAATAGCTGTCATGATTTAATTTTATTAGCATGCATTCTACTATGTAGCACATTGAAGACACTCACTTAACATTTATTAAATGGATAAATAAATACTGTGATCATACCAAAGAGTCCAAGTTTTACATCAGCCTCCTGAACTCAGTATTTTTAAATGAGGTAAAATTCACATAACATAAAATTCAATACTTAAGCCATTTTAAAGTATACAATCAATGGTTTTTAGTATATTCACAATGTTGCATACTAGGTATAGCCAACCTATGGGTAGGAAGTGGTAACATACTGTGATTTTGATTTGCATTTCTTTAATGACTAATGATGTTAAGCATCTTTTCATGTGCTTGTTGACTATTTGCACGTTAGGGCTCAGGATATATCACCCCAAATTCTGTCATTTGGCATACTGATTATTTTGAATTAAACTGGAGTATGTTAGGGTTCGGAGTCGACCACCCCTCAATTAGACAGAGAACACTCTCGATAATGCAAGTCACACAGAGAGGTTTATTTCCAGCTAGCTGGGGTCCAAGTATCCGCCCGGCGCAGCGGGTTTTAACAAGGACCCCGAGCACTCAAAGACAAGGGTTTATATAGCATTTTCAAGGCACTTCTCCATAGCTACATACATATCTTGCACCCCACTTTGACAGTTTAACTTTGTTTAACCTTTTGACACCCCTGCATCACCCTGGCGCCATCCTGGTGGTTAAGTGAGATTTAGGTTTAGAAGAAATTGAACTTTATTTACATTTCCTTCTGCCTCAGCCTCCCTGTTTTATGGTGGGGAGGGCGATCTTAGGCCTTGAGAAACTGAGCCATTTGTCTCTGGAAATTGGGCCATTGAAGAGATAGCCCTTTTTGTCATAAATCATCAGGACATTTGCAAACCAAGGGAGACTCCTGTCTTGGAGGATAGTGATCTCTGCAAGTTAGCTATTTGTTTTTAACATTTGGTCCCTGTGGTGCCATTGCCTAACTGCCCTGGTGGTATATGATTAAGTTGTTTCTTAGGTTTTAGCTACTTTCTCTTATCTCAAGTTATGTGCACCCTGTGGGCTGGTTAGGGACGCTCAGAAAAATGGCTTCCTGGCCTTCAGGATGGCCATTCTTACGCTAACCCACTCTTTTTTTTTTTTTTTTTTACACTAACCCACTTTTACAGTGCAAGGTGCCAGCTTTTGCTTTGCCAGGATGACTGTACTTATGTCAGGGCTAGACTCGAGGTGGGTACAGCCTTGTTTTTCTTGGCCTCCACACCTGGAACTTGTTTCCAGGACTTGTTTTTTAACTCCCCTGGGGAAGGGGAGTAGGGACAGTAAAATGGGTCCTTACAAGAAACAGCCAGTGCAAGACAGACACTCTGACCTGCCTTTGTCCCTCTGAAAGTGGGAGATAAATCTCCCATGTAATAGGTCCCTCTCCCTATGCCAGAAGGGTAGGAAGTATCCTTATCGCTAGAAACTGGGAATTCAGCGTCAAAAAGGGTGTATAAACAAACCTTGTTTCTTCTTCATCATTTAACTACCTTTAATCCAAACCCATTTACTAGTCAATTCTTCAGAAATTTGTTATTTCTTTGTCTAAAAGGTATAAGATCTTCCTATTTTGTCGCTTCTTTGAGTCTCATATCTTTATGGGGTTCTGGTACATACATATGTAATCAAACTTGTTTTCTCCTGTTAATCTTTTTATTGTAGGGGGATCTCAGCCAAGAACCTGGAAGGGTACAGGGAAAACTATTTTTCCTGGCCTACATGTATATCTTCTTAAAAGAAATATCCATTGGGTTATCTCTTTTTTGTTCAAATGTAAGAATTCTTTCATTGTTCTAGATATGCGGTCCTTATCAGATCTTACAATTTGCAAATATTTTCCCCATTCTGTGAGTTGCCTTTTCACTTTCTTGATAGTACCCTTTGGTGTACAAAAGTTTTAATTTTGATGAAGTTCAATTTATCTAATTTTTCCTTTTGTTGCTTGTGTTTTGGGTGTCATATTTAAGAAACCATTACCTTACCCAAGATCATGAAGGTTTATACCTGTATTAGCTCCTAAGAGTTTTACAGTTTCAGTCCTTACATTTAGGTCTTTGGTCCATTTTTGAGTTAATTTTTGTATATGGTATGAATCAAGGGGTCCACCTTCATTCTTTAGCATGTGGTTATCCAGTTGCCCCAGTACCATTTTTTGAAAAGGTGTTTTTCCTTCAATGAACAGTTTTGCATCTTTGTTAAAAGTCAGTTGAGGGGCGCCTGGGTGGCTCAGTGGGTTAAGCCGCTGCCTTCGGCTCAGGTCATGATCTCAGGCTCCTGGGATTGAGTCCCGCATCGGGCTCTCTGCTCGGCAGGGAGCCTGCTTCCCTCTCTTTCTCTCTCTGCCTGCCTCTCCATCTACTTGTGATTTCTCTCTGTCAAATAAATAAATAAAATCTTTAAAAAAAAAAAAAAAGTCAGTTGACCAGAGATATGTGGGTTTATCGGCAAACTTTCAATTCTATTCCATTCATCTACCTGGTTATGCTAGTACCACAATATTTTGATTACTATAGTTTATAGTAAGCTTTGAAATCTCACCAATGATTCTTAACCAATAAGGTATGAAGAAGTTTAATTGAGATACAAAGACTATGAAATCATGAACTTGTAAGTTTATTTTGTCCATAATATGCCCCATGGCCAGTGCTATAATAAAATCTTTTTACTCAAGGATGTTTTGTATGAATGGAATATGTTTATGAAGTAAAAAGAGAGCTGAGTTTCACCATTGGGGATAATAAACAAAAACACAGAGGCAAAAGATATGTGAATGGATGAAAAAAACTACAGTACATAAAAAACCGAATATTATTTAGTACTAAAAAGAAATGAGCTATCAAGACATGAAAAAAGACAGAGGAACTTCAAATGCATACTACTAAGTGAAATAAGACAATCTGGAAAGGCTAGATATGGTATTATTCCAACAATATGATGTTCTGGACAGTATGAGGACAGTAAAAAGACCAGTGGTTGCCAGGGGTTAGGGGTGAAGAAGGAAACGAGTAGGTTCAGCACTGAAACTATCCGATGTGACACTATAGTGGTGGCTTCATGACATTATATATTCATTAAAACCCTTAGAAGATATAACATCAAGAGTGGACCCTATTGTTAACTATGGACTTTGGGTGATAATGATGTCAGTATAGGTTCATTGACTGTAACAAATGTACCACTCTGGTTTGGTACATTGATAGTGGGAGAGGCTATGCATGTGTGGCAGCAGAAGGAATTTAGGGAATCTTTGTACCTTCCACTTAATTTTGCTATGAACATAAAATTGATCTAAAAAATAAAGTATATTGAAAACTTTAAAAAGATTTGGAGGGGTAGTTCTAGGTGGACTAACAATGTCTGCAACAGGCACCATCCTGAAATTAGGAAGACTGAGTATTTATTTGCTGAGTGCTAAGATGCCCAGTGTTCTTCCTTCATAGTGTTACAGAACACTGGAACCTGTATATACTTTTGTGAGATTGTAATTTGTAATAACAAATATATACATTTGGTCTTTTTCCCATTCCTGGCACAGAGTTCCTAAAATATCTTAAAAGATAAAGCATGACAGGGTGCCTGGGTGGCTCAGTGGGTTAAAGCCTCTGCCTTCAGCTCAGGTCATCATCCCTGGGTCCTGGGATCGAGCCCCACATCGGGCTCTCTGCTCAGCAGGGAGCCTGCTTCCTCCTCTCTCTCTGCCTGCCTCTCTGCCTACTTGTGACTGCTCTCTCTGTCAAGTAAATAAAGGAAAAATCTTTAAAAAAAAAAAAAAAAAAAAAAAAAAAAAGATAAAGCATGACAGGATCGTCTTTTGCCATAATATTTTATCTTTTGTCCTTGGTTCCTAAAATAGCTCATGTATAACAAGCCCCTTTCAACCACAGCTGAGTTTACATTAATGAAGTAATTTTTGTAAAGTTCCTAGATAGACTCAGGTTGGGGGACTGGTTGCCACGAGCACCAACCATGTGATTAGAGAGTTGGTACTAATAATCTTACCCCTTGACCTCCCAATAGAGGACAGGGACTATATTAAGTTAATCACTAAAGGCCAATGATTCAATCAGTTGAACCTACATAATGGAGCCTCCATTAAAACATAAATGGACAGGGTTCAGAGAGCTTCCAGGATGTAACCAACCTGAAGGTCCTGGAAAGGTTTTGTACCTGGAGAGAGCATGGAAACTCCACACTTCTTCCCCATACCTTGCCCTATGTCTCTCTCTCTCTCTTTTTTTAAATTGATTTATGTGTTTTATCAACATATAATGTATTATTTGCTTCAGGGGTACAGGTCTGTGAATCATCAGTCTTACACAATTCACAGGACTCACCATAGTACATACCTTCCCCAAGGTCCATAACCCAGCCAGCCCATCCCCCTGCCCCAAGCAACCCTCAGTTTGTTTCCTAAGATTAAGAGTCTCTTATGGTTTTTCTCCCTCCCCGGTCCCATCTTGTTTCATTTTTTCCTTCCTTTTCCCCCATGACCCCCCTCCCACCACCCTGCCCTCAAATTCTTCATATCAGAGAGATCATATGATAATTGTCTTCCTCCAATTGACTTATTTTGCTTAGCATAATACCCCCTACATCTCTCTTCTGACTGTAACCTTTTAATAAATGAATGATAGCAGGTAAACTTTTCTTAAGTTCTGTGAAGTGCCCTAGCAAACTGATCAAACATGAGGAAAGGATCATAGGAGCCTTCAATTCATAGCTTGTCAGAAGCACAGAGGAAAGGATCATAGGAGCCTTCAATTCATAGCTTGTCAGAAGCACAGGTAACAGCCTGGACTTGTGACTGGTGTCCAAAATAGGGGAAGCCTGGTGGAAATGAACCCTCAACCTGTGAGACCTTACGTTGTCTCCAGGTAGATAGCATCAGAATTGAATTACATCACAGGAAACCCAATCAGGCCCACCAGAGTGTTGAAGAAGAATTGCTTGATGTGGGAAAAAGTCCACACATTTTAGTAACCAAAATTGACAACAGTATAGGAAAAAAAAAAAAAAAAAAAAGGAGTATCAAGCTTCCATAACAAAATACCAGTTTAGGTGGTTTATAAACAACATAAATTTATTTCTTACAGTTGTAGAAGCTAGAGATCAGAGTACCAGCATGGTTAGATTCTGGTGAGCACCCTCTTCCAGGTCCCAGGCCTTTCAGTGTATTCTTACATGGCAGAAGGAACAGCATCTTTTATAAAGATGGGCCTCTTTTATAAAGGTATTAATCTCATTTATGAGAGCCCTGTGACCTAATCACCTCCCAAAGACCCTACCTCCTAATACCATCACATGGGGCATTAAGAATTCAATATTTGAATTTGGGAGGACAAAGACATTCAGGCTACAGTAAGGAGTATTTTTCTTTTACAACCTTCTAAGCAGGAGATTGAAAGGGCCTTCTGTGGGGAATCTGACCAACACAGGAAAAAAGACCTAATGATACTGACATTAAAGTTTCCTTGATAAATGACCCAGCCAGATAATCCTCCAGTGAAGCCCACATTTGATATGGCCAATCGGGGAATTCCTGCTCTACCACTATATAACCAACCAAGAATGCCAGGCATCTAGGGAGAGTTTTTAACATGAAAGATGGAGACTAGCAAACTTACTGATAAAAGCAAACTAAAGGAAACAGAGATTCTCCAAGGAGAAGAAAACAGAAAAAAAAAAAAGTCATCAATATCCTCAGAATACTAAGAAAAGATGTTACAGGCATGGAACAAGATAAAGACACTGTTTTTTTTCAAGGGTGTTTTTTTTAAAAAAATTCCAGTTAGTTAACACACAGTGTAATATTAGCTTCAGGTGTATGACATGGTAATTCAACACTTCCATACATCACCCAGTGCTCATCTTAATCCCGATCACCTTAATCCCCATCATTTGAACCACTCCCCACCCATCTGCCCTCTGGTAACCATCTATTTGTTCTCTATAGTTAAGAGTCTGTTCCTTGGGGGATCCCCTGGGTAGCTCAGTCAGTTAAGTGACTGCCTTAGGCTCAGGTCATGATCCCAGCGTCCTGGTATTGAGCCCCATGTTGGGTTCCCAGCTCAGTGGGGAGTCTCCTTTCCCTCTCTCTCTGCTCCTTTCCCTCCACTTATGTGTGCACTCTCTCTGTCTCTCTCAAATAAATAAAACCTTTTTTTTTTTTTAAAGGAGTCTGTTCCTTGATTTTCCTCTTTTCTCCATTTGTTTTGTTTCTCTATTTGTTTCCTCTTTTTCCATTTGTTTTGTTTCTTAAATTCCACATGAGTGAAATCATATGGTACTTCTCTTTCTCTGACCAACTTATTTCATTTAGTGTAATACCCTCTAGCTCCAACCACATCATTGCAAATGGTAAGAGTTCACTCTTTTTGATGGCTGAGTAATATTCCATTGTATACACACACACACACACACACACACACACATACACACACCACATCTTCTTTATCCATTCATCAGTCAATTGACATTTGGGCTCTTTCCATAATTTGGTTATTGTAGATAATGTTGTTATGAACACCAGGAAGCATGAATCCTTGAATCCTTTGAATTAGTATTCTTGTATAAAGACACTATTTTAAAAAGTAACTTTCAGAGGACTGTAATGCTATTACAAGAAATTATGAAAAATGCAGAAGGGGCACCTGGGTGGCTCAGTCAATTGGGGCATCTGCCTTCGGCTCAGATCATGATCCTAGGGTCCCAAGATCAAGCCCCACTTTGAGCTTCCCTGCTCAGCAGAGAGCCTGCTTCTTCCTCTCTCTCTACTGCTCCCCTGCTTTGTGCTCTCTCTCTCTTTCTGTCAAATAAATAGATAAAATAAATAAATAAATAAATAAATATTCAATAGAAGAAATGGAAAATAAATCAGACACATAAAAAAGGGACCAGGAGTTAGAGGACAAGCTCAGAAGGCCCAACATCTGAATAATAGTTCCAGAAAGAGAAAAGATTTAAATGAGAGTATCATCAAAGTAGAGATTCAAGGAAATTTTTCACAGGATGGAAAGTAAAAGGAAAATTTTTTTCCTACTCAAAACACTTCTGACACCAAATGTTTAGGTGTCACATTTTACCCCACCAAGATATTTTGACACTATCTACTTAGAGTTAGTACAGACCCTATGAGCTAAGGACTGAATCACACAAGACTTCCCCCCACTTCAGCCACCAATCACAAGTCATAAGTTTGATTTGGTTACAGACTGGAGGTTCCTACAGCTCTCTCCTCAGGTTTGATAGTTTGCTATAATTGCTCACAGAACTCAGGGAAACACTTTACTCAATATCACCCATGTATTATAAAGCATATAAATAAACAGCCAGATGAAGAGGTACATAGGGCAAAGTCTGGAAGGGTCCCAAGCATAGGAGCTTCTGTTTCCATGAAGTCTGGGGGGCACCACCCTCCAAGCTTCACCAAACAAGGAGCTCTCCAAACCCTTTCATTTAGGGTTTTTATGGAGGTTCCATTATGTGGACATGATTAATTAAATAATTGGCCAATGATGTTTAACTCAATTCCTAGTCCTACCTTCCCTTCCCCAACTCCTGTAAGGAAGTGAAGCTAAAAGTTCCAACCCTCTAATCACATGGTTGCTTCCTCTAGCAACCAGCCCCCAACCTTCAAGAGTCACTTCCTTAACATAAACTCAGGTACGGTTAAAAGGGAGGTTTTATAATTAACAAAAGATTCTCCTCTCCCTCCTACCACTCAGGAAATTCCAAAGCTTTTAAAAGCTTTATACCAGGAATCAGAAATGAAGACAAAATATGTATTTCTTATTATACCACAATATCACACAAAGTGATACATTTCCAAATTGAAAGGACCCAGGAAATGCCAGCATAGTGGGCTCACACCAATACATATCACTGTGAAATTTCAGAACACTGGGAACAGAGAGAAAACTCTAAAAGTTCCCTGAGGGTAAAACACAAGGATCAGGAGTCACAATGGTTTTTGAGTTATCAATGGCAATATAGGCAGTTAAAAGACTATGGATAATAATGTATTCAAAATAATGATGGAAAGATAATTTCCAAATTATTATAAATTCAGCCAAATTCTCAATGTAGTATGAAGGTAGTATATTTTTGGATATGTAAGGTCTAGGAAAATGTGTCTCCTCATTTCAAAGAAAGCTACTGTGGGATATACTCCACCAAAACAAGAAATGGAAGCCTTGGGATATATGAAACAAAGGCCTGATTACCTTTGGAGAGAAGTGAAGGCAGATGCCAGGATAACAGCTGAGCACTGGGTGCAGAGGGAAACCAGGCTATATTGGAGCAGTCAGAAGGATCCAGAAACAATTCCATTTTAAAAGATTAAATTTTTGGAATACTTGTTGCATTTGAAAATATGTAGACCAGTCATTCTCAAAGTGAAGTCCAGTGACCCTACGAGGTCCTCAAGACCCTATCAAGGAATTTGCAAGGTCAAACTATTTTCACATGAGTATACAGTGGAGTTTTCCAGAGGCTACTTAACATACAACATACAAATGACAGATTGAATGCAGAAGTACAAATGAGAAGCAGGCTGTCTATAATAAACCCAACATTAAAGAGACTTGAAAGTATATAAAGTAATACCTCTTTTTTTATTAATTTTATTTTGTTTTGAAAAATACAGTTATGTTTCATAAAAAGTGTTGTTTCTATGAAATAGATTTATTAATGTTTTTGAATGTTTATATAAATATTTTTCAGTGTTTATTTATATATAAATATGGTTTCCAACATGGCACATGTCACTGGGTATGACCTACATTAATGAAAACTTTTTGGGATCCTCCATAATACTATGAGTGAAAGGGGATTCTGAGACCGAAAAGTTTGAGAATTGCTGATTTACACAGCTATTAGAGTGTTTGAATTACACTAGTGTCAAGTAGACCTAAGCAAACAACCTTAAAACTCTAGAGAAGAGAGACAATCGAACAGAGAAGGAAGGTATCCAGGGCATACGGCATGGCTCAGCTGAGAAAAGCATTCACATGTAAACTGATATTGTCTAAACGAAAGTATGACATAAGCATGTTAGGGGCTGGGGACAGGATCAGGGGGCTTAAAAAGGGGCAAGAGATAGCTAACTCTGTATCTCCCACAGCAGAAAATCAATAGATAATAGCATAGTAAATTAGGGATTCTAAGTTTTGATTTGAGAGGTGGAAGATGATAATATGCTGATTTTCAGCTGAAGAAGGGAACATAAGAGAATCACAGGAATGGGAATGCTGAGGCAGGGTAGGTGTGATCTGAAGAATAAACCACTGTTTGAGAACCACTAGTATGTATAACAAGCAGCGAAGGTAAAGTCAAGAGAATGTTTTGTGGTTCTGCTCTGCCTCTTACTCGCCTAACCAAGGCACTTGGTCTCAATTTCCTGTTAAATTAGAGGGCTGCCCTTAACAGTCGCTAAGATTACAATGAAGTCTAAAAATTACTGTATGTTCTACCAAAAATATTCTGAACAGCAAAGGCAGGTCAGTCAGATTGATCTAGACGAGGAAACTCTTTTATTTTTACCATAGAAATAAAAACATTTTGGAGAAGAAAATAATATTTGATTTGCTCTTTGAGAAATACAAATTTAAAAATCTATAATTCTATTCATTGAATAAAATTAGCATTCTGGATACAGTTCCATTACATGCAAATGCCATGGGTTTTTATCTTGTCAACAGCTTCTCTGCTTTGTAAATTCTATTTAAGATGCTGTTTTCTCTTCCTGATCTCTATGAGGCTAGAAAAAAGGAATTATGCTTAAGTAATAAGTGATGATACTCATCTATTACTTTTTCTTATGTTCATTTCTATGACTTCTACTGCAATTATGTTTCTTTACAGAGGATATATAAAAATGTACCTGTAGCAAGAGCTTGTAAGTGCAAGGTAAATGCTTGATTAGCTGCAATTAGGGGCTCATGAAAATAAATACCAGGTGACAGTTTGCACTATTCATCAGTGTATTAACAGAGGTGAGAGGGGATATACTTTTTTTCTTTTTAAAAATAACCAAATGAAGAAAAGTCATCAATAATGTTCACTCAAAGGAAACCACCTTTAATAGACTGTATCATTTGAGAACATATTCTAGGGGGCACCTGGGTGGCTCAGTCGGTCAAGCATCTTGACTGTTGATTTCAGTCCAGGTTACGATCTCAGGATGGTGAGATCGAGCTTGTGTTGGGGTCCACACTTAGTACAGAATCTGCTTGGGATTATCTCTCACCTTCTCCCTCTGCCCCTTCCCTGATCACACATACACTAGTGCACACGTGCTCTTTCTCTCTAAATAATAAATAATTAAAATCTTTTTTTTTTTTAATAATAGTGTTTCCAACCCTTTTTCTTGGCAGATCTAGTAAACAGAGTGGTCCAGAGACAGATTTCAGTGGCACATTTTAGAAGTGCACATACACTGTCACATACAGAAACGTTTGTACATGCCATAGTTGGTCTATGGAGGAGACCTGACACCTGCCAGAGATGATGCCCAGAACAGAGGAAGAGGAAGAAATTCCCTAGTTTCCTCCATTATTTTCCTTTCTGGTTTCCAATAGTGCTAAACCCAGCCAGAAGCCAATGGACATGAGGGTCTGGAAAGTGCAGTCGGAGGGTACAAGTGTGAGGCATAAACAAGAGCCACATCAGCACAGTCCACCCCTTTTGCTACTCAGCATTCATTCCCATCTTTCCACCCATAGTTAACTCTCTAAAACAACTTCATGCTTCTACCTAACAAAACTGCAGCGTGAGTGCCTAGCATTAAGATTTTAATTGCTGGGGCACCTGGATGGCTCAGTGGGTTAAGCCTCTGCCTTCAGCTCAGGTCATGATGCTAGGGTCCTGGGATCGAGCCCCGCATCGGGCTTTCTGCTCAGCAGGGAGCCTGCCTCCCCCTCTCTCTCTGCCTGCCTCTCTGCCTACTTGTGATCTCTGTCTGTCAAATAAATAAATAAAATCTTAAAAAAATATATTTTGATTGCTGAGGCATCCATTTTGGAAAGACATCCATCTTGAATACACATTTTGCCAGTTGTATGGAAAACACTCAGATATGGAATTAGGAAAACAATCAGATTTGGAATTGAGCCATCATTACCCATGAAGTTTCCTCTTTCAGAAAGCCCTGGGTAACCTAGACAGTTGACCACTTGAATGCCCCACTTCTCCCTTCCCATGCCCTAATTCTCACTTCTAAGCTTTAAATTAGCCAGTGAGGAGTGAACCCATGAAACCTGAGATACTCCACCCCTGGGTTCTAATCAAGGCAGAGCCCGAGGTCCTTTCTCTCTCTCCCTTTACCTTTGACCTCACTGTATGTCCCCCTAGCATGCTGTATATCCTTCAGGACTTGTGAGTAATAAATCATGTTCCTCAAATTTCTCTGATGGTTTCTTGCTGAAATGCATCCTGAAATCATAATAAAAATCACAAGGGCTAATCCAGCCAAGTTGGCCCTGGTGGGGAAATGTCTGTGGGGGCTTGCTAAAAGTAATACAGGTCTGGACAAGTGCCTCAGGCATTCCTATCCAACAGCAACACTATGAATAGCCTGAGACCAACATAATAAAATGTCAGGCAGAAGATGTATCTTACAAATGAAGATGTTCACACCCTTTCCACAGCAAGGGGAAATATAATTTCATCTACCATGTTGTCCATATCAAGTCTAGGATCTCCAAGGGATATGCAGCGCTGACGGGTCTGAGTGTGACTCCTCATAATCTGGTTTCCATTTAATTAAATTATAAAGTTAAGCACTGCCAAAACTCTATGCAAAATGACAGAGAAGGAAAGGAGGTGTTGAAATTACTCGTTAAAATACACATAATATAGCAGCCTTAGTTCTCAACTTCATAACTGATCATAAGGCCATTACAGATATTTGTCATATCCGTCTTCATCTACCTATTCCATGTTACTCTTGACTTCATTCAGACCTTGGCTGCTTGGAATTCTTTACCTAGTGAGGGGAAACCAACCTTCATTCTTTATGGACTTTAGTCCTTAATCATCCTGCCTTTTGGGGTTGCTAGTAACCCTTTCCCCCACACACCTATTGAACATACAAGTATTAAGAAGCATCCCAATGAGGGGCACCTGGGTGGCTGAGTTGGTTAAGTGTCCAACACTTAGCTCTGGTCTTAATCTCATGTTGTGAGTTCAAGCCCTCCGTTGGGTTCCATACTGGGCATGGAGCCTACTTAAAGAAGAAGAAGAAGAAGAAGTAGCAGCAGCAGCAACAGCAGAAGCAGCATCCCAGTGAATCCCAATTCCAGACATAGTCTTATCTGTCTCCACTATGTAGAGAAATACCTCCACATCAATGGAACCATTGTTGTGTATTCTAGTGGGAACATTCTACTCTTGGCAATTAAGACTTCTAGATGAGAAGAGCTAAGGTTACAGAAATGAGAGGCTAAACTTTTACAAGTGTGTTATTAGTTGTGAGAAGCTCCTCCCAAACAGTGTGCTCTTGTCATGAAAAAAAAAAAAAAAGCAACATATATTAACTGTTGGTCCAAATCATAACCCATAAAATAACACTCCAATTTGGTAAGGTGCTGTCTCCAAGCTGGTACCATAACCGAGTCTTCAGCAGACCATTCCAACATTTTTGTAAGACCAGCTGCTTCTGGATTTTGAGACACATGATAAGACTAGTTGAATCTCTTGCTGCATATGCTTATGGTAAAATTAGTTCCTTGGTTGGAAGCAATGTTGTATGTAATACCGTGATGGTGAAAAGAAATGCCATTGAATGCCAATAAGTCCATGGACAAGTGTGATGGCAGAAGCCAATGGACAGAGAGAAATAACCCATATTCAGAGAATAATCAGTGAGGACAAATTAGTTCCTACTTAATGATGGAAGGGCTCCAATGTAACTCACCTACCACACCAGGTGGGGCTGGCTAGTTCCTCAAGGGAATGATGCCATATGAGGGGCTCAGTACTGCTGTTAGCATATTGTGTGCTCGACAGTAGCAACAGCCAGATAAGTCATAGTGTGAAAAGGTCCATGTTGTTAAACTGAGGTATGGCCTGCCTTTCTGATATCATGGCCACTTTATTCATGAACACTGAGTGAGCAACATGGTGGTTGAAAAAAAGAGAACTCACTCATATCAACAGGATAGTTATCCACTTCATTGTTGTGAGGCTCCCTTAACATGGATGCCTTTTGGTCGGTATTTACATTGGATACAAATATGTATCTGCCTCTCCTTAATCAGGTTCCTCAAAACAGAACCTGAGACAGGGGTTCATATATCTGTGATTTATTTTTCAAGCACTCTCAAGAGAATCTGATAAGGGAATGAGAGAAGCAGGGTAGGAAAGGGAAAGCAAGAATGTGGTTTCAGGTGAAGTCTAGCTTCATTCTGATTACACAGGGAGGTATGGAGGGTAAACAATTACCACAGAACATGTCCCATCTTGAGCCAAGGGCTTTACATTTCCACCTTAGTCAGTCATTGACTATAGGCTGCCAGGACAAAGCAGCAGCATCATTCCCAGGCACCTCTGGGCAAATAATCTTGGTTGTTCAAGGATAATCCTCCTGAGAAAGCTGCAAGTATGAGGCATTGCCTGAGCATCCACTCAGCTCAGAGATATGCATGCAAATTAAGCATTAAAAGGATCCTATTTCAGGGCACCTGGCTGGCTCAGTTGGTAGAGCATGTGACTCTTCATCTCTGGGTTGTGAGCTTGAACACCACATTGAGCATGGAGCCTGCTGAAAAAAACAAATGATCCCATAACTAGTGGTCTTTATTCCCTTGTATAGATCCAGGTTTCTATCTGGAATCATTTTCCTCCTGCCTGAAGGACATCCTTTAATATTTCCTGTTGAATGCGATGTCATAGTGATTTAATTCTTTCAGACTTTGTTAAGTCTAACAACATCTTTCACCTCATTCCACCTTCATTTTTGAAAGATATTCTTATTGGGTATAGAATTCCAGTTTGACAGTATTTTTTTTTTAATTTTAGTACTTTAAAGATATTGCTCTATTATCTTCTCATTTGCTCTATTATCTTCTGCTCTATTATCTTCTCTTCCCAAAAAGAAATCTGAAATCATCTTCACTCTTGTTTCTCTATACATGGCGTGCTATTTTTCTCTGGCTATTTTTAAGATGCTCTCTTTATCACTGGTTTTAAGCAATTTGATTATGATGGGCCTCTATGTTTTCTTCATGCTTTTTATGCTTGAGTATTTGTGAGATTTCATATATATACATCAGTATGTAAGTATTTATACTTCCTATCAAGTTTGGGAAATTTTCTTTTTTTTCCTTTTTAGATTTTTTTTTTTCTGATAGAGAGAGAGAGAGAGAACACAAGCAGAGGGAGTGGCAGAGGGAAAGAGAGAAGATACCCCACTGAGTAGGGAACCTGATGTGGGGCTCCATCCCAGGACCCTGGAATCATGACCTGAGCTGAAGGCAGACATCCTTAAGAGACTGAGCCATCCAAGGGCGGCCCAAGTTTAGGAAATTTTCAATCATTATTTATTTAAATATTTTTTTCTCTCTTTCCCTCTCTCTCTCCAGAGACTCCAACTATACTTGCATTAGGCTGCTTGAAGTTGTCTTACAGTTCACTTATTAATTTTCACCTCTGAAAGCTCTGAGTGTTTTTTAAACATCTTCCATGTCTCTACTTAACTTTTTGAACATATGTATATTGTCAGGACATTTTTTGGTTTAAAGTAGGCTCCATGCCCAGCATGGAGCCTGTTAGGGCCAATTTAATGTTAAAACCTGTTTAACTATTAGGGCCTGCTTAGCCAGAGAAACTCGATATTGCCTAGGTAGACATATTGTTGTTTACATCCACGGACTTCATTCCGGGAATAAATGCCCCAGTAGTTCCTGGTATGATTCTGGGTATCAATTCCAGGAGTAAACGCCTTAACAATAGAAGCCACGTACTTTGGGTCTGCAGTTATGCCCTATAAAACCAGCCTGTGGGATCAGGAGGGGGTCACTCTCTTCAGAGGCAGCCCCTAGCCGGTCAGTCTGACTTATAATGCTTGGCATAGAATAAGGCTTTGCATAACTTTCACTTTGTCTCAGTCTTGTTTCTTTGATAACGGACCCCAACAGAGCCCACCATGGGCTTTGAACTCACAACCCTGAGATCAAGACCCAAGTGAGATCAAGAGTCAGACACTTAACTGACTGAGCCACCCAGGTTGCCTCATGGTTGTAATTTTTAATATCTTTGTCTGCTAACTCTTCTGTGTCCATTTTGTGTGGTTTCGACTGAATAATTTGTCTCCTCGTTATGGGTCATATTTCCTACCTCTTTGTGTTGCCTGGCAGTTATTTATTGAATAGAAGGTGTAAAATTTACTTGTCAGGAATGGACATTAGTGTTTGAATAAACATTCCTGAGCTTTGTTATGGGACACTATTAAGTTACTTGAAAAGTGCATTTAGCACTGGGTGTGGTGCAAAAAATAATGAATACTGTTATGCTGAAAATAAAAAAAAATAAATTAAAAAAAATTAAAAAAAGAAAAGTGCATTTATTCTTTTGGGTCTTGCTCTGATGATGTGTTAGGTGGGACTTCCACAGTGCTCATTCTAGGGCTAATCATTTCCCATTACAGAGGTAAGACACTTCTGTGTACTTTACTCAGTGCCCTGTAAATCTTGAGGTTTCCCAGTCTGGCTGGTGGGCAGGAACTATTCTATGTGAGCACTGTACATTGTATTGTTACCTCTCATAATTTGGTGCTGCTTTCCCTATCCTCATGTTGTTTCCTATCTTTCTTTCTTTTTTTTAAGATTTACTTATTTGAGAGAGAGAGAGAAAGAGCATGAGCAGGGGGCAGAGGTGGAGGGACAGGGACAAACAGACTCTCCACTGAGCAGGGAACCTGACAAAGGGCTCAATCCCAGGATCCTGAGATAATGACCTGAACTGAAGTCAGCTGCTTAACCGACTGAGCCACCGAGGCACCCAACTCAAGTTGTTTCCTTACATGCATTTGCTGGTCTATATTCTGCTGAATACTTGAGAGCACTCTACAGGCCTCTGGGTTTCTCTCCATTGCAGTTCTCTCCTCTTTGGTAACCCATCCTGAGAACTCCAGCTTTCTTGTTCTCCTCCAAACTTTCAGCTCCTCCTCAACTCATGGAGTCTGCTGGGCTCTGCCAGGGTTTCCCTTCCCCCACCAAGGCCTGGCAGGACTCACCTTGTTTCTTGTCAAGAGATCACTAGTCCTATGTTGCTTGATATTGAGTGTCTTGAAAAATCCCTGTTTTACATGTTTTGTCTGCTTTTTGGTTGCTCAGGGGCGAGGGTACCTCCAATTCCTGTTACTCCATCTTGAGCTGAATTAGAAGTCTACTCTATTGTTATTTTTATTCGTTCCTTACATTATCCAACTAGTTTATTCTTTTCCTAACCTTTTGAGCAGAATGTTTAATTCATATAATGTCGCTCTTACTTATAACAATATTTCTTTTCAGCATAGCTTTAACCAGAACTCATAAATTTGGACATAGAGGGTTTTTCTTGTTAGTTTTTCTATTAACATATAATGTATTATTAGCCCCAGGAGTACAGATCTGTGAGTCGTCAGGCTGATACACTTCATAGCACTCACCATATCACATACCCTCCCCAGTGTCCATAACCCAACCACCCTCTCCCTCCCCTCCTCCCCCCGGCAACCCTCAGTTTGTTTTGTGAGATTAAGAGTTTCTTATGGTTTGTCTCCCTCCCAATCCTATCTTGTTTCATTTATTCCTTTCCTACCCCTCAAACCCCCCATGCTGACTCTCAACTTCCTCATATCAGGAAGGTCATATGATAATTGTCTTTCTCTGATTGACTTATTTCGCTAAGCTTAATACTCTCTAGTTCCATCCACATTGTCGCAAATGGCAAGATTTCATTTCTTTTGATGGCTGCATACTATTCCATTGTGTGTGTGTGTGTGTGTGTGTGTGTGTGTATATATATATATATATATATATATATATATCACATCTTCTTTATCCATTCATCTGTTGATGGACATCTAGGTTCTTTCCATAGTTTGGCTATTGTGGACATTGCTGCTATAAACATTTGGGTACACGTGCCCCTTCAGATCATTACATTTGTATCTTTAGGGTAGTAGTGTGACTGCTGGATCATAGGGTAGCTCTATGTTCAACTTTTTTGAGAAACCTCCATGCTGTTTTCCAGAGTGGTTGCACCAGCTTGCATTCCTACCAACAATGTAGGAGGGTTCCCCTTTCTCCACATCCTTGCCAGCATCTGTCATTTCCTGACTTGTTAATTTTAGCCATTCTGACTGGTGTGAGGTGGTATCTCCTTGTGGTTTTGATTTGTACTTTCCTGATGCTGAGTGATGTGGAGCACATTTTCATGTGTCTGTTGGCCATCTGGATGTCTTCTTTGCAGAAATGTCTGTTCATGTCCTTGCCCATTTCTTGATTGGATTATTTGTTCTTTGGGTGTTGAGTTTGATAAGTTCCTTATAGATTTTGGATATTAGCCCTTTATCTGATATGTTGTTTGCAAATATCTTCTCCCATTCTGTCAGTTGTCTTTTGGTTTAGTTAACTGTTTCCTTTGCTGTGCAGAAGCTTTTGATCTTGATGAAGTCCCAATAGTTCATTTTGCCCTTGCTTCTAGAGGGTTTTTCTTATTGGTGCTTTCATTTTCTCTGTAGACAGTTTTTTTAAATTCCCAAATGATGGGAGTATATATTGTTGGATTATTATACCATTGTTTTTCCTAACATTAACTAGAATTTCTAGTATTATTCTAGCATAATTAACAATAACTAATGTAGTTTTCTCACATTGTGATTAAAGGCTGTGGGGAAGCATACCCCATAGTGGTTAGCAGCTGCATTCTTGAGTCAAAAATCTGAGATTTAAATCCCTGCTCTGTCTTTCCTGGCTATATAACCTTGGGCAGAGAATTTAAACTAAGGCTCAATTTCTTCATTTGTAAAATTAAAGTAATAATCATACCTATCTCAGGTGTTTGTCCTGAGTGTTAAATTAAGACAATACATGTAAATCATTTAGCATATAGGAAATACTCAACTAATCTTAGTTAAAATTTCTATTTGGGGAAAGTTTTGGGAATTTTTTGGTCAACTTTTGCTGTTCAATTGGCACTTGCAAGAAATGAAAAGTATATATTTGAACATATAAAGTTCAATACAGTATACAGGCTCTTGATCCCATCCATACCCCCTTGGTTCCCTCTGAGTTTGCCTGCAGCTATAAGCGACAATGTGCTGACAGTCCCCTCAAAAACCTATGCATCTCTTCTTCTCTGCTTGAAAATGGCCAGCAATGTTTGGGACTTAAAACCCTCAGAGATAATTCTCAGCAAGTGAAGGACAGAGGAAAGTGGATAAATATTCCAGCTTTGCTGTCCCTGGAGAGGTCATATCTAAGATACATTCTATATGTTCTTCAAAGGATCTCCCACAGCAACTGAACTTCAGTTACCCACATGTGAAACCTGCTCATAATGCACCCTGGACAGGACTTTCCTCCTTCCTGGCTCACTGTCCCTGCTCTTTTTCTTTTGCTTCCTGAGATTACTGCCTAAATAAACTATCTGCACAAGACCTCACCTCAGAATCTGTTTTCTGGAGGAACACAGACTAACACAGATATATATGTATTAGATTATCCTAGTTAATTGTACAGTTCCCATCTGCTAAGCGTGGTTCTCAAATCTCATTTCAAATTATAATCAACTGGTAATAAATACATCAAAATTTCTAGGTATTGTCAAATAAGAAACATCCAGATTTAGTAAGGAGAGAATACTGGAAAGGACTAATGCAAAGGGGGTGAGAGGAACTGCTGCTGCAAGGAGAAACTATGACATAAGATCTCGAAGGAGTTTTTCTTTATAGAGAAGAGTAAACAAGACTAGAAGGAACTAGGTGTGGAGAAGTGGGGTGAAAGAGTGACTTAAAGAGTAGATCACAGAATGTTTTCCCCTGAGCAAGAATTCTCTGCCTTTAGCACTCGCGGTTCTTGATCATGCTGCTTCAAAGAATGAAGAGGTAGACCAGAAGAGTGGTAGGCAGCAAAGCAAGTTTACTGAGTGACAGTACAAAGCTCCCAGAGAGGGAAAGATTCAAGAAGGTTGCCCTCAGAGTTTCTAAGTTTAGGGTTTTTTTTTTTTTTAAGATTTTATTTATCTATTTGACAGACAGAGATCACAAGTAGGCAGAGAGGCAGGCAGAGAGAGAGGGAAGCAGGCTCCCCGCTGAGCAGAGAGCCCGATGTGGGGCTCAATCCCAGGACCCTTAGATCATGACCTGAGTCGAAGTCGAAGGCAGAGGCTTTAACCCACTGAGCCACCCAGGCGCCCCAATTTAGGAGGTTTTATGAGCTGTTTTGTGGAACTATCTTAAGCAATCAGGGTGTGCTGCGTCACACCAAACAGTACTTTCATCATGTTATCTACCTATCAGGTTAACGTCAACGTGCTGAGGGGTCTTTTTTGCTAACATCTGGGAGCTTATGTCTTAACTGCCCCTTGCCTGTGATAGTGACAAATGTTTTGTGGGTAATTGTCTTATTCTAGGACGTTTTGCAGAAGTCACTTCTGCGAAGGCTGCAAAGCAGAATGTCAGTGCAGTCCTGTCTAAGCTGCAAAACAGGATGTTAGTGCTGTTTTATTTTAGCTATCCTGACTCCATATTTTCTTGTTGGGGACCCTGGCCTGGACTACCTCACTGTCCAACTAACTCCTTAGAAGGAGAGATTGTTATGAAGGAGTTATGCATTGGTTCATGCTGGGGGCAGGTCAAAGCTCAGAGACTTGGAAGTAGGAGAGAATCTTAACCAGGGTTTGGTTAACCAGCATTTTGTTCTGATTGGTCAGTAGAAACAAGCAGTTCAGCTAATCATTCATGAGGCCATGGGCGGGAGGGTCTGTGCCTAATCTTGCCATAGGTAAATAAGGGGGCATATGTGAGTCTTACCTAAGTCATATGGGAAAGGATGGTTCTTTGCAGTAATTCTTTTCCAGAACACAAAAGAGGTTGTGTGTGTGTGTGTGTGTGTGTGTGTGTGTGTGTGTGTATTTCTAAACTGTCACTATTTTCCAGGAGCTCAGGTAAAATTCAACGCTTTTGGGATGGAACTTAGACAATAATAGTTTCTAGAAGCATGACTCCCCAAGATAACCTATAAATTACAATAAAAGACTTGAGAGACCCATCAACTAATCCAAATGTGTAGCCCTTATTCAGGTCCTAATTCAAATAAAACTGTTTTTTTTTTTTTTAATGACAATAAAACAATGAGAGATTTGAACACTGAATCCTTGATGAAGTTGAAGAACTGCTATTTATTCTTCAAATATGATAACGATATTGTGCTTATGTGTAGAGGCCGAGAAAATTAAGTCCATCCCACCTCAGGTTTAGCATTAGCACAAGTACAGCCATCCTATCTTTGGCAGCCATCTCAGGCCCAAGGGCTGACCTTTCCCCTACTTTACTTTAGTTCCAGGGACCCCCCCCCAACCCTGCTTTAGTTCTAGGGATCCTCACCCTGCTTTAGTAACAGGAATACTTAACCCTATAAACACTTCAAGGAAAAACCGCTATACCTAATCCCGTAAACACTTCCAAGAAAGTACCTAACCCTGTAAACAGCCCAGCAACAGCTAATCAGCTTACTGCAGAAAAGTCTGAAACGTCTCCTCCTCTCCCTTCCAAGCCTCTTGAAATGACCCATAAAAACCCCTGCCTTAACTAGCGTTGGGGTCCAAGTCCCTACTCCGCTGCATCGGGTATACTTGGGCCCAAGCTTAAGCTTGTCAAATAAACCATGTGATTGCATCAGTGTTGGCTCCTTGGTGGTCTCTGGGACGCAAAAACCTGGGCATAACATACAAATTTTTAATTTTAAAAAAGTGATGATGGTATTGGTGGTTATGTTTTTAAAAGATTCCTTATATTTTAGAGCTCTCACTGGACAAAATGTTTATATATTAAAAGATACGATTTCTGGGATTGCTTTAGTATAGGAAGGGGGAAAGTGGGTAGAGAATTAGCTGCCCATGACTTGGTAAAATTGCCAGCGCTGAGGTGGTGGGTACCCCAGATTCATTAGGTCAGTCTGTTTACTTTTGCATAGGTTTGAAATAAAAAAGCTTTTCTAAAGAAACCCCTTAATTATTCCTCCTTTGCAATCCATGTTGAAAAACTGCTTTTCATAGCTTTATTTTTTGTCTGCTCAACAATCAAAACCTGAAAGAGGTTTGTTAAGGGTTCCCCTCCCCCAATTATTACATTTTTATCCATTTCTCCTTGTATTTCTTGCAATGCTGGATTTATAGATGTCATTGCTTTATTATTTGTGACATGGAGGTTTATGAAAGATTGCCTTGGAAAAATAATACATGCTCATGGCAAAAGTAAAAAAATATATATAGCAAGCAATATTTAAGAGTATAATGAAAAACAGATTTTTTTCACCTCAAATTCCCAACTTTCAGCCCCTCTCCAGTGTGTCAGCCACAATTACCGATTTCTGTCTTCCCTGAAGAATGAAAAAAAATATATATATATATAGACATATATATAAGATATATATTATATATAATATATATATACATATGTACATATATATGTGTGTATACCTGAATATCTTTTTTTGAATATAACTGGGACCCCAGTGTTTTACACTCTGTTAGACTCCTTGCATTTATCACTTAAATCACTTAAATCTTGTACAGAAAATAGCTACAGTGGAAACTGAGCCTCAGCACACTCTGCAGCCTAAATGAATCAGTTTCTGAGAGCTCTTTTACAACTCTGTAAATTACAGATAACAATGCAAAGTAATTCCTGTCTGTCCACACGCAAATCAATTCCGGCCAGTACAGGTGATGAGGGAGCAGGAGGCTGGCTGAGGACAAAGCAAGAGCTGGCGCCTTGCACCCCCCCCTTCACCCACTCCCCTCCATATGTGTAGCATTCCTCAGGCACCCCTGACTGCCATAAAATGATAAATAGTTAACTTGCTGAGATCACAACCCTGCAAGACAGGAGTGTCCCTTGGTTTGCAAATGTCCTTGAGATTACAACAAAGAAGTTACCTTATCAATAGCCCAATTTCCAAAGACACAGAACTCAGTTCCTCAAGCCTAATGTCACCATCCCCTCCATAAAAAAACCGAAGGAGGTGAAAGTAGAAGGAAAAGTAAATAAAGTTAAATTTCTTCTAAACCTAAATCTCATTAACAAGGATGCTTGAGAGTCTCTTCCACCAGGAGACTCTCAATTGTCTTTACTTGATAGTAACCAAGCCTTCAATATCCTGATAGTATTCTTTGCCCCAATAGCCCTTCTGGACACCCCTTTGTCCTCACCTACCCAACTCCTGTGTATATAACCAGCCACTCCTCACAACCCGCGGCAGCAGCTCTTCCTGCCCACGGGTCCTGTCCCCGTGCTTTAATAAACCACCATTTTGCACCAAAGATGTCTTAAGAATTCTTTCTTTAGTCGTCAGCTCCAAACCTCACCCCACCGAACCTGACTTAGGTTCTGGGACTTCATCACAGGGACAAGCTCCCCAACCAGTGGAAAAACCAGTTTTGCCCGTTTTGCTCATTTATTTCAACATTCCTTTACTGCCCGTTTTGCTCATTTATTTCAACATTCCTTTACTCCACAGAAATTTGTCCTTCTTTGATTTCTCCTGTGAGCTAGTGGTGACATCTGCCTACTTCCTTTGTTACAAGGAAATTAAATCTGCAGCATGTGTTCATTTTATATCTTCATGAGAGTCTTTTTTTTTTTTTGATAATTATTCTTAACGGTGTTTAGCCAATTGGTTGAACATACAACTTATGGGATCTGTGGAAAACCCAACTTTATTTTTATCTCTCATTGCCCCTGTGTGAGTAACTGTA
Source organism: Mustela lutreola (assembly GCF_030435805.1). Taxonomy (NCBI): domain Eukaryota; kingdom Metazoa; phylum Chordata; class Mammalia; order Carnivora; family Mustelidae; genus Mustela; species Mustela lutreola. The sequence goes on along the minus strand of NC_081291.1, from coordinate 65,728,458 downwards.
TGTATCAGTAACTCATTTAATCTGTTCTAGTCGTTTGCTTCAACAAGGCTTTGATAAATATGCTTTTACTTGTGTTTTTAAGTCAAATTTAATTACACTTGTAGGATGACTTCCTAGGACTAAATCACTCTCCGAAGAAATTATACCAATTTATCTTCCCACTAAGAGTGTATAAAAATGATGGTTTTTCATATTCTCTGACCACAGCACATTATCAGACCTTTAGATCTTTTCCAGTCTGGTAGGTAAAAAATGGAATCTTAACTTAAACACGTATTTCTTTCATTATGGATTAGATTGGCAAATTTTCATACAATATAAACTATCAGTTTTCTTTATCTGTAAGCTGCCTATTCATGTCCTTTGCCCATTTTTTTCTATTATTTTGATATTGTTAATAATAACAGATTGGTCCTCTGTCATGGGTGTTGCAAACATCTTTTCCCACAATGGAGCTGGGGCTACAGTGAAGAGATGGGGCCAGGCAAGCATAGCACAACTCAGTGGATTTAGAACGTACCTGCATCTAGAAAGGCTATGTCTCTCAAACCTCCTGCCCTCCATATGTGACTGAGTCCTCACCTTCTCATTCACAATCCCTCAGCAATGAAAATCTAATTGAAGTGCAAGAAAAAGGATGCATTAAAAAGTCACCATGGAAACTGCCCCTCCCACAGCATTTACCATTCAAGCACTTCTACAGGCATTCATGTAACAACAAATTAGCAAAGAAAGATTTCCAGACTCACAACCCTAATTTTGAATGCAGTTTAAAGGTGCTTAGAGGCAAGAAGAATGCCTGTGGTTTCCATAGGGAGATTACTAGGAAAAGAATTGTCTCCAGCTCCAGCTTCTGTGGAGGATAATTTGTTGAGACATTAGACTGTATTTTGTTTTTGCTGCAATTTTCCACCCTCCCCTACTTTCTGCTGATTGTTGCCAGTTCACAGTGCTTAGTGGGCCTTAAGCCTAAAGACTACTTCTGGTCTGCCTTTAGTGAAAGTCTGGACTCACTGAAAAGGTTAAACGAGGTGGGAAAGCGTGTGCAGAGGAAAAATCCATTCTCTTAGGAGGGCAGAGAAGTCAATGAAATCAGAAGGACAGGTTCTGCCAGGGGTGACGACCTGTGGATACTGCTGAAAGCATCCAGGATGGTGACTGCAGGGGAGAAAATCTGCCACCCCAAAATGTGTCTCTTTGGCATGTGAATTATTTTCAGCTGATTTGCTTTTAAGAAACAAAAGGCTCAGGAAGAAGCTTTGACTGTCCCCCTGACTGAAAAGAATTTAGACATAGAACCTGCTCCAGGAAGGGAGCATTCACCATAGAAAATTACAGCATAATATGAATTGGGGTGGTAGACAGGGAGCAAGGTAGCAAAGTCTGTTTGCGTAAATTCCTATGTCCATTGTTTCTGGATGGTCCAGCAAGCATCAGATTACCAAATGTTTATCTTTTTCATCTTCCTGTGATTTATCTTTCTTCCTCATGAAGTCCCAGACCACCACCTCCTTCTCCTTGGCTCTAGATAAGCCTCAATTGCCTGACTATGGCTCTCATATTCTTATGAGTCCACCTATTATGTATATAACTAAATATGTATGTAACTATGTATGTAACTAAATTTAATTTTTTTTCCTGTTAATCTGCCTCACGTCAATTGAATTCGGCCAGCCAAAAGAACCTTGAAGGGTAAATGAAAATTTTTCCTCTGAACAATGACAGAAACTGATCAAACATGGCTAATGGCTAGTGATCTTAGGGAGGCAGGGACTGAGGCTCTGAGAATTCCAACTGTAACAAAAAAAAATCCCAGTCCCAGTGCAGGAAAAGACCAGAGGCCTCGTCACTTTCAAATGACACTGGGCATCTCAGACCTAACCACTCTGGACTGGAACTATTGATGCTTCCTGTTACCTGTGGGTGACTCCCAAAATCTATGGGTGACTAATGAAATGCTAATTGAGTATTACCCCCACCTTAAAAGACCACCAGAGACGTGAGTCAAAGCCAATCAGCAAGGGTCGTTTATTGCAGGTTCGAACCTGGACCTCTGGGCGGCTTGTTGCCGATAACGCCAAGAGGTCCGGAGCTGGGTCGGTGCAGGATTTTTATAGACAGATACAAACAAGTTTCGGGTGGGGCTGAGCTTATTGATTGATAGTTTGAACACAATTGGGAGTCTCCTGGTGGAATGTTACATTCCTGCTATCAAGCATCCCTGTTAATGAGATTTAGGTTTAGAAGTATTTACTTTTCCTTCTACCTCCCGCCACCTCCTTCCCTTCGGTTTTTCATGGAGGGGAGGGTGACATTAGGGCTATTGATAAGGTAACTTCTTTGTTGTAAATCTCAAGGATATTTGCAAACCAGGGGAGACTCCTACCTTGCAGGACTGTGATCTCTGCAAGTTAACTATTTATCATTTTATGGCAGTCAGGGGTGCCTGAGGAATGCTACACATATGGAGGGGAGCGGGTGAAGGGGGGGTGCAAGGCTCCAGCTTTTGCTTTGTCCTCAGCCAGCCTCCTGCTCCTTCACTATCATGGATCAGGATGGCTAGGGGAGTCTAAGCAAAGACTGAGGTAGACTTTACCATCATTTTGACTGGCTGAGGGCTCAAAATTATACTTCATATAATTTTAATAATCTCTTATGATATTTATATACCAAAATTTATAGAGCAATATTCATACTCAAAGTACTTTTTAGGACTAGCATTTTAGGAAGCTTCAGCCAGTCAGCTATGGTACAAAAGCCCCACCACAAAAAAAGTACATTTCTTTTTTTTTTTTAAAGATTTTATTTATTTGATAGAGAGAAATCACAAGTAGACGGAGAGGCAGACAGAGAGAGAGAGGGGAAGCAGGCTCCCTGCTGAGCAGAGAGCCCGATGCGGGACTCGACCCCAGGACCCTGAGATCATGACCTGAGCAGAAGGCAGCGGCTTAACCCACTGAGCCACCCAGGTGCCCCTGAAAGACCCCTCCCCTAGAAGATAGATAGGATAACTAACCGCTTGTTTCCTTTTCTGTGAACCGCTGGCTTTTAGGCGTAAATTAGGTTATTAATTGCTCTTTTGCCCTTCTGTAACTGCTTGGCTTATAGAAATAATAGAAGACGCCATGATGGCATTCCTACCTTCCCCCTTCTTGTTCCCCCTCCCTGCCTCTCTCCTCCCGCGCGCGGGCCCTCAGAACCAATCAGCTTGTTCCCCCTTCCTGCCTCTCTCTTCCCGCGCGTGGGTCCTTAGAGCCAATCAGCAAACTCCACGTATGCCTTTTTCAAAAGTTCTGTCAACCAATCAGTTGCGCCCCACCCAAAACTTGTTTGTACCTGTTTATAAAAACCCGGCGCCACCACAGCCTGGTGTGCTCAGCTAGCAGGAGCTGCTGACCACCCGCAGGCGCCTGCGTAACAATAAAGAACCTCTTGCTGATTGCATCCAGTGGCAGTGTTGGATTCTTGGGTAAGGGGATCCGCGGGTCTTTCACCCCCAAAAAAGTACATTTCTGATGTAGTTTTAATTTTGTTCTTCCACTTAGTAAATGCTTATAAATGCATAACTTTTGCTATATTTTCTTGAATTTTTCTAATAAGTTATGGCTTTTTTATGGGAACAAGTAGATTTCCCAAAAAGGTACTTCGGTTATGACATTTTTGCAGTAGGAAATCCATTCTAAGTTTTGATTTTGTCACCTTACAACCAGAGAAGGCCAAAATCAGGGATGATATCAATGTTTCTCTACTGCCCTCCAGTGGGAAACTGGATGGAGGTGGTAACATTTTTGGAGTGAAAGAGACTGGTATATATTTCTACATAGGCATGTAAAAATATAGATAGAAAGAAATAAGAAGAACCAAAGACTATTTTTCTCCCAGTATGTTCAGAAATAAGTGAACTGTTGAATGATGAGTGATTTAGTACCATGCCTTCTAAGGCCACATTTAAACCCAAGGAGTTACTGACAAGACAAAATAGCACACAGTTTTTGAGGTAAACATCTTAAACATTCTGAGTTTCTATATTTACTTATATGAAATTGATTTACTTATACATACTTATGTAGTTATGGTGATGTACTCTTATAAATGAAACATTCTTCTTAGTAGAAAATCATTAAAGAGTTAAAGAAAATGTATGCAGCTTCTCAATTTCTCCACGTTTCTGATTGATATCATGGCAGATTTACATTAACAAGTTTATTTAGCACATCTGTGTGAGGCTTAAAATTTGACACTTAAAATTAATTTTAATTTGACATTTAAAATTAATTTTAAGGATTTTATTTATTTCTGTGAGAGAGAGAGCACATTTGGGGAGGGGGGGGGGCTGTGTGGCAAAGGAGGAGGGAGAAGCAGACTCCCTGCTGAGCAGGAAGCCTGAGGCGGGACTGGATCCCAGGATCAGGAACCATGATCTGGGCTGAAGGCACAAACACTCAACCGAATGAAAAACCCAGGCACCCCAATCTGACACTTTTAAAAATTCGCCTTTCAAATATCCAAATTAATGCATTAGGTACTACAAACAGTAGTAGTTGCAAACTAAGGCTCTATAGGGTTTTATGTTTGTAAACGAATTTTCAAAACTTATTAATTCATCTTAGACAACTAAAACAAAAAGCATGACAACATTTATGTCTCCTCCTGGTGACGGCAAATCTGGGATATGGTACAAAGACATACAAGGTTACCTTCACTTTGTTCAATAAATGGTTTGATCTTTGAGCCATAAAACATGAATTTAAGCATGGACAACCTTCATTTCATGGATCTTTTTCCAGGCTGTTGAGAACAAGAGAGGAAGTAAGACCAAAAGGTATGAAATTTCAAATTGGTCTGAAAACTTTAAAAGGTGATAGAGCCTACATTACATTAAACTTCTGAGACAATCTACCCTAGGAAAATATAGCACTCTGGCAATATTCCCTGAGAAGGTGACGATCAAAAATTATACCTAAAATATATTGAATATTTCCTGCATACCAGCTACTATGCTAAGATTATCTCATTTACCTTCGTAAGAACCACAATATATGTGTAACTGGAAGGACCAACCTCCAGAGAAAGATTGAATAAGAACATATCTCTTTTATTTGGAAGTAGAAGTCTTCTATAACTCTAATTTATATTTACTGCATTTTTATTTAATATGTGTGTGGATTTTTTTTTTTTTTTCAGAATTCTAAAGGCAAGTGTCTCCACATCTAAGAACAATATAATAGGTGTCAAGCCTTCTTACTTTTTTTTTTTTCTTTCTTACATTTTGAATAAAGATGCCAATCTGCCCATGCAGGAAGTGCTATGAAACTGCTGAAGGAATTCTGCCAGGATAAGCCTCCTGGCAGTTACACCAGAGAAGACAAAGAATGAAAGAGCGATTGCAGAGGCTGAGGGTGAGAATATCTTTGCAGAGCTATGAAGAGGCTGTGACATTTCCTCTCCTTATGGAGGAGGGAGGATTGTACCAGTTACCTATTATTCTGTAACAAATCATCCCAAAAGGAAGGTACCTAAACAATAAGGACTTACTACCTTAGATAGTTTCTATAGATCTGGAATTTGAGATCATGTTAGCTGAATGTGCTGGCTCAATTTCTCACAAAGTTGTAGTTCAAGATGTCATCTCACTGAGCAAACTGAGGTCACATGCCTATACTCTCACTGTAAGAAGGCTAGAAAAAGTGAGTAACCGTCTTTCTCACTTTCTGTAAGCACTGCTCATCACCACCAAGACACACTGTAGGTAATTCCCCAAACACAGAAAAAGAACTAAAATGGTGCACAGCAAAAAATAAAACCACAAAAATGTCGAACTCAAAGTCATCCCTTTGGCTGCCTAAAACTGGTACAACCACTGCTTTCAATGCTTATACTTCAAAAATACTTGCCACTTAAAATGTTGCAAATATCCTTCATCCAGTCAAAGATGCACTCACTCTATTACCCTCCAAGAAAGTCAGCCAACGTTTCATCAGTTACCACATCCGTCTGTCCATTTCTAAGTCTAAAACCTCTAGTTGATATCTAATCCTTTGCAATTTATAGGCTGAATAATCAAGTTTATGAACAATAGCACACCCTACATACAGTAGTGAAATAGAGGGCAAAGAAAGAAAATAAAAATTAAAACACATAAAAGTGCATATGATACTCATCAAGATAGGAGATTCAAGTAAAGATGCCAGCTTTCATTTCTTTCCCTGATGATGAGGACTGCACCATCCTTGGTGACTTCCTTTCTCCATCAGCCATTCTGTGTTCCCTTTGCCTTCAGCCAGTACCTTCGTTGCTTAGGGGTCTGTGTATTTGATAGAACTATCTGTTTAAAGGTATAACTGCTGGAATGCCTGGGTGGCTCAGTGGGTTAAGCCTCTGCCTGCAGCTCAGGTCATGATCTCAGGGTCCTGGGATTAAGCTTCTCATCAGGCTCTCTGCTCAGCGGGGAGCTTCCCCCACTCTCTCTGCCTGCCTCTACCTACTTGTGATCTCTCTCTCTGTCAAATAAATAAAATCTTTTAAAATAAATAAATAATAAAGGTATAACTGCAAACCTATTTCTGCTTGATGATCAGGGTGAATCACTCTAGCCAGTATCATAACCTTGTTCTTCTCCTTTTCCTTCTCTTGCCTATCCAATGACTCAAGACACACAGAATGGTTAGATAGCAGTCTCATCCCCAAATCAATGGAACCACTGCTCAGCCTGTGTTGGAATAATTCCTTTCTTTGGTAACAGACCTCTAAACCAGCAAAACCCAGAATCTCTGAGACTGGCAGTTAAGAAAAAATTAATAGCCCTTTGTTCCTAAATCCATTATTTTTGCATATGGAAGCCTGATAGTTTTAAAACATATCCACAAATTCTTTGACCCTTCTCCATTAAGAAAAGGAGTCTCTGGTTGCTGGAGGGAAGTGGAGGTAGTGGGATGGGATAACCGAGTGATGGACACTGGGGAGGATATGCATTGTAATGAACACTTGGTATTATATAAGACTGATGAATCACAGTCCTGCACCCCCAAAGAAAATAATACATTATATGTCAATTAACTGAATTTAAAGAAACTTTTTTTAAAAAGAAAGAAAAGGAGTTTCCTTTGACATAACTATCCTTAGTAACTAAGTCCTAATGAACCAATGTGATTTTGAAGTGACACTGCAGGACTTCCATTGTTGGTTTAGAAAGGCATTAGAGTTCCCATCCAGATTTCTCTCTCTGGGGATGTTTTGCCCTTGGAACCCAGCTACCATGTTGTGAGGAACCAAACAGCACTGTGAAAAGGCCAGAAGTAGGTGTTCTGGCTGCAGACTAAGCATCAGTCCCCAGACACGTGAAAAAGTGAAACTTTAGATGATTTTAGCCCCCAAATTTTTGGCTGCCCCAGCTGGTACCAAGTGGACAGTAGAACAAGATAAACTGTCCTCATTGCATCCTGCAGAAGTTATGGATTTGAAAGCAAAGTAAATGTTGCAGTTGTTTTAAACCACTAAGTTTTGGAGGTAGCTATACAACAATTGACAGCAAGGACATGAACGAAAAGTCCTAACTATTGGACACCAGTTCAAAGCATTTGCTGCAAAAAGGGCTATCTCCCAGAAGGCATCATAACTAAGTCTTCAGTAAGACATGTGCTTCTTGGTGACACACGATACAATTAGACCAATGAACTCTATGGGCAGTAACCCACTGCATCACTTCTTTCATTACAGGGTGAGTTTTTTGGTCAGAAGCTACATGGTGTCAGATGCAATGACTATGTACAAAATATTCAATAAATCCCCAGATGGTGGTACTGACAGCAGCACAGGAAGCAGGAAAGCAAATTTAAATCTAGAGTAAGCAATTTCAGAGAGGAAAATAACTATTCTCTCTCATTGACTGGGTTGGGTCAAAGGAATTGACTTGCCTCTGAGTGGCTGGCTGGTCCTCCTGGAGCAGGGCATATCTCACCAACTCAGAAATGGTCAATGCTGCTGGCAACCTGAACACTCAACAGTGGTTTGGTGATCCCAGGCATAGCTCCAGTCCTGATATCATTTCCATTTCATTCATGATTCCATTGAGTAAGCACTGAGCCTGGAAAAGGAAAAGGAGGCGAAGTTTCCTCCATAAAGCAGTTCATTTCATCTATTTGATTCATAAGATTCATTCTGCTAGGTCCATTAGCATATCCCCTCCCAAATATTCCTTGTCACCAGTTCTCCAGTCTTGCTCTTTCCAATGTCATTGACCACTGGGCAAAACAATTAGCTTTGTACTATGAATTATTACCCAAGGCCAATTCTCCTTTCAGGAAAAGTGAACTTCTAGACATACTGCTGGACACTCTGCACATTAAAAGGATGTCATGACTTCAGTGTTCTTCAGGTGCAAAGTGGGACCCAACAATCTTACAAGGCATTTCTGGCAGGTTACCACCATATCGTCGAGAGCAACAAACCTGAGCAATGCCTGGCACATCATGGGTACCCAAAGGACATTTGTTGAATCATTCTTCAAAAATGCAGATCATAACTAACTAAAACTTAAACATTTGGAAGAAAAAAATGTAGATCATTTCCCTTCCTCCTCTGTTTAAACTCCTTCAACAGCTTGCTATTGCTCTAAAAGACCCTGCTGGGTATAACCTCTGCCTTTTCCATCCTCTTGTTCTCTGAACTCAAAGCATTGGTCCTCAATTCTTGGAATATTCCATGCTCTCTCCCGCCACAAGACTTTTGTTTGGACTGTATCCTCTCCTTGTCAAGTTAACTCCATCCTCACGTCTTGACTCAGGGATTCTTTCCTGTCTTTTAACTATTTTTCTTCATTATAATTAACTCCGTATTTATTTACGTGTTTAATTAAATTTCTGCCTTACCCTGGGACTCTAAGAATGTCAGGATTATGAGCACTCACCACTGGATCTCCAGCACCTAATATATTGCCTGGCACTTAACAGTGCTAAATAATATTTTGCTGAATGAACACATAAATAAATGAATGTATGTGTCTGTACTAAAATGCAGCATATGTAATTTATCTCCAAGTTATCACTGCCAGTTTTGCTTAAGAAGCTTTCTGTTATCAATTCCTACTCCTTAAATTCACATTTCTTTATTAATTTAAAAAGGCATTTGTCTAGACAAAAACTTTCCTAAGCATCGTTCTATAATAGAACTACGCAACAGAAATATGTGAGCTACATATAACTTCAAATATACTATCAGTCACATTATAAGAACTGAAAAGAATTAATTTTACTATTTTACTTAACCCGTATTTCCAAGACACCGTTTCAATGTGAGATAGATATAAAAAAATTGATGGAATATTTTACATTCTTTTATTTATCCTGTCTTTGAAATTTGGTGGGTATTTTAGTTTCATTGTATCTTGGTTTGAACTAGCTTCATTTCAAGTGCTCAGTACGGGACAGTGCAGTTCTTTAGAACTCACTTTCACAAGGAGTCTGACCATCCTCAGCACCTAAATTCGTGCCAGGAAAGCGTCCTCAGGTCGAACTTTCATCCAGAAGATCTAACTGTTCCAGTATAAGAGATGATTTAAACCAGATACAAGAGTGAGCCCCAACTCCTTCAGGATTCATTTAGAAAGGTGTCTCTAGAAACAATTTTAATGTCCATCTTCCTATACCATCTTTTTATGTCTTATTTAACTAGAAACTTTGCTCCTCCTGAAGTTATGGGCCACCTTCTTTGCCGACCTTTAATTTCTCCTCCTTCAAAGCCAATTTATAATTCTCCATTTTTAGGTTCTTCATGGCAAATAGGTCCGTTCCCTTGGCTGCTGAGGAAAGTTGGGGCGGTATGGGGGTGTCTGTCGAAACCTCCCATGTTCAGTACTCATTCTTTGGGCCTCTTCGTTATGCCTGCTTGGACCTCTGGAGGTGGCCGCCCAGAGAGCAGCCCAAATCATGGTTTAAGGCCCAGAGCTGGAGTTGGATTGCTCCTTCGGTTCAAAAAGCAGCTCTCTGTCTGCCAGCACTATACGCACACAACGGTTTTTAGATGCTTTAACCTCACCAGAGAGCCACTGCCCAGAAAAACAAACAGCATTAGCCAGAGCTAGAGAAGCACTACCTCGGCTTCACCACCTGCCCTTGGCTAAAGAGGAAGGGGCGGGACATCCGCCCTGCCCGAGATACTTCCGGAAGTGACGTAGGAGTGTCAACATGCAAGATGGCGGCCCATCACCGGCAGAACACGGCAGGGCGGAGGAAAGTGCAGGTATGGGAGTCCCGCTCCTCGACCTCCAGGGTGTGGCCTGCGGCCCCGAGCCCACCTGCAGCAAGGAGATGCCTCGGGCCGCGGTCGTTCAGGGTAGCGGCTTGGGGCGAGCGGGACAGGGCGCGGCCGGCGGCGAGGGGTGGGGCCGCGGCGCTAACGGCTTGAGGAAGGGGCGGGGGGCGGTTGACTGGGCCCTCCTGGCCCAGTCCCGGGACTCTGGGGTGCGCGGTTTGGAGCTCAGCCCTGTAAGACTCTAGCTGTCTCGTAGGCTTGGGCTTGCTGGATCTGGAAGGGCTTGTTTCCCACCCACCTGGCTCCCTCTTCCCTTGCTTTTCATCAAAACGCTTTGCCCTATCCTGTCTGAGCCGAGGCCTGCGGGCACTTCCTCGGCGGGCGGCTGCGGAATAGGCCTGTGCGGGGGCGTGGCGGGGCAGCGGGGCGCAGATGACCCTGAGGGGTTTCTGGGGAGGATTCTGCACTTGGGAGCCCTCTGCCTTTTTATGTTTTTGTTTTTGCGGAAGCTTTGTTTCTGCTCAGGTGGAAACGACGTGGAAGTGTGCAGGTGTTAGTGGGAAATTACATTTTTCTTCATTTCTTCATCTTCATAGTGCATCCTCAATTTTTTTTTCCCGTTTCTAATGATTTATTATTCAGGGTTAAAGAGTTATCTGACCCTTTCGTGTGTTCTTTATGCCTTCGTGAATGCACTCTTATTTTGGGTACAATTAAGAGTTACCGCTCTCTATTATTTTCAGCTGTACAAGGAGTAGAAGGCCCTATGGCAAGTGTTTGACTACAGGTATATTGTATATAGGAGTGACGGTTTCTGCGCTTACTCATTAAACGTTTACTGAGCACTTAATTTAGTCCTAAAGATGTGCAAAAAATTGAGACAGTATGGGACATAAGTAATACCCAAGATCTCTTTATGAACTACGTTATATGTAGTTCTGCAGATTGAAAGCGATTGTTTAATAGGTAAATAGGACAAAGTGATCCTTTAGGAAGGTAACTCCAGCAGTCGCTGTAGGCCATTGTCTTCTGGGCAGTTCACTTACTTGTTTTATTTGTCTCATTGATTCACTACAATGACCTGAGTATTCACTAGATGTCTCTGAGTGATGTCTCTGAATTGAGTGAAATTAATGAGAATCTAAAATAACTTACCTTGTTAGGTGATTTTTAAGTGCATCAGTAACAGGATTTAAGTAACCCCAGCATTCAAGCTAGGTGGGTGAAAATGTGTGCTGTGGACTAAAATGTAACTCAAAATTGTCTTAATTGTGTTCTAGACACTAGAGTGGTACACTTCTTAGGGTAGTGAGGCGAGTTAATCAGGCATCTGTTTCTTGCATTTAAATGTAAAAGGCCATTTAAAAGTATAAGATGAAGAAATAAAAATTCGCCACAATGTGTGTGGAAAAATTGAGTCTTTTAATAAGCTGAATGTGAGTCATCGCATGCTGAATGAGGGAGATAATTCATTCTTTGCCGGTCATAATACAAAACTACAGTTTGGGGTTCAGCACTTATTTATCTTGTTCTTGATAGGTCTAGCAGTCAGATTGGTGAAGTAACCTGAAACTATTTCCTATAAAGAGCTCAAAAGAAGGAAGATTAGCCTGCTGAAGAGAAGATTTAGTGAATCTTGTTAGTTGCTTTCAGAATTTGTCCCCAAGATATAGAACCAATGTGAGAAGCTACAGAGATTGTATCTCATTGTGAGGGAGAACTTTTGTTTTTGGCAGTGTTTTTCAAACTATTCTCTGAGCACTTTTGGCATGTTGGGCTGCATGATTCTTTATTCTTTACTGGGGGTGGGGGGCGGTCCTATGCATTATAAGTTGTTTGCATTATCTTGGCTTCTGTCTACTAGATGTTAGCATCCCTCCAGTGTTGACAACCAAAATTAACTAGATACTTTGAAATGTTCGTGGGAGGTTGAAAACCAGTGTTCTATATCTCTTTGTGCATGTGTACCCAATTTACTTGATTATTTTTAAATTCTGAACAAAATCATAGTATTTGTTGTTCAGTGTCCTGCTGTTTGGCAAAATTTTAAATAACATTCCCATTGACCCAGCAATTCCAAATCTAAAAAATTGTTTTACAAAAGTGCAAATGAGGGGCGGCTGGGTGGCTCAGTTGGTTTAAGTGTCTGCTCAGATCAGGATCCCAGGGTCCTGGGATTGAGCCTTGCTTCGGGGCTCCGGGAATCTGCTTCTCTCCCTCCCTCTTTCTCTCTCTCTCTCTTTCTCTCTCCCTCCCTCTTTATCTCTCTCTCTCTCCCTCCTTCCCTCCCTCTCTCTCCCAGTGCTCCTACCCTGGCTCATGTTTCTCTGGCTCTTTAATTAATCAATTTAAATTAATTTTTAAAATTTTAAATAGTTTAATTTTTTAAAAAGTTTAATTCTTAAAAAAACAGCTTTCTCTAGTTGTGCAAGAGTGTTTATTTTAAGAATGCTGTTATTGTGAAAAAACTCAATGTCCATCAGTAGTCACTTAGCAGATAAATACACTTACCTAGTGGATTAATTTGCAGTTGTTAAAAAGATAAGCTTGATCCATATTATTAAAAAGGAAAGATGTCCAGAAGTCAGAAAAGCAAGTCAACATAACATAGTCCCATTTCCACAAAGGAAATAATGTGTTTTAAATGTCTGAAAGGCTATTAACAGTGATTATCTCTAGTATTAGGTTATGTGATTATGGATAAGACAGGAAATGGGAATATATGTTAATATATATTTTCGAGCTTTTTACAAAATTTTTGTTTTTATGAATAAAATCTCTCCATTTTGGAAAAAGTGTATATGCCTACCTAAAGATTTTTGCTTCTTGGCTGTCTTGTAGCAAGAGGCAGTAGCCCTGAGCTTCATTATTAAGTTGTAGGCCAAAAAGAACCCTTGAGACTTATAATACTGATAAATAACCAGTGGAGAGGGGTCCAAACATTACTGCTTATTAATTATAGACATAATGAAGAATGAACACATGTCCTACCATCTTCGACTTCTAAGCAGCCTGAAGGTGAGTATGAGGGGGAGGGTGGATTTGTGATTGGCAGAAACATGATCAGACAGTCAAATGTATGAATTCAGATATATGATGCAGATTTTTTCCTGATAATCAAGGTACCAAGCAAGTATTTTCATTCCCTGGTGGTCCCTTACTGTTATTATTTTCTGACAACTAGAGTCTATTGGTTGATTCAAACTCTTTTTCTCTCACTCTCCCACTTCCTCCCTCTCCCTCTCTCTCTCTCTCCATCACAATGGACTCTTCCCTCATTTGCTTCAGAATTCTTGAAATGAGGTTATCAGTGCTCATCCTATTCAGGAGCAGCAACCATGCCCTAGTATCCAGTGATGTTTTAAGTATATACATACAGGATTCTTTTCCTTGGAAATGACCCCCAAATCCAACTTAACCAGGCTCACATAATAAAAGACATGTGTTGGCTCAGGTAAATGAAATATCAAGAGGTAATGCTGGTTTCATGCAAATCTTGACTCTAACCTAAGAAATGTTGTAATGTCAGCTTTACCATTGCGCTGCTGCTGAGTTCTTTTCCATTCCCCAAATCCCAGCTCTAAGCCTTCACTCTATTGGAGGGGGGTGAGGGGGCAGGAATGGGCTGTCCCATCCCAGTTCTTCTGTCCTTTCACACAGTGTTCAAGGCTACAGTCTCTTAAGTAGGTCCTGTAAATTTTCTTCTAGGATTTGCTTGCCTTGAGGAGAAGAAATGGGGAATGCATGGAGAGGCAGCCAACAAAGGTTTCTTCTATCAGTACTTACCTTTTTTCTCTGCCAAATATTTAGTTATTCCAGATTTATTCAGAACTCAGTGTGGGTCTTTATTTTTGATTTTGAGTCCCAGTTTTGGTTTGGTTGTTTAATCTTTGAGACTTTTTTTTTAAAGGAAGTAAAGTGATGCCAAATCCTGACTTCTCAAGGAAAGACCTTTACAAATTAGCTGTATGTCCAAGATGAATTACTTTTTATGTAGGATGGGTAGTAGAACAAATTATAACAATGTGACAGCCATTGGAACAGAGGTCAGTAAACTTTTTCTCTAAGGGGTCAGATGGTAAGTATTTTAGGCCTTGCAGGCCATTTTACTGCATTATAACTACTCAACTCTGCCATTATAATGTGAAAGCAGCCATAGACAACACCTAGATGAATAGATGTGGCTGTGTTCCAATAAAAAGTTTGTTTACAGAAACAGGCTTTAGCCCGGATTAGGACCATGGGTAGTTTTTTACTAACCCCTAGAGGAGTTTTACCAACACGCCCTGACTACAAGTCACGCTAGAAGATGTCCTATTTTTATCTGCAAGAGTGCTTTTTAGAATAGTTTTGAAAATTGGCACTCTTGAAACTAGGTACAAGAAGGAAGTAATGGGCCACAGAATTGAACAGGGAAAACAGATGTGGGAATTACTGCTATCTGGCTAATTTTTCTTGGCCAGATTTAGTCTGATTTAACCTGATACCTGGAAGTAGCCTTACACTAAAAAACTGTGTGATTCCACTTATAGAATGTTATAGAATAGACAGAATTAATCTGTTTTGAAAAAAGTCAGATCTAGGTTGCCTAGGAATGGGGTGTAGAGGTTGGGAAGCAGAGGAGGACACATTTTAGGGTGGTAATAATGTTCTTTATGTCTTGGGTAGGGGTTTGTATTAAACAGATCCATACATTTGTTAGAAGTATCTGTATACACATAAGATTTCTACTTTTCATTATATGTAAATTTTACCTTAAAAGAAAGCTGTTTTTTAAAAAAGCCACAAATAAATAATGAACTTTAGATGATGATATACAAGTTGAAGTATTTAGGGGGAAGTGGTATTGATGTGCAACTTATTTTGAAAGGCATTGAAAGTAATAGATCAAGTGGTTGGATGGGTATGAGATAAACAAATACAGTGTTAATTGTAGAATAGATGTGGGTATACAGACATTTCCATGTAACTCTTTCAACTTTGAAATTTTTGTAATATAATGTTGGATGAAAATAAGCTTTAAATGTTAAAAAATGGTTAGTGATAAGCAGCAGCAGGAGGGGGAAGTGAAATTTTAAGTGTGGTGGCCAGAAAAGGATTTGCTGAGAAGTTGACTCTTGAGTAAGGATCTGAAGGAAATGAGATTGCCATGATTGCCATCTGGAAGAACATTCCAGTGAGAACATCAGATGTAAAAGTCCTGATTGGGAATGTACCTGGCTTATTTGTGGAATGCTAATGAATCCTTTGTGGCTAGTATGGAGTCAGTGAGGAAAGAGGAGCAGGAGATGAAATCAGAGAGCCAGATCTTTTAGAGCCCTATAGGTCATAGGAAGGGCTTTGGCTTTTGCTCTTGAATGAGATGGAAAGCAATTGGTGAACTTGGAGCAGAGGAATATATACAATATATGCATGTTTTAATAGGACCAGCCTGGCTGCTGTATTTAGAACAAAATGAAGATGAGCAAGGGCAGAGCAGGGGGACAGTAACTATTTAAGAAATCCAGATAATAGTGCTCCATGAAGGGTGGTGAGAAGAAGTTACATTTTGGAAGACTAGACTCACTGACAGGATATGAGATGAGACAAACTGAAGTAGTGCTGGCGCCAAGGTTTTTGGCCTGAGTGACTGAAAGAACGGAGTTGCCATTAATGCCCATCAGTGAGAGAGACTACAGGAAAAGCTAGTTTGGAGAGGAGTGTTGGTTTGGACAATGCCACATTTAAGATGCCTGTTAGACATCCAAGTGGGGGTAAGTCAGGGCACACTGTTGGAGAGTAGGGGGTGGAGCAGGCTGGAGAAATAGCCCAAAATCTTCTTTTGTGAGCCTGAAATGCTTTATTTGTCTTTTAAGGTGTTTATTTATTTATTTGGCAGAGAGAGAACGCAAATAAGCGGGGGGGGGGGGGGCGCGGGGGGGCAGACAGGCAGAGGGAGAGGGAGAAGCAGGCTCCCAGCTGAGCAGGGGGCCCAATGGGGGCTTGATCCCAGGCTCACTCCTACGACTCTAGGATCATGACTGAGCCCAAGGCAGCTGCTTAACGGATTGAACTACCCAGGCACCCCAAGCCTGAAATGCTTTGAAGTATCCCTTGTTTGCTTAAAAAGTTTGTGAATTTTGTACTTATTCCGTGATATAGCATATTTGTTTTCATATAAAAAATTGCCACTGTGATTGGCAGAATTCCCCCTGCCCCCCAGCAAATGCCCATGCCTATTCCTTGGAAGTTGTGAATATGTTATATTGCATGATAAAAAGAACTTCACAGATGTAATTAAGGTTACCGACCTTAATGGGGGATTATCCTGGATTATCCCAGTAGACCCAATTTAATCATGTGAACTCTTAAATGCAGAGTGTATTCTCACAGTGGACACAGAAGTCAGAGAGATTTGAGTCACTAAAGGGACCCTCTGTAGGAGAGGGCACAAAGAAAGTAGGAGAATGACTGCATGCAGCCTATAGGAGCAAAGATGGACCCCTGGCTGACAGCCAGCAAGGAAACAGGACCTTCAACTTCTCTTAAACAGCCAGCAAGGAAACATACGGCTTGAATGAGCTTGGAGGCCAACTCTCCTAGAGCCTCTGAGAAGGAACACAGACCCACCAGTCAACTCTTGTCCATATTGGCCTTGTGAGAGCAGAGGACCCACCCTAGCTCAGTATGGACTTCTGACCTTCAGAATTGTGAAATAATAAATGGGAGTTGTTTGAAGCCACTAAATTTGTGGTAATTTATTATGTCAGCAGCAGAAAACTAATCTGATTATCATGAAATTAATCAAGGATAGTTTTTCTCCTGATTGCCGCTACCCTCCTGCATATTACCAATAATTCAGGGCTATTTAAACTTGAAATGCAGAGACAGATCACATGAAATTTAGTGGATCGTCCCCATTATCTGATTTCTTTATTTTGGGTCCCAGATAATTGTTGGAGAAATTAATCAAACAGTGCTTACTAAGCCAGTTACAAATACTTAAGAGTGTAACCTAACTGGATAATTGCTGCTGGGGCACTACCATATTCTTTTCCTTGTTCGTCCCTTTACATGTTTCTTCTAAAATGCATAGCTCCTACCAAAGGTCTGGCTTCCCATCCCTTGCAGAGCTCTTAAAGTACCCTCTGCTCTTCCCCATGCCCCCACTTTTTAAGCAATTTTAAATGGTCAGATATGACTCTTCATCTCTGCATTTGCCTATACCCTTGACTGTCTAAATAAGGTTTTTCCAGGACTTTGCTCACTCATTCATTACTACCATCTCCAGCACCTTCTGCTTTTCTTTTTCCTTTTCTTCCATCTCTTCTGCCTTCAAAGCTTACCTACATCTTGGGGTGGGGTTGGGGGAGGTGGGGAGTGGCAGCAGATTTCACTTAACTTGCTATGACTTCTCTTATATTCTTTCCACGCTAGAATGAAAGCTCCAGGGCTACCTGGGTGGCTCAGTTGGTTAAGGGTCTGCCTTCAGCTGAGGTCATGATCTAAAGGGTCTTAGGATCAAGCCACGTGTCAGGCTCCCAGCTTAATTAGGAGGCTGCTTCTCCCTCTCCTTCTGCTCCTCCACCCTGCTCATGTGCACACTCTCCCTGTCTCTCTGTCTCTCTGTCTCAAATAAAGAAATGTCTTAAAAAATAAATAAAAGATTGAAAGCTCCAGGAAGCCTTCTATGCTCACTCACAAAATCCTTAGTGTTTAGAATTGAGCCTAGACACTGGTGGATGCTTCATCAATATTTGTTGAAAGAACTGCATCCTGTTTTTCTTTTATCTACAGCCATTTATTTTATTTTATTTACTTATTTGAGGGAGAGAGTGAGAGAGGACACAGAGGAAGAGGGAAAAGCAGACTCCCCTGCCAAGCAGGGATCCCAGTGCGGGGCTTGATCCCAAGACCCTGGGATTATGACCTGAGTGGAAGGCAGATACTTAACTGACTGAACCTCCCAGGTGCCCCAATTTTTTTTTTAAAGATTTTATGTATTTATCTGACAGAGATCACAAGGAGGCAGAGAGGCAGGCAGAGAGAAAAAGAGGGAAGCAGGCTCCCCACTGAGCAGAGAGCCCAATGCGGGGCTCAATCCCAGGACCCTGGGATCATAACCTGAGCCTAAGGCAGAGGCTTTAACCTACTGAGCCACCCAGGCGCCCCCAGGTGCCCCAGTTTTTTTTTCTTTAACAATACGTTTTTAGGGGCACCAGGTTGGCTCAGTCGGGTAAGTGTCCAGCTTTTGATTTCAGCTCAGGTCATAATCTCAGGGTTGTGAGATCAGACCCCTCACTGGGCTCCAGGCTGGGTGTAGAACCTGCTTGGGATTCTCTCTCTTCCTTTCCCTCTGCCCCTCCCCCCACCCTTGTGCGCTCTCTCTCTCTCAAACTAAGTTCTTAATGTGATATGTCTTAGAATATACCAGCATATACAATTCATTTTTTTTTTTTGAAGATTTTATTTATTTGAAAGAGCATGCACATGAGAGACGACACAAGCAGGGGTTGCAGCAGAGGGAGAGGGAGAAGCAGGCCCCTGGCTGAGCAGGGAGCCCGACATAGTGGTGGATCCCAGGACACTGGGATCATGACCTGAGCCGAAGGCAGGTGCCCAGCCAACTGAACCACCCAGGCACCCCTCATTTTCATTCTTTGATGACCACTTAGAATGGATAATTTATCTAGTTATTTCCTTTTTGAAGATACTATTGTTGTTTTGTCCATCATACTAAAATTTACTAAAAAAAATTCATAACAGTTAAAAAATAATAAAGGAAGTCTTACAAAAGTAAACAAAAGGACAAAGATCCATAATATAGAATGCATAAAAGATGTAGGATCATTTTGGAAGTTCCAGCATCTGATCAATGGGGGTTTGAGAAGGAGCAGAGAAACCAGATTATTAGTGACATCATACAAGAAAGTTTTCGAGAGCTGAAGTGCCACAATCTTGTAGATTGAAAGGGCTTTCTTAGTGCATGGCAAAATTGATAAAAGGACCAAAAAATAAATAAGTAAAGCAGCAAAAAAATAGAGAAGATCCTAAACACTTAGGAGTGAGGAGAGTGGGCAGGTGGCAGTACAGGTAACAATGAAAATGAGATCACTTTAGAATGAAATGAAACAGAATGCCGTTGAATTCAGTAACAATGCTGCATGCTGGATTGGAAGTTGGAGCCGGGGCTTCCAGAAGCAAGAGGGGTTTTTCTACATGGACTTCTTCACCCTGCCAAATCAAATGTAGAGGTAAAGACCTTTTTAGGCTTGTAAGGACTAAAATCACCTCCCATGCAGCTTTTACTGTGTTAGTTTCTTAAGGTGCTGGGAATGGGCTTCAGCAAAACTGGAGAGTGAAGACAGAAGAAAGGAGACATTGTAACTCAGGAAACAATGGCTTGAACCCAGCCTACCCTAGAAGAGCAGTAAAGGAAAGCATCCAAGGTGCCAGCTGTGCCAGCGGACAGAGAGGGCAGGTAGCCTGGGCCAGAGTGAGGGGATGTGTGTTTCTGAGAGATTTCTGGGTAAAGCGGGGTGATCTGGGCCTTTGCTCTAATATCTAACATGGTGCTGCAATGACAGGGAGTTGAAATTAAAGTAGAGGAAAGCACTGAAGAAGGGCAGAAAGGGAGAACAAGCTGTCTTGGTTCTGATGGCTTTCCAGTGTCTGATTCATGCAACAATATTTATTGTGTCTTTTATGTGCCAGACACTATAATGAGGTACAGTGATAGAAGGCACAAGGCTGACAAGTTCCTTACCCTCTTGAAGCTTTTATTCTAAAGGAGAAGATACAACAAAAAAAGAGAAATACAGAGAGTGGTAAGAACCATGCAAGAAATAAATAGGGTAAGTGATGGAGGAAGGAGATCAGGGGATGCCTTTCAGAAGAGGTGACTTTTCTGCTAAGATCTGAAGGGCCAGGATGAGCCAGACCAGATAAAAGCCGGGGGAGGGTATTCCTTGGGGGTTTATAGAGATGGGGGATGTTCTTGGCACAGGGAACAGTTCATACTGAAGCCCTGGTATGGGTGGGCTTGATGTGTTTGAGGAACAGAACAGAGTTTGGGGTAACTCTCATGAAAGAAGCCGAGGGGAATGAGTTTGAAGTGAGTGTGAAGATGCAGGATCCAAAGCATGTGAGGAGTTTGGACTCTTAATGCTGTGAAAAACCTTTGGAAGATTGCAGCAGAGAAGTGTCATGATTTTATTTTTTAAAATGTCATATTTTTAAATATTTTTATAGTCATGACCATATTTCCTGCCCTTGGGCCCTTGTATCTTTATGTTAAATACCCTCTCTTTCTCGCTCTTTTTAATTTAAGCTGATTTGAGTAAATATCTATTACAGTTACTTGTACCCAAAAGACTAGGTCAAAAACAACAGTTTAGGTTTTGTGCATAAAGCCCTGGCCCTTTTTGTTCTTTATTTATGTGTTTGTTGGCATTTTCTTTTCTTTTGAAAAAGTATCCTCTTCATGATCTATATTCTTCTGTCTGTTAGAGAGTTTGATGACTTCTTATTGTTTTGTATGGACTCTGTAGGTTCTCAAGAGTAAACGTTTGTCTTTCATATATATTTCATTATTTTCCCAGTTAGATGTTTGCCTTTTTACCTTGCTCATCTTATTTTTTTGGCATTCAGAGTTTGGTTTGGTTTTGGTTTTTCCCCTCTAAATAACAACAGCATTATTGAGATAAAATTTGTGAACTCACCCTGTTGAAGTATAGGATCCAGGGTTCCTTTGTAAATTCATAGTGTTGCACATTGATCACCTTATTCAGAGCCTTTTGTCACCCCAGAAAGAAACCTTATATCCATTAGTATTCACCCCCATTTTCTGTCCTCCAAGTCCCTGGCAACCACTAGTGCACTTTCTCTTTCTGTAGATTTACCTTTTCTGGACATTTCGTGGAAATAGACTCCTAAAATAGGTGGCCTTTTGTAACTGGTCTCTTTAACTTAGCATGATGTTTTTAAGATTCTGTCAGTGTTTGAGCCTCTGTCAGTACTTCACTGCTTTTTTGGCTGAATAAGATTCCATTGCACAGATATACCACATTTTGTCTATCTTTTCATCAGTTGGTGGGCATCTGAGTTGTTTCCACTTCTTGGCTGTTGTGAATAATGCTGCTTGAGCAGTTGTATATGTATGGAAGGTTTTGACTTGTGTTGGTCAGAGCAGCATTGGTCTTTTTCTTTGAAAAGATTACCATTTCTTGTCATATCAGCAGAACCTTCTTTATGTAGAGATTGTACTTATTTGCCTGTCTTTTTAAAGTATTTTTATGATTAAATTGTTAAATTTCGATCTTTAGTTCATATGCAGTTTCATTTTGGTTTAAGATTTAGAGAAAGGATATAACTTTTCCCAGTGGAATCACTAGATACTCCTAGACAATTTATTAAAGAGGTTCTCGTGCCTTCATTGATTTGAAACACTACGTTTATATCAAAATTAAGAATTTGCAATAGGAAAATACATGTCCAAATTTTGTTTTATTCTAGTAATCCTTTTACTCCATTGTAATTCTCATAGCTTTACCTTTTAAGATCTTTAAAGACTATCCTTTTGTTTTTAAAAAATGAGTGGGTATTTTCTAGACAGTGTACTGTATGTGTTTTGTCGGCTTCTAGAAAATCTGGTAGGATTCTAACCAAAGTTGGATTAAATTCACAAATTTAGGAAAGAATTATTAATTTTGAATCTCTTGTGCTATAATATGGCACATCTCCTTTATTCAAATTGTTCTTTTTTGTACCTTGTGCTGTTGATTATGTATCTTCCTCACAAAATATGTTTTTTAGTACTTATTCTTGTTCTCATTGTAAGTCATATCATCCCCCCCCCCCCAAGTTTTTTCTTAACTAGTTACTTTGTTAGATTAGATACATTTGCCTTCAGGCACCTAGGTGGCTCAGTGGGTTAAGTTTCTCCCTTTGGCTCACATCATGATCCAGGGTCCTGGGATTGAGCCCCAAGTTGGACTCCCTGCTCAGCCGAGGGTCATCTTCTCCCTCTCCCTCTTCCCCTGCTTGTTCTTTCTTGCTCACTATCTCTGTCTCTCTCCATTGAATAAATAAAATCTTAAAAAAAAAAAAAAAAGAAAAGAAAGAAAGAAACATTTTGCTTTGGGCTGCCTTTTTATTGCTTATAATTGCTTTTGGTTGATTCTCTTGGGTTTTCACATGGAGCAGAGCAGACAGGTTACCAACAGCAAAGTAGAGGAAAACGCATTGAAGGAAACGTTTAGCATATTACAGGAACACAAAACTTCATTTTGTGTAGCAGGTCGGTTGAGGCCTTTTTGAGGAAGCATCATTTAAATACATGTAAAGACTGCAAATGAGTGGGGAGGAAGAGCTTCCACACAGAGGAACCAGTGAGTGCGATGGTCTGGAGGCACAGTGTGCCAGAATGGTGCAAAGATGAGTGACAGGAGAAGAGGCCAGTCAAGGAGTTCAGATCAAATCCTGAGTTGAGAGTAAGTAGCTAAAGAGGTTTAGAGCAGAGGTAAGATACATTCTAGTTTACATTAGTAAAAAATGGCCCAGCTGTTTTGTGGAAAATGGATTCAAGACAGCCAAGAGTGGGGAGGAGTCTGGTTAGGAAGCAGTTGTAGTAAGTTAGGTTTATACCTACTAGTCCTGGACTAGGCTATTATGAATGTCATTCTTATCCACTTCTCAGTATTTCAGTCTCTACAGAATAAAATGACATTTTTATAGGGTTGAAAAATAAGTTTTTTATTGGAAAACATGGGATTTTGGATTTCACATTGGCAACTAGTAGACTGCGTTTTATTATTGCATGTCTGGTGACTTCATAAAAAGCAAATCTGGACGTATTTATCAGGTATCCTATGTTATTCGAGATGAAGTGGAGAAGTACAACAGAAATGGAGTCAATGCCCTGCAGCTGGATCCAGCACTGAACAGACTTTTCACGGCCGGCCGAGACTCAATCATAAGAATATGGAGTGTCAATCAGCACAAGGTAAGGCAGGGAGTGCGTTTTACATTTTAAATCTGTACTCAGTAAACGTCAGTCTGTCTGATATGGCACCTTTCACAGTTTCACATTTAATCTCTGAGCAGTGACTTTGGTACGCTGCAACCAGAATTCTGTAAGCCTCTGAGAAAACACCCCTAGAGGAATATTCAAAACTGCTTTAGCTAAAGTGGGGACCCTGTAAACTAGGTATGTGATAAGAGCTCTCTGGTACAAAGCAACAAAGATTGGTTTGGTAGGAGGATTACTTTGAGCAATTTATTTTCCGGTTTTAAGTATGTTCCCCAAAAGGTTCTTGGCAGCCCTTTACAGTGCTTTAAAAAAAAAAAAGAAAAAGTTGGATATGCTTTTTTTACATTTATAATTAATCTGGAACTTTTGATTTCTTTCTTTAAAAGTGATTAGGATGCCAAAAAAATCCTTAGGGCCTTATTAGATAATAAAAGGTTGATATAAAAATACAAAGACAACATGGTCAACTTCTTCAAGAGATTTCTTAAACAGGGAAAGGACTTCAATCTATGTAAAAAATTAATCCCCAGTCAAATGGAAAGGCACTCTTTTTATATTTTCTTTGAATGCCTGTATTATGAATGAATAGGAAGGAAGATTCAGGGAAGGAGAAAGAGCATTTACTGAGCTCCTAGGCATGTACCAGATATACTCTGAGCCCTTTCCTCTCCAGTGTGGTTTTCTCACAACAGCCCTTCAAGGCAGCTGGTATGATTCATTTTCATGGATGAGAAGACGGGCTCAGAGAAACCCATGGTTAAATAGCTGGTAGGTGACAGAATTAGATCCCAGTCTAACTTCAGAACCCTGGTGCTTGACCTTGTAGTTTTAAAAGCCTGTGTCTTTCTAACAATCTGTGGACGTCTGATGTTCAGTCTGAAAAAGAGCCATTACTCCGCACAGTTGCTGGATAATGTTTCTTCAGATGGACTTCGGTCCAGTCGGCTTTAAATTTTTTAGCCAGTGGAAATAGTGGTGGCCAAGTATCAGAAACTAAGAATATGGGGGAGGAGTCAAGATGGCGGAGAAGTAGCAGGCTGAGACTACTTCAGCTAGCCGGAGATCAGCTAGATAGCTTATCTAAAGATTGCAAACACCTGCAAATCCATCGGCAGATCGAAGAGAAGAACAGCAATTCTGGAAACAGAAAAATAATCACTTTCTGAAAGGTAGGACTGGCGGAGAAGTGAATCCAAAGTGACGGGAAGATAGACCCCGGGGAGAGGGGCCGGCTCCCGGCAAGCGGCGGAGCAACGGAGGAGCAAAATCAGGACTTTTAAAAGTCTGTTCCGCTGAGGGACATCGCTCCAGAGGCTAAACCGGGGCGAAGCCCACACGGGGTCAGCGTGGCCTCAGGTCCCGCAGGGTCACAGAAGGATCGGGGGTGTCTGAGTGTTGCAGAGCTTGCGCGAATTGGAACTGGAATGCCGGCTACAGAGACAGAGCCGACAGTAAGCTCGCAGCTCGGTGTTACCTTGAACCGGTCGCAGGCTCGGAGACCTCGGAGCGCGGCCGGAGATCAGGCAGACGGGAGTAACTGGGCGCTGTTCTCTGAGGGTGCACTGAGGAGTGGGGCCCCAGGCTCTCGGCTCCTCCGGGCCGGAGACCAGGAGGCCGCCATTTGTATTCCCATCCTCCGGAACTCTACGGAAAGCGCTCAGGGAACAAAAGCTCCTGAAAGCAAACCCTAGCAGAATACTCAGCCTGGCCCCTGGTAAGGGTGGTGCAATTCCGCCTGGGGCAAAGACACTTGAGAATCACTACACCAGGCCCCTCCCCCAGAAGATCAAACAAGAAATCCAGCCAAGACCAAGTTCACCTACGAAGAAGTGCGGTTTCAATACCAAGGAGAGCAGCAGAATTCCAGAGGAGGAGAAAGCAAAGCACAGAACTCATGGCTTTCTCCCTGTAATTTTTCTTTTCTTTTTTTTTTTTTTCCCTGTGATTTTTTTTTTAGTCTTGCAGTTAATTTAATTTTTTTTTTCATTTTTCTCTTCTTCTGCTAAAATTTTTTTTAAACTTACCTTTTTCTAACGTTTTTTAACTAGTTTATCTAATATATATATTTTTTCCTTTTTATATTCTTCTTTATTCGTTTTCCTTTTTTAAATTCTTTTCTTTTTTTTTCTTTTTCCTTTTTTTTTTTTCTTTCTTACTTTTTGAACCTCTTTTTATCCCCTTTCTCCCCCCTCACGATTTGGGATCTCTTCTGATTTGGTTAAACCATATTTTCTTGGGGTTGTTGCCACACTTTTAGTATTTTACTTGCTCTTTCATATACTCTTATCTGGACAAAATGACAAGGCGGAAAAATTCACCACAAAAAAAAGAACAAGAGGCAGTACCGAAGGCTAGGGACCTAATCAATACAGACATTGGTAATATGTCAGATCTAGAATTCACAATGACAATTCTCAAGGTTCTAGCCAGGCTCGAAAAAGGCATGGAAGATATTAGAGAAACCCTCTCGGGAGATATAAAAGGCCTTTCTGGAGAAATAAAAGAACTAAAATCTAACCAAGTTGAAATCAAAAAAGTGCAATCAAAAATGGAGGCTCTCACTGCTAGGATAAATGAGGCAGAAGAAAGAATTAGTGATATAGAAGACCAAATGACAGAGAATAAAGAAGCTGAGCAAAAGAGGGACAAACAGCTACTGGACCACGAGGGGAGAATTGGAGAGATAAGTGACACCATAAGACGAAACAACATTAGAATAATTGGGATTCCAGAAGAAGAAGAAAGAGAGAGGGGAGCAGAAGGTATACTGGAGAGAATTATTGGGGAGAATTTCCTCAATATGGCAAAGGGAATGAGCATCAAAATTCAGGAGGTTTAGAGAATGCCCCTCAAAATCAATAAGAATAGGCCCACACCCCGTCACCATATAGTAAAATTTACAAGTCTTAGTGACAAAGAGAAAATCCTGAAAGCAGCCCGGGAAAAGAGGTCTGTAACATACAATGGTAAAAATATTAGATTGGTAGCTGACTTATCCACAGAGACCTGGCAGGCCAGAAAGAGCTGGCATGATATTTTCAGAGCACTAAACGAGAAAAACATGCAGCCAAGAATACGATATCCAGCTAGGCTATCATTGAAAATAGAAGGAGAGATTAAAAGCTTCCAGGACAAACAAAAACTGAAAGAATTTGCAAACACCAAACCAGCTCTACAGGAAATATTGAAAGGGGTCCTCTAAGCAAAGAGAGAGCCTACAAGTGGTAGATCAGTAAGGAACAGAGACCATATACAGTAACAGTCACCTTACAGGCAATACAATGGCACTAAATTCATATCTCTCAATAGTTACCCTGAATGTTAATGGACTAAATGCCCCAATCAAAAGACACAGGGTATCAGAATGGATAAAAAAACAAAACCCATCTACATGTTGCCTCCAAGAAACTCATTTTAAGCCCGAAGACACCTCCAGATTTAAAGTGAGGGGGTGGAAAAGAATTTACCATGCTAATGGACATCAAAAGAAAGCAGGAGTGGCAATCCTTATATCAGATCAATTAGATTTTAAGCCAAAGACTATAATAAGAGATGAGGAAGGACACTATATCATACTCAAAGGGTCTGTCCAACAAGAAGATCTAACAATTTTAAATATCTATGCCCTCAACGTGGAAGCAGCCAACTATATAAACCAATTAATAACAAAATCAAAGAAATACATCAACAATAATACAATAATAGTAGGGGACTTTAACACTCCCCTCACTGAAATGGACAGATGATCCAAGCAAAAGATCAGCAAGGAAATAAAGGCCTTAAACGACACACTGGACCAGATGGACATCACAGATATATTCAGAACATTTCATCCCAAAGCAACAGAATACACATTCTTCTCTAGTGCACATGGAACATTCTCCAGAATAGATCACATCCTTGGTCCTAAATCAGGACTCAACCGGTATCAAAAGATTGGGATCATTCCCTGCATATTTTCAGACCACAATGCTCTGAAGCTAGAACTCAACCACAAGAGGAAGTTTGGAAAGAACCCAAATACATGGAGACTAAACAGCATCCTTCTAAAGAATGAATGGGTCAACCGGGAAATTAAAGAAGAATTGAAAAAAATCATGGAAACAAATGATAATGAAAATACAACAGTTCAAAATCTGTGGGACACAACAAAGGCAGTCCTGACAGGAAAATATATAGCGGTACAAGCCTTCCTCAAGAAATAAAAAGGTCTCAGGTACACAACCTAACGCTACACATAAAGGAGCTGGAGAAAGAACAAGAAAAAAACCCTAAGCCCAGCAGGAGAATAGAAATCATAAAGATCAGAGCAGAAATCAATGAAATAGAAACCAAAAAGACAATAGAGCAAATCAATGAAATTAGGAGCTGGTTCTTTGAAAGAATTAATAAAATTGATAAACCCCTGGCCTGACTTATCAAAAAGAAAAGAGAAAGGACCCAAATAAATAAAATCATGAATGAAAGAGGAGAGATCACAACTAACACCAAAGAAATACAAACTATTATAAGAACATACTATGAGCAACTCTACGCCAACAAATTTGACAATCTGGAAGAAATGGATGCATTCCTAGAAACATATAAACTACCACAACTGAGCCAGGAATAAATAGAAAGCCTGAACAGACCCATAACCAGTAAGGACATTGAAACAGTCATTAAAAATCTCCAAACAAACAAAAGCCCAGGGCCAGACGGCTTCCCGGGGGAATTCTACCAAACATTTAAGAAGAACTAATTCCTATTCTCCTGAAACTGTTCCAAAAAATAGAAATGGAAGGAAAACTTCCAAACTCATTTTATGAGACCAGCATCACCTTGATCCCAAAACCAGACAAGGATCCCATCAAAAAAGAGAGCTATAGACCAATATCCTTGATGAACACAGATGCGAAAATTCTCACCAAAATACTAACCAATAGGATTCAACAGTACATTAAAAGGATTATTCACCACAACCAAGTGGGATTTATTCCAGGGCTGCAAGGTTGGCTCAACATCCGCAAATCAGTCAATGTGATACAACACATCAATAAAAGAAAGAACAAGAACCATATGATACTCTCAATAGATGCTGAAAAAGCATTTGACAAAGTACAGCATCCCTTCCTGATCAAAACTCTTCAAAGTGTAGGGATAGAAGGCACATACCTCAATATCATCAAAGCCATCTATGAAAAACCCACCGCAAATATCATTCTCAATGGAGAAAAACTGAAAGCTTTTCTGCTAAGGTCAGGAACACGGCAGGGATGTCCATTATCACCACTGCTATTCAACATAGTACTAGCCTCAGCAATCAGACAACAAAAGGAAATTAAGGGCATCCAAATCGGCAAAGAAGAAGTCAAATTATCACTCTTCGCAGATGATATGATACTATATGTGGAAAACCCAAAAGACTCCACTCCAAAACTGCTAGAACTTGTACAGGAATTCAGTAAAGTGTCAGGATATAAAATCAATGCACAGAAATCAGTTGCATTTCTCTACACCAACAACAAGACAGAAGAAAGAGAAATTAAGGAGTCAATCCCATTTACAATTGCATCCCAAACCATAAGATACCTAGGAATAAACCTAACCAAAGAGGCACAGAATCTATACTCAGAAAACTATAAAGTACTCATGAAAGAAATTGAGGAAGACACAAAGAAATGGAAAAAAGTTCCATGCTCCTGGATTGGAAGAATAAATATTGTGAAAATGTCTATGCTACCTAAAGCAGTATACACATTTAATGCAATTCCTATCAAAGTACCATCCATCTTTTTCAAAGAAATGGAACAAATAATTCTAAAATTTATATGGAACCAGAAAAGACCTCGAATAGCCAAAGGGATATTGAGAAAGAAAGCCAAAGTTGGTGGCATCACAATTCCGGACTTCAAGCTCTATTACAAAGCTGTCATCATCAAGACAGCATGGTACTGGCACAAAAACAGACACATAGATCAATGGAACAGAATAGAGAGCCCAGAAATAGACCCTCAACTCTATGGTCAACTAATCTTCGACAAAGCAGGAAAGAATGTCCAATGGAAAAAAGACAGTCTCTTCAATAAATGGTGCTGGGAAAATTGGACAGCCACATGCAGAAAAATGAAATTGGACCATTTCCTTATACCACACACAAAAGTAGACTCTAAATGGATGAAGGACCTCAATGTGCGAAAGGAATCCATCAAAATCCTTGAGGAGAACACAGGCAGCAACCTCTTCGACCTCAGCCGCAGCAACATCTTCCTAGGAACATCGCCAAAGGCAAGGGAAGCAAGGGCAAAAATGAACTATTGGGATTTCATCAAGATCAAAAGCTTTTGCACAGCAAAGGAAACAGTTAACAAAATCAAAAGACAACTGACAGAATGGGAGAAGATATTTGCAAACGACATATCAGATAAAGGACTAGTGTCCAAAATCTATAAAGAACTTAGCAAACTCAACACCCAAAGAACAAATAATCCAATCAAGATATGGGCAGAGGACATGAACAGACATTTCTGCAAAGAAGACATCCACATGGTCAACAGACACATGAAAAAGTGCTCCATATCACTCAGCATCAGGGAAATACAAATCAAAACCACAATGAGATATCACCTCACACCAGTCAGAATGGCTAAAATCAACAAGTCAGGAAATGAAAGATGCTGGCGAGGATGCGGAGAAAGGGGAACCCTCCTACACTCTTGGTGGGAATGCAAGCTGGTGCAGCCACTCTGGAAAACAGCATGGAGGTTCTTCAAAATGTTGAAAATAGAATTGCCCTATGACCCAGCAATTGCACTACTGGGTATTTACCCTAAAGATACAAACGTAGTGATCCAAAGGGGCCCGTGCACCGGAATGTTTATAGCAGCAATGTCCACAATAGCCAAACTATGGAAAGAACCTAGATGTCCATCAACAGATGAATGGATCAAGAAGAGGTGGTATATATACACAATGGAATACTATGCAGCCATCAAAAGAAATGAAATCTTGCCATTTGTGACAACATGGATGGAACTAGAGCGTATCATGCTTAGCGAAATAAGCAGAGAAAGACAACTATCATATGATCTCCCTGATATGAGGAAGTCGTGATGCAACATGGGGGCTTAAGTGGGTAGGAGAAGAATCAATGAAACAAGATGGGATTGGGAGGGAGACAAACCATAAGTGACTCTTAATCTTACAAAACAAACTGAGGGTTGCTGGGGGAGGGGGGTTGCGAGAAGAGGGGGTGGGATTATGGACATTGGGGAGGGTATGTGCTTTGGTGAGTGCTGTGATGTGTGTAAACCTGGCGATTCACAGACCTGTACCCCTGGGGATAAAAATACATGTTTATAAAAAAATAAAAAATTAAAAAAAAAAAAAGAAAGAAACTAAGAATACTGTGGCTTTGAAATACTTGTTAGAACTCATGTTTGAATTGGAATATCACTTTCCTGGAAATTGATAGTATTTCAAATACATTAAGGAAAATAGTCGCAAGAACTTAAGCCTCAGAGAATCTAGCAAGCTACCTGTCCTGCCCTTAGAAATCTTTTTTCCAGTCTTCATTTCATGATAAGCCTGTGTAGCATCATTTCTCAAATAAATCTGTAGAGAGCTGTTCTTTTCACCCTTGAAGAGTCTTGAACTTGCCTGTGTTTGGTATAGGATGTAACTAAATGCTTTAAAAAGGCCTCTCCTGGTATTTAAGCCAAGAGAGAAGAATGGAAGAATCTCAAGTTACTGAATTGAAACAGTGGCACAGGTAATACTCCTTTAACTTTGGGCTTCTGGTTCTTCTCTGAACTGCTATAGATATCATGAGGAAAACATTTAATTCGGAAGGTAAAAACCTTAGTAGGAGTTTAAGAGCGAA
Organism: Mustela lutreola; assembly: GCF_030435805.1. NCBI lineage: Eukaryota > Metazoa > Chordata > Mammalia > Carnivora > Mustelidae > Mustela > Mustela lutreola. The sequence continues at coordinate 65,697,340 of NC_081291.1, read as the reverse complement.
AATATTCATCTCCCTCTACAGTCAGGCTGGGCTTCTCAGTATTCTTGTCGGCCGCCTGATCGTTTCTGGGTCTGCTCTGAGCCATTGCCACCCCCAATCCAAATCCCTCCAGCCTGAAGATCTGCTCACATGCTATCCTTCCTAGGAAACCCCTGCCTGCAGCACTCTGTGTCATATGCAGTGTCTCGCCCAGATCTTGTTGCTTTTGCTAACTTAAGGCGTAAGAATTAAGCATTTGTTTTAGAAACCTAGGCTTTCTTCAGTAATGAAATTTCTGAAACAAAACCTCAGTTTACGTCTGTTACATGGAAGCACCAAATGTTTGATGAAATTCTACCCTGAGGGCACCTGAGTGGCTTAGTCAGTTAAACATGGGGACTGTTTGATTTGGGCTCAGATCATGATCTCAGGGTTGTGAGATCAAGCCCTGCACTGGGCTCTGCACTATGCAATGGAGCCTGCCCTTTCCCATCTGCTCAGCTCAGTGTGCATTCTCTCTCTTAAGTAAATTCATTCATTCATTCTACTCTGAATTCACTTGTCAGTTTTAAGACCTGAGAGCAATGTGTCACATTAATTGAAGAAAGTAAACATACATATAAATTGTAATATATTTCATCCTCTAAAGTAAACTAATGATTTTCTTAACAATTTTTCTTTTAATTTTAGCAAGATCCATATATAGCATCTATGGAACACCATACTGATTGGGTAAACGACATTGTACTTTGTTGTAATGGGAAAACATGTAAGTACTTCTTCGGATTATTGGGCTTCTAGAAGTTTTTTATTCAATTTGATATGCTTTTCATTTTTTTTGTACTTTTTAATTGAAATTTGACATATATACAGAAAAGCACACACACCTTGAGAACCCAGCTTCGTAAGTTTATGGGTGAACACCCATGTCTACATACAGATTACCAGAAGCTCCCTTGGACTGTCCTTTTAATCACTCCCTTATGCCCAAAGCTAACTGCTTTCCTGTCTTCTGAGCACTGTAGATTAATTTTTCCTGCATTTGGATTATATATAAATAGACTGATAGCAATATGTATTCTTTTAGCCTTATTAATGTGTCTTTTGTTCATGTTATGGTACAATCCATTTCTTGGTTTTGCAGTCTGTGTTAGAGAAATTTTTCTCAATCAGATTAGTTGCTCCTTCAAGTGGAACATTAAAAAAAGGTTTCCCTGCCTCGTTTAAAAAATATTTGAGGGGGACTGGGTGGTTAAGCATCTGCCGTCAGCTCAGGTCATGATCCCAGGGTCCTGGGATTAAGCCCCGTGTCAGGATTCCCACTCAGCAGAAAGTCTGCTTCTCCCTCTGTCCCTCCCCCTGTTCGTGCTCTCTGTCTCTCTCAAATAAAAACAAAATCTTAATAAATAAATAAATAAATATTTGAGACAAAATACAGTAGGTTCTAGGAGGAGCTTTTTGGTGTGTGTGTGTGTACATTGGTTTCCAAGTATGTTGCATTATTTTAAGTCTTTAAAATGGTGAAAAGTCTTACTACTCAGGTTTGTTTATTCTTTGCCTCTTCTAGTAATATCTGCTTCTTCTGATACGACAGTGAAAGTGTGGAATGCACATAAGGGATTTTGCATGTCAACACTAAGGACACATAAGGTAAAACAACAAATGTAATTTTCAGTGTCTCTCGTATAATACTGAGATCTCACTACTTTATGTGGCTCCTTTCCTTACTGATCTAGTAGATCATTGTATGTGTGTTCTGTTACAGGATTATGTAAAGGCCTTAGCATATGCCAAGGATAAAGAACTGGTAGCTTCGGCTGGGTTGGACAGACAAATATTCCTTTGGGATGTGAATACTTTAACAGCACTGACTGCCTCAAATAACACTGTCACAAGTAAGGTGTTTGAAAAAAATTTCTTGAATTCAAGTTGACATAAAGAATGGTTTATGAAACGTCTTTGATAGGTTTGCATCGAGACAGTGGTTCATATTTTGAGAATACTTCTACCTACGGTGTTCTAACCCCCAAGAGTATGTTTGAACAACAACAAGCTAATTCCTCACTACAGTCTAAAAATGGTAACTTCTTCAGGTGTAACCTGGTTATTTTTGTTACAAGTGCATGTCCTGGCTCCCTAGGTAAAGTGTAGGTTCCTGCAGGGCAAAGGAATCTGTCTTATCGTCACTTTGTACCTCGCACAGCATTGCCTGACCCAAAGCTGCAGTCTCAGCAGATACTGTTGATAGAGGTGGTGATTACTTGACAAAGTAGGCAGTTTCTGACTCTTAGAAGTATCACTCTGTCTTTTGAGCCCTTGAGTTGATGGAGTTGATGGCTAAGATGAAGAACAGGCCTCCAGTACCGATTTTAGGGGACCCTTTCAGAGCCACTCTACACATTCCAGCCGATTTCAGAAGAGTTCAGAGGGGTTGGGTGCCTCCGGAGGCAATTCACAGACATTCAGAGCTGTTTTTTTTTTTTTTTAAAGATTTTATTTATTCATTTGACAGAGAGATCACAAGTAGGCAGAGAGAGAGAGGAGGAAGCAGGCTCCCCGCTGAGCAGAGAGCCCGACGTGGGACTCGATCCCAGGACCTTGAGATCATGACCTGAGCCAAAGGCAGTGGCTTAACCCACTGAGCCACCCAGGCGCCCCCAGAGCTGGTTAATAATAGCATGGGTTTCTCATCAGCTAAGAAGAGATCTCAGATTACCAGATCAGACCCAAACAAGTCTAGATTTGAAACTCATCCTCACAGCTGGCTCAACCTACTAGAGTCCTCTAGGCCAGGTGGCAGAATGGACACTTAGGAGCACCTTATTGGCTAACCCTGGCCTGGAAAGTCTGTGTTCAGGATCTGAGCTATCGAGATCCCTACATATAGGTCCAATTTGTTGTGGCTGTGGAATTCTTACACTGACATAGCTAAAACAGTTGTAAGATAATCTAGGATGTGCCAGGAAGGGCATGTTAAGAGACTGATGTTTATAATTTCTTGAATATTGTTCTGCCCTTTTCCCCAGGAAATATGCAAAACTGTAAACACTACCCTCCCTTTGTTCTCCTTGATTTTTCACCAGTGCATCAGTGTAGTGATTCAGCACCTGGTCCCTGCTGGGGACTGTCATGACAGATCATTTAGTTTTCTCTAGATGGAGGGTCTGCCTCAAAGAGACAGTGACAAGAGGGAACGAAGCAAAAGAAGTCGGAATTGTCCCAATGTCAGAGACCAGGAGTAACAGATTCTGCAGTAGATACATCTTGCTTAGAATTGTTTAGAGAGATTACCACACAGGTTGATTTATGATAGAAATCTGAGAGCTAACATTTATTGAATACTTACTACACTAATTTTCTAAATATGTGCTTATATTAACTACTTCACTCTTAAGTCCTCAGTATGTTTATTTACTTCTTATTGAAAATTAGGATCAAATTGTATAGACAATTTATATGCAACTTTTTTCACCTCAGTAAAACTTAGATCTGAATCAAAGACTGTGAGCATGATTCTTGCTACACATTGCCTAATGTCCTTCCAAGAGTTGTACCAAACAAGTTGTACTTACCCCACAACTAATGTATGAGAGTACCATTGTACTATTTTTGAGAACTGTTAGCTCATTGAAAATCTAAATTGGTAGGTGAAAATAATGTTTTTTGTTTTGATTTGTGTTTCCTTGAAAATTATGAGTTTGGACATATTTTTCATATTTATTAGCATATGTGTATCTATGAAAATACATAGATACTTAAATAAATAAAATACTTACGTCGATAGTTTTTAAATAGCAGTGCAATTTAGTTTGGCAAATAATTATTGAGCACCATACTCAAATCTAGAAATGATGTAAATTTTGATAAAAGTCTTGTTTAGAATGACCTCCATCGGGCGCCTGGGTGGCTCAGTGGGTTAAGCCGCTGCTTTCGGCTCAGGTCATGATCTCAGAGTCCTGGGATCGAGTCCCGCATCAGGCTCTCAGCAGGGAGCCTGCTTCCCTCTCTCTCTCTCTGCCTGCCTCTCTATCTACTTGTGATTTCTCTCTGTCAAATAAATAAATAAAATCTTTAAAAAAAAAAAAAAAAAAAAAGAATGACCTCCATCATAGCTAGATTTCTTTTCCTTAGAGCACTCGCAAAGATAAGATTTTCTTTTTTTTTTTATTATTTATTTTCTCACCATAGCACATATTCTTCCCGACGTCCATCGCCCAACCACCCCATCCTCCAGTAACCCCTCCAGTAACCCTCAGTTAAGATTTAAGATTTTCTAAACCAAATAATTAAACTTAAAATTTTTGCTGACTAGCTGCCGAACAGCTGATGATTTTGTTAACATTTGCTTCGTTTATCCCTAATAGCTTCTTCTTTAAGTGGGAACAAAGATTCCATTTATAGCCTGGCAATGAATCAACTGGGAACAATCATTGTGTCAGGGTCCACTGAGAAGGTAAGGGGGAGCTTAACCGGGTATATTTTAACACTGGAAAACAAAGACACCAAAATAATTTGATCTGTGTAATTACTAAATATATAGACCATGGTTTTGCCTGGTGGGTGCTAAAGGAAGGGTTTTATTTGAACAAGCAAGAATGTAACTATATAATTACTGTCGTGTGTGGTGATGGGGGCAGGGTGGATGAGTGAGGGAGGCCTATTTGTGTTTTGACATTAGAAAAGCTTCCTCCTACTTGAGAAGACGGGGCCTCAGCCAGTGTCTTTGGAGACCAATATTTCCTTCTCAGAATGTAAAGGTTGTCATTTGACTTCTAAATCATTTATCATTGAAATTTGTTCATGGATATACACAGGTTGTATGATATTTTGTTCAAATACACAGGTTTTAAGGGTATGGGATCCAAGAACGTGTGCAAAACTAATGAAGCTGAAAGGACACACCGACAATGTCAAAGCATTGCTGTTGAACAGAGATGGCACACAGGTACGTACATGCACGTTTACCTAAGGACTTTGTCCAGAATTCCGGGCACCAGAAATGTCCCACTTTCTTGCCTAGGTTGATCTCAACCCAAAGCCACACATAAACTTTTAAAACCTTAAAATACTCAATTGTATATAATAGTAATCCACATTTTGAAATTACTCTGTTTGCATCACTTCTAAATAAAGGCCAAACAAAAAGTTCTCCCGGGGGCGCCTGGGTGGCTCAGTGGGTTAAGCCGCTGCCTTTGGCTCAGATCATGATCTCAGGGTCCTGGGATCGAGTCCCACATCCGGCTCTCTGCTCAGCAGAGAGCCTGCTTCCCTCTCTCTCTCTGCCTGCCTCTCTGTGTACTTGTGATCTCTCTCTGTCAAATAAATAAAATCTTAAAAAAAAAAATTCCCTCAGAATAATACTTACATCAACAAGTATATGCAGTTATGATGTATATAGGACAAAACAATTTAAAATGTTACTTTGTATAAAGCAAAAGGAAGTTTTGGTATTGAATGCTTTGTGCTAGTGAATTAAGGAAAGATTTGCTGACGGTGGGTCTGACTTTGGGCAAATCCTGTCATTTGACTGTACATACAGTGTATAAGTTTAGTCACCTGTCGTAATACTTAAGAGTCAGCACTTCAAAGGAAAACATCTTGGTAATTTTTGAATATGTACTGATACTCTAGTATTTTGTTAGGTGTGTAATTCTGTTTGTTCTGTATCAGTGGGAAAATGATCTTTCATCGATGTAGATGATAAAAACAAAAACCGAGCACCATTTTCAGTTAAGACCTAACACTACCCTATACCTCTGCCTCCCCCAGCCATTTTTTCTCATGGGCCAGGGAGAAGCCCAGAGCTAACTGGGATTGATTGTGAGCAGATTAGGAAAGGGAGAGTAGGGAGGTGGCATGATGAGAGGTGCCATCACTTTTGTGGAAATTACATCATAGGAGCTGCCTCACACATGGACTAGAGAAACCTTTGTCTCCAGAGGTGAGAGAGAGGTTTGGAAAACTAGCCCAAACCAGGAACTCATCTTCAGAACCAGGCAAAGATAGGCTTGAAGGTGCCCATGGAGGTCTTTGGAGATGCAGAAGGATCTAGATGTTAATGTACTTTTTGGTGTGGCCTAGAGGAGAAAATTTCATGTTACTTGTCCTTAGTTTACTCATCTGCAAAGTAGGGACCATAACATTTGTTTGTATGGTTGTGAGAAGATTACAAATAGTAAATATATTCTTGTCTATAGGCCATGGCATTTTCTAGCATTGTTGAGTTCCTTTCCAGCCCCATTTTCTTAAGAATCTAAGAAGCCGGGGCACCTAGTGGCTCAGTGGGTTAAGCCACTGCCTTCGGCTCGGGTCATGATCTCAGGGTCCTGGGATCAAGTCCCGCATCGGGCTCTCTGCTCGTCAGGGAGCCTGCTTCCTCCTCTCTCTCTCTCTGCCTGCCTCTCTGCCTACTTGTGATCTCTCTCTCTCTCTCTGTCAAATAAATAAATAAATAAATCTTTAAAAAAAAAAAAAAAAAAAAGAATCTAAGAAGCCCAGTTCGGTCAGCTCCTCACTGTTTGCAGTGTAGCTGTTGGGCTACACCTGAGATAGCTGCCCCTGCCTTGTTCTGTGAGGTTCGTTCAGGGTTTGACTGTGTCTTGTGGTCTTCATGGGACTGAAATGGGACTGTAGGCAAGATGGTTTTCAGTAGGAGGCTAATGGGCTCGGCAGACTTTCTAAAGCTCCTCCTGCTGCTATACTCCTTGCCTTGTTTCCTATCTATATAGTCATGAATGTGCTTTTTAGGTAGCACATATGGTTACAGATGCACTTCATGTGAAGTAAGCTCCACTTACTGTAAGCAGACCATTGGAAATGCTGCCCTTGAGTGGTAGAGCACATAATTATGCAGATACCAGCCTCCTTGAGTTCCTCCTCCATCCATTTTCCTTCTTGGCAGTAGAGGTGAAATATAAACTTAACCACCAACTACACATCACACTTAGGGAATTGATCAACAAAATAGCAATAACAACTACTTGTTCAAGTCAAAGGAGAAGAAAGAATCCTTTGACTACTGATTCTCAAACTCTTGTAATATATGAGAGAGATAGATAGTTGCAGGACAAGAGCACGTACTGCATCCCACAGAGTTGCCCTGCAAGTTTCTAATGAAGGATCTCTGGTGGCATCAGGAGTCGAGAACTTGTGATAAGATATGCATAATAGGCCAGTGAATCCCATCGACATCCCCATTTGTTCTGTTGTTTATTTAGCAAATCTTACTATTTGAGGACTGTCGCCACTATAGTTGTTTTGAATAGTGCCAATATTATTGGGCTGAGCCACCTGACATTTCAGCCCTTGTACTTGCTAAGGCAGTTGCTTAAGAAACTGGGACAGTCTTCTGTCTTGGTTTGAGTCAGTGGCATTCTTCTGTGTCCCTCACAGAAGAATGATAGGTTCTTGATAGGTTCAATGATAGGTTTTCCTATCATTGAAGTTTTGCCAAACCTGGCTTAAAGTCTAGGGGTGTTTAAGCGTCAAGCCACTCCTTCCCCCAGCTTACCTTATGCACTTTGTTGCTGACTGTTGACAGTTACAATTGCATATGCATTCCAGAAACACTTGTGTTGGTCAGCAGCAGCCTGGCCTCAGTATACTGGTTCCCCCTCGTTTCTGTTGGTAAAAGCACAAAAACCTGATCAGGGCTGTAGACTCTGCCCCTAGGTCTAATATAGTAGAACCATTCAGGTCCTTCTGTCCTAGTCCCAAGAATTACTTTCTAGTGACAGGGTCTTCACATTTATCCAGTGAAAGAGTGGAGGTTGTGGGAAATGTATGATGATTACTCTAGCTCCTACAAGGTAGCAGGCACTAGAATTCCTATAAAATAGGCATGTCCTTCAACTATACTACCAAATGCTGCAAAGAAGTTGGCCAGCATTGTACTTTTATTTTTTTTAATTTTATTTATTTATTTGACAGAGAAAGAGACAGTGAGAGAGAAAACACAAGCAGGGGGAGTGGGAGAGGGAGAAGTAGGCTCCCTGCTGAGCAGAGAGCCTGATGTGGGGCTCAGTCCCAGGACCCTGGAATCATGACCTGAGCTGAAGGCAGATGGTTAACGACTGAGCCACCCAGGCGCCTCAAGCATTGTACTTTAAAAGTAATTGTTGTCTCCTTAGGGGCCTACTTTTTAGTGGTCTTAGATTACAGTTGCCATCAGAGATTATTTTGTGTTCAGTATCAGAGTTGATACAGCTCTGTTCCCTCATCTGCTTTTAGCTGTACGTTTAGGTTTGGGATTTACCTCTTCCCTACTACAAGTTGCCTGGGCTACTAGGACTTAGCTTTCCTTATCCTAAAGTTGTCAGACCTTACTCTCTGGAGATACATAGCCTAGATCTGAGTGATTAAAGCTACACCAACAAGGGCATCTGGGTGGTGCAATTGTTAAGGATCTGCCTTTGGTTCAGGTCATGATCCCAAAGTCCTGGGGTCGAGCCCTGCATCCAGTCCTGCATCACACCCTACATCTAGCCCAGCATCAGGCTCCCTACTTGGCAAGAAGCCTGCTTCTTCCTCTCCTACTACACCTGCTTGTGTTTCCTCTCACTGTCTTTCTGTCAAATAAATATATAAATAAATTTTTAAAAATAAATAAAGCTACACTAACAGCTTTGCCACCTCAGAGTAGCAGTTCTTCTTGGATGGGGGAGCCCCTCCTTGGCCTCTCTCCATCAGATTGCATGGGTCCTCCCACAGGTATGTCAGAGGTCTGCTTGTAACTTCCTCCAGACAGTTTCCTTGTTGGTTAGGCTCTTGGTTGCCTTGTCAACCAATTGGAGTAAGGAATTAAAACACTGATGCCCCTGGCAGTTTATGGGGGAGCTTCCTAGTGGGTGTTCATATAATTAAACATGTCCAGAGTTCTAAAGGCCCCTTCCTGTCACAGGGCACGCCAATAAATCCTAATATTCTTGAAGTCCTCATCTATTCAGACACTTTTTAAGTCTCCAAGCCCACAACTATCTTTTCTTCTTTGAAGCTCTTTGCCTTCTTAATTTCTTACACCAGCACCAGCAGTTGCTTTTTCTTGACACCATTTTTTCCCCCAAAGAAGCAAGTTTTTATTCTCTTTTGCAAATCACCACAGTAACTGATAGTGAACCCCAGGCATGCCAAATATGAATGTGGTGTGGCCAGTTCAGCCTCTTTCTATCAGAGTCACAGTGTGCTCAGCCCTACTTTATGTGCCAGCATCTTCTATGTAGTTGATGCTCCTGAGCCTTCAGAAAGTGTCAGAATTGCTGTTGTTAACTCTGAATGCTGAAGGTCCATATTTTATATTAATGTTGAACTTGAGGCTCAGATGGGAAGTATGCAAGATCACAAAGAGTGAGTGATAAGCCTGAAACTAGATTTTGCTTCTTATTAATGGAATTAGTGACTCTTATTAATGGAATGTCAAGAGACCTTATTAATGGAATTAATGATTCTTATTAATGGAATATCAGAGACCTGGCAGGCCATTAGGAATCCATTGCCATGAGGGAGAGGTGAGACAGAGGTGTGACCTAGGGCTCCAAAAGGCCTTTTAGCGTAGTGCAAAGGTTGTCAACCTTAGTGTACCAGAATGACCTGGAAAGCTATCAAAACACATATTGATAGACCCTGCCAGAGTTTTTGCTTCATCAGGTTTAGAATCTGCCTCATTAGCTTTGGAATCAGACCAGGTATCTGCATTTTTAAAAAGTTCCCTGGGGATGCTGATTCTGCATGTGGCCAGGTAGGAGAGGACAGAGGCAGTTTTGCTCAAAAAGTTTCCTCTGCTTTAGCATGCACTGTTGCCTTTGGTCATTTCAGCCTGTGGTGCATGCTTATCAGAGGTCTTCATCAGAGGCAGAAATACGGGTTGTTAGATGTGGGTGTTTGACACTATAGAGTCAAGAGAGGCACCAACTGCAGAGCATAGCAAAGCAGGAACTTTTCTGGTTGGAACTTATTCTAACTTCAACTTTCTTCGTTTTCAGTGCCTTTCCGGCAGTTCTGATGGGACCATTCGCCTTTGGTCCCTTGGCCAGCAGAGATGTATAGCAACGTATCGAGTCCATGATGAAGGTGTTTGGGCTCTGCAAGTCAATGATGCCTTCACACACGTGTATTCTGGAGGAAGGGACAGAAAAATTTACTGTACAGACCTAAGAAACCCTGACATTCGGCTACTAATTTGTGAAGAAAAAGCACCAGTTCTCAAGGTATGTCCCATATTTTAGTTGAGTGGTTAAGATTGTTACATGTACTAGCAATCTGGCAAAATCTGTATGAAAACATGAATCAGCTGTGGATTTGTAAAAACAAGTATTTTAATTTTCGTTAGTCACTTACAGAAGAAATTGTGACTTCTTCTGTACCTCAGTGACATGTAGCTGTCCCACTGGCGAATCCTAGTGCGATTGGCCCACATTGCTCCTGAGCTCAGTTGGCCTTCCTAACCTGTCCTTAGTGGAGGGATGTGACAAGTTCAGGTATCTATGAGCAGATAACAGGAAAGCACAAGTATGTCCACTGCCCAAGAAGGAGGATGTGGAAGAGTTGCTCCAGAAGAGAGAACAAGCCAGTTCATACTTCAAACCGTGACTGCCTCAAAGTAGTCCTGATTGCCAATCAGTCAGGGTGAAAGGGTACTCCAGAAGCCGTCCACATTGACACCTGCTGAAAGTGATGCCTGGACTGCAAAATGGTCTTGTCATCGTATGACAAGTTGCTCAGTTTCCCTGATAATCTCAGAACTACACGTTAAAACCATAGTAAAGAGATTTCCAGATTTAAAATGGAGGCATAAGGACAGCACTACTTCCTTCTCACAGAAGTCATCCAAAAACAAGAAAAGCAAGAAACAGAACTGCGGATACCCATGGAACTAAAAGACCCCTGAAACTCAGACCACAGTATAAAAGGAAGGGCTGAAAAAAGGAATAGAGATCGAATGAGACCATTGAGGCGGTGCTTGTGGCCTAGGAGCGCACACATCCTGGCCGAGTATAGCTCTTCAACATAGGTGTCGCCCCTGGAGGACAAAACCAGTAATCTAGGGAAGCAGGGGAGTTGATGCTGAAATCAAGAGCCTGTGCAGGAAGCAGGCTGCTGGGGCCAACAACAGGGAGAAGAGACACTGCATGTGAGTCCTGCAGCTGCCAGGATCTCTTGGCTGTGGAGAAAAAGGTGCAAAAACTTAGTGGTGCCATAACTGTGTGTTAGAAGAAATATCACTTTGAAATAAAGAGGATTCCTACTTGCTAGGAGTCTACCTATCCCACTACTCCCAACCTTCAATTCCTGGCACAAGAAGAATAGTGGATGACTGACCATAGAGTGATTTCATGTGCATGCTGTCTATATGCATGGGTGTAGGGACATATTTCTGTGTGTTCTATTTTAAAAATACAGAAGGTACACAGTACAGAGATATACTATTCTTAGGTGAGGGAGGTGAATTATGTGGGTACTTGTCACTTTTGCTATGTTGGGATTTTTTTTGCTACAAACATTTTCAAAGAGAAAAGGAGACCTACTTCCTTGTTACTAAAAAAAAAAAAAATACAAAATACAAGAGTAACAAAAACAAAATTATGGTAAGTCACCCTTTGACAGTACCTATTTGGATCCCCTAATTATTTAATTTAAAATTATGCTGAAACTTTCAGCCACTGTTTTTGGTGAAAAGTCACCCCTATTATATTTGTAAAGGCCATTTTTCCTTTAGCAGAGACACTCCCTCATTATTCTGTGCAACCCTAGCTTTTACCGCCTGCCAAGGTGTAGTCAGCATACAGTCAGCATACAAACATGGAATGAAGGAGTTGATGTTTAATAATAGGTAGCTAGTCCCGGCAGCTCAGGAGAGTCTGCATTCCACAGAGTGGTGTTTTTGTGCTTTGTTTTCAGATGGAGCTTGATAGATCAGCTGATCCCCCTCCCGCAATCTGGGTTGCCACGACTAAGTCTACAGTAAATAAATGGGTAAGGGAACCGCTGTATCCCTGACAGAGGTTTGTAAACATGTAGTTTGTTATCGCAGACCTGCCAGATACCAGTAGTAAATGCTCAAGATGAACCTGACTCTCGGCATGCTTTTGAACAGTGCAAAAATCTGAAAGCCTCTGTGAGTGCTCTGAAGGATTGTACTAAAATTAAGATAACAGTCCAAATGAAGCTTCTGACTTCTTTGTCAGGAGCCAAGATAGACATTTGGTGTGCCTAGAGTAGGCACTGTTGCCTGATAAAACCAGTAAATGTTAGTACAACATCTGAGCTCACAAAAGTGCCTTTGAAAACAGGCAGCCCAGGTTCAGGTTTTCCCCACTATCTGAAAGTTCGCTTCCCACCATTATGATTACCCATTGTCTCTAACCAGAAGAAATCAGAAGAGAATTTTTGCTTTTATAAAATGGTGATTGCTTCTTTGTCTTTACACTGTCTTGGCTTATAAAAGACTTCATACAAGTGCTTAACTTTTGGATAGCAGGGAATACCATACCAACATGGCAGGGACACTGTTAGGTTTCTGTTCTTCCAAATGTAAGAGAAAATAGAAAAATTGTGCTTTCAAATTCATTCCTTTTTTCCTCATAGCATGAAGAGCAGGGATAGAAATAGAGGATAACCAAAGAAGTCATTATTTAAAGTGCTTTTAATTCTTAAATATTCATTAAAGAAGATTTAAGTTTTCTTGCTTACTCAACTATATATGGATAACAAAAGAGAGACTATATGTTCCCATTTGTTTCTGTTTATACACCAATCAAGTGGCCTTTCTCAGCTTTCTCAGTACTTGTAAAAAATGTTATATATCTTGTCTAAATTTCATTGTCCCAGTGTGAGATCAATATAACTTTACCTGGAAGAATGCCTACTTTTCCTTCCAAAAAGATAGTATTAATATTCCCATCTTAATCCTTGGTTTGTTTCTTGAAGTTGTGGTAGATAATTACACTTTATGATTAAGTATTTTTTGGTTGATGTTACTGTTTTGGTTTTTCTCATTTGTCCTTTGTTTTTCTTGCCACTTTTAACAGATTGGCAAAGCTTAGAAAGCATAAAATGATTAAAAAATGAATTTTGTTCCTTTAGACCTTGAAGGGAATTCATAATTTTAGAGCCTCTGGAGATTATGACAATGACTGTACAAATCCTATAACACCACTTTGTACGCAGCCTGACCAGGTTATTAAAGGTGAGTAAGGAAGGTGGAAGGTATTATATCTTTTACCGAGGCTAATTATAGTTATTAAGAGATTGACAAAAATAAAGGAGGCAACCTTCCTTTCAGTGTAATTCTGATGTCAATAGAAGATACAGTGTATTGGTTTATTTTTAATAGAAGAAAAATATTCTTTAAATGCTAGTGACTTTAAAAAGCAGACTTCTTGAGGTAAACTTTTTGCCCAGCATCAGAATAGTTGTGGTCTGTGGCGGGCTAAGAACCACTTTGTAAAATATAGAGGGTTGAATGTTATCTTTTGGCACAAGTCAGATCTGGTACCCGACTTCTCTGTGCTTCAGCTGGAAGTGGCACCTCTGACTTGAAACACCCGAGTGAGGAGTAGAACGCTGAACAGGTGTTCATCACAGTTCTGTGTCCATGCTGATGCCTCAAGAATCACATGTGCATGCAGGAGGCAGAGTTAGAGATGGGACTGATCCAGACATCTGCTGTTATCACTTGAACTTTTCCCAGTGGTTAAAACTGTTTGCCCTTAACAGTTTTCCACTGGAAGCCCCTCGAAGGAGGGAGTTTTTTCATCTATAATCTGTTTTTTAAAATCAGACAGTTTGGGGGGCACCTGGGTGGCTCAATGGGTTAAGCCTCTGCCTTCGGCTCAGGTCATGGTCTCAGGGTCCTGGGATTGAGCCCTGCATCAGGCTGTCTGCTCAGCAGGGAGCCTGCTTCTCCCTCTCTCTCTGCCTGTTGCTCTGCCTACTTGTGATCTGGCTCTCTCTGACAAATAAATAAATAAAATCTTTAAAAAAAATAAAATAAAACCAGACAATTTTTCTTAGGTTCACCTTAAACAGCCATATATATATGTAAAACTGTATGTGTATCTTTTGACTCTCCTTCTCCTTTGTGGTAGATTGTATGATTTCTTTTGTTACATGCCAATGAGTAATTACTGCCATATGGTGAATTTAAATGGAATTATTTTCCTAATTGTGTGGGTTTTTTCCTTTAGGGGGTGCGAGTATTATTCAGTGTCACATTCTTAATGACAAGAGACATATATTAACCAAAGATACCAATAATAATGTGGCATATTGGGATGTATTGAAGGTGAGTAACTTTTTGTATTAAATATAGATAATTGGGTCATATATCCCCTTTATTTTTTGTTATAAAATATATATATATGAAATAACCAAAGTAATAAGTACAAAATTAAGATTAGACTGCAATAATACTTTTTTTGGAGACTATGAGACCATAGTTTATCTTTTTTTTTTTTTTTTGTGGCCATGGTTTATCTTAAAAGCACCTAAAATTTTGGTGGAACCATTTCTGCTGTGTTATTTGCTGCCTTACCTTAAAGTAAATATATCACATTTCCTCATCCTTGACATTATTGACATTTTGGGCCAAGTAAGTCTTTGTTGAAGGGGCCAGGATAGAGTGGGATCTGTCCTGTGCATGATAGGGTGCTTAGCATCACCCTCAGCTGCTACCCAGCAGGTGCCAGTAACCACCTTCCCTTCCACTGCAGCTTCAGTTGTGATAGCCAAAACTCTCTCCAGATATTGCTAAATGTTTAGGAGGAGGAAGGAAGAAGCAGCATACAAAATCACCCCAGGATGAGAATCCTTACAGTGCACAAAACAAGTTTAGCCATTTCTTAGGGTTTATAGACATCACTGTGAGTGTAAGTTACAACTCTGGGTCATGTTACGCTGACCTGTGGGATAGTTAGATGTTTTAAGCCATTCAGCCACATTCTAAATAGCACTAAAGAATTTATAGGCAGGGCGCCTGGGTGGCTCATTCAATTAAGAATCTGCTTTGGGGGGCGCCTGGGTGGCTCAGTGGGTTAAGGCCTCTGCTTTCGGCTCAGGTCATGATCCCAGTGTCCTGGGATCGAGCCCCACATTGGGCTCTCTGCTCTCTGCTCAGCAGGGAGCCTGCTTCCCCCTCTCTCTCTCTCTCTGCCTGCCTCTCTGCCTACTTGTGATCTCTCTCTGTCAAAAAAATAAATAAAATCTTAAAAAAAAAAAAAAAAAAAAAAGAATCTGCTTTGGGCTTAGGTCATGCTCCCAGGGTTCACATCAGGCTCACTGCTCAGTGGGGAGCCTGCTTCTCTCTCTCTTCCCTGCTCATGCTCTTTCTCGATCTCTCTCTCTCAAATAAAATCTTTTTTAAAAATTTATAGGCAAGTTGAAGAGTTTGCTTTTCTTGGTGGTGATAGTATATTTGTTGTATATATTATGTATTATTTCCTGAATTGAATGAATATTGTGTGCAGAGAGCTGTGTTGAGAGTCAGATAACAGAAAGTCTGTACCGTGATCCCCTCTGATAGGGAGAGAGGTAGGGAAATGGGAAACCTTACAGATAAAAAGACGAAATTACAGGGTAGTTTATGGACAGGGGCAATTACTTACAAGTAGAGAAATCAGGCGAGCGTCTTCGTGGTGGAGAAATCATTTGAAGAATGTCTTAAAGAACTCCAGCAGATGACTAATGGTAAGGCATTTTAGGAAGAGGAAGTGAGTGACAAAGGCACAGGAGGGAAGGTGGTGCTCATTCAGTGACTTTGACTTTTGTGTAATTGGAGACTAGAGGGAATGTTGGGGGGAAGCAGTAGGGGTGTAGGGGTGGAAGGTGCCATTCAAGTAATTTCCCAGAGAGTCTTGAATACAGGCCCCATGGTTGACCTTCTTTGCTGTTCCCTAAAGAATCTAAATCTAAGATTGTACTGGAGCGGGAAGAATCCCATGCCCAGAGCAACAGTGGTCTGTGCGATGGAGAAGAAGCTGGAAGGCCGTGTCTTCAGCATAATGACTTGGGGATCTAAAGGAAGAGACAGATGTTGGATACATGATAAGGAAGAATTGAAAAGCTCTGAGGTTTTGGTTAGGCTCCTGGTTAGAAGAAATGTCTGGATCTAAAGAATATAAAATAAACAGCTTGCTTTCTGAGAAGAAGGGACTGTCTGAATAGAAACCTTGGCCTGCCTGACACTTTCCCTCCCCATGGGCATGGGTATGGGAAGTCACATAATGAAGCAGTTGCCTGGTGAGCATGGTTGCAGAGTAAGAGCATAGTTGAGTGGAAAATGAAATTGCAGCAAACCCCAAAGTCCAACTGGTTTTTCTTAGGATAGAGATACACTTCTCGGGACCAAAGACTCATGTTTGTTTCAGAGAGGGGTCCTGTGGAGACTGGGAGGGTCCAGAGCAGTCCTGAGGACCTGGTCAGCAGGAACTTAGCTACTCTCCCACTGACGCGGCCTTCGTTCTGGTCTGTGGCTGGACTTCTCATGCTGCCCAGCACCTGACCTGATGCTCTCCAGAACATAACAGAATCTAACTGGGCCAAGCTGCTCTTTCATGGTGGGCTGACTGATTTTCTGCCTGTGGATCTGATGTTCTTTCTCTCGGGCAGATTAGCCAAAGCCTTGGTAGAGTCCTGCTGTCTGGGAGGTAGCTCTGCTTAGATGGGGCACTGACCTGGCATGTTCCATAATTGGCATTTTTTGTGTCTCCAGCAGCTTTCAGTACCCAGACACTAGGCCCTGAAGTGTCAAGATCAAGTGACTGGGAGTGATGGACATGACATTAAACAGAAGTAGGGAGTTGGGAGTATTTAGGAATATAGGCTCAGAGTGAGAGAGTTGCATTCTAATCTTGGTTCTGCTAGCTACTAGCCAAATGATCTCTGGAACATGCTGAACCTCTCTATACCTCTATCTTTATTCCTATAATGTGGGTGGCACCTATTTCTTGGTGAGGTTAAGGAGATGTTCGAGAAGTAGTTATCATAGTGCCTGGAGCATAATAGTTAAGAGGCTGTTACACTGATGCAGGTGAGAGATCAGATATTTATGTGGACTAGGATGGAAAAAAACAGAATCATGAGGAAGGTATCGAGACCTGTGGATAAGGGGGAGCTTGAATAAAAGGGTGTATAAACAAAGAAGCAGAGTGAGTCCCAGGTTCCTGGGTCAGATAGTTTGGTAAGTGGAAGTTATGGGCTGGGGGAGGTGATGTAAGAGGGAAAATGGATTGTTGGGAAAGGGAGAACACGATGAACAAGGCAGTGAGTTTGAATTTATGTGAATGTCTAGATAGATAGGTCCTCACACACCAGTAAAAGAGCTGGGCCGGAGAGACAGGCTCAGCTGTCAGCAGCTGATAGATTATAACTGAAGCAATGGGAACATCAGAGTTTCCAAGGGATATATCAGTATTGAAGAGAGAAGAAACCAGCCATCACCCTTTAGGGAACTGTTAGAAAAGAGAAAACCACAGAGGTATATAATAAAAGGGGGTTGGAAAACCAAGAGCCAATGAATGGCAGGTCAAGAACTAAGCAAGCATTTCCTGAAAGGGCTTGTGCTAGCTGACCTACAGAGAGTTTATGTCCAGTTTGGAATGTAATGTGCCTGGGATTTAACCAGTAGGAAGGATGGTGTTGGGGCAGAGGGGTGGGCGGACAGCAGTCTTGAGGGAGTCCTTAGAGCCCTGATAGAGTGGATTGTGGAGTGATTGGGAGGTAGTGGAGCAATCGTGGATGAAATTTGACTTTGGGGAGGTGGGCAGGAAGAGGATAGAGGGATGGGAGGGTCAAGCAAAGGTTTGTTTTGGTGTTTTCAGGTATTTTTGAGATGGGAGTAATGGGAGTATGTTTGCTGCTTACAGGGAGAAGCTGGGAGAGACATGAGAGGGTAGATTCCCCAAGAAGTGAGGGGATCTGGAGCACAGCAACAAGGGGCACTTTTTCCCTCACAGTGGGAAGAATAGTAGTACCGAGTTAAGGGGATTTTGTCAAGGCTTCTCTAATTTGGAGGAGTGGAGGTTTGTCCTGTGCTGAGGCACAGTGAGGGAGATGACAAGGCCAAACAGGAGGAGGGTAAGATTTAACTGGGGTGTCGTGGGGAACTGATTTTGGAAACAGAAGAAACCCCAGGTGGCAGCAGTGACGAGGCTGCAGACCATACGTTTATGGTGGGAATATTGGCAAGGATTTGAGAGGCCAGCATGCCCTGTGTATTATCCATGTGGATGTGGATGTTGTCCAGGATGTTTTTAGACTCTATTTTTTTTAGACAGGTGTGGAAATGTGTAAAATTTG
The DNA here is from genome assembly GCF_030435805.1 of Mustela lutreola. Taxonomy (NCBI): domain Eukaryota; kingdom Metazoa; phylum Chordata; class Mammalia; order Carnivora; family Mustelidae; genus Mustela; species Mustela lutreola. The sequence goes on along the minus strand of NC_081291.1, from coordinate 65,679,073 downwards.
GAATACCTAAGTCAGAATCGTTCAACACTTAATATTGATAATTATTATACTTTTTTGCTGTGTAGGCATGTAAAGTTGAAGACCTGGGCAAAGTGGATTTTGAAGATGAAATTAAGAAAAGATTTAAGATGGTATATGTGCCAAATTGGTTCTCAGTAGACTTAAAAACAGGGGTAAGTTAGCAGCTGATATTTGTACAATTGGGAATAGTTGAAAGTTTCTGATACAGCTAAAAAGAAGGTTTATTAGTTACAGAGTTGTATGTGTTTAAGTGTGGAGACAGTAAATTTCTCATGTTAATACTTACAAAATGCTGGGGCGCCTGGGTGGCTCAGTGGGTTAAAGCCTCTGCCTTCAGCTCGGGTCATGATCTCAGGGTCCTGGGATCGAGCCCCACATCGGGCTTTCTGCTCAGCGGGGAGCCTGCTTCCTCCTCTCTCTCTCTGCCTGCCTCTCTGCCTACTTGTGATCTCTCTCTGTCAAATAAATAAATAAATAAAATCTTTTAAAAAAAAAATACTTATAAAATGCAGTTTAAAAATGCCTTTTGGTATCTCAGTAAATTAAATTGTAGTTGGAGTGAATCACATGAAACATTTTCATTCTAAATCTGTGGCTTAGCTCCTTAGTCAAATAGTACAGATAAATAGGGCCTTAGAGGCTTATTTGGAAAATGTATTGGAATGGAATGCCACTTACAGTTTTTTTTTTTTGACAGATGTTGACTATTACTTTGGATGAGAGTGATTGTTTTGCTGCTTGGGTTTCTGCAAAAGATGCTGGCTTCAGCAGCCCTGATGGGTCAGATCCAAAATGTGAGTTTAAGTGTTCTTTCTTCCTTTCCTCCTTTCAAAAGAGAAGGTAGATCTGTGCTGAGTTGGGTTTTCTTTTTGTTGTTTCGATTTGTTTTTTGCTATCTGCTCTTTTATTTTTTTAACAATATTTGAGGTTTTTTAAAATCATATTCTCTCTTGAAAATGGAAAATACTGTTCCATTTTAAATGTTTTGTGGGGTCTTGATTTTTCTCACAATCTGTGGTTTAGCTTTAACAATTAAACACTCAACACACTTTCTACCCTTAAACCTTTCTGGAAATCTGATAGGGTAGGAAAAATGAAGCTGGGAAACAATTCTGTTGTTTTCCTTTTTTTTTTTTTTTTTTAATTGAGATATAATTGACATAACATTAGGTTCAGTTTCACATGTACAACATGATTCAGTATTTGTATATACTACAAAATGACCACAAGTCCAGTTAATACTCATCATCACAGTACAAAATCACACATTTTTCCCCTTGTAATGAGAACTTCAGAGATCTACTCTTAACCACTTTGAAATATGTGTTACAGTATTATTAACTGTAGTCACCATGTTGTACACTGTACCCCTGTGACTTTATTCATGTTATAACTAGATGTTTGTACCTTTTGACTCTGTCCACTTCCCTACCCTCTGCCTCCGGCAATCACCAATCTATTCTCTGTATCTATGAGTTTTGGTTTTGGTTTTGGGTTTTTTTTTTTTAAGATTCGACATTTAAGTGAAATCGTATGCTATTTGTCTTCCTCTCTCTAACTTATTCCACATAGCCTTCAGTGTCCACATAAGTTATTGCAAATAGCAGGATTTTGTTCTTTTTTATGGATGAATAACATTCCATTGTACATACATATCACGTTTTTTCTTTATACATTCATCCATTGGTGAACATTGGTTGTTTCCGTATCTTGGCTATTGTAAATGCAGCTGCAGTGAACATGGGAGGTCCATATATCTTTTCAAGTTAGTGTTTTCATTTCTTTGGATAAATACCCAGAAATGGAATTGCTAGGTAATATGGCAGTTCTATTTTTAAGCTTTTTGAGGAACCCTTGTACTTTTTTCCACAGTGGCTGCACCAATTTACATTTTCACCACCAGTGCACGAGGGTTCCCTTTTCTCCACATTTTCTTGAACGCTTGTTATATTTATCTTTTTGATAATAGCTGTTCTAGCATGTGAGGTGTAGCTTGTGGTTTTGATTTGCATTTACCTGATAGTGACATGAGCATTTTTTCATATACTTTTTGGCCACCTGTATGTCTTCTTTGGAAAAATGTCTATTCAGATATTCTACCCATTTTTTTTATAATATTATATTTATTTATTTTTTTAAAGATTTATATATTAGAGAGAATGAGCAGTGGGGAGGGGCAAAGAGAGAAGAGAGAGACGCAAACTCCCTGCTGAGCAGGAAGTGTGATGCAGGGCTCCATCCCACAACCTGAGCTGAAGGCAGATGCTTAACCGACTGAGCCACCCACGCACCCCTGGAAGATTTTATTTTTAAATAATGTCTGCATTCAACATGGGGCTCAAACTCAAAATTCTAAAATGAAGTCGCATGTTCCACTGACTGAGCGAGCTAGGCGCCCCTTTCTGCCCGTTTTTTCATTGCATTGCTTGTTTTTTTGCTGTTGAGTTGTCTTATGAAGTCCTTATATATTTAGGATATTAACCCCTTATCAGATACATGATTTGCAAATATTTTCTCCTATTCCATAAGTTGTCTTTTCATTTTGTTGATGTTTCTTTTGCTGTGCAGGAGCTTTTATTTTGATGTAGTCCTCCTAACTGACTTTTGCTTTAGGTGTCAGATCCAAACAGTCACCAAGCTCAAAGAATTTATTTGCCTATATTTTCTTCTAGAAGTTTAATGGTTTCAGGTCTGACATTCAAGTGTTTAATCTATTTTGAGTTAATTTTTGTGTATTGTGAGAAGAGACTCGTGAGAGTCAATTATTTTTTGTTGATTATATCTTTGATTGGTATTCTTCTACGAATGTAGCATGTAGACATACCTGATATATATAAATATAATTTTAATGACTCTATATGGAAATAGTTTCTTTAAGATTGTAATTCCTGTTTTTATTTGTTCATTTTTAATGAATGTCTATATCTGAACAACCAGATAGAATGTCTATTTGCTCCATGTTACTACTTCTTAAAACATTCTAAGATAAATTTTAATAGATGCAAAATCTTTCAAGTCTTGCTTTTAAACACCATTGGCATTGGGTTTAGAATTTAATATCAGAATATGTGGAAATATAATTTTTATTCCTTTCCCTCTGTTTTTAGGCTAAAACTAATAAATGTTTTTCATTTCTTTTCATCTTAATTAACTCTTTTGCAGTGAACTTAGGAGGACTTTTACTCCAGGCACTGCTAGAATATTGGCCTAGAACACATGTGAATCCAATGGATGAAGAAGAAAATGAAGTAAACCATGGTTCGTGTTTTTGTATCAGGATAATTGATTTAAAATTACTCAGAAGTTTAGGATACTTGGAGTGTTTGTTATTCCAGGAATGTTTAAGAAACTTTAAAAAGCATTTGTTAAGTCATAACATAATAAATAACTCGGGATGTGCCCAGTTTATCCCCCTCCTTTCCACATATCAAAGAGCAGTCTTAACTGAGATTCCAAGAGCACTTTCACTCAGTGATGCTGCTCAGGAGGGGTTAAAAAATCCCTACATATTCAAATGACCTTTGCCCTTAATAGCAAGCAGCTTGGCAGCCTTCTTCCAAAGGTATTTCTGAGAGTAGCTGTGGGCCTGGGGGACTTAACCTCCAGAAACAGCTAATGAGCTGCATCGAAAGCCGTTTCGGTCCTTATCTTGTCATGGCTCACATTGGCCTGAAACAGACATTACTGAGTCTGATGATCTACCTGATCTTGTCTCTAAACATTTCAGAAGATCAAATTCCAACTCAGAAGTGTCAGGATAAGTGAACAAGTATGTGTAAGAATTAATGTCACAGAGGACATTGTAAAGCTGTGTGTGCCACAGGCAGTGGCAGCAACTTGCTCTGGGCAGCAGAGAACACGTTTTGAATTTACAAATTTGGTTCAGTTTGATTGAAAAAAGGGAAGAAAAAGAACTTAAACTTTCACAGTTCATATGTTACAGTATGTTACAGCCAGTCAAAGAGTCTTTGAGTCACACCTACCAAAGACTTACTCTGCTGAATATGAATGAATCTCTGAGTTCTCTGAAGATTCTGCTGAAGATGGCCCACTTGTGGTGGTCAGCAATGATGAGGACCTCCTAGTAGAGATTCATTCTGGCCAACCAACTCATCCAAAATGATTTCTGGAGTTAAAATCTCTTGTGCAAGGATGGCATGCTTCCCTTCAAGCCATTCTTCTGTTGTCCCTGTCAGAGAGGGCACTGACCCCACCCATGGTGACTTTTCTTTTATGTCACCGGGCCCATTCCCCTCCTCATCAGATGTACAGTGGGCCCGGAGCCAGAGAAACTCAATGGAAAAGTCTTTCCACAGAAGCTTGAAAAAGCTAAGTTTTAGTGTGGGCTCTGCTGTTTATCAGCTGTGTCGCTATGGGCATGTCGTTTCCAGTTCTTGGCTCATCCCTCTCCATCTGCAACATGACAGACAGGGTGCCTTTAGAGGCCCACTAAATAGACAGTAAAGGTAAAAAACCAGAAGTACAGTCAGCACCCCTGGCATCAAGGGTTTGGTTTTGGGAGTAAGGAAAAGTTAGAGGAAACCCCAGATCATCCTTAAAATCAAACTGCCACAGTAAAGGCAGAGCTCCCCTCCCCCGCACCGCCGCCCCGCTCCACCTCTCAGACAGAAGCCTCCGTTTTGTGCCTGTGTGGTTATCTTCTGTACCAGCACCACAACCAGTGGACTCTCAAGAGTCGTGTACATTCTACTTGGTGAGCAGCTCAGGTGTTGGGGCGTCTGTAGGAGTTGCAGGCAGGGGTGCGCAGAGATAATTGGGCATGGACTGTATCCTTTAGGGACTGACATTGTGGTAGGGCAGAGAGCTCCTCAGAATAGACAGAACATGGTAAGGTCAGAGGGAGGATTGGTTGTTTCTCCAAGATAGGATCTGAAAGTGCTGTAGGCTCAGAAGGTGAGGTTGCTTCCAGATTCACCAGGGATACCTTTAGGAACAAGGTGGCACTGGAGTGGGGCTTAACCGTACTTGGTCAAAAGATTACAGAGAAAGCAGCGTGAAATGAAGTCTACAGAGAATAATAAAAAAGAGGTGTCGACTTCACTGAGGATTTTATTTTTCACCAGTACCTCTGCCATTAAGCATAAATTTTTTTTCTGGCCCAAGAAATTTTTCTGAGCTTGGTGTTCCACACATGCACACACATGCACACACACACACACGTGTGCGCACACATGCGCGCACACACACACACACACAAAAGCATATTGCTATTTATAAACAGGCTGTCCTACCCTTTCCTGTGGCTGAAGTAGAGTTCTCCTTGTTTCAAGTCTCAAATATTAATCTTCTCTCTTAAAATTCTCTAAAATTATAGTCATTTCCCATAAAGTACATTACAAGTTGCTTTACTTCTTATTCTTTGTAGAAATTTAACTTTGATTTTTTTTCACCTTTATCTGACCCTGCTGACTCATCAGACTTTTAACTTTGAAAACTTGGCAATGTTTGAAGCTTGTAGAAACAAAATGTTTACAATCTGTGTTTTTAGCACTAGTTCTGGATGCTGATGTCATCTGCATCTTTTCCTAGTAAATGGGGAGCAGGAGAACCGAGTACAGAAGGGAAATGGATATTTTCAAGTGCCCCCCCACACTCCTGTGATCTTCGGTGAAGCTGGAGGACGCACACTGTTCAGGTATGAGGGTGGAAGGCTGGAGACCTGCCTAAGAAATCATCCCCTTTGCTAAGAAGTACTGATTCAAACGTCATAACTTGTTCTAGGAGTATAAGGGGTTCAGAAGCTTTTCCACCTCCATGAGATAGTTAAGTGTCTGATGCTATTAGACCACGTTCTAATTGAGAACTGAGCCTCTCGTGTTAAAATGAGGTCGATACTTTGCTTTAATGCAGCTTCTGTGGTGGTTTCTACAGAAAGCTGTCACTTTCTCTCACTTAGCTGACATGACTGTTGGGGTCAGGAAATCCCCAGAAGTCCCTGCTCATAGAATCGCATCAGAGAAGGTAACTTCCCTCAGGCTGGGCAGTCAGTACAAGATGGGCTGGGCTGCTCCTGAGAACTGTTGTGCTCAGTGGTGCGCGACTTGAGGAACGAGGTAGTCCTTCATGAGGCCATGCTGGGAAGCTGGACTGGCTTCACCTCAAGTGGCCAGCCAGGCCCTGCTGGAATCACAGGGGAGAGCTCAGTAGAGTCTTCTGTAGGGCCAAAAGTTAAGAAAAACGCAGGCCAGAATTCTCTTTCCCTAAGCTCAGAATTCTCTTGCTTTCCGGTGGTTTCCTGAGAGTGTGATGACCAAAACAGTCCTGATCCCCATGATATGTGGAGGCCTGTGCCATGCACTGCAGCCCTGGCAGGGGATGTTTCTTGAGTATTTTGCCTACAGCCAGCATTCCTATCATCACCCGAGGACTCAGAGAAGCAGCTCTAGTATATGCATGGCCTCAAGGATGCGGGGGCCTGAGTGTTAGCACCTGCCGCCCCGCTTAGCCGAGTGAGCCATACTGCCTGGCTGCACTCCATTGCCTCAGCTGTCAAGTGGGGCTCATCCCGAATGGACGCTAGGGTCCCTCCCACTAATGTTTGTTGACCGTGATTTGTCATTTGTGCTGCTGTGTCACTGACTACCTGACGGGTTATGTTTAGGCTGCTCTGCCGAGACTCCGGGGGTGAGACTGAGTCGATGCTTCTTAATGAGACAGTGCCACAATGGGTAATTGACATCACTGTGGATGTAAGTGTCCTCCACTCCTGTTTTGCCCTTTTGTTCTGTCCAAACACAAAGGAGATTAGGAGCAGCTTTAGACTGTATAGTCATAATGTTAGTAAAAACTAGGCTGCCAAGGGGAACCCTCCTCAGCTTCCCTGCAGTCCCAAAGTTGCAGAAGAAGTACTGGTAATTAGTTATGTACTGTTTATATCCTTGTTGGATTCAGTTATAACTGTAATATGTGCTTATTAAAGAAAATAAATGAATCGGGGCGCCTGGGTGGCTCAGTGGGTTAAGGCCTCTGCCTTCAGCTCGGGTCATGATCCCAGGGTCTTGAGATCGAGCCCCACATCGGACTCTGCTCAGCAGGGAGCCTGCTTCCTCCTCTCTCTGACTGCCTCTCTGCCTACCCGTAATCTCTGTCAAATAAATAAATAAAATCTTTAAAAACAAACAAAAACACTAAAAAAAAAAAAAAGGAAAAAGAAAAAGAAAATAAATGAATCGAATTAAATGCCCATCTCTTTCCCAGTCATTCCTCTCTTCCACTCACTCCTGTCCTTCTCCCTAGAGGGGATAAGTAGTCGTAGTTCAGGCCATAACCTTCAGGACCTTTTTCTGTGCATACACAAGCAGATACTACTGAGGTGTGTGTGCATGCACCTATGTGTGTGTACAAACACACAAATACACGCAGTTCATTATTTTGCACAAAATCTGTTATACATACTGTTCTGCAACTTGGTTTGGTTTGGTTTTTCACTTAAAAATGTATCTTGGACATCTTTTCATGTCTGTACATGTAGGTCATTCATTCTTCTTTAATGACTACATAATATGTCTTTGTATAAATGTATCATAATTTATTTAACTGGTCCCCTATTGATGGACATTAAGGTTGTTTCCAGTGTTTTCTGTTACGAGCACTGCTTCAGTAAACATCCTTGTACATGTATCTTTGTGTACTTTTTAGGATAAATTCCTAGAAGTGGAATTGCTGGATCAAAGGGTATGCACGTTTTCAATTTTGATAGATAACTGCCAAATTGCCCCCCACAAAAGCTCTAGCAGCGTACACTCTCACCAACACTATGAGTGCCTGTTTACCACACTCACCGACACTGGTTACTTTTCAGTCTTTGCTAAAAGATGGCAAATATCTCATTGTTTTAATGTGGGGTGTTGTTTTTTCACATGTAGTGAGGTTAGGCATCTTTTCATACTGGCCATTTGTATTTCTTCTGTGAGTGTACTCATTTTTCTGTTGGGTGATTTGTTTTTTACTGATTTGTAGGATTTTGTCCTATTAAATATTAACCCTTTTACTATTATATGTGTCTCTCAACCAAAGTTTTACTTTGTTCGTGGCTGGTGTCTTTTGCCTGGCAAAAAGTTTGAATTTTTGTAATCAGATTGATCTTTTATGGCTCTGAGTTTCATATCTTGCTTTGGTATTTCCTGTCCAAAGTAGCAAAAATATATTTCTCCTCTGGTACGTCTGTGATCATTATGTATGTCTAGATCTGTAACCTATTAGAATTTATTCTGTTTTGTGTGAAGTAGGATGCTAACTTTCTCCAGATGGTTAGCCGCTGTGCCAAAACAATTTTTTGGAGTGCTCTATCCTTTTCCTACTAATTTGAAATGCTATCTTTATCGTATACTAAATTTCTGTATACACATGGATCTGTTTCTACACTCTCTTATGTGCTGTTGACCTGTTTTATATATTCCTAAAGCCATATGAAAAGAGATTTAACCTCTATAGAACTTTCAGAAAATTTTTTTTCTGTCCCAGATATACCTCCAAGAACCTAAAGCTAGTGTGACACCTGATGGATATTCTGTGCTCTTCTCTAAGTCCAAGATTCCCATAAACCACTGCTTCCTTTGAGTGTGAAAGTCACCTGGGATACATTGCTGACTTTAGGCCTGTGGCTTATTCCTGAGAGGAGACATCCAGACAGGATATGACATGGAGGCTCAGAGGGGATTAATACCCAGAGAAAAGATGACCAGTTAAATTTATTCTTTATCTAAGTATGTGGTTTGCTTCATGATAGTCATCTTGATGGTTGGCTGAAGTTTCTACTCTTGCTTAAAACCTCAGACCTGAGGTCAGAGGGAGAGAAAATGGGAGGACCTAAGTGACCTTTTCATTTGGATGGTGGGTCTCACCAGGCCAGAGTGTACAGTAGAATGTTGTGGGTTTCTCTCAAGACACTGAACTTTTTGTTTGGGCCCTTAGGTATCAGCCCTAGTATTTAAGTGTGGAATTGAGATTTTTATTTTGAGAGCTTTAAGAGTTAAAGCTTATTTCCCTTTAATACCTTGAATTATTATTCAGCATCATAATGACACTGACCTATCTTTTGTCTCACATATCTTTTATTACAAAACTAAACATGACACTTTCCTGATACGTTTTCACTAAGGCTGACAAGGATAATTTGATATCTTACTCTACATTTCATAGAAAGTCAGTTTTAATTGTAAAATAACTTGCAAATCATGTTTTTCTGATGACATCATTTTCATTCATTGGCTGATCAAAATGATCATACCTTTCTTTTTACTTTCAATATTTCAGAAGAATATGCCCAAATTCAACAAAATTCCTTTCTACCTCCAACCTCATGCATCTTCGGGAGCAAAAACCCTAAAAAAGTAAGTAAATGCAGTGTTACATGATGCCTTGATCTCATTAATGGCCAGCACTCTCTTCTTCTTTATGATTGCTTTCATAGTAAAGGATAACTAAAGCAGGTTTTGTGATTCTGAAAGCTTATACAGTTGAGCGTTTACCAAATACCTCCGGTGGTAGGCCACAGATGTTCAAAAGTATAAGACTTGGTTTTTTTTCTCTTGCCATAGCATAGTTTAGGACACAATGTGTATATAAAAATTGCTTTTATGGATACTTAGGGAATCATGGGAGTAGGGGAAAGAAATGAATTGTGGGCTGGAGCTTCCAGAAAGTCTTCTTGAAGGACATGGAATTTGAGCTGGACATGTAAGAAATGGATAGAATTTCAAAAGAGAGGCATTCCACGTCCAGGAAATGGTTTGAGGATTTGGAAGTAGGAGCATACACAGGATCCTGAAAATTAGCAAGGACCGGCGTAGCTGCAGCAGAGACTCCAGAACTGGGAAAGGAAATTTAAGGTCTTGTGGACGTGTATCTGAGCAAGTAAAATCTGTTAGGGGCATTTCTAGACATATACAAACGAGATCAGGGGCATGAACCCCCGTTATCCCCTCAAACAGCTCCAGGGTCATCAACACATGCCTAAGCATTTTCCTTCACCTCTGCCTCTCCCTCCGACCTACCTACACACACATACACACCCCACATCATTTTAAAGCAAGTCCTAGATAGCACTTCAACCAGATTTAGTGACTGAAGGTCAAGATGGCTTTCAGACTTTGAGCCCAAGCTACTTGGGTAGGCCATTTTGAACTGACATCAGTGATACAAGAGAAGTAGGTTTTGGGGTGAGGAAATTGATGAATCTGATTGGGGACATGTAGAGTTTGAGGTGCCCATGGGACATCCTTCTGGAGATACCCAGCCAGCTGTTGGGCTTGTGGCCTAGAGTTTAGGCAGGTGGTCTTGGCTCTAGGGCCAGGAGCCACAGGAGAAATGAGCACCTGGGGAATGGGAGCCTGGTAAACATGGTGGGCTGCCTTCCCTCCCAGGAGCATTTAGTTTGCCCATCCTCTAGGATCGTCTTTAAGGGAATAAAACCCAGCAGGCTATTAAGTTTTAAGAACATGCATTTAATTTCACTTACATGTAATCTGTGTCTTTGGGGGAACACAATGGAAATGTGTTGGCAATTCTAAAACTGGATTAAGGCAATGACCTAAACATTCTTCTTGATTTGCTTCCGTGCTATGTTTTGTCTTTATCCAATGGAACACCAAAAAATATTAAGAGATAACATCCAGTGATTCCTGATGGCACAATCTGCCCTTGCTTCTTACAGAGACAGACTCTCTGCTAGTGACATGCTCCAGGTCCGGAAAGTAATGGAACACGTTTATGAGAAAATCATCAACTTGGATAATGAGTCGCAAACCACTAGCTCTTCTAATAATGAAAAACCAGAACAGGAAAAAGAAGAGGATATTGCTATTTTGGCAGAGGAGAAAATTGAACTTTTGTGCCAGGACCAGGTAAGTGCACTTGGGGACCATAGCTCCATTTTTTCGAGTCGATGTTCAGCAAGTTACATGTGGTGTCATTATGGTTCCCACGTCTGTTACCTGTGGGGGTACTTCTGCTTTTAGGGAGGCTCTAAGGAGTGCTGGGTCTCTTCCATCTATTGGTGAGACCCTTTCTGGACGGGCTCTGCAGCCCACCCTAAAGTTCCTATTTACCCCAGGGAGATTCTTGGAAAAAGGACATAGAGATTAAAATGCACACACAAAGGGTGAATGTGCTGGTGGCTTTTTTTTTTCCTGACAAGAAGACACATGATCAGCTCGATTGACAGAGCAGTGTCGGCCGTGTTGGTTTAAGATTTGAAGCAGAGGTGGGTGGAGCATTGGGGGCACTGTTTTAAAAAAAGGTGCACTCGAGGCATCTCCTCAGGGGAACGGCTGAAGTTGGGATCTCCGGCCTAGCCACCCAAGCTGCTCGTCTCTCACTGCCCAGACTCGTGTCTGCGTGCATGGGAGCTCTGTCAGCAAGAGCAAGCCACCAGGGGCAGGTGAGGGGAGGACGAGCTGGATGACCTGGTGAGAGTCCCTGAGTTTACAATAAAGGTCTTGGATATTACAAAGTAGAGGCTTTGACATTTATTATTATTTTTGGCCGTTCAGGTTTTAGATCCAAACATGGACCTCCGAACAGTGAAGCACTTCATATGGAAGAGTGGTGGCGACCTCACCCTCCATTACCGTCAGAAGTCCACGTGAAGGGTGGGTGAGCGCTCCTGGGTATTCATTTACTGACCACCCTCCTTGGCCCCGAGAGTAGTCCTAGGAAGCCCACCGAGCCCCAGTGGGAGCACAACTTCTAACGGCCGATTTGGTATGGACCAAGATTCTCTTTCAGTTGAAGTGACTAATTGCGGTGTAAAATAGAAACCAGTCTCCATGTGTAGATTAAGCTGTCCCCAGGGAGGCAGAGAGTGCGAACAGAAAACCCCACAGGCACACTGTGTCATGTGAGATGTACAGAAGACGGACGACAAGCCAGCACAGACTGGGCTTCCTTTCGTTTCAAAGGACCTTATCTTCGTCTGTTAGCACTTGTAGAGACACATAGGTAAAGCCACATCTGTCACTGTGTTTCCACTTCAAACCTACATGCTCTGTAGCTTTTATAAGAGAGTACATTCCATTCCTGCAACACCTATGAAGGCTTTTTCCAAGTCGGTCATTAAAAACAAGTTGTTCTCACATTTAAGACAGTTATTTTTAATAGGAATTTGCTGTTGTACAATTCCAGAGCCAGCCCATTTCATAATAAATTATCCTTGTTGGGCTCGTTTTAATATTGCATCTCAGATGCGTTCTTTAGGAAAACCTGCAAAACTCTGGGTGCTGGCCTGTAGCACTTGGACTGCCAGACTGGAGTATGCCCAGCAGCGCCTAGGGTTTGCTGTGCCCCCACAGTGCCCCCAGCTGTGCGGCAGCCACGGGCAGGTGCCACGCTTTCCCTGCTCCGCCGCATCCAGCTTTGTTGAGGGGCCAAGCTACGTGATGCCACAGGTTCGCGCTTTGGGTGAGCAGCGCAACACCATCGAAACTTAAGACCACGAGGAGAAAAGAAAAGGAAAAAAAAAGACCACAAGGAGATACTCACTTCATTTAGATGCTACCTGAAATTTATGGTGTCTGAGAAGGAAGGGTATCCTAGTGAGTTAATTTGATATTCCCCTCCTGGAAGTATACATACTTGTTTTCACCAGAGTTTTATATGCAGGTTTTTGTTGTGGTACCTGTATCCGGAGTTCTTTTCGTTGTTCTTTCTAACAATCTGAAGCTTTCATAGAATCATTTGAGTCTTGTACAGAATATAACTTATTGGGGATAAACACTTCAACTTTTGGCAGAAAATACTTTGGATTCTCCCCAAGGTCATTTGTATTCAGAATAGAACAGTCCCGTACAACTACGGAAGACAAGCCTCCTGTATGAAGCCAGAAGCACAAGTGCCTTCAGAGGGCAGTTTATTCCAGTCCAGTTGCCTCCCCAGCTCGCATGCAGTCTGTCCCCACAACAGCAGGGACTGGGGAGGGGCTGGAAAGGGTTGTTTTCTTTTCTACATCTTGACAGGTTCAGCGGGAAGCAGCTGATGGGCCTAAGTCCAGACCTTTCTATTTGAGATATTCTTACCTGCACAACTGTAGAGACAGGGTTCCCTCACTACTGGTCAGCTTCCTTTGGAAAGTGGACAGGTCACTGCCTCCAGCACTTTGAAGAAGTGAGCAAAGACATGCCACATTTCCAATGAGTCTTTTTCCCTTACACAGAGAGCAACCGGCTTCTTTTTTTAAAAGTCCTTTCTATCTGTTGGATACAACAGTGTGCTTTTGGTGCACATTTTTTAGCAATAGTTGTGAATTAAAGGCAAAAACAAACCCCACAACTCACTTATCAGCCCTCTGCTGTGTTTGCAGGAGGGGCCCTTGGGGTAAAGGAATAGGTTTCACTGGGCCATTTGGCACCATGTGCCGAGACTTGAGGGGTGGCTGCACTCCCTTTCTGTCACAGATCTGACCCTCAGCATGCTTCTACTTTTTTTCCTTCCAGTCAAACCAGTAACAGTTTCCAGAAAATCTGACAGTCTGCAATGCCAAAAGGGTAAAAATCTGTATTTCACAGTTGTATAGAATAAAGGCTTTAGTTACAATATTTCAAAGTGTAGTACACCTTTATTTCTTTCACTTGTCATTTTCCTTCATAGCAGATTACAGAGAAACTTCTGGTTCCATGTTTACCCTGACAGTCAACGTCAGTACCCATTTTATCCCCTGGTCAGGGCGGGAAGTATATAAAATTGAGAGAGGAAGAGCCAGAATCCTAGGGTGAGAGAGATGTTGGGCAAGACTGCCAGGCTGCAGTTCAGGGAAGCTGGCCTCCAAACAGTCCTGTGGTGATTCTCTTCTACTTCCTGGATTCCTACAGGCAGACACAACACCTCCCTGTTCGACAGGCTTATCAGCTGCCATGACAGGCTTGACGAGGGCTTGCTTCAAATGCAGTCACAGTGCTAGAAATTTGAAGAGTTTGTTCATTGGGGGCCCTCCCTGCATATACTTGGGTCGGTGCCTCCCCCTGAGCAGACGGTCCTTATTGTGTGGGCCCAACAGAACCCTGAATGCACTGTTAAGTGCCCACATTACAGATCAAGCCACAAACATGGGACTTTGAACTGGATAGCAGCTAGAAGACAAGGCCAGAGGCAGCTTTTTTAGCAATTAGCAAGATGTGGGCAGGTGAGGGACTTCAGGAGCTGTTCCTGCATGGAACCCTCCTCATTCTGGAGCAACCAGGTAAAGCACAAGATCTCGCCTAGTCTTAGCCACTCTGGGCACCGGGGATGGAGGGAACAGCCTCCCATACTATGGGAAAGAACAGAATGGCCTTTACCCACCGTTGTCCAGGCCCCTCATTCCCCCTTAGGGTGGGAGCTGTGTTCAAGAAGTCCAGTCAGGACTGGCTTTGAGTCTGCTTAGGTTGGTGAATTTAAATTCGCAGTCTGTATTCTCCACTGGGCAGCCTGGATGCCTTGTATATTTAGAAGAGATGGTTGTGTAAGTTTGGGATCTGACAAGAGTCACCATTAGGGGTACTGGGTCTATGGGGTGTAGGCCCTGGGGAAGAAGAGACATCATGGTCCCAGAACAAGTGAGTCTCTGCTGACAGGGCTAGAATTTCCAATCCTTCTCCCCCAGGAGAGATGGACTAGTTCACTGCTTCTCTCCTCCAGCTCTGACTGGCAGATGTCAGTCAGTCTGAGCCAGCTATGCAGTGTAGCAGAGGTGAGGATACGAGACTTCTACAAGAGACGGTAACTGGGGCCTCAGGGGTCCCCAAGGTGTGGGGCTGCCTTCTAGTACACACAGGGCTAGCTGAGCTGTACAAGAAGAATCAAGGCAAGCCCTACCTAGCAAGTTGCAGGCAAATACTCCAGACCTATGCCTTCCTCCTTCACTCCACCCTTCAATCCTCCTTCCTCCTTCCTCCTTCACACCTGACCCTGTGTGGACCCTGCTGCTGCCTGGGCAGCCATAGTGACCAGAGCAGGAGCAAGCACTGGACGTAAGGGTACAATGTGGCCTAAAGATGCTCTTGCCGATGGTCTCCTCTTCCTAACCACTGAGGCTCTCTGCCCGACCCAAGCAGCAGAGTAGTCCTTTTCCTCTCCTACCCCAGCTCCTGCAAAACTTAATCTGGGTGCTGCTCCCAGTTCCCCACTAGCCCAAAAGGACTTGTCTGAGACTCTCAAACAAGTGCCCGACTCCCCAAAGCCAGGACCACCAGGCAGAACCAATGCTGGAAGGTCATCTCTTGGACGCCGGCAGGAGTTATGGGCACACATGAGCTCCCGGACTGCAGAAGTCCCTGCACAACAGGGAGCCACTGCCTAGAAAGCTGCACACACTGGGCCAGGATCAGGCAAGGGGCTGAGCTGCATAGTGCGGCCTAAGCGGCTCCCCTGCCCCCCCCCCCCCCGTCTCAGCCTCATGAAATGCCATCAGGGACCTGGACACAGCCTAGGGTGTTATTCAGGGGTGGAGAACAGGGCCTGGCCACCTGCCCCCTCAGCCTCCGCCCCGAACTCTGGGCTCTCTGTGCTTGCTGGCTCATCCTCAGCCTGCGCTTCGAGCAGCTCAGCAGACAGGCCGTCTTCCGGTGAGGCTGCCGAGATGAGGCTGTCGGGAAGAGTTAGCTGAGGCAGGTGGTCTGGTTGTGCCTGGGTGCCTGGGCTGTCCGGGAAGGAGACCTCAAACTCTGATCCGGACCAAGTGGCCTCACCTGAAAAATATAGGGAGGGGCTGAGAAGGCCTGGGGCAGCCCCCACTGACTGCCCCCCCCACTCCCTCCCCAGACATTGATGGGGAATGGGAGCTCTAGTGTCAAGATGCTTTCATGTGGCTGTATTTCACCCAATAGCCAGCCTCCCAGCCAGCTGAGAAACTCAGGGCAACCTTGCCAATGACTCAGGGTCCTTCCCAGAAAGCTTGTGCAGGTGTGGGCCACTCACCACCACGCTCGTGAGAACCGCTGCTGGAGACATCCTCAGGGCCAGAGGCTGAGAGACCCGTGGACGTCAGCTCTGTGGCAGAGGGCAGGCCGGGCCAGACACTGGCATTGCTGCTGTCCAAGAGCGAGATACCTGACACATCCAGGAAGCCTAGAAGAAGGATGCAAGTCTTTGCCAGCACAAAACCCAGACGACTGTAAGGCCCATATCCTGGGCCTCAGGGTATGTTCCTGGAGTGCCTGGCCTAGCCTGAAACTGTAATCTCAACCCATAAAGGTGCCCCCGCCCAATCCCAAAGTGGTCCCCACTGCCTGTTGCTGAGGGAAGAAAAGGACTAGCACAGAGGCAGAGGGCCCAGACCCTGCTCTGTCCCCACTATGCAGCGTGACCTCGAGCAGGCCATGTCCCTTCTGTGGACTGCAGTCCCTCCCACCAGCACACTAGACAGGCTCATCTGCAACCCTCTTGGCATCTGTGAGTCTTGGCATCCGTGGGTCTGAGGAAGGTTTAGGCACTGCCCTGGAAGCCCCGCCCCAAACCTGGGGCCCACCGCAGCACCGGGGATTGCAGGCCCCTCTGCCTCCTCTCTGGGGCCCACTCACTACCTGGGTCCATGACACGCTGCACTGGAGGTGGAGGTTGAAGAGGTGTCTCCATGGGATGTGGAAATCCCCCAAGGTCTGGAGCACCACGGCTAGGACTCCCAGGCTCAGAAAACTGTCCCTCCATGAAGGAGCTGGGTGCCTGCAGCAGGGCCTATGGGGGCCAGGGAAGAAGGAGGGAGCACAGTAGGGGCAGTTGGGGCAGAGGAGTCCAATCTAAGCCCCGGCCCACACTGACCACAGAAGCACTACTCTGCCTGATGGAGCAAAGAGCCGTAGTGTCCTGCCCTTACCCCACAGGGGATCTACAGTCTGGTATAGGAGGCCCGCCTGGCTTCTCTGTCAATGCTGACAAGGAGGGAGTGCCCTTCCTGGTCTGCTGAGGACTGAGCACCCACCTGGCTGGGCTCCTCCAATGACCCACCTGAAGAGGAACCCTTGGATGAATTCCAGCATGCCGAGGGAGCCATCCTCCCATGCGCCCCAGACACTAGGCAACAGCCGAGTGCCTGAAGGTACTCAGTGACTTTCCCACAGGCATGAAGGCAGGTCTGGCATTCCTCTACAAATCTGGCCAAACCAGCCCAGCTGGGGTTCTGGATGCCCAGCCTCTGGCCCAGCCTGACCCCAGACTCCTCAAGGCACAGTACAAGGCTCTGTGTTTGAGCCTCTGTGTCCTACTCAGGAAATGAAAGCAACAACTAGTGCTTTGCCATGACGTTCACCTCCAGACCTAAGTGTCAGAACTAAACTGGGCTTCACTGTCCCAGAATTGGACCACCTGCTTTCACTGGCCCCCAGAAGCAAGAAAGGCCCCCCAAGGGCTCCACAAATGGGCCCCGGATGACAGCAGCCTTGGGTCCTCCTTTCCCAGGTGGCAGGCCCCTTTGCCCATACGAAGCCCCCCACTTCCTCTCATTGGCAGATGATCCCCACCTACCTCCATGTAGTCATCCTGCCTGGAGCCTGTCTCCAGGCCTGAAGAGGCAGGAGAGTCCTGAGGGGTGGGTCCAGGTGGCGGGGCATCAGGAAGCAGGGTGTCAGGTGGCGGGGCATCAGGAGGAGGGGCACCAGGTGGCGGGGCACCAGGTGGCGAGACGTCAGGTGGCGGGGCGTCAGGTGGCGGGGCATCAGGTGGAGGGGCGTCAGGTGGCTTCTTATGGTGGCTGGGAGGCTGGGTTGGGATCCGGTGCAGATACCCGTAGCCAATACCACACCCCAGACTGCAGAAGTCCAGAAACATTCAATCCAGGGGGTTGTCCCATAGCCCTTCCTAGGTCTTCCAACCCCACCCACTCCTAGCCATGAGGGGCAGCAAGGGTGCCTCCTGGACCAGTGGTCATCCTCAGGATCCCTGGACCCTGGGCCCAACCTCCACCCCCCACCATGGGATTCTGAGGGTCCACGTCCAGCGGCCGGGTCCAGCCGGTGCTCTGCTGGGCCCCTGCCCCACCACCCTCCGCCTGAGAAAGTACCTGCCCTCTCCACCCCAGGCTGCATTGGGAGTTACAGTCACCTCCCGGCAGGAGTCGGATTCGGAGTTGTAAACCATCAGCTTCAGGGGCTTCCCCTCGTGGGACTCGATGAGCGTAAAGAAGTCCTCGGACTACGACAAAACCAGCACCTGAGCCCCACTCCCCACACTGAATTGGGAGGCCTCGACTAAACAAGGCCCCCCTCGTGGACAGCACCCATCTCGGCACCCTATCCGGGGGGCCTGGGGAGGACAAACCAAATGCTGCTCACCTCCTGGAGGATCTGGTCTGAGCCAACCACATAGTCTGTGTATGGGCGCAGGCCAGCAAGGGAGGCAGGTGAAGAGGGTTCCACGTCCTGGGGAAAAGAGAAATCACCAACTATCTGTCTTACTTCTCGAGTTGGGGATGGAGAGGGGCAGGCGGAGAGGATGGAGGGGCTCCCTTTCCAGGTACTGAGCAGGATACTTGTTCTCAGGCTCCAGGGCTAGGACAAGCCCAGACTCTCCTACTCCATCCTTCATTTCCTGACCTCCCCAAGGTGCACAGCCGGCCGGCAGAGGGCAGCACCATGGCACTGCTCACAGCCCTGAGCTCTGGAATCTCCTGTGGGTTAAATCCTGACTCAGCCAACCTGTAACCTATAACTGTGGACAAATACTTAACACCCTAGCATCAGTTTCCCCACGATTAAAAGCAGGGTATGCAGTCCTTCCTCACAGGGTTGCCGAAACAATTAAAAATAGAATACAGGTAAAGAATGAAAATGACAGTTGGCCCACAGGAAGTGTCCAACTGTGGTGCTGTTACTGGGTGCAGGCATATGGCTGAGACCCCTGTGGAGGGGCTGGAGGCTGGGCAGTGAGCAGAACTGGGTACAAGCATCATTTCCTCCCTTGGGAATCTCTACCACTCCTAGCTCCAGATCTCCCAGAGCAATGCAAAGGGATTTGCCTCATCACCCCATTGTACTGGTGGATAAACTGAGGAAGGCTAAAAGGTTGAGAAGTCTCCCACAAGAACTCATTGAGCAACAGAGAAGGCTAGAGATCAAATCAGTCCGTTTCCAGCTCAGGGCACCCTCCTTCCACTAAGCCTTGGCACTAAGCATTCAAGATTGTAGGCACCATCGTGTGTGTGTGTGTGTGTGTGTGTGTGTGTACAAAGACACAGCAACATCTGTGACAACTCAGTGACTGAGATTCAGGAAGACCCCAGGCCCAAGGCCCAACCAGGCTCTAAGGAAACCTGCCAGAAACGACTAGATCCCGGTAGGCCATAGAGTCTACCAGAAAAGACCCCATCTATAAAGACCAGCAACAGCAGCCTTCCGGCCCCTCCAGTTGGTGGTATCCCACCCCTCAAAATAGGAAACCAAGGTCTGGAGGGTGAGAAGGTCGCCTGGCTACCAAGCAGGGTACACAGTTATATGGATGAGGAGCGGCCCTCAGGAGCCCTGTCCCGGAAGCAGGTCATTGGCCCAATCCAGATGCCCCAAACCCAACCCTTGCCCCTCCCCCCCACCCCCCCACTCACCAGCACGTGCCACACGTGCTCGCTGGCTCTGCGGAAGCTGCAGAAGCGCACACTGGCCCCCAGCAGGCCCTGGCCGCCCCACATGTTGCTGGGCACCACCTCCACTTCGCGCACCTTCATGGTCTTCATGTTAAACACCTCCAGCTTCACGGGCCTCTCCACATTGGCCTTCAGCAGGGCCTTCAGCGTGTCATTCTCCTTGTTCTGCGGTGGCAGAGGGGCTGACGCCAAGCCCCCCTGCCCCCCACCCCCCACCCCCCAGGTTGGGGCCTCTCAGACAAGTCTCGGTCCAACGTGGGGAAGGGCCCAGGAGGCCAGGTGCCCCAGCGGGGTTTGGTGTGGGCGTGGGCCAGGGCAGGGTCTGGGCCTGCGACCACTGCAGCCCCTTGAGACCACTGCAACCCCCCACCACCCCTAAGCACCACGAAACCTGCCTCTCTCAGAAACCCTGGAAAAGACAACAGAGTGAGCGAAGAGCCTGCCTGGTCCAGAGCACTGCAGGACTCCCCTCTCTGACAGGTCCCTTCGCACTTTGACACCTCTCGTGTCCTGAGAGGCAGGCCCTTTACACCTTGTGGCCAGCTCCAAGAGCCCCAGAAAGCTCAGGAGCTGGACACTGGGCAGTGCACCAGTCAAGCTGAGTACAGGCCTAGAAGGAGGAGAGGTGTGCTGGGGCTCCCTCCGGAAGAAAAGGGAGAAGGAGCAGAGTGGGGCCTGCTGTGGGACAGGGGACACACACACACACACAGCAGCTGTAGCATGGGAGAGCCTCACCAGCCTCGAGTGCCCGATGGTGATGATGAAATCAAAGTAGGGTTCCAGGCCTGCCTGCTGGGCTGGGGAGTTCTCCTGCACCTGTCCCACAGCAGAGGCCACAGTCACAGCAGGCACCAGCCTTGTGACTCTCCGAGAAGCCCCCACCCATGTCCACAATTTCAGAGACCATCCATCACCACTTTCGGTGTCACAGCAAGAACCCAGGCCCTGCACAAACTGTTCTAGGCAGGTGACCAGTGAGCACAGTCAAGGTAACTCCACCCGCTGGCTACCTACCTGGGCAAGGTTGTCCTCTTTGGGAAATGGCTCTTGTTGGGTCACACATCATACTTCCAGAGATGCCTCACAGGAGAGCCCAGGGTAGCCCTGGGAGCTTCTAGGAGGCCACACACACACAGGGCACCACAGGCCTGTGGGGAAGCTTGGGCCACTGGGAAGCTGGCAGGTTTACCAGAGAGGTTTAGATGTGGACAGGAAGGGAGGGCCCCAGAATAGACGGAACCAGGGGTGTGCTCAGAAAGACAGACAGGGTGGGCAGCCTGTGGCCAGATCCCAGAGCACAGACCCTGTGGTGACAGATCCGAGCTCAGCTGGGCAGGTGTGGGACCTACTGAGGAGTGCAGCTGAGGGAAGACCCAAGGGACAGGGGATGTGCCTGAGCTGGGAGTCCTGCAAGAGGGAGTCCCAGAAGCAGGGATGAATCCCAGCCTCACAGCCTAGTCTCCCCTTCTGTGTGGAATGGCTCCTCCTCCCTTCTCCTGAGCCCAAGGGGGCCTCCAGCCCTGTATTCTGGAACTCACTGCGGTCTCCAAAAACACAGCAACCAGGCCTCCCAGCTGGGGTAAAAATCCATCTCAAAGGCCTCATTTACAGAGCCTTGCTCAAACAATGCAGCCTTTATCCCCAGGGCTGGACCCTGCAGTGGGCCCCACACCCTCAGGCCTTTGGCTGTGAGCACTTGATGTCCAGCTGGCCAGGCATTAGCCCAGAGGGCTTCAGGTTCTGGTTGCATCCGCTTCAGCCACCCACCAGCCCAAAATTGGATTCCCCAAGCTGAAGGAGAGCTCACCCCACGCCTTGGGATCCAGGGTAATTCACCCCTGGAATTAGAACGCCCTTCTAGCTGGGTCACCACCCACTGAGGCCCTGTTTGCCATCCCCAGGAGCTTGCCATGGCTTCCAATGACAGTGAGCCCAGAAACCAACTCCAGTCCCAGTTGGCCTGCAACAGGGGAGCTCTGAGCCGTGCCCCTCTCCCTCCACAGGAAAGCTGGGACAAGGTGTCTTTTGAAAGCCACTGGACAGTTACTCAGGGACAGCAAATGCGGAGGTAGTCCTCCTTCCCAGCTCAGGACCTCATCCATGCCACTCCTGCCTCCCCCTGCTCCTGAGGCCAGTACCACCCAGCTGCCAGCCCACTCCCCTCCTCAGTTACTCCTTGTCAGCTGCCCTCCAGCATTACTGAGGTCCAGAAGCTCAAGCCTCCAATCCCCAGGCCCTCTCGCCACCCTCTGCCGTACTCCACTGCCCCTGCCCCCCACCTTGCAATCACCCTCTAGGGCTCTGGAGCAGAGCTAATCTGCGTGGCTTGCCACTACACCCCCGCTCCCGCCATAAGCACTGTCCCCTGTACAGCTCTCCTTTGGGGGCTCCCAACACCCTCCACCTCGCAACCACTCAATGCTTGCTGGTTTCCCACCACCTTTCACTGTGTTCCCCATCAGGGAATCTAATGTAATTAAAGGGACAGCAGCTGACACTTGCTGAGGACTGGCTCTGTGCCAGGGGACCTGCCCTACCTTGTGTTTAACTCTTTTACTAGCACTGACTTCCCCAGGAGGAAAAGCACTCCATTATTCAGAAATCTGACTCCAGGAAGTCCAACCCAGAACCTGGACAAGTAATAACCATTTCCCGGGGGACCCTCCAGGCCTCTAATCTCACTGAGGGCAAGGACTTCTCCATTGTGCCTGGTGCACAGTAAGAACACCAGTATTTACACAAGACAACAGACATGTTCTTCAGTTTTTAAAAAATGTAAGTAGGTAAGGTCACACTTCCACGGAAAACGTCCCCCGTTTCACAGCGCAGGAGAAAATCCTGATCTTCAGGACACGACAGGCCCTGCATAGTCTGGTCTCTTCCTTTAGCACTTGTCCTCCTCACATGGACCACCCCATTTCTGGACACCAGCCTCATCTCCTGCTTTCTCAACCCAACCGTCTCAGAATGCTTTTCCTCTAAGTATCTGTAATGTCCACTCCTTCCCTCCCAGGTGTCTTCCTGACCCCTCTATCCAAAACAGCACCCACTCAGCCTCTGTATGCTCTTCCTCTACCTTCTTCTCCTCGCACTGCTCGCCGCCTAGCATATATTTCTGTTCCGTCTGTCTCCCTCCTCTCTGTGCCAGCAACAAAGGATAAGCTCCATGAGAAGAGGGACGGTGTCTGTTCTGTCCACTGCTTTATCTCTGGCACCCAGAATGTGCTCAAAAATACCTGTTTTTGTGGATGGAAGACCTCCAATCTCTTGACCTCTCCACTCAGCCCCTCTCCCACATTCCCCCCACCACTGCCCCACCTCTCCCCTCTCACCAAGTCCTCAATTTCTTTGCTTTCCATCAACCTGCTGGAAGATTCTCCTGATGGGAGGCGTTCGGCCGTCCACTTTTCTGTCAGGTGCCTCACTGTGATGCCAACCAGAGAAAGCCCATTGCCAAACACGAGGCTGTCAACTCTGGGTCTTGAAGCCAAGCTGGCTTGCCTTTTGGGAACCCCCTTCTTTCACCCTCCCCTCTTGTGGTTAACAGAGCTTCAGACACCCCTCAGCAGCCAGGTACCAAACTGACCAGCTTGCCTGCCTACACTCAGCTCTGCAATCCATCCAGGGTGCCCGTGGAGAAGTATGAGGTCCTTCCCCGCTGCGCTGTGGGTTCGGAGACCCTCGTGCCCTTCTCACCTCCGTTTCAGCACCTCCTTCTCCACAGCCACCCCAGCTCTCCATCTGGCTGCGGGCCCTCTCCTCACCTTCAGACTCTAGGAACCCCGCTCCGTCTCCACTTTGTCCAGAACTGCTTGTCCAGACTCGTCCCTCCCCTGCTGCCAACGCTCGCACCCCGCCTTCTGCGGCAGTCTCCTGGCTCTCCCGCTACGGCTCTCCCTGGCTGGTTGGCACTGCTCCTCCAGCCCGGAACCGGAGGCCGGTCGGCAGGATACGCGCCGTGGCAGTCGGCGTCCACCTGGCCATCCCGACAGGGACCTAGGGTCTTGGCCTTGCTGGCTCTCTTCCCAGGCCCAGCAAGAAGGCGATCACAAACATGACCCGGGAGCACAAGTGCGTCCCGGCTGGACCTGATGCAATCTTCACCTGGGAGAAGTGCCATTCCAGGCGGCCGGACCGGACCAGGAAACGCTCCCGCTTCCTGCACGGCTGGCACTCGGGGCCGGCGCCGGGCAGACCCGGCCGCAGATGGCCCGGGGACCAGAAAGCCTCGGCGCCGCCTCCCGCAGGCGGCTCCCACCGGGAAGGAGGCACACGCCCCACCGGGAAGGAGGCACACCCCGGCCGCTCGGGGGACCCGGACCCTGCCGCTGCCGCCCTCGAGCCGACGATCAAACGTCCCCTCGCGTCCGTGCGGGCGCCCCGCCAAGGTCACCGGCGCCGCGGAGGCGACTCACCCCGTGCAGATGGAAGCCCTCGGCGCCGCCCGCGGGCTGCTCGGCGCTGGCGCCCAGACCCATGGCTGCGGCCCAGCGGCGGCGCGCGTGTCCGGTACCGCGCGTGTCCGGTACCGCGGTGCCCACCCCGCAGCGCGACCCGACGCCACCAGCGCGCACTCGCCCTCTCGGCGCTCGATTGCGAGCGCCTTGTCACGTGGGTGCCTGCCTCTCCCACCCCTGATTCTGACGTTCTTAGCAACCGGCCCTTACCTCCGTTTCCAGGGACGCGCACCTCCAACTTCCGGTCGCGAGAGGCTTGTCGGGGACCCTGACTCGGGAATCCAGCTCCGGGCGGCCCCACCAGACCGGGACTCGGAGGCCCGGGAGCCTGGAGATGAGCAGCGATGACTCCTCTCTTATGGTACGTGGCCCGAGTGCGGCCAAGCCGCTCCCTCCGGGACTCTCCGCCTCCCGCCCCGAGAGCCCCGCGCCCCGCTGCTCTCCTGTCACCTCACCGACCGCCCCTGCTGTCCCTTTTACCCGCCTTTCGCCGTCCCCCGCCGGCCGCTTAATGAAGAGTCTGGCCCCCTCTGCTTCACTGTTCGTAGCCAGTGCATCTTTCTCCTTGTGTGTTCTCTGTGCACTCTGAGCTCCAAATCAACATCCCCACCCAGTCTTGTCCTTGAGCTACCCCCAACCAACGTAACCAAAACCCATCTCTTTCATTTTGCCATCATCTCCCCCTCCCTGCTGCTGCTTCTGCGTCCCCCACTTCAGTAGAGGGCGCCTCTACTGATCCTCTACTGATCCTACAGCCTTCAGTCTTCCCCATTCCCATCTCACATGTGCCTTACATTCTTGCCTATCAGCAGGAAATGTCAGCCCCTACAAGTTTCCTGACAGAACCCTCTACTTTGTACCTCCTAGTCCGGGATAACCGCTCCCCAGGCACCTGAAACACTACCACCACCACCCCACACTGGCAACACACACACCAGCTCTCTCCTCACCAGCAGTCCCCACACCACCACCACCACACACACACACACATCTGAACACATCCCTCCTCCTGCTTTAAAACCATTCGATCCAGCTGCTTCCTATTACCCTGAGGATGATGTCTGGGCTCTTTCATATGGCTCACAAGACTGTTCACAACCCAACCACATCTCCTCCCCAACTCCAGCACCCACAAACCTTAGGAGAAGTGAGACTTCACTTTGAAATCTCAGCCCCTATTACTGCATGACCTTTGTCAAGCCATCATCTCCATAGGCTTCAGCTTCTTTAACTATGAGGGATATGGAGGGCATAATGCATAAGATAATGGGTGTAAAGCCCTTGATACGATTTCCAACAAGTATTTAACCCAGAGTAACTTACAACTCTAACTGGTGGTGTACCCATTCTCATGATCGGCCCTCTCTTTCCCCTTTTCCCCTTCCTAAGACAAAATCTAAATTGAATCCTCCATTGTTTTTGACCCAGAATATGGTGATCGTTCCCGAATACATCCAAGCTCCTTCCTGGGAAACTGCAATGGAGCTACTCCTGGGACTAGTGAAGAATAAAATGAGGCCTTAATGTTCTCTTCCCCGCCTTCCTTTTGCAGAATGGAGGAGGAGCAAGGAATAGGGGAGAAAGTTGGTGAGATCAGAGAAGGGACTGGGGCTCTTGCCCCTGTGTCTTCCTTTCACAGGCTGGGATCATTTACTATAGCCAGGAGCAGTATTTCCGTCATGTGCAGCAGGCCGCAGCCTCGGGCCTGGAAAAATTCAGCAATGACCCCGTCCTGCAGTTCTTTAAAATCTACGGGATCCTCAGGGAAGGTAAGGATTTGCCAGCGTTGGCCTCCTGACCTAGGGCACTAGCCCAGCCCTGACACTCTGGCTCCACCTGGAATGCCTCCTTACACCCCACCATGTGGCCATGGGAAGAGTCTTATACTCAGTGGCTAGGTTCCCAGGTTAATCCACGTGTGGCTGTGTAATACATATCTAGTTGACTTTTGAAACATCAGAGAGCTCACCACCCTTGCTCTGCCCCTCGGTTTCCCTATCTGGAAAACGATTGGGTGGGTAGACATGACTGCATGCTTATTGGATAAATTTTGGACTTGGAACCTGGGAGCTGGTAGTGCAAGAAAAGGAGGAAGTGGGAGGTTTGGGTAAAGGCAAGTATGGTGCCGGAGCAGGGGGAGGAGCGATCCTCAAGCAGGTGCTGACTCACTGAGGCCAGGGGCTGGCCGAGCTGCCTACAGCCAACCTCAGTGGACACGGAGGGATAAGTGGAATCTGTGGCTCTGCCCTGAGATCCTTCTTCAGAACTGACCACCCCTGCAAGTACTCACAGGTGCATCCTCCAGCCCCAGGCAGCCTGGACCCTGGTGTCAGCAGCCCCTTCAGGGGCCACTGGGGATGTTTGGACCTGTTGGCCTTATGATTCTGGGTGAAGCCAGGTGGTGCTAAGCCTTGAGTCAGCTCTGACAAGGGCTCCCACGTGTCTGCCACAGAGCCTCCTGCCCTCTGGGGACGTAATCACATGAGCTTTCCTTTGCAGAGCACATCCAGGATGCCATTAGCAACCTGGAGAGCATCCGGAATCATCCAGACGTGTCCTTGTGCTCCATCATGGCCCTCATTTATGCTCACAAGTGCTGCGAAACCATTGGTGAGTGCAGCCATGCCCGGCAAGGCCTGGACCCGGTGGGGAAGGCCGCCCCACTCCAGAGCTATAGCCGCCCAAGGGCCTGCCACGGGAGGTCGGTGCACCAGTGGCAGCACATGCTACTGGCCAGTGAGGAGTGGCTTCTGTTCCCTCCCCTTGGAGGCCTCAAGGAAGAGCCCCTGCCCATGTCCTGCTCAGTGGGAGCTGCAGGCAAAGAGCATGACAGTTGGAGGGGTCCTCCTTTCAGAGCCCAGGAGTTGGGAAGACACCCTGCTTTCCTTGCCCCAGACCTTGTGGAGACAAATCAAGTCAATATAAATAATTCCACCCATAGGGTGCCTGAATGGCTCAGTCCTTCAGTGTCTGCCTTCGGCTTGGGTCTTAGTTCCAGGGTCCTAGGATCCAGCCCTGCATTGGGCTCCCTGCTCGGTGGGAAGCCTGCTTCTCCCTCTCCCTCTCCTGCTCCCCCAGCTTGTGTTCTCTCTGTCAAATAAGTAAATAAAATCTTTTAAAAAGTAACAATAGGGGCACCTGGGTGGCTCAACGGTTAAAGCCTCTGCCTTCTGCTCAGGTCATGATCCCAGGGTCCTGGGATTGAGCCTTGCATTAGGCTCTCTGCTCAGCAGGGAGCCTGCTTCCTCCTCTCTCTCTCTGCCTGCCTCTCTGCCTACTTGTGATCTCTCTGTGTCAAATAAATAAAATCTTTTAAAAATAAATAAATAAATAAACAAACATTAAAATTAAATAATTAAATGATTCCACCCTTAATGTCCCCCTCTCTAGAATCAGGGAAAGATTCCAAGACGCTGCCAACAACTATTTCCCCTCAGGATGAATTGTGGGCCTGAGGTACGGGATTCAGTTTGGTCTGTCTGCTCTGCAAACTGCTGGGCACAGGAGAGACAAGAGAAAGCTCAGACTGCAAACCCAAGTACTGGCGTGGGCGGCTGCTGCAGTTTCCAGGCCCCAAGGCCCTCAGGGCCTCCTGTAGGACCCGGCAGCCCTCCTCCTTCTGACTCGCCCCCTTCCTCCTCTTGGATTCACAGACCGAGAAGCCATTCAGGAGCTGGAGAGCAGCCTGAAGGAAATCCGCAAGACAGCCAGCGCAAGGGCCATGTACTACGCCGGCCTCTTCCTCTGGCTCATGGGGCGCCACGACAAGGCCAGGGAGTACGTCGACCGCACCCTGAAGCTCTCCAGCAGCTCCAGAGAGGTACCTGCCACAGGGGACAGCACCTGCAGAAAGCAGCATCCCAACATATCCCAGTGGAGTGGCCGTTACTCCTACGGAGCACCCTGGGGCTGGAGAGGGCTGCATTGGGGCCCCAACAAGAGCCCAGGTCTCATAGGACCCCCCACCCACACTGTCTCGGGCTTTAGCTGAGTACGTGCTGGCATGTGTCCAGAGTCTAATCTGCAGACAGTCGTTCCGGGGCCTGGACTTTCTATTTTTTAAGTCTTGAATTTGTTGCCAACATTTTGAAATCAAAAGATTTTGACCAAAAAGCCCAGATTTCCAGGTTCTTTGGGATAGCCAGATGAGCTGGTTACGACAGGCATCAACCTTCCCTCCTTGCCATGGTCTACTGGGTATCAGTGGTGGCCCACCCAGGAGAGTCTCACACGTGGTAGATTGGTACTGTTGCTAGAGTTTGAAGCCTCAGTCCCGGCTCAGTCTAGCTGCCACCTCAGCAGGGAGTGACCTCACCCCCCCAAGGGGGTAAAAATTGGTTCCCCGAGGAGGGGGTGAAAAAAGTCTTGCTGTTTATGTACAAAACACAGATTTACATCCTGCATAGACAGATAGTATATCTGTGAGCTTAAAATATCTTGGAGGGAGAGGAAATGATTAAGGGAAAATATCTGAATGGTGTCCTTAGGAGGGGAGCCATGGGAAAGGAGTTGAGAAACACTGGTTTTGGGCGTAACGCTTCAGGGCAATGTCCAAGAGACCCCTGACCTCACCTGCCAGGCCTGGTCACCCATCTGCCAGCAGAGGCTGGGTGAAGACTGGAGCAGAACCCTTGAGCTCAAAATGGCCCCTACTCACCCTCCAAGAAGACATTCCCGTCTCCTACACAGTCCAGGTGCTGTGCTGGGCTAAGGCGTGGAGTGAGGAGGAGAGGCCATGCCCAGTGGCCCGCGGTGGCCTCCTGACCCCAGTGTAGAGTAAACAGGCAATGACAAGACAGGTGAGAGCATGTCAGTAGGGGCAGCAGAGCTGTGGGGGTCCCGGAGAAGGCCCACCCTCAGCCTGGAAGGTCATAGAAGGCCTCTGACAGGAGGGTCCTCCTAGGCTGAGTTT
Source organism: Mustela lutreola (assembly GCF_030435805.1). Taxonomy (NCBI): domain Eukaryota; kingdom Metazoa; phylum Chordata; class Mammalia; order Carnivora; family Mustelidae; genus Mustela; species Mustela lutreola. The sequence goes on along the minus strand of NC_081291.1, from coordinate 65,650,122 downwards.
GAGAGACTCATGGTAGTTAATCAGGTGAAGAGGTTTGGTTGGGAGCGCTGCAGGGACAGCGAAGTGAAGTCCCAGCAGTGGGAGGGAGTAGGGCTGCACTGGGGTCTGCAAGTCGGTGTGCCTACTTGCAGGGTAGGCACTTGCCGGGTCTCGGGGTACAGAGTGATGGGCGGGGGGGGGGGGGGCATGAGGCTGGAGAGCTGGCTGGGTTCTGAGAGGCTGTGCAGGACCAAGAACTTCATCTTCTGTCTTGTTCTGATCCCAGGGCTATGTGCTCCGAGGCTGGGTGGACCTCACCTCAGACAAGCCCCATACCCTGAAGAAATCCATCAAGTACCTGGAACAAGGAATGCAGGACAGCAAAGATGTGCTGGGGCTGATGGGAAAGGTAGGCAGTGGAGGGAGGAAAAGGATCTCTGCCTGGGCCCCTGGAGCCAGGGAGCCTCTGTCTCCCAGCCTTTACCTGGCCCATGAGGAGTAGGGGCCCAGAGAGGATCAGGGTCACACAACAGCCCAGAGCCCACTTGGTTCTCACAATCCTGCCTGCTCAGTCTGGGTCCCTGTCTCATTCTGCATGGAGTCTGCTCTGGGTCCGTCCTTTTTTCTCTGCTTCTTTCTGTCACGCTTTCTCTTCTGACCTATAAAGTTCAGTGTGCCATAAGAGAAGGGAGGTAAGTGTTTTGTGTTTTCTTTTTTTTTTTAAGATTTTATTTATTTATTTGACAGAGAGAGAGAATGAGCACAAGCAGGGGGAATAGCAGGCAGAGGGAGAGGGAGAAGGAGGCTCCCCGCCAAGCAGGAAGCCTGATGCGGGGCCCAGTCCCAGGACCCTGGGATCATGACCCAAGCTGAAGGCAGATGCTTAACTGACTGAGCCACTCAGGCACCTGTTTTGTGTTTTCTGATCTCAATTTAAATTAAGTTCCTTTTTTCTTATGTGACCCCCCGAATCAATCCATAAAGGAAAAGCTAGCCCTCTGATTCTCTTCTCTTAGTATGTATCTTCTTAGAAAATGAATATGTACTCATTAAAAAAACAGAAGGCTAAAAAAGTCAAAAGATGACCTCCTTCACAACTCCCCCTCCAAACAGCTCACGTGGACATTTAGGACCTTGGTGTCTTCCAGTCTTTTTTACTAGCATGTGATTCAGAGGGTGCCTTAGAAGGGCTTTCTGGGAAGTGGAAGCCAGGGAGAGCCTTGTACAGCAGTATTATCCGGAGTGCCCTTGCGACCAACACCTGTGGGAAAAGGGACAGAAGCAGGACTGGGTGGCAGGAGAAATTGGGCTGTGACACAGCCCTAGCAAAGGCCTCAGCCAACTTGGGGTTCTAGAGCTGGGGTGGCCTATCCGTGACCTCCTCCCTGGCCACGTGCCAGGTGGGGGCTCCCCCTGCGGACAGGTGTGACCTGGCACAAGGCTGCTGCCTGTAGCCATGGGTGACCCAGCGGGTAGGCCTCCCAGAGAGCTATCAGCCTCCAGTTCTTCTGGTCCTGAAGGTGCTCCCATGGAGCGCCCTCCCCGAGGTGGGAGATAGTGTTGTTATTTAATTTAATTGTAATCATAAGGCATCTTATCACTCGGGTTCCTTTTCTTCATGTAAGATTTTGTCATAAGCCACTGTCATTTTGAACAGCTCCTTCAAGCCAATCCCCTATTGTATGGCCCTCATAAAATTTGCCAACCCAGATTATTTCCAGTTTACACTTATAAACTGAGTGCCTCAGTGAGCACATGTATGCATAAATCTATCTAGAACAATCCTCCTCTTGTTCTTAATAACTCTCTTGAGGGGAGGTTGCTGAAGGTCTAATGTAAGCTGTCCCTGTCAGAGTCCAGTTTCAAGTCCTTTGGGAGCATTGCTCTCTGCCCTTCAAACACCTGGGGCATGACTCACTCAGGAGAACCTGGGGGCTGGCACTGGCCTGCAGAGGCCAGAACCCCAGCCCAGTAGGCCTCAGCAGAGAAAAGCTGCCGCAGCCCCCCTAAGAAGGGTTTTGCCTGCCAGCCGGAACTGACCCTGGGCCTGAGTGAGCAGTTTTCAGCAATAAGCTTCAAGGAAGTGTGAATGGCAAATGAGTGAGCCCAGCACCCTCAGGTCTCCCACCAAGGGCAGCCTGCACATGGCCTTGCCATCTCCCACACTTGCTAGGCCTCCCCCATCTCCCCAAGAGCCCTTGCCTTGCCTGTCGAGGAACCCAAGCCTGCTGTGGACTTTGATCTGTGACTCTGAGGGATGACTCCTTCCCCCACACCTTACCCCCGAGGCCTTGGAAGGATTCCTTGGCCCAGCTGAGGGGACTTGCATGCCCTGTGTCAGGTTCTGCTCCTTTTCTGGTAGAGACCCAGACACCTCCAACCTCCCTCTGCGGGCACTGATGGAGGCTTTTCTCCTGGGCTTCCAACAGGCGACCTACTTCATGTTGCAGCAGAACTACTCGGGGGCACTGGAGGTGGTGAACCAGATCACTGTCACCTCGGGGAGCTTCCTGCCTGCCCTGGTCCTAAAAATGCGGCTGTTCTTGGCTCGACAGGACTGGGAGCAGACAGTCGAAATGGGACACAGGTGAGCAGCGGCTGTCAGCTGACACCACCACACCCATGTACCGATGCTTTCCTTTTTTTTTTTTTTTGGCAAGCCGAGGGTACTGATATGTTCCCATCTTACAAACTGGGGAGATGGGAGACATTGTGTATTTGATGGAACAAGACATAAAAGTAAATACTGTCAAGAGAGGAGGTATGAATAGTGAGTGATGTGATCATACGGGGGGGGGGGCACAGGGAGGCTGTGGCCTCTGATGGATAAAGAAATGGGCATATCTAGAGATAAAAGCATATTGTTGGGGCGCCTGGGTGGCTCAGTGGGTTAAAACCTTTGCCTTCGGCTCAGGTCATGATCTCAGGGTCCTGGGATTGAGCCCCGCATCGGGCTGTCTACTCAGCGGGGAGCCTGCTTTCCCCTCTCTCTCTGCCTGCCTCTCTGCCTACTTGTGATCTCTGTCAAATAAATAAATAAAATCTTAAAAAAAAAAAAAAGCACATTGTTTAGGAGACAGGTGGAGGGAATGACCTAAGGAACCCAAAGCAACCAAGGCTACAGGGAGACAAACAGTTGCCTCTAAAGAATGGTGGGTAGGGGGCTATAAAGGGACTATTGCATTATTTAATTGTTTTAAACTATCGATATGATATACTGCAAAAAAAAACTTCAGGGGCAAGATCATTGGTGACCGGGAGACCTTTCAGCTGAGGCTGGGTCCATCAGCCAGACAGTAAGAGCTGGGGAGTTCCTGGGGCTTTGGGAAGCCAGACACCAAGTTGGGATGACCTTAGAGTACTGTCATTGTCGATAGAAATAAAGACCACTTCGGGGGAGGGATGTTTGATGGAAGGTTTTCTGAGGATGGAATTTTCTAGATAATTGAAGCTTGTCTCTAAACTCTAAGACTTGAACTACTTTTATTAAGTAATTCTAAAATGTATGCTACTAATTTTCTTCCTTAAAAGAGTTAACAGACTTTGAGTGACCATAGGGCATCACTCTGATTTATTACTAAATTGTAGTACCATAGTTCATAGTTCAAAACCAAAAGCAAAAACCAAAACCAAAACCAAACCATAGCATAGTTCAAAACCAAAACAAAACACAAGTGGACCTCTTCCTTTCCCATGGAGGGATGGTAACTCCTCTGATGATCATCCCTGGAATTTGCATCCGAGAGAGAGGTACCTGGTAGCAAATGAACATGATTTGGGCCTGCTAAGCCCACAGGGGCCCCCTCATGCAGTGCCTGTGTGGGCCTTGGCTTCTCTATCCCACAGTTGACACCTGGCCAGTGTCCTTGGCAGGAGTTGGGTCAAGAGCTTGCTTTGAAGGCCTGGCCTTCAGCCAGCAGAATCCTGGGAGCACCTGGCTGAAGGCCACAACCATGGTGTGTGCAGTCTCCCTTGGCCAAGGCCCTGCTGCCCTGCCCACAGGGAACAGTGTTTAGTGCCAATGGGCTGAGTCCCATACCCAACTCCTTCCCTCCTGGAGGCTTCCCCAGCTGTGGTGTTCATAGAACTCCCCCATTGTTTTGTATTTTTTTAAAAAAAGTTTTTAAATGTTTTTTAAAGCTTACTTATTTACTTACTTATTTAAGCAACCTCTATTCCCCTCTACGTGGGGCTTGAACTCATAACCCCGAGATCAGCAGTTGCATTCTCTACTGGCTGAGCCACCATTGTGGGGGGTTTTTTTCTTGTTTTTTAAAAGATTTTATTTATTTATTTGACACAAGGAGAAAGAGAGAGAGAGAGAGAGAGCACAAGCAGGGGGAGCATCAGGCAGAGGGAGAGGGAGAAGCAGGCCCCCCCTGAGCAAGGAATCCAATTCAGGGCTTGATCCCAGGACTCTGGGATCATGATCTGAGCCAATGGCAGATGCCCAACCAACTGAGCCACCCAGGGGCCCCAAACCGTTGTGTTTTAAATCTTTGCCCCTCTAAATGTGTTTCTCTTTCTATCCCTAACATTATTTATTTTTCCCTTCCCTCTTATTTTTCTTCATCTACATTAATTTGTTTCTTTTATTCATCTTTTTAAAGACCCAGTTTGAGTTTTGTTGGTGGTGTCTATCACATCTCTGTTTCTACTCTGTTAATGTCTGCTCTTTATGATTTATGGTCCTGTTCTGCTCTGGTTTTCTAACTCTTGAATCAGATGCCTGGCTCATCCATTCTCAATTTTCTTTTAGGATATAAGTTTTTTTTTTTTTTTCAAGTTGGGAGAATATGAGTGTTTAAGTCTGTGGATGTCCCTCAAGGTACCATTTTAGCAGTATCTACACATTTGGATTTGATAAATTCAGTATCCTTTGGCTCTAAGAATTTTCTAATATCCATTCTGATTCCTCCTTAGTTCACAAGTTATTTAAAATTTTGGTTTTTTTCCCCAAATGTATTTGGTTCCTAGTACCTTCAGAATCACTATAAAGGATTAGAACCGTTTGAAAGCTGACTGCCTAATCAATCCTGTTAGAATCAGAGTAATCCTCTAGGAAGCACAAGGCCTAATCAATCCTGTTGGAATCAGAGTAATCTTCTAGGAAGCAGAAGGCCATCCCTGACCAGGATGAAAAATGGGAAGCTTCCTATAAAGAAACAAAATATTGAACATCCCATAGTATATATGACCAGAAACTGTGTCTTCACAGTGACACATGATGGAAAACAAGCGTCCTTTTCATCATATAGCTGCAGACAACCCCCCAACCACCTCTCCACCACTCTGGGACCCTAGGACCACAGTACCATGATCATGTATGTGAGAGTTGGAATATGAATAGGCTTCTGTCACAAATTACCCCAGATACATGACTTAAATGACATGAGAAGTTATTCCTCTCTCAGGTAAAAGTCTGGGTGGTTGTCTGGGACTGGACAGCAGCTTAACTCTGTAGGGTCCCAGTCCCCTTCTGTCTTACTGTTTTACCATTCCTAGGATGTGGCTCCCATAAAAAGGAAAGAGAAGAAAGAGAAGGTGAGCAGTAAGAATACAGCAGGATGTCACCTGGGGTACTTGTGCTCACACACTATTGGCCAGAACTTAATCACAGGGCCACCACTGAACTGCATGGGAAGCTGGGAGATGTAGTCTTTATTCTGGGTAGCTGGGAGCCCACCCAGACTAGGGAGTTCCATTATTAAAAGGAGAAAGGGGGGTGCCTGCGTGGCTCGGTGGGTTAAAGCCTCTGCCTGCAGCTCAGGTCATGATCCCAAGATCCTGGGATCCAGCCCCACATCGGGCTCTCTGCTCAGCGGGGAGCCTGCTTTCTGCCCCCGCCCGCCCCCGCCCTCCGCCATTCTCTCTGCCTACTTGTGATCTCTCTGTCAAATTAATAAATAAAATCTTTAAAAAAAAAAAGATTTTATTTATTTATTTGACAGAGAGAAATTACAAGTAGATGGAGAGGCAGGCAGAGAGAGAGAGATAGGGAAGCAGGCTCCCTGCTGAGCAGAGAGCCCAACGAGGGACTCTATCCCAGGACCCTGAGATCATGACCCAAGCCGAAGGCAGCGGCTTAGCCCACTGAGCCACCCAGGTGCCCCAATAAATAAAATCTTTAAAAAGTTTTTTTTAAAAAAGGAGAAAGGAAGACTGGATATTTTCAGACAATCCTGAGTGGCGGCCACACGGTGCTAGCCTGGCCTATGAATACTCCCAATTCATGTGGCTCCTCTTCCTATTTCAGAATTTTAGAAAATGATGAGTATAATATCGATGCCTGCCAAATCCTAGCCATGCATGAGCTTGCAAGAGAAGGAAACATGACCACAGTAAGTTCTTTCAAGACTTAGGAGTTGGGCCTTGGGACAAACACAGCCTGGGGGAAAGCATTTTGACAACCCCCATCCCCAGCACCTTGGAGCATGCTCCCTGGATCTCCGCTCCCTCCCTTCTCCCAGGGGGTCTGCTCTGGTTTGCTCTTTGGGTAGGCAGTGAGCTTGGCTCTGGTTCTGCCCTGAGCCTGGGCAGGTTCACCTGGAGAAGCCCCAGGCTCCTCATTTGTAAACTGGAGATAATTCCAACCACTTTGTGAGGCTGGTAGAAGGACTAAGTGGAATGTCATGTGGGAGAACTTGGAACAGTGCCTGATTTGAAGAAATGCCATTTTTTTAAGGAGTGGATTAGAACTGCTCGGGTATTGGCCAGGTAGATCCTAGCCACAGATTTGCTCCTAAGCCCTATAGTTTTTCCAAAGAAAGCCAGAACAGTCTTCGAGCACAGTCAGACACATCTGGAATTCTTCATGAAAACCTCAATGCCCAGGCAGGTTTTTATTTTCAAGAAGAGTTTGTGTTTCCAGTCATAACATTGCCTTTTTGAATAATTGTGTTGCCTCGGTAAAGGGTGGCAAATCAGGAGTCTGTAAGGGTTTCATGATGGGAAGAGGAAGCTTCTAGTTCCTTCTGGACAGCTCTGAGTCTATGGGTTTTGTGGGGCGGGGTGAGAAAGAGGGTACACTCCATATTTGGGAGGAGCCCTCCACAAGGGCCCCAGTGCCATCTCTGGGTAGGAACAGGAGAATGGGGCCTGTCCTCAGCTCTGTGCATCCCCAGAGCACTGGGCAGTCTTCCTGGGGCCTGGCCTGAGGGTTAATCCCAGGGGCGGAGTTAGCATTAATGCCCATCCTTGACCCCCCACCTCAGCCCCTGGGATTTACCCCTCTACCCAGGCTAACCTTGCTTATATCTACTGAGCAGAGTAGTCCAGCCCCATCCTGGGTTTCCCTTCTGGCACTTCTTTGCAAAACTCCCCACTCCTGGGTAGGGAAAGGACAGAGGCATCCACTGGAAAGAACGCAGGCTTTGGAGTCAGTCACCCAGTTGGCTGAGTGACCTCTGGCAAATTCCCTAACTTTTCTGACCCTTTGTCGGCTAGACTGGAAAGTCCAGAGAGTTCTAGTGACTTACAGGGTCGTGGGGAGGATTCATTGGAGTGATGGAGTGGCACAGTGTGGTGACTCCTGTCAACATGGAGTACAGGCTCAGGGCCAGGGACCCACCACAACCATCTGCTCTTAGAGCCAGCCCAGCTGGCCAGTGCGCTGCCGGCCTGGGCGGCTGCCCTTGTGGACACCATGACAGCTGGCTCCGGCTCTGGCTGGGGGGATCTGAAAGGGCAACTTCTCTTCACAGATCCATGAACAAAGGGGTGGTGCCAGCTCTTGGCTGAGCAAGGCTCCCGAAAGATCCACCTACCGGTTTTAAAATAATACTGGGCTTACCCCAGACCAGATGAATCCAAATCTTTGGGGCTAGCTCCTGGGTGTGGGAACTTCTCCCAGGGGATGCTAACGTGCAGCAGGGTTGAAACATCTGCCCAACTCCCATTTTCTACTTTACCTTTGACCTTGTCTGTTTTGTCTCCCACAGGCTACCAACCATGTTAGAAATCTGATTAAGGCACTGGAAACAAGGGAGCCTCAAAATCCAAGCCTCCATCTTAAAAAAATTCTTGTGATTAGCAGGCTGGTAAGAAGGGTCTTTCCAGGTTTTTGAATCATGCTTCTTGCTGTGTTCCTATGGGGAGCGCTGTGGTCCCCTGGAAGCTGCCTGGGTACCCTGTCCTCCCCTCTCTGGCTCAAACTTGGCCTTTCGGGTTGATGGCCCATGCCCAGTGGCCCCTAACTGCCTCTGGCCAATAGCTGGATCATGTAGGCTCTGTATCTGGGCCCAGATGCTGCTCAGAGACACTGTAAAGATGAGCACAATGGCATCTGGAAGTGCTTTTAGAGTAGGAGGTCCCTTATTTGGGGGAAGAGGGAAGTATTATGGCTGTTACATAGCAGAGCCATACCCAGCCGTGGCTCGGGGTCCCGGGATACCCGACTGCCATATTCTCTCTATGAAAGTGTCCTGGAAAGGCAGGCCTGCCTGTACCTCTCTGACCAGACCAGGTGCAAAAAGACCAGATTGCCAAACAATTTGCCTCTGTCAGACCCTTCAGCCCAAAGCAAGATTAACTAGAAGGAATCGTTGCAAAACCTGAGGTAGCTCCGGGGCCTTGGAAACCAGAACCATGGGGTCAAGTGCCACGGGGACACCATCTTTCCCACAGAGACACAGATCTATGTCTGATGCTCTCTGCTCATTCTGCACATCTGGCAGGGAACATGGCTGCTCACAGCCTTCTGGGCAACTTCCCATATCGACGGGATACAAGAGCTTCTGTCACCCAGCTTCAATTTTTGAAAAACTTCTTGGTGACTTGGACCAATTACTGTGGTGAGACAGGAGATGGGCCCTTTGGAGGGCCCTGTGCCTGGAGGCAAGTTCCACAGATGTGGCCAGGGTGAGGTTCTTTGTAAGCTGGACAACTGCACAGACCCAACTGTGGGTTGCGTGCAGCCTTTGGGCTCTCCTGAGCAGCTGAGATGTGCCCGTCTCTGATGTGGCCTTGTTCAGACAGGCTGCACTGACTGGTTTCCCTAATCCCATGTGTCCATTCCTCACAGTGTGGGAAACACCAGGCGATTCTCCGGCTGGTGTGCCCCTTCATGGAGCGTGCATTCGTGGCCACACCCTCCTATGCCCAGGTGGCCACAGAGCTGGGCTACCTCTTCATCCTGCATGACCAAGTGAGGGAAGCGTCTCGGTGGTACTCGGAGGCCTTGAAACTGGATGGGAGCAGTGTGGCTGCCTTAACAGGTTTCTGCAGGCTGGGCAGGGTGGGGGCATGGGGGCACAGAAGGCAGGGAGCAGGGTAGCATCCATGAATCCAGAGGAGAAATGCTGGGAAGCATTCTTTCTAGAGGGTGTGTGAGTTTGGGGGTACATTGTATGACAGGAGCACCTTTCTGTGACATATAAACAGATAAACCCATACTCCAACAGAGGCGGAGATGGGCCACCTTAAGAAATAAGTAGACCCATTTTTTCCCCCAGAGAGCTCCAGGAAATACAGAAATTAAACAAAAACAAAAACAAAAAAGCGAATCAAGCTCAGAGTCATTGGAGGCTGAGAGCAAAATAGGCCGTGGGGCAGTGGGGCAGTCAGTGAGATAATGAGATAACTTACTGGAGGATTGGTAGCAACTGGAGAATGCAATCGAGGAGACCCTTAAGGGGGGGGGGCAGGAGGTAGCAGGTGGGAGCCCCTGATGCTTCCCACCACCATCAGAGACATGAAGGACAAAAAGACTTGCTGCTCCACACAAAGGCCACATCCCCTGACATCCCCCCACTTGGCTCAGTCCTTCCCCACTTCCTCTTTCAGGGGAGACCCCCAGCCAGTCAGCCGGGAGGGAAGTCCACCAGCCTGAATGGCCATCCCACACACCAGCCTGGGCCAGTCCTGTCAGGTGTGTGCTGGAGTCACCCTCTCATCTGACCTGTTTTGGAAAATCAGTGACCTTAACAATTTGGGAAATGTGCCTTAGCTGCTAATACTCATCAGTCTAGTCCATTTGTAAATCTGCTAATGCTTTGAAAGAGGGGCCAGGTGGGACATGGAAAGCCACAGCCCTCTGAGGAGCAAAGTTAAAGCCAGTTATAGAAAAAGACGTCCCCCTCCCCCACTAAAACACCGCTCGTGTTTGCAGAGGCTTTACATACAGTCAGTACATAAAGAACAGGCTACTGTGAAAAAGGGTACAGGGAACAAAAAAGCTACCGAAAATTAAAAATATGATTGCAAAGTACAAAATTCCATAGATGAGCCAAATGGTGGGATGGATAGTAGTGAAAAACAAGATGGTATAATTAGGAGGACAATCAGGAATAAATACACTGAGATAACCAGAAAGTACCTATAAAAGAGGAATAGTAAGAATAGATGGATTTGGTGTCCCAAATCTAAAACACAATAGTACTTAAGTCAGCTTGGGGCCAATGCTGGAATAAAGAGGCAGATAAATGGCACAGAAACAGGTCTTGAGAATAAGGTGACATTTCAAACCAACACAGTGGTAGGTTTCAATAAACCATGGCTGAACATCTGGCTATCCAGCATGAAAAAAGTAAAAGGAAGTTCCTATCTCACACCATACTCAAAAATTAACTCCAGTTTATTGGCTCAGTTGGTAGAACACATGACTCTGGATCTTGAGGTTGTGAGTTTGAGCCCCACGTTGCAGGGAGGGGGTGTAGAGATTAGTTTAAAAATAAGCTACAGATAAATTAGATATTTAAACCTAAAAATTCAGTTGGACTTGTCTTCCCTGGGGGAAACTCAGAGGCTGGAAGGGAAAATATATAAAAGTTTCAATGTAATGGATGGCAAAAGACACTGAAGAGGTAAATGGCAAACTAATGGAAAATGTTGGCTACAAAGGATTAATCATCTTAATATATAAAAAGAAAACAACCCTAAAAGAAAAACAGGCTAAAGCTACTATGTACAGGAGATTCATAGTAGAAAAGAAAAAGGCCATTCAATATACAAAAAAAAAAAATATATATATATATATATATATATATATATATATATATATATATTCATTTTCCCTGGCAATTAAAAAAAAAGTGAATTCAAATGAATTACTGTTCACTCTTTAGACTGGCAAAAAATAAAGCATATCTGCGAGGTTGTGCAGAAAAGCCACTTTCAAGTTCTTGGCTGTAATATTAATTGAAATATCTCTGGAGGACAAGTTGGCCTTACTGTTAACATTTTAGATATACATGCCCTTTGACCCATCAGCTCAACTTCAGGAATTAGAACATGGGAATACATTTACCGAGACCCTGCAACATTTAAGCGTCAAAAGCAAACTAAATACGAGATGAGGTGTCCTTCAATGGGACCATAGTCAAATGCTGTATGGAATCCACAGTGGCATGTTATGTTGCCATTAGGGAGAACGGGGTGGGTGTTTATACACGGACGTGTATCATGTAGACGCGAACACATTGCTAACAAATGCATGCTTAGAAAGATGGTCCAAGGACTATACTGCAAATTGTTAAGGGCGGTTACCTATGGGGAGAGATCTGCTTCAAGCTAGTGTATGAACTAGGGATGTTTTTCCATATTGCCTCATGCTTTGACTTCTCTATCCTGAGCATGCATCACCCTTCCTTCCGTTGTCGCCTCTGTGCTCCTTGGCCTGCTGGCCTGCTGGCTCCATGTCAGTGCCGGCTGCTCACGCTCATTCTATCCCCGGCCCAGGGATCATCTGGTGCCAGATCCTGGACGGCCACCTGGAAGAGGCAGAGCACCAGCTGGAATTCCTGAAGGAGGTGCAGCAGTCCCTTGGGAAGTCTGAGGTCAGAGCCCTCTGAGGGGCATGGGTTCCTCCAGCATTGGGTCTCCCCCACTTCAGTTTCCGGTATCCAGCAGCCCACATGGCCTGGACTCCTGCTTCACCCTCGCCTACCCACTGACCAGCTGGCATTGGTGCCAAGAGCTGCACCTGCCTCCCACAGGTGCTGCTTTTCCTCCAGGCCCTCCTGGCATCCCGCAAGCACACAGGAGAGCAGGAAGTCACTGCCCTCCTGAAGGAGGTCGCAGAGCTGCACTTCTCCAGCATGCAGGGCCTCCCCCTAGGCTCTGAGTACTTCGAAAGACTGGACCCCCTCTTCCTGGTCTGCCTCGCCAAGGAGTACTTGTTCTTCTGCCCCAAGCAGGTTAGTGGAAGTTCTGTCCTCATGGTGGGGGTCAGGAGCGTTGGTCTGGAGAGAGGCAGGTACATCACCTGGCTGGCTACCAGGCAGCGCTGTGCTCTTGTGGCTGGGGAACCCCTTCTCCTCTGAACAAACTTGAACATGTAGCATGTGAACCACTTGAGAGTTGTTCCAGTGTAGATTCTGATGGGTGCAGGGGTCGGAGGAGGGAGCCTGCCTCTGGAAAGAGCTCCCAGGTGATGCCTGTGCTGTGATTGTCCACAGACCACCCATGGAGGGGCAGGGCACTGGACTGTGCCCCTGCCTTTATCCTAGAGAAAAACCAGTCTCCTTTTCTCCAGCAGTCTTCTAAGAAATCTACTAGCCTTTACTTGTTTGTCTGCTTTACTCGTTTGCCTGTTTTCCCAGCTAGCCAGGATTCCCTGGGGGCAAGGATCGTGTCGCCCCCAGTGCCATGTCATGAGTTGTCCCACAAATATTTATCAAGTGCACTAGCCACGTGCCAGATACCAAGTTAGGTACTGGGGACATGATAGCAAGCAAAACCAAGTCCCCGTTCTCTGGAGCTTTTGCTCTAGTCCTCGATGGCACAGAGTGCCATAATAAACACCTGGAATGAGGTAAAATTCCTTCACTGAAATAGTGCTGTCTGAGAGCTTTAGGTGTCTGTCTGGCATGGGGACAACTGTACAGCTAGGCCCCGTGTTCCTCCAGCCCCGGTCGCCAGGACAGATTGTGTCTCCGCTCCTTAAACAAGTCGCCATGATCCTGACTCCTGTAATCAAAGCAGCACCAGCGCTGATCGATGCACTGTATGTGATGGCTCAGGTCAAGTACCTCTCAGGTGAGTTCCCCCTCCACACACACACACACACACACACACCCTCACCAGGCCTGCTGGCATCTCTGGCCTCCAGTCCCCTGAAACCAGCCTGATTTCCCTGGCCAGCAGGGGTCTCTCCCACCCGGCCTGCTGTTGGTGGCTTCTGAGCTCTGGGCCAGGTCATCATCCCTGAACTTCCATTATATACCGGGGCCGCGCTCATGCTGGGCTCTGGGAGTCCTCCAAATAGGCAAAAATTCCCTCACGAGATTTGCATTCTAGTAAGGGGAAATCGACAATAAACAGAATAAGGAAGCACACTGCGTTGTTTGTTAGGACCTAGTAATGCCATGGGGAAAACTAAAGCAGAGGAGGAGAGGCAGCGGCAGGATTGCAGGTGTTTTAAAGGTGGTCCTGAGGGCCTCATGGGGAGGTGAGACCCCGTAGTCTTAGGGCTTTCAGAATCTCAGGGTGGCCAGAGCAATATCCTTCCAGCATCTTCCATCTCAAGGCCAGGCCCTGGAGAGAAAGAGGGAAAAAGGGAGAAGCCTTCGTGGGAGACTTATTGTCCTCTCTGGGTACTCTCCCCTGGCAGCCTTGTAACCCCGTCTTCCTGGAAGACAAGCTGATCTCTGGTGTGCTGGGGGCTTCCGAAGAATCCCAAATGCCAAGGCATGGATCGGCCTCCGGCACTGCCATGCATGGGTCATGCTGCACAGAGACCTCCCCACCCCTTCCTCCTCCGGCTTTCCAGTGTTTCTCTGGGTTCCAGGCTTACCCACAGTTGCAGGGGCTCCTGGGTATGAGGCAAGGGCAGGAGCACGCCCCCAGGGATGCTGGCAGCTGCCAACAAGTAGATTTAGGGCCAAAGCCAGGTCTCCAGCTGCTTCAATTGCCATAGTGACACTTTCACACTTCTGCAGCACACAAAGAAGGAGCAGGGAGTCGGGATCCACATGCAGGTGCTCCCCACCCACCAGGTTATGGACCCTGAGCAGGAGCTGTTGAGAGATGCAGAGGAATGCAGGACCCTCCTACCAGCTTAGTGTACCCCACTATTGGGCTTCCCACTGGGGCTGCAGGGAGACCCCGTACCCCCTAGTGCTAGATCAGAGCTCAGCCTCAGAAACCAATTGCCCTGGAGTTCAGTGCTGACTTGGTTCCTTGTAAGATGAGTGACTTAATCGTCACTGGGTTCCAGTCCTACAGCTAAAAGACATGGATAATACTTCCAATCTCACAGGGCTGGGCAAATATGAAACCCCCTTTCTAAAGATGCTTTGCAGGTGTTGGCCATAGAGCAGATGCTTTTTTTAGTCTGCTATAGTTACCATTATTGTTAGGTTTCACTCTGCTCTGAGGTGTGGGAATCAAGACTTAAGTGTTCCCCAGAGCTTCCACACAGAGCAGTGATGTGACTTAGTGGTCTCCCTGAGGGCTGCAGAGAGAAAGGAGGGGATCACACCATGGTTCGAGTTTCCTGGCTTTTGTCTGGGTCAAAGCACAAACCGTAGTTCTGATTTTAAGATGAGAACTCCAGGGGCGCCTGGATGGCTCAGTGGGTTAAAGCCTCTGCTTTCGGCTCAGGTCATGATCCCAGGGTCCTGGAATCGAGCCCTGCATGGGGCTCTCTGCTCAGCAGGGAGCCTGCTTCCTCCTCTCTCTCTGCCTGCCTCTCTGCCTCCTTGTGATCTCTGTCTGTCAAATAAATCAATAAAATCTTTAAAAAAAAAAAAAATGAGAACTCCAAGTGAAACAGGACAGACCCGGGTCAAATGGCCAACTTGGGTATTTCCGGGTAACGGGACTTAGAAACTTCATTCTGCCTTTACATCCTAGGCCCTGGGAGTCCACTGGGTGCCCTGGATGTAGAGGTCTGTTTCTCATTTCTAGGAGAGTTAGAGAATGCCCAGAGCACCCTGCAACGCTGCTTGGAGCTGGACCCTACCTCCGTGGATGCCCACCTCCTCATGTCCCACATCTATCTGGCACAGGGCAATTTCACCATGTGTTCCCACTGCTTAGAGCTAGGCGTCAGCCACAACTTCCAGGTGGGGTCCTCTGTGCCCAGCTGCCCGCTCAGCACCCCTCAGCCCACCCAGCAGCAGCCCCCTACTTGCCCTGGGAGGGTAGCCCCAGGCACTCCCTACAGCCTGCAGACCCTTCTGCTGGCCAAAGGCGGGGCAGGCTCAGTGGGCTTCTGGAGCTTTCTCCAGGCTGTGTACTGTGAGTCGCAGCAGCAGCAGCGTGCTGGAGCCCTGTGCTCCTCTCTGCTTCTCTAGGTCCGAGACCACCCCCTCTACCACTACATCAAGGCCAGGGCCCTCAACAAGTCTGGGAACTATCCAGAAGCCATAAAGACCCTGAAAATGATCATAAAATTACCAACTCGGAAGACAGAAGGAGGCAAGAAGTTCCACGGGCCCTCTGTACAGCCCAGCGAGCGGGTGTCCATCTTACTGGAACTGGCAGATGCCCTCCGGATGAATGGGGAGCTGGTAAGAAATGCCATGCTCTCTTCCCTTGGGACTGAGGCCTTTGGAGGTCCAGGGTCATCAACCCAGGCTCTCTGATTCTAGTTATCTGTGCTATTATTTGAGCCTTTATTCATTTGGGAGCACATCATACCCCTGCCTAAAGGCTTCTGTGGCTCCCACTGCCCTCAATGTAAAGCCCAAACCCTATTGTGTCCTGCCTGATCCATCCCCTGCCTACCACACTGTCCCTGTAAAGACATGCATTCAGAGCAGAGAGGCCCATGAGGACAGCTGCAGGTAGCTATGCAGAGGGGACCAGGTAGAGTGCCCATGGATGCCATCATCACACCAAACCTTTATGAACTCTGTCCCCTTGGAGTTTTGTGGTATACAACATGGTCAACTGTATGAGGCAGCCCTGGGGCCTTGAGGGGATGACTAGGCAAAGGCAGGGAGCACCTTAGCATCCTATGCAGGTGTAAAGGAGCATCAGAGAACACAGAGATGGATGATGGGAGCGGGGAAGCTGCCTCCACATGCTCTCTTGGCCCCGCTGACCTCACTCACCTACCCACTTTCCAGAAAGGGGTTTGTCAGCAGAGCTTCAAGACCATTTCTGCGATCCCCCAGTCCTGGGGCATCTGGCCTCCTGTGATGACCCTGCCATTGAGAAGGAAAAGCCCATGAGGCCCTTTCTCCTTAAAGTTAAAAATTGCCCTTGGAGTAAAGATGGGGATGCAGAAGCTTGTTTGTGCTTCCTTCCTTTAAATCTGCCAAAGGGATATAAGAATTGCAAGTGGAGATGGAATCTCCGTCTATAATGAAATTAGGGGAGTGCCACATCCCAAAAAAGTTGATTCAGCTGGTCATTGATTTGACTAGAGACTGAGGGCCAGCTATATGTCAGGTGCCATGTGGGAGTTGGGGATAGAAGAGAGCAGCCAGCAAGGGCCCCGTCCTCTCAGAACTTTACAACCGTGGGGGAGAGAGAAAGAAGGGTGCCTGAGGTCCCTGCATTTGCTTGAAACTTTCTGAACCAGAGATGTGGTCAGCCAGGAAAAGCAGGGGCATTTCCACTTTTGGAAGGGGAGGACCACAAGACAAGAACTCTCTGCTAAAATGCCTCCTTCCTTCTCTCTGTCCAGACTCCTTTCTAGGAGACATGGGCCAGAGGAAAGTAAGGAGGGAAATGACCAGAAAATCAGTTCTGCCACTTGCTTTTCTAGAATCTGTAGAGTGAGGCCTTCCTGTGAACCAGGGGTTCCATCCTGACCCCAGCTTCTCACAGAGTCTACCCCACAAGGGAGGACCCACAGGAAGCTCAAAGGAAATGGGCTTCTGGGCAGTTGTGCTAGGCCCTCTCCCTCTCCAGCCTTGTTAATAAGAAAAGGGAATGAGAATGGCATTTGAGACTGAGCAGTCATCAGAAGGGGTCCAACATGGTAGCTATAGGGAAGGAAGGAGGCAAACAAGGGAGGGAAAAAAGAAGAGGAGGGAAGAAGGGAGGAAAAGTAAGAAGGAAGGAAGGAAAGGATGGGAGGGAATGAAGGAAGGAGAGAAGGACAGAAGGGAGGAAAGAGGAGAGAGGAAACAAAATCACAAGCCAAAGACAAGTGAGGGTTACACTTTGGGAGAAAATATTATACAAAATAGAAGAAATATTTTAAAAAAAAAAATTTGTGGACTCAATGAAAATAAAAAGAACATGGACTCTTGTAAAAACTAGCTCAAAGCAGAGCACCAGAGATCCACAAAGGGGTTCACTAGCCAAGCTACAGGAAGCAGTAATCTCATTAGTCCCCCGAAAAAAATAGAAAATGGCTGAACCCTTGCTGAGGCGCTCTGATGGGAGAAAGGGTTGAGAAAATCACTGAAGTGATCTGAGAAGATGACAGATAAGAAAGAAAGAGGCAGATAGCCAGCCAATGCAAAATCACTGTTTCTGCAGAAGGGAGATGAAACGGAACAGGGGACACATCAGAGAGGTACTGGGAGAATGATTCCTTTAGGGGAGACATGAATCAGTGACCCAGAAAGGCACTCTGTGCTGGAGAAATAGCAGTAAAATATTAAGACCAAGAAATATCCTAATAGTAATACCCTAATGAAGTTACGAGAATCAAGGATTCACAATGTCATTGAAGGTTCTGACAATCATCTGGGAAGGCAGCTGTGAGAAAAAAAGAATCAACTTGGCCTCAGACTTTTCCTCAACTATACTAAATTCAGGGAGGTAACAGAACAATACTTATAAAATATCGAAGGGGTTGGGATGTCCCCCAGGATGTCTTTCATATGTGAAAGCAATAAAGGATTCTCTAAAAAATTGAATAACTCCAGAATTATGGTGTTAATTAAAATATTTTGAAAAACCTACTTATCAATATAATGCAGACAACCAAAACACAAAATAAATGAAGTTTTTACAAGTGGGAAAAATCTGAACTGTAAAAGGACGCATAGAACTTATCTAAATAAATCTAAATATAATTACATTGAAATAATTACAGTCATTTTGACTCAAAGCCAGCATAATAGCTAAATTCTTGAAATAAAAGTTATTAAAGTCAAAATAACAATAGTATCCCATAAAAAATTCAGGGAGGAGGATGTGAAGGGAAGGTGAGGTTACTATATGCAATTTTTTTTCCATCTTTATAGAGTGCAAAACAAAAAGTTTTCACAAAATGTTTCTTGATAGAAAGATAGCTCTTGGTAGAATTTTTTTTAAGATTTTATTTATTTATTTGACACAAAGAGATCATAAGTAGGCAGAGAGGCAGGCAGAGAGAAAGAGGAGGAAGCAGGCTCCCTGCTGAGCAGAGAGCCCGATGCGGGACTCGATCCCAGGACCCTGAGATCATGACCTGAGCCAAAGGCAGCAGCTTAACCCACTGAGCCACCCAGGCACCCATCTTGGTAGAACTTAGAAGATATACACCACATTTTTCAAGAGTTATGAAGAAAGGAAAGCAGAACCTCACATTAGGCAGAAATGAAGCTGAACACAGCAGCATGTAAAAATGAATACAACAACAACAAAAAAATGAAAACAAAACAAGTTGACGGAAAACCTAAGAATGTATCTGTGATAATAAAATTGTAAATGAAATAAATGTGCCTATTAAATAAAAGAGGCATTGGAGTGGTTTAAACAAGCAAACAGAAGGAAACTTTACTGTCTATATTTCAAAAACCAAAGGACCCAGAATGAAAGTAAAAACATGATACAAACATATGAAGCAAACAAAAAGAAAGCAGAGGTTGAGGAAGAAATGTCTGGTAAGACTGAACCCAAGTCAAAAATCACCAAAATAGGGAAAGGTACTTTGTTAAAGTAATCAAGGGTATAAATATAATGAAGAAATAATTCAAATGGACTTTTATATACCAAATACCATAACATTAAAATACTTTTGGGGCACCTGGGTGATTCAGTCCTTTAAGCGTCTGCCTTCAACTCAGGTCATGGTCTCAGGGTCTTGGGATAGAGTCCTACAGGGTGGGGCTGGGGGCTCCCTGCTCAGCGAGGAGTCTGCTTCTCCCTCTGCACCCCTCATTCCTGCATGAACGTGTGCACATGCATGCGCTCTCTCAAATAAATAAATAAAAATAAAACATACCTTTGACCAAAAGCAGGAAAATACAAGATGTGTCATAGGTCTCCAACAGGAAGGAATTGCCAACGGACATTGAGGTGCTAAGAATAGGCTGGTTCTTACAGTAACGGGTTTCTGTACCCCCAGGTCTCTGAGCACCTTCCCCCTGCCATCCCCCAGGAACAGTAGTTGTGGACATTGAAGGGCTGTCTCTCCTTTCTGCCACTGGAACCTCTCTGCAGGTGGATGTGAGCCATCCTCCCCTTGGCTTCCGTATAGCAGGATGCTCCCAGCTGTCTCTGTTTCCTTTCTCTCCAGGGGTTAGGAGTGGGAAGAGGGATCACTTAAGTCTCCTCCAAGAGGTTTCAAGTGTGGTGGGTGACAGCTAACAGAGCGTCTTTTGGATTCCCATGTCCCAGCATGAGGCCACTAAGATCATGCAGGACGCCATCAATGAGTTCAGCGGCACACCAGAGGAGATCCGCATCACCATCGCCAACGTGGACTTGGCCCTGAGCAAGGGGAATGTGGACATGGCACTGAGCATGCTGAGGAACATCACGCCCAAGCAACCCTGCTACACAGAAGCCAAGGAGAAGATGGCCAACATCTACCTGCAGACCCGCAAAGACACCCGCCTCTACATAGGCTGTTACCGGTAAGCCCCAGGAGGCAGCACCCTGACAGCCGCATTTCCAGTGTTGGTTTAGGGAGTGTTTCCTCCAAATTGTGTTTCTTCCACCTGGGTCTCCAGTGCACGTCCTCCAAGTGTGTTAGATGCCAAGTACAGAATTTCCTGTGGGTCAGAATTTGAGTGTGCTGAGTCAGTCAGGCCGGCTCATTGCTGAGATCTGAAGACCTGGAACCAAATCTGTCCTGCTTGGCTGCCCTGTATGGCCCCACATTCTGGGGGGAACCACGGGAATGCACTTCTGCCCTGGCTCTGTCTCTGTCTGTCCCGGCTCTGTCTCTGTCTGTCCCTGAAGAAATGTCCAGTGACTTGATGTGGCCAATGAGAGGTGCAGGAGGGTGGAGAGCTGGGGTTAGAAGTCCTATATGATTTGACAGTGGGGGCATAAAAGTACCTTCCCAGCCCCTCCCTCAAGCAAAATTCTGCCTAAGCAATCCAGTGGGGAAGCAGTGCTAGGGAAGTGGGGATGAGGGAGGCAAAGCCAGGAGCAGTGAGAAACCAATGAACAGTGGAGTAACGTGGTCACATGGAGTATTAGAAAGAGCAGGATAGGGGTGCCTCGGTGGCTCAGTTGTTAAGGGTCTGCCTTTGACTCAGGCCATGATCCTAGGGTCCTGGGATCGAGCTCTACGTTGGGCTCCCCACTTGGCGGGAAGCCTGCTTCTCCCTCTCCCACTTCCCCTGTTTGTGTTCCCTCTCTCACTATGTCTGTCTCTGTCAAATGAGTAAATAAAATCTTAAAAAAAAAAAAAAGAAAAAGAAAGAAAGAGCAGGATGCCTGCTTATGCAGAGGGGTCTGGGAGGGGGGTGGGAGTTGGGAGTGGAGGCCAGAGGAATGGGTGGAAGTTCTGGCATGTCCAGAAAACAGATGAGGAGAGCCTAGACTAAGGTGGCTAGTGTGCACAGTGGGCTTTCAATGAGTATTGGGTGATGAATGAATGGATTAATGAATGAATGAATGGATTAGTGGGAAAGAAAAGGAGGAGATGGATTGAGAAACATGAAAGATGCACAGGTCTGAGCTAAGTTTTTGTTTGCTATTGGAGGGAACTCTGTGAACATCTGCCTGGTCCCCACACCAGCCTGCTATTGGGTGATGCTTTCATGAACATTCAGGAGGTGAGTGAAAGCCTCATGGCCTTGCCACATGGTCCTCTGATCTCATGTCTCCAGTGGGAGAGAAGAGACAGAGAGAGAGAGACCTCTGGATACTTTCCCCACCAGCCTGAGAAGGCCTTGGAGGTTTATGACGAGGCCTATAGAAAGAACCCACACGATGCATCCCTCGTCAGCAGGATTGGGCAAGCCTATGTGAAAACCCACCAATATACCAAGGTCAGGCTAGGTTGGGGTGGGGAGGTAGGGGTGGGGTTGGGGGAGACAGCCCAGCAGGGAAGAGGGAAGAGGATGTATGGGTAGGAGGGTCAGGATGGGAGGGGAGTTTGGCTGCATTTCCACCCTGAATGATACCCCATTCAGCTCCCTGCTGAATGGGGTATCAAGGGGAGAATTCAGAAGCCAGCCACCGTTTCTCCCCACCCCTCCATATACACCTGCCCAGCTTGAGCCCTCTGCAGCTGGGAGGGCCTTTCCATCTCAGGCTTCTGTGTTCTGCGGGGACACACAGTGGTGGCCGCTGAGGGGAACACGGTGTGAGGCACTCAAGGGTAAAACCAAACCCAATGCCAGTATTTCCCATTTACCCTAAGGCAATTAATTATTATGAGGCCGCCCAGAAGATCAGTGGACAGGACTTTCTGTGCTGTGATCTGGCTGAGCTGCTCCTGAAGTTAAAGAAATTCAGCAAGGCAGAGAAAGTTCTGAAACAAGCACTGGAACATGACTCTGGTGAGGCCATGTCTGAAAGTCTCTCCCCCAGCATACTGTGCCCCCCACCGCCTCCTACACTCTCTTTGCCTGCAGAATGATGCAGGGGTCTTGAACCCAGTTCCCTCCCTCCCCCATCCCCCGCCTCCCAGGGGCCAGAGAACACTGATTTGAGTTTCCATTTTGCAGTCAAGGACATCCCATCCATGATGAATGATGTCAAGTGCTTGCTTTTGCTGGCAAAGGTTTACAAGAGTCATAAAAAAGAGGACGTGATGGGAACTTTGAATGAGGTAATTGACGATAGACAACAGACTCAAGCAAGCTCTTTATCTGCCATTTCCTGATGGGAGCTATAAAAGTAAGGCTGGTCTAGAAGGCTCAAGAGCTGGCCCTCAAAAGAGAACCTAGGTTACACCTTAGGCCTCTGCCTTCCATTTATCCCCATACCTGTGCTCTTCATTGATGGTGCCCCAAAGTGCCTGAAGGCCAGCTGGGCCAGGCTGGAGAAGGCAGGGAGGAGGAAGGTGCCCTCGTCCTCAAGGATGCTAGAGGTGATAATACTCGACAATGCCAGGAGCTCCCAGTCACTGAATGCTCTGTGGTGGATGCTATACTAGGCTTTTTGCTTTCTTATTAATTCTCACGGTAGCCTTTGAGATACAGCACTGGGACGTTCCTGCTTCACAGATGAGGCTCCAAGAGGTTAAGAAATATGCTCGGAATCTCCCTCTCTCTCTCTCTGCCTGCCTCTCCATCTACTTGTGATTTCTCTCTGTCAAATAAATAAATAAAATCTTTAAAAAAAAAAAAAATGGGCGCCTGGGTGGCTCAGTGGATTAAGCCGCTGCCTTCGGCTCAGGTCATGATCTCAGGGTCCTGGGATCGAGTCCCGCATCGGGCTCTCTGCTCGGCAGGGAGCTTGCTTCCCTCTCTCTCTCTCTCTGCCTGCCTCTCCATCTACTTGTGATTTCTCTCTGTCAAATAAATAAATAAAATCTTAAAAAAAAAAAAAAAAGAAATATGCTCAGAATCTCACTGCTAGTAAGTGGTGGAGGTGAGATTGGAACCAGGTCTGACCTGATCCAAACAAAGGTCTTTCCCCACCCAGCTGCCTCGATGGGACACTTCCTGGCCATTCCTGCCATACCTTCCTCTCTCATTCCAGCAAGGGCATGGTCTGCCACTTGTTGGGCAAAGGGGTGCATTCTGTGGGTGTAAGAGCAGAGCCCACTCTCTAACTGTTGAGATGATTTATGCCCTTGTTTCCCACCAGATTCCCACTCCCTTTTGGCCCTTAGAAATCCCAAAGCTTGACCCTGGTGTCTTTAATCCGTCTTCTTCCGAAACTCCCGGGTTACTCACTTGATCATTTTATGTCGTGGGTATTTGTGAAGGCTGCCTCAGAGTCCCTGCAGGGTAGTATGCAGAGTAAATGCATCTGTCAAAACCCAGCCTGCTCTGAGCACCTACTCTGGGCTTGTGCAAGCGCAGATTAGACAAGGAGACAGCAGGGTGTGATGGAAACAGGTAAACAAGGACAGTACACTGGAGTGTTTTGTTTGGGCGCCTTTGCTTCTACTCCTGCCCCCAAGGCAGAGCCAGTTTGACTCCTGAGTGCTCAGCCAGTGGCCTTGCCTGTCCAGAGTGACCCAGATCTGCTCAAGGGCACTTGAGATGCCCTTTCTGATAATATGCTGACACAGAAACCAGAGCGTGGAGACTGGTTGTGAATTGGCCTGAGATCTAGCACATCAGGCTCCGAGTCTCTGATCCTGACTTTACGGGTCTCCTCAGGCCATGGACCTCCAGTCTCGGATCTTGAAGCGTGTTCCACTGGAGCAACCAGAAATGATCCCCTCCCAGAAGCAACTGGCAGCCTCCATCTGTGTCCAGTTTGGGGAGCACTACCTGGCAGAGAAGGAGTTTGCCAAGGCAGTGCGGTCTTATAAGGATGCCCTCTTCTACTCGCCCTTTGACAATAAGGTGGGGTCCTCAAAGCCAGAGCCTCCCCCTTCTCTTGGGCTGTGATGCCTTGCAGAGTTTCCGGCCTAGGGGCAGAGACCAGGTCCTTTCCTGTGCCTCGCTGAGTACCTGAGGTATAAGGGCCCTGAGACCCATGGTGTGGGGAGCCTGCTCTAGCTGACCATGGGGCCCTCGAACCAAGTCTGGGAAGCCTCACTTTGGACAGCCACTTGTGGGAGGTGGAGTGGGAAAGACCCTGCCAAAAGTCATGTTAGTCTGGCATTTCTGGGTCCCCCTTGGAGGTGGTGACACAGTGAGAGCTGTGGCTGCCTGGGGTCTTTGGGCACAAACTCAGACTAAGCTTCCAAGGAGGTTTAGGGTCATGAGGGTGGTGTGACTCTCCAGAGAGAGTGGGTGGAGTCCATACTAGGAGAACGGAGAAAAAGCTTAGTGGCCCAGCCATTCATTCATTTAACAATCATTTGGGGCACCTGGGTCGCTCAGTTAAGCATCTGCCTTTGGCTCAGGTTGTGATCACAGGGTCCTGGGACTGAGTCCCACAGGCTCTCTGCTCAGTGGGAGACTGCGTCTTCCTCTCTTCTGCCTGTTGCTCTGCCTGCTTGTGCTCTCTCTCTCTTTCTTTCTGTCAAATAAATAAAATATTTAAAACAACAACAACAACAACAAAACATGTACTCGTTTAACAGATGTCTCAAACATGCCAGGCACAGTGCTAGGCCTGGGAGACGGTGGGCCCAGACCTATCCCTGCCCAAAGACTGCCTCAGGGAGGGAGCACAGATGAGCACATTTGTAGTTCCAGTGCTACACGATATGTGCCTGCATGTGGGTCTGCACACTGTGGGAACTCAGAAGATAGGTACCTGCTCCGCGTCTGGGGCACGGAAGGCAGCCCAGAGATGGTTAGGTCAGAGCCAGAGCTGAAGGAGAGGTACAAGTTATACTTAGTTAGTAAAACACATGGTATGATTGGAGAACTGGTAAAGGAAAAGAGTAGAGCCAGAGACCTAACAGAAATGGGTGATGAGAGCGGGAGACATTAGCCTCGGAGTTTCCCCTTGACGCTCGCTGGTCCGTTTTGTCTGGTCTTGTCACAGGTGGTGCTGGAGCTGGCGCGACTCTTCCTGCTGCAGGGACAGCTGGACCTGTGTGAGCAGCACTGTGCCCTCCTCCTACAGTCTGAGGAGCACCACGAGACCGCCTCTGTGGTAGGAGCCCCCAACCTCGAACCTTCTGCCTGCCCTCCCCAGGCTCCCTGTGACTCTGAGGGCTGCTTCCCAGCCCTAGAACTCAGTCGCCTGGCTGCCCCACACAACAAGGGCTGCCAGGCAGAGGGGATGGAGTGTGGGGCCGCTGCCCTTCACCAGGTAGGGGAGGCAGCAGGGACCACGTCAGTCTTCTGGGCCCATCCAGGGGGGGGTGGAGGGGGAACCACACCTATAGCTGGTGAAGGCAAGGGTGGGACAGGTTCCTGGGTTTAAAGAAGAGAGTGGGAAAAACGCTCTCCTGCCTGACTTCTCTCCTCCCTAACATCCAGGCAGCCACCAGGGCCACCCCTAGAAGAGGGGAGCCCGCATTCCACCTCTGCTGCTGCTTGCAGCTGGCAGTTTCCAGACACAGGCGGAGAGGCTAGTTCTGTTGCAGCCTGTCAAAGGGTCCTTCTGGTGTCCAGCCCTGGGCTTCTCTTCCCACTTACATCCTCTCCCTCTAACCCCAGTCAGGTCTTCCTTCTGGGCTCCTCCTGGGGCCACTTCTCCCAGTGCCTAGAGAAGCTTCCCCTGGAAGTGCTTTCTCACCAGCCCTGCTTATCCCCACCCCTGGCCAGCCTACCCACCAGGGAACTCCAGGGCACTGTGTGTTTTCTGACAGATGATGGCTGACCTGATGTTTAGAAAACAAAAATATGAAGCTGCTGTCGATCTCTACCACCAAGTCCTGGAGAAAGCGCCAGGTAACTGCCTGCATTAAGACTGGCTACAACAGTTCCCACCCTGCAAAGACTGTTCTCCCTTGAGAAGGGTGGGCCCCTCCCCTCCTTCCTGATTGGGCAGAGGAAGCCCCTTCCTCTCTGATTTGTTCCCAGAGCGGCAGGAAACTGATAAAGCCTTGATGGAACATGCTGGCCCTTCCCCAGTCCAAGGGGCCAGTTCCTGGTCTCCTGGTCTCAGGCAGGGCAGCATTTGGCACCAGACCCAGGAGAACCTGTCTCTCCCCACATCACAGCCATTGGACTGAATGTGGCTCCCTTCTGAGGTCACAGCACCTGGAGGTGGCTCGAAATTCTCCCTTATGGGTAGCTACATTTCTCCCTCATTGCAGTATCAAACCACACTCTTGCTGGGGCAGGGACCATACCTGATGCTCAGACTAGAGCCCCTGGAGGCCCAAAACCAGCTCTGCCTAGAGGCCTAGCCGAGTGCAACTGTTAGGAGTGCGGATCCTGGAGCCAGATGGCCTATGTCTAACTCAAGCTCTTCCACTCACCAGCTGTGTAACCTTTGGCAGATAACTTCTTTGTGTCTCAGTTTCCTCATCTGTGAAATGGGAAGCATTGGTACCCCGTTGTATAGTTAATATATAGGCAAAGCGCTTCATGCCAGGTACTGTACAGTGTTAGCTATTATTACTACTTTTCAGTATGATGATGATAATTCTCTCAACTGTGGAGACCAGTGGAGACATTGAGGCTGCTGGGATGTCCAGGCTCAGCCCAAACCAGGCAGTGTCTGCTGGTCCCCTCCCTTCTCCATGCCATCTGGCAGCACCCAGACGGATCTAGCTAGTGGTTAGCATAGCCTGGAGATTTCTGCTTTCTTATTTTAGACAATTTTGTGGTACTGAATAAACTAATTGATCTGCTATGGAGAAGTGGCAGACTTGAAGATGCCCCTGCCTTCTTTGAATTGGCCAAGAAGATGTCCAGCCGCATTCCTTTGGAGCCAGGCTTCAACTACTGCAGAGGCATCTACTGCTGGTGAGTGGAGGGGGGAAAGGGAGGTCAGCATGATCTCTAGCAGGGGGTTCTTCCTAGCGGACAGGCTGGGCTTCTGTAGCAATTCAGCGTGCAGATCTGGGGTGGGGGGGGGGGGTGAAAAGCAGCGATCCAGCCCTAGTGTGCACAGACTCAGGGAGTGGTCCCTGCAAGTCCCTGCCCTCACTGGCCCTCAGTTTCTATTTCTGGTTCTTGGGTATTTCTCTTCTCCGCTACAGGCACATAGGGCAACCCAACGAAGCACTGAAGTTCCTAAACAAAGCACGCAAGGACAGCTCGTGGGGCCAGAGTGCCACCTACTACATGGTGCAGATCTGTCTGAACCCAGACAACGAGATCGTGGGCGGAGAGGCTTTTGAGAATCTGGTGGCTGAGAGCAAGTAGGGGCCTGGCTGACCTAGGGTGGGGGTGGGGGCGCAGGGGCAGGACCCTGGGAAAGGAGGGGAGAGCCTCGTGAGCTGCGGGGTCCAGGCCAAGTGAGGGCCCCACGGGTTCCGGGTTCCGGTGTCCAATGGCTGCAGCTCCACCGACAGGAAGGGCTCAGAGCAGCATGGTGTGCGCACCGCGGAGAAGCTGCTGCGTGAGTTCTACCCGCACTCGGCCCGGGGCCAGACCCAGCTGCGACTGCTGCAGAGTCTCTGCCTGCTGGCCACCAGGGAGAAGGCCAACGTGGAGGCGGCGCTGGGCACCTTCATCGAGATGGCGCAGGCTGAGGTGGCCGGCGCGCGGGACAGGCGGCTTGTGGGGCGAGGCTGGGGGCCTAGTGCACTCACGCCAGCTTACACCCCCACACACACACACCCTTCCCCCCCCCCCCCCCCCCCCCCCCCGTGCGCAGAAGGAGAGCGTCCCCGCCCTGCTGGCCATGGCACAGGCCTACGCGCTGCTGAAGCAGGTCCCCAAGGCGCGCACGCAGCTGAAGCGTCTCGCCAAGGCCCCGTGGGCGCTGGATGAGGCCGAGGACCTGGAGAAGAGCTGGCTCCTGCTGGCGGACCTGTACTGCCAGGGCGGCAAGTTCGACCTGGCGTCGGAGCTGCTGCGGCGCTGCGTGCAGTACAACAAGGCAGGGGGCGCGCCGCCGTCGGGGGAGGGGGGACGCCGGTGGAGGCAGGGGGCGAGGGGCGCGTGGGCATCGGGGGCAGAGGAGGTGCGGGTTAGAACTGATGTGAAGAGGCTGGACAAAAGAGGGCACATGCACGCTAAGGAAGATGGGAATGGAACCGGGGGCAGGATCAGGGAGTGGGACCGGGCTAGGTAAGAGGAGGCGGTCAGGGTGGGGCAGCCAAGCTAGATGGGAAGGGGTGTCAGGGTCAGAGCTGGAGAGCTGTGGGGAAAGGGGTCATGCCAACGTCGGGGTAGCCTGGAGGGGGCACACGGTCGACCTCTCGCAAAGGTGGGAGATGCTACTGGAGACCCTGAAAGGTTAGAGTTAATGCAGCTCACCACCATCCTTTGCCCCCCCAAATCTCCCCTCCCCTGTGGGTTGTACCCTGTGCTGGGATGGGGTGTGGCTTTCCCTACAGTCCTGCTGCAAGGCCTATGAGTACATGGGCTTCATCGTGGAGAAGGAGCAGTCCTACAAAGATGCAGCCACCAACTACGAGCTGGCCTGGAAGTACAGTCATCACGCCAATCCTGGCATTGGTAAGGCAATCAGCCAAGGTGCATGTGGGTGACCTGGGCACTGGGCAGGAGGACCGAAACCCTGGCTCTTGGGTAGTTAGGGTGCCACTGTCTGTGTTCCCTGTGCCCCTGGACAGGCTTCAAACTCGCTTTCAACTACTTGAAGGACAAGAGATTTGTGGAGGCCATTGAAGTCTGCCACCATGTAAGCCACTGTAAGCCCCTGGGATACATTAGGGGTGGGGTGGGGGGCTGGTGCTGTGGCCTGGTCCTGGTGCAGAGATGGACACCCCCTGCCTGATGCTGCACCCCTTTCTTCCTCTGTCCCAGGTTCTCAGAGAGCATCCTAATTACCCCCAAATCAGAGAAGAAATTTTGGAAAAGGCCCAAGGGTCTCTGAAGCCTTAGCTGTGGTCAGTGGGAGCCAGGGTGGGTGGAAGCCATCAAGCTAAAGAAGTTTCTTGGAGGGGTTGGGAAGTGGGGCAGGGGAGAAGAGATTCAGAATATGATATATTCTTACCCATTTCTCTATTGTGTGTGGTTTATTTGAATCATGCCTCATCTGGTCTAAGGGCATCCCAAAGCTTTGTGTTTTTAAGGCACAAGAGGCACTTTTGCTCTGAGGAGAAGAGGGATCCACCAGCTTAACTTATGCTGGGCTCACTGGGCACCTTCTTTTGGGTTCCATTTTTATTCCAGACTCTGAGGGAGCAGAGGGGAACAAAGAGGCGGTTTGGGGAAAAAAAACAAAAACAAAAACAAAACTCCCTACATCTATTTTCATATTATTATGTTAGTTTATAAATGCCTCCCCTCCTCTATCTGGTCTTCAGACCCCCAGGGCTCAAGAAGAGACTCCTCACAGCATCCTGCCCAGCTGGGACACAGACAGGACGACCAGCTCAGAAGGTCCCACAGCTGAGGCTGTGTGAGGGAGGCCATCATCCCATAGGCTGTGGAGGCCCTTGGCTCACTCTGTCCATACATTCTGTCTCCTTCCCAGGTCCTCCGCTGGCCTCTGCTGCTCCTCACTGGTTTGGGACAAACCCGATTACCCATGACTGGTACAGCCCAAGAAAAAAATAGCTCCCACTTCAGATTTTCTAAAAGACACTGACCAACAGATTTATCCTCCAGAAACCTTTTTCACGCCTTGGAGGACAAAAGCAATGGTCCCTATTTAGAGGAATTATGTTACTTGTAACTGGCAAGAGAGTGGCAGAGGTCACTTTAGCTGCAGCTCCCACCACCTCTCTTCTTGTTTCTCATGATGCCAGTAACAGGCCCGGTTTGGCCTCAGAGGAAGGAACTCTGAACTGGGAGTTAGGACTGTGACCTTCCCAAGAGCTTCTGCTCTGTGGACTTCAGTGTCCCCCTCTGTGGTAGGAAATTAGATGAGATGTGCCTGTCCCCAAAACCATAATACAAATCCCTTCCAATGATATACAGCAAATAGTTTATAGTTTAATAGCCATGTGTTTAAAAATCATTGTTACATAATAGAGAAAAATAACTAGCATGACAAAGTCATGAATTCATGAGTGCTGTTACTCAGAATGGTTCTAACTTTTAAGTATATCAATATAATTGATATAAAGCAAAATACTTAGTATGAGTAGAATACAGCAAAATTTTCAAGAGAAGTTGTCCAGTGATGACAGTTTGGGAACCGGACAGGTAGGGGTCGCGTTTAGAACAGACAGAATTATCCTTGGTGGTGGCTGAGCCTTGTCTTTGTAACACCCCGCTGACCACATGGATGGCCTCTTGATCTGAGTCAGTCATCTGGAATGCTTTCCCCAGCTTACTACCATCCTTCCTATGGGAAACCGGTCCCCTTTACTAGCATCTGCTTTACAATCTGGTTTCTTGGGGTGGCTTGTTGAGAGACAGGTTTGTCTGTATGGAGAATGGTGCTGTAAAGGATTATACATTAATCACATTTTTATTACTGTAGAACCCAAATGGTCTTCATTTATCTTTAAAAAAAAAAAAAAAAAAAAAAAGGCCAGGAAGCGATCTTATTGCCCTAGACAGGGAGGGGGTAGGTTCAGTCCTGCCATGGGCTGTGTCCATGGTTTAGGGCCCCGTGGGGGCTTCCCGCCAGGGAACTGGAGTGGCCAGGAGTTGCTGTCCAGACCGCCAGGCTAATCAGAGCAGGGCCTCGGAGCCCTTGGAGAGACCCAGACTTTGAAATCATGCGTGCTGAAGCAAACTCTACAAAGAGTGTTCTCAGCTGAGGACCAGCAGCAGGGAGACAGAGCAATGCAATGTACCAGGATACTCTACCAGGAGAAGCCAAAGTCCTGGCTAAGCTGCTTACAGGGACAGGCTACCCATCACAGGCCAGGCACCAAGCTATGGATCCTCCTCTGACCATTGATGATGAGGCCATGTCCATGCATGTTCAGAGGTAAGAGACAGATACCCAAAGAGTAGCAGAACTGGCAGAGAGAGGATAAAACATAGAGATAGTGGCAGAAACATGAAAACAATAAGGAAGTCACAAACATGCCCCAGGTACTCTCCTAAGTGCTGCGTATATGCGAACTGAATGAGCTTTTGAGACAAGCCGTGTTATTTGCACAGTATTGAGGACACCAAGACCCAGTGGTGGTAAACAGGCAGTGTGATTTGCCTAAGTCACTTTGCTAGGTAGGAGAGCTGGGATTTGAACCTGGCATTCTGGGTCCATGTTCTTACCCCATAAGCCTCAGAGATAAAGTTAAGGAGAGCCCAGCACAGACCAAAAGGCAGAGAATCAGAGCCAGATCTAGTCTCCTTATTTGGTCTTCCCTTCCAGCACTTTGTATAAATCGTTATTCCTAAGGGGGAGGCTGACCTTGCTCCTCAGGCCCTAGGCTGGGAGTCCCCAGGGCAGGGTGCGGCCTGCTCCTTTGGCCCACAGCCGGGCTGCTGGGGACAGGTCAGACGGGTCTGGCTGGTGCAGATGGTTGAGGTCCTGCAGCTTCCTGTGCTCAGCCCGACAGGAGGACTCTACCAGCCACATCCCACTGTCTGCCCCTAACTGGGGGCGGGGGCTTCGTTCTCTAGGCCAGGCCCCACCCAGCTCAGTGAGACCAGTGGGAAACAGCTGAGCAGAGAACCATCTCAGAAGACTATACACTGCCCCAGCTCACCACCACCCTGGGAGATCACTGGGGAAGATGGGCTCGTGGGAAGGGAAAACTGCTCTGCCTGGAAACCTCCCAGTGGGCTTCCTGTCTCCAAGGTGAGAGGCCTGCATGGGAGGAGGCCCACTGGGTTGTGACCCTCACTCCTACCCCAACATAGCCTCTGAGTCCACCATCCTGCGGGGACAGCCTCTCCCTCCCCCCACACTACCTCCCAAGGGTATACCCCCCATCTCCCAGTCCCACAAACGCAGTCCACAGTTTAAAAATAGAGCCTCTTTATTGGTACCTGTAAGCTCAGGTACAAGGTGTTCCCACAAACACACAGGCTGGCAAGGCCTCCTGGGCAAGGCGGCAGGCCCAGAGCCTGGGCTTCTTGGCACAGACATAGAGAAAAATGAATAAATTATAGTTCTGACGCTCAAGGACGATACAGAAATTAGGATGCAAAACTCAACATCGGCAAACAAAGAGCATAAAAGCCAAAAGGGCCTCTCCTCACCGGAGCCAACTGGCTTTAGGGCATGGGCAGGTGGCTGGGGCTGACATGCAGTGCCCAGCAAGCCCTGAGATAGTCGTCAGGAGCGTGCTATGGGCACAGAGGCTAGTCCCTTGCCCTCTCTGGGCTTCCTGCTTCCCTTCTACATTAGCGGGCCCAGAATAAAGCCTGTGGCCTTTGGGGAGGAAGACCATGAGGCAGAGTACAGGAAGCAGAGGGGGCTGTGTCGGGGCAGAAGCAGGTTTTGGTCACGGTTGGCTTGGCCTGGCCAGTCCAGTCCAGTCCAGCCCAGCCCAGCCCAGCCCAGCCCCCTAGCTAGACACTGTCCCCAGTCACTTGCCTCTCATAGCCAGGCTGCTGCTGCAGTAGACTATAGGCACCCAATCCACACCTGGTCTGTACCAAAGCCCAGGCAGGGTAGGGGATGCACGACAAGGCAGAGGGACTTGCAGGGGTCTGTGCCCTACCCCAACTCCAGCACTGCCCACCAGCCAGAGGGGAGAAGCCTATACCTTCTAGTCTCCAAATAAATTATGGAAATAAATTATAGTCTTCACAGTCCAGAAAATATAGCCACCCATGGGTCTGGGGCTCAGGGTGGCAAGAGAAGCCATTAGAAGTGGCAGATTTCAGCCCTGTCTTGTTCAGGCTAAGGAACATCACATGAGACCGGAAAGGGGTCTGCAAAGCTCCAGGGGAGCCATATTTCCTCCTGTTCCTGGCATACACCATGGAAAGTGGAAGAAGAGACTGCGTGGGCTCGGGGGATGGGTGGGGGGCCCAGGTGGCTGACAGGGAAAGCCCCCTCCCTGCCCTCTCTTCAGCACGGAAGTAGTTACAAAAATAAATAAGTCAATCCAGAGTGTTGCACAAACTCAGGAGTGCCTACATGGATGAGCCAAAACTCTTAACATACAGACCTCAGGGAGCCCCCAAATTACAACAAAGCAGCAACAGGGCTCTTACGACCACGAAAAGGTCCCCCAGTCCTCACACAGGCACCGGCTCCACCAGAGGCGCTGGGGCCGGGTCCTCAAACAACTGGCTGTCCATGAAGGGTGCCGGGGCCTCAGTGGCTGAGTCCACCAGGCCCACAAGGGACTCCAGGAGGCAAGCACCGGTGTCCCCTGCTGGAGAAAAGGTTGGCAGGGGGAAGAAGGGGGCCTCCGGATTGTCCAGGCTGTCAGACACCTTCCGGGAGGTGTAGTGAGGCCCCAGACTATAGTCTGGCAGGGCCTGGAGCAGCTCGAAGGAGTCGCAGGAAGACAAGCTGAGGTCCACAGAGTTGCTCTGGCCGGCATCTGAGCTGGGCAGCACTGAGGCACCAGGGAAGCTGCATTCTCCCAACCCTTCAAGGCTACTGTTCAGGAAGAAGCTGGCATCCAGGTTGGCGTTTTCATCCAGGATGCCTGACGTGAGGCTAGAGCTGGTATAGCTGTGGGTCCAGCTGGCCAGGCCACCGGGCTCACCAGTACCAAAGATATCAGCTGGGTGGAAGCAGCTGAGGTTGTCCAGGCTCCCCACTCTCCCTTCCTCTTCCTCCTCCTCCTCCCCTCCCAGGTCAGAGTCACTAAGACTCAGGACCCGGGCCAGGCTGTCATCATCCATATCGGCCTGGAAGCCAGGGCCAGGCAGGGCTGGGTGGGCGGTGCCGCTCGGGGCCTCGCTGGTGCCCGAAGCTGTGGAGGAGTCGGTCATGTCGCTGCTACAGCTGTTGTCTCCCAGCTCGCTGCTCACGGGGGGCTTGGCTAGTGGGAAAGCAGGGGCCAGGACCTGCTCACCAGGGCTGGCTGGGCCATCCTGGCTGGGCGCCTCCAGCTCCCCCAGGCTCTCGGCCCCCTGCTCCAGCTGCAGGCGGGTGAGGGTGTGGAGGAAATGGGTCTGCACGCGGGCCTGATTAAATTCTACACGGCCCTTGGGGTTCTCGCAGCCCTCCCTACAGCAGCCGCAAGGGAACGCAGTGTGGTCCATCTGCAGAGAGAGCAGAGCATAAGTAAGGATCCTGTAGAGCCCAGAGAAGCCCGAGCTCAGGTTCTGCTTCCCGGCCCGTACCTGGCACTTGATTCCCGCCAGACTGCAGCTGCAGGTCTCGGGGTCACAGACCCGATCACAACGACAGCCACAGTCCTCTCGGGACTGGCGCAGAGCCTGCAGCTCCCGCTTCTCCTCACGATCGATCCTTCGCACCCCAGCAGCCCGCAGCAGAGCCCGCCGTCGCCGGGCCGGGTAGGGCTGTAGGAAGGTCATCTCCTCCAACCGGCCACCTGCCACGGCCACGGCCAAGTCCTCTTCCACAGAGGCATCATCAATGGCGTCCGCTGTGAGTGGCAGGCTGGCCTCCGTCTCAGGCACCCCCGTCTCTGCAAGCTGTACCACAGCAAAGAGGAAGGATGTGAGAGACAGACAGGGGTCTTGGCCCCCACCTCCACCAGTCACTGGACAAATGTTCCCCACAGGCTTATTCGGGCTGAGCACCATGGATACCACAGTGAATGTGAAGGCCAAAAACACTGCCCTTGGGGCACTGGCAAAGAGATTTCCTGTTCCTGTCATTTCCCCAGTTCCTGGACAAGCCCCCAGCCTCCCTCCACAGCCAGCCTGACACCCCACCCCCAAGGTCACATCAACTATCCATCCCTCACATGGCACAGACAGACAGCTTCAGGCACCATGCCCCCAGCCACTACAGCAAACACAGGCCCTTCCACACCCCACTCTGTCTGCGGATCATCCAGGTAACAGGCCCTGATGGAGCAATACTGGCCCCAGAGGCCTCCTTCCCTAAATTAATAATGAGCATACTGGCTCCCACCCTAAAAGCCCCTCCCCTCTAAGGCTAGGTCTTCAGAAGCCAACCAAGAGCCCCTGCAATGGAGACGGGTCTCCCCTACCTTCCACCGGAGCGCCTCCAGCTTCTCCTCCTTCAAGCGTAGGCGCAGCTTCTCACGCCGTGCCCGGGCTTGCTCCTGGGTGAACTCAGCCAAGGAAAAGCGGCGGCAGGCACTGTGGCGGGGGCCCATGCCCAGAGTGCAGCCACCACGGCTGGGTACACTGGTGAAGCCCTGGCACCGTGGAAAGTAGAAGACGGTGATACCATCAAAGGCGACACGGCCTGGCCGCCTCCGGGGAGCCCGCTTCAGGATGGACAGGGCTGGAAGGCACAGAGGGAAGGCACAGGACATTAGTTCTCTGTGAGGCTCAGCAAACCTCCAGGAAGATGGTACTGAATGACCTTTCCTCTCTCGTCCTGCTGTGACTTCCCACCCCGAGAAAAAAAGAAATGGATCTGAATTTAGGAACCAGCCTGGCTAGGATTAGAGCTGGTAAAATTGAATGGCCCTCCTTACTATTACTTACCAGTCCAAATGAGACTGTTAGATTAAACACCTCTGTCATCTTTATTAGCCATTTATAGGTTCCTTAGGCAGTTTTCTATAGGTTTTTTTTTTATTCATTTGTAGGAACTCTATATATATGATATTAAAGACACTGATCATCTGTCTAAGCTATCTGCAAATATTTTAGTCTTTTATTTTTGTTCAAGGCATTTTACAAAATAACTTCTAAGGCCATGTAATTAAAAATATATTGACCTTTTCCTTGAGTTTCCTGCATTTTGCAACAGGCTTAGAAAGGCTCTTATCTGAAACTGCCTAAGTTATGGATTGTATATTGATTACTAAGCTATATTTGGTATATTCTATACAAATACTGGTATCCTATTGCTTTTAATTGAACCATAAATAGTTGCCTTAGAACAGCTGAATACTGGCAACTGTTATGTATTTCAACTTACTATTTTGCCTGTCCCAATCCAATACATAGAATTCTTATTCTCTCAGCAAACTGAACTGGGTAGCACTTACTGAACAATGTTAACTACTAGTGGTGACAACATCCTCATCTTGTTCCTTAGTGGGACGGCTTCCAGTATGTTCTCACTGACAGGAATGCCAGCTTTTGGGCTGAGACACATTTAATCACTTAAGGTAGAATTCACTTATTACTATTTTACCAAGGGCCTTATCTAGAAGAAACATGACATTTTATCAAGAGTTTTTCAGCATCCACAAGCAGCTCTCTTATTTTTCTTCCTCTGACATAGTCATTGGGTAAACTCTAAGACTGGATTTTATAAATATTAAACCATTCTTATATTGCCAGAATAAATCCAGTTTAGTCAACATACTGTTAGGTTTTATGTGCTAAAAACCATACTCTCTTTCTATGTATAATACACAGATACATATATTAATACATAAACAAAGACATCATTCCCAGGGATTAAAATGTCACTGCAGTAATAATTAGGAAAAATATATCTAAAAAAGTTCCCTGGGGTTGGGGGCAGCAATAATGAAGAACAAAATTGAGGAATACTGCTTTAGGGCTCTTTGTCATTTTGAAATCAGAATGACGCCAGCTTGAAAAGTAACTGGGGACGAAACCTTTCCACTATGTTCAGGCAAAACCAAACGGCATTTTGACAGGAGAGGGACCGGCCTGACAGGCCCCGCAGTACAGTGTGGGGCGTGAGACTCTAGTGGTTCAGTTGGTAGGACAGGGTGTGCAAGCTGGAGAAACGAAACTGGAACATAAGGGAGGAGTTGGAGCCAGAGGGCCCCAGGGCGATTCTGAGGAGCTCCGTCCTGACCTGCAGGACTTCTAAGCAGGGAGTCCTGAGGTCAAAGGTGAATTGAGCCGGGCCCAGGTGCCTCTGGACAGTGGCCATTCCTCAGTGACCACTGTATTACGGGAAGTGGCCACGGTGGAGAGCCAAAGCCATTGGGACACGACCTCCAGAGGCCAGCATGGCTTTGTCAGGGGCCTCCCAATTTCATTTTCAGGAAGGAAGGAGGGGTGCGGT
Source organism: Mustela lutreola (assembly GCF_030435805.1). Lineage (NCBI taxonomy): Eukaryota > Metazoa > Chordata > Mammalia > Carnivora > Mustelidae > Mustela > Mustela lutreola. Next base: position 65,613,495 of record NC_081291.1, on the reverse strand, counting down.
GGTTCTGAGGAGAGAGGGACTCACGGGGGAAACTCCGGGGGCCACAGAAGTCACGGTCAGGCAAAGGCGACTGATCCCAGGGACCCTCCTCATCAGAATCCCAGGCTGGGGAGACTGATGAGCTTGGAGAGCAGGAGCGAGAACAGCGGCCCGAGGAGGACAAAGAGGAGGAGGAGGAGCAGAGCGAGGAGTCGTCCTCATCCAGCTGGTCAAACTTCCTCTTCAGGGGCCCAGTCATGGTGGGGCAGGGGGTACTCTGGGGTCCGCACACTGACAGCCTGGAGTGGAAAGGAGAAACCTCTGGGTGGCAGGCCTGCAGAAAGGCAGCGGCTGCTCAGTCTCAACCAACTTCCCTTACCCTCCAAGGTGTCCCAGGCCTCCCCCGTGGCTCTGCATGCAGGGGGATGGCTTCGAGAGGTTTCCTGCCACAGGCAGAGTACCGAGGTCCAGACCCTCCTCCTAGCACTTACAGATTCCCACCATCTCTGCCCAAAAGCCTTCCTAGGACACCACTGGGAACCTTCCCCACTACCTCCTACAACCCACCTACACACATGCATTCACCAGACCAACAGATGGACCAACAGACCTCAGCCGGGCCTCGTTCATTCCCCGACAGGAATCCTGGGGGCTGACTCACTGGCTGGGTGATTCACACAGCTCGCATCTGTGTGCCTTTGTGTGTGTGAGGCCGTCTGCAGCAGCCTGCACAGACAGCCCTGTACAGTGGCTCTCCTTCCCCCTCCTCCTCCACCACCACCCTCAAACACTCCTACAGATACACCACCCTATGCACGGGCACGCGCACACAGACAGACAGACAGACACACACACACACACTCTCTCTCTCTCTCCTTCTGTCTCTGGGGCCAGGCTGACCAGGGCACTCCGGGAAACAGGCTGCCTTCGACACTGGCCCCGATTCCCAGACACAGGACTTTCCGGAGCCCCTCCTCTCCCGTGACAGAGCCACTCAGACTTTCCCTCAGAAACCCCCGCCCCGCAGAAGTCCCCTGTTTCCAGGCCTGGCTGTGCTTCATGTGTCTCTAACAACTCCTGTTTGATCTTAAAAATGCATCTACATCTTGCCTCGACTCCAACATCTAGCTCTGTTTGTTTGAATTAACTTCCTATGGAAAATTATTTTTTTCCTCTCAAAACACACACACACACACACCACCACCACCACCAACAACAACTCTTAGTGAAACCGACCAATCAAGATGACATCCAGGTGTCTCCTGTTTGTAGCTTGGTGACTTGGGGGTACCTTAGGACACAGCTTACTGTGTCTCCCCTTTAGGGGCTCCCACCCCTAAATGCCTCTGCTATCCCTGGAAATCCCCAAAGGACTCAGGCCTAAGGGCTGAGCTACCTAGTGTCTCTATGTCCTACAGGGCTCAGGCCTGGGCCCCAGGAGGTCACCAGGAGGAAGGGGAAACGGTGAAGAGGCCCTAGCGCTGGGGAGCCCCTCCCCCACTGCCATCACAGGAAATGAGAACAGGAAAAACCGACCAGAAGGCTGGCAATCTCCTCTCCTCAGGTGTCCTTTCTAAACACCCTTGTCCCCTTTGCCAAGCCTAGGACAGAGTCTCTGGATCCTACAGCTAGATAGAAGGTGCGTGGTCAGTAGACTTACTGGATAAAATTCATCCTGAGCACAGCCTCTCCCCACAGAGGAGAGAGAAGCAAGAGAAACTCTTCTCCTGGCTAACCCTTCACACTGGGCCAGGGGAAGAGAACGCACAGGTGCTTCCGGGGACTTCTCAGCGGGTAGTTTCTCAGGCTTGGCACCCGCAACCCCCGCCAAACCACAAACAGAAACAACCCAGCTCCCAGCTGACCTGCAGCCTCTCCTAGGAGTTGGGGGAACTCATGACCCAGAGCCAGGCGCACACACATGTACACACGTGCAGACCCCAGAGACAAACACAAACACACGCCGCCAAGCCACACACACATACCCTGCCCTACCAGCCCGGTGGGGAGACCCCATCCTCTCCCAAACTTCAGATGCTGTCCATAGGGTGCTGAATGCCTCATCACACGCCCAAGCTCAAGACCCACCCACCGCCAAAACCAAATGCCCACTTTGTATCTCTGCCTGGCTGTCCCTAAGAAACATAAAATTCCATAGGCCCCAAATCGAACCCCTTGTCTCTGTTCCCCACCCCCAACCTGTGCCATCTGTTCCTCTTCCTATGTTCCCTATCTTAGTAACGGCACTGCCACCCACCCAGTTACTCAAGCCAGAAACCTGCAGCCATCCTCAACAACTCCTTCCTCCCTCTCCCTCCGGCCACATCCAGGCCCCCAGTCCTGCAAGCATACACTAGCTCATTTAATGCACACAAGGCTAGGCAGAGACAGTAGGGACTAGGGAGGCCATCAGCATAGGATTAAGAACCTTGGCTCCAGAACCAGACTGCCTACACTGGAACCCTGGTTTGGCTGTTACTCGGCTGCGTGACCCCGGTCAAGGTCCTTAAGCTCTCGGTGTCTTCAGTTCTTTGTCTTAAAACCTCACAGGGTTGGGAGGTTTACAAGAATCAGTACGTGTCAAGTTCTTAGGACAGTGGTAAGTGCTGAGTGAACATGGCATTCTACACTGTGGGAAAAAGGAGCTCCTGGATACAACATGTGAATCTCAGTGATGTCATATGGAATGAAAGAAGCCAGATGCAAGAATACACGTGAATGAAGTTCAAAGAAAAGTAAACCCAATCAGTGATGATACAAGTCAGAATGGGAGGGGTGGGAGTTTGATATGCACTGGGGACAGCAGTTGAGGGGGGAGCCTGGGGACTTCACATTGCTGGGTGAGTGGGTTTCTTGTAATGTTCTGTGTTACCTGGCTGGTGGTTCCACGAATGTCTAAAACTAAAAACTCGGGACGCCTGGGTGGCTCAGTTGGTTAAGCAGCTGCCTTCTGCTCAGGTCATGATCCCAGGACCCACATTGGGCCTCTTGCTCAGCAGGGAGCCTACTTCTCCCTCTGCCTCTGCCTACCATTCTGTCTGCCTGTGCTCGCTCTCTCCCCCCCTCTCTCTCTGATAAATAAATAAAATCTTAAAAAAATAAAATAAAACTAAAAACTCATCTAGCTGTACACACAGAATTCATATGCTTTATGCATTTCATGTATGGCTCCTTCAATTTTATTACCTTATGTCTCTGTCTCCACTGCAACTGTCAATGTTCCCTGCCTCTGCTCCTGCTGTACCCCTGCAGCCAGAGTGATCTTCATAAAGATCTCTGCTTGTCATCCCCATGCTTAGGAAAGCTGGGCCTTAGGATCAAGCCTAGAATTCCACGAGAGGCTGAAGCATGCCTGGCTGCTGCCTCCCCCTTTCCCTCACTATACTCCAGCTGAACTTGCAGTTCCCCTAATTGCCATGACCTGCCCGCCTCCTGGCCTTTGCACAAGCTGGAACTCAGCCTACTCTCCTTTAACAGTCATTTCCAAGAGGGCCTCCCTGAAACCCCTATTTCTCACTCTTGACTACATGCCTCTCTGGGCTCCCACAGGCTCTGGGAATCCCCTACCCCACCCTTCTCTCAAAGTCTTGCTGCAGCCTCGCTGTCTTTCCCTCACACCAGGCAGAGGGCCTCTCTGCCTGACCATCCCTGTTCCCAAGTTTAGAGCAGAGTCTGGCATAGAGAAGGCACCTAAGGACCAGCAGAGGTGGACCTCAGTGCAACTTCCTGATCCTGTCAGTTAGTCTGGGGGTACACATGTGCAGACCAGAGATCCGCCTGTACTGGAGCCATAGGAGGGGGCGGCTCTGAGGGTAGGAAGCTCGGGCTGTGGTCCGATGCCAACATAGGCATCTCAGGAGACACCTTGTTCCCCAGAAGTAAACAGACAGATACCAAGCAAGCAGATTTAAGCCAGACACCCTGGCTCTGCCTTGGGCATGTCTACAGAATGGGAATTTAAGGTGAAGGTGTTATGAATGTCAGGAAAAACAGGGACACAGGGAAGCTACAGCCATGCTGCAGGTTCTAGTGGTGAACCCCAGGAGGATCTGCAGACCTAGAGTGTAATGAGAACTTAGCTCTTCCCTGATTCTCCTCTGGGGTGGAGGGAGGAGAAGGAACAGCCCTTGGGTCTTGTGCTTCTCTGTCCCACCTGGGAATCCAGAGACCAAGAGAGGCAGAGGCAGGAGATGAGAGAAAGACTCAGCAAGAGACAAGGACAGGCCAAGTCAGAAAAAGGAATGAAGATAGTGAAAGAGTCCAAGAAAAGTGTCAGACAGTGAGTCAGAGGAGGGGGGAGGGGCCCTCCGCAGCTACCCAGGAATCAAAATCCCAACCATGGCTCTGTTCCCAGGGTGAACACGGCCCCCTCCTAGGGTCCTGGAGGAAGGAAAAGCAATTCCCAAGAGTTGGCTCAGACAGAAATGCCACACACCCCCCAGAGGAGCCCCAGAGACAAGCCCTGAATCAAAGAGAGCAAGGCTTCTTCCGGGATCTGCCTGGGCCCTGAGATCAGGCCACCCTCCTATCACCACACACAGGAGTGGGATGGCTAGGATGAAGGGGTGAGACTTCCCCCACTCTACTACTCCCCAACTGTCTACACACTCAGGGCACACTGAATCCCAGGAAGGTCCCCTCATCCTGGGGCACCAGGCAAACAAAAGCTCTCTGGTAACCAGGGGAGTATCTCAAGGCCTCTGGGAAATCACATCAACTCCTTTCTGCAGCTCGCAGTCCTCATGTCCCAGCTCCCTACCAGAGCTGATACTGGAGAGAGAGCACCTTCAGCTTCATCCATCCTCCTCTGGGAATCTGAAGAATGTGTCCTTTAACCTCAGATCCCCAGGCTCTGGTCAGGCCAGCTCCCCCTAACACCTGGGGTCACATGACTTCAGACTCTCAAGAACTACTTCCTGGGACAAGGAAAAGACACCTCTGAGTACCTCTGGCCCCCACTGGCACTGGCTAGAAAAACACTCTGGGCAGAAGCACAGAGAGGGCAGACAGGAAGCCTCCGCATACCCCATCCCCCCATCTCTCAGAAAGTGATCCTGGGGGAGGGCACAGTTCCTCAGCCTTGGCCTCCAAGGCCTGGCACTGGGTAGGTGCCAGATGTTTGCTGCCTACAGGAGGCCAACTGCTCCTGCAGAAGGGAAATTGCACCTGACAGCAACTGCTTCCTCCAGCTAAGCAAGGCCTCCTTCATTCTCATTCATTCAACAAATATGGAGCTCCCACGGCATGCCAAGCACTGAGTCAGGCACTTGGGCGGACAAGGAGCAAGATCCACACTAGGGTTGCACTCTTGCGGCTTTGAATTTAGGAGCAAGGAGTATAGTTACAAAACCTTGATGAGTGCTGGGATGGCAAGTGGGAGGGGTGGGAAAGGAGGGGGAAAGCTGAGGGTAAAAAGAATCTCTAGGAGGAAGAGAGGTAGAAAGTTCCAGAGGGGGCACAGCAGGAGAAAGCGAGCCAGAATGGTGAGGGGGAGGGGCATCCTGGGACAGGTTACGAGAGCCAGGGCTGACAGGGCAGGCTTTAGCCTGAGGGCACTGGAAGCCACAGAAGGGTGTAAGTAAGGAGTGACAATACCAGATTTGCATTTTAAAAAGATGGCTCAGTCCCCGACCGTAGGGGGGGTGTGACTAGTTGGCCCCGGGCCAGGGTTAGGTGAGTGATGACAGGACAGGGAAGGCAAAGGAGAAAGGGGACTAGGCTTGCCGACCACCGGATGTGGAGACGAAGAGGGTGGTGATGTCAAGGATTGGAGGGCGAGAGGAGGCGGCCTGCTCCAGAGGACTGTGAGACATCTGAGTGGAGGTGTGGGGTGGGCAGTGGAGCTGGGGAGAGCTTCTCCAGTGTCAGAGGAGTGTAGGCTATGTGTGTGTCCGTGCCAGAGAGCTGGAGTGACTAAGTGTGTGAGGGCTGCTGTGGTGGGGACATCCAAGGGTGCGAGTCTGTGGAAGGGCCCCCAGGGAGGGGAAACTGAGGACCGGGAGGAAGTACGTGCTGTAGAGGGGAGAAGTGCGTGGGAGAGAGCCTACGTGTGCCCGCGGGTGTCCGGTGGGGCTGCTGCGTCCGTGACTCACAGCGGCGGCCTCTGCGTGTGACGGTGACTGACAAACAGGTGAGCGTACGACACAATCCCTCCTCCCTCCCTCCTGCCGGGGTCCGTGACTCACGAAGCCTCACTCCTCCACGATCTTCTCTCTCCACTCCCTCCCTGACCCCAGCCGGCCGGGGGCGCCAGGCACGCGCCCCAACCCCGGCGCCTGCCCCCGGTGAGGGGGGGAGCCCGAGGAAGGCGACAAATGTCACCTGCTCCGGCCACGCGAGGAACTTCTGAAAAGTTCTCAGGCAACTGGGTCAAAAGGAAACTCCTGTGGACGCGCGCACCCCGTCACCCCGCCACCGGCGCCAATCTCCGCTCAGCCGCCACCCGCACCCGCCTCCGGGCTCCGCGACTTCTTGGGGGTACCGGCGGCGGCGCGGGGGAGGGGAGCGGAAAACCTGCCACTCTCTCCTCTCTGCCTCCCCTCCCCGGACGCCGGCCGGCCGCGCGCAGGCAGGGGCCGAGCCGGCCCGTCCCCGCCCCGGCGCCGGGGGTGGAGGGGCAAGTGGCAGGGGCCGGAGGGGCGCAGCCCCTAGCGCGGGACGCTCCCTCCCCAAGATCCCGGCCCGCCGGGCCCGCAGCCCCTCGGCGCTCACCTGCGATCCGGGAGCTCGCCCGGGACACTGATGCGACCCGCGTCCCGGCCGGGTACGCCCCCCGCGCCGCGACCCCGTGCGCGCTCAGCCGGGCTGCCGTCGGCCCGCCGTCCGCCCAGCCGCCCCTCGGGTTCTGCGCGTCCGGCAGCGGCGGCGGCGGCGGCGGCGGCGGCGGGAGACTGGCTGCGCCCGGCCCCGCCCGCCGCTCCGCCCTCCTCGTCAGTGGAAAACTCCGGGGCTCGCAGCGCTGACGCACGCCCGGCCTCCCGCCAGGCAGCCCGACAGCCCCGCCCCGGAGGCGCCACCCACCCCCCGCCCCGAGCCGGGTGCAGCGGCCCGCGGGGCCTCCCTGCGGACTCTGACCCTGCGCGGGCGCCGGAGCTAACCTGCGCCTTCAGTAGCCCTCGCCCGTACCCCTCCCGCAGTTTCTTGAAGTCGCCGACGCTCCCAACCGGCAGAGCGGGGTCAAAGAGATCCCCCACCTCGCAACACGGCCCCCGTTCGCGGATGGGTAGACTGAGGCCCGGAGCAGAGCGGAGCGTCCGGAAGGCCACCCGGCGACGGTGGCAGAGCCGAGGCCTCCTCTAGGCTTTCACCCCCGCCCTGCCCGAGGCAGTTGCTATCGTCCAATCTAAACGTTCTTCCTCTGCGCCCTCCTTACCACCCACCCCCAGATCCGCCTGAAAAATAAACTGTGACTGGAGAGGAACCTGGGCAGAGAGAAAGGGGAACGAGGCGGTGTGTGTGGGGGGGGTCATCTGTGGGCCTGACCTTCACCTCTGCCCACAGGTCTGAGACCCTGCAGAAGCCCTGAGCTGGGAGTTCCTGGAAACAGCTATCCCCTACCCACTCCCTCCCTATATCTCCTTAAAAAAAAAAAAAAAAAAAAAGAGAGAGAGAGAGAGAGAAAGATGTCTTCCAAGCCAGACACCCTGGCCACTTAAAATGGCCCACTGCCTTCTCTGCTCCCGCCAAGGCCTTTCCTGACTAGGGGCCAGCTCTCCCTGATTACTACACAGGGGAAAGTGTGTGCATGCCCCGGCAGCGATCCCTGGCCAGGAGACCATCCTCTGCCCTTCTCCCCAACCTCAGATCAGACCTTACCCAGCACACATGTCCCTTGAGCGTTTCTACCTTCACGCCTTTGCTACACAACGTTCCTCTCGCCTGGAATGCCTGTCCGCCTTCTCGCCGCTTACCAGAATCTCATCGCCTTTAAGGTCTCAACTTGCGCTGCCTCCTCCAGGGAGCCTTGGTGGGAGCTTGACCCTCCCCCTCCCAGTCCTGCTCCCGCTGCATTCTGGGTTTTTCTCTGACTGTCCTAGATGAATGCTGTCACTCTCTAGCCCAACCCTCAGGATTCCTTTCTACCTTCCCCCAGGTAGGGGTTGGGGTGATCTCTCCAGCATGGATGGCTCTGGGCTGGAGATGATGGTGAGGGCCCCTTGAGCCACAGGTGTTTATGTAGAGCCAGCCAGAAGGGGTCTGCCTGCCCTTCACCTTTGCAGGGAAGAAAAATAGGAGGAAAGCAGGTTGGAAGAAGCTACAGCTCTTGCCCGTGCTGTATGTATGGAGTGTCTATGTCTGGGGGACTTGTAGGGATAGGTATCTGGCAGCTGGAGCCAAGCTTTCAGTGACTTCCCAGTGTCCTAAAGATGAAGTCTCAACTCTGTGGGGCCTACAAAGCCCAAATAATCTGGCCCTTGCCCACCTTTGCAGCCTTACCACGCTCTCCTGTGCTCCCACCCCCCACTCCCCTGTTCCATTTCAGTGTCTGTAATAGGTATATGTGTCTTTTTATTTATACTCTATGCATGTAATATTGGTACGGCTGCATGTAGTTTTAATTTACATGTGAGATATTCTGTTCTAAATCTCATTAAGTTTCTTCCAGCCTTCTCTCTGCACTCTCACCCACACCTCTTGATAACCACTCCAGTCCCTTGGCCAAGGCATGTTTTGGGGACTGTGTCCTCCTCATCCTGATTCAGACTTCCCAAGATGCTCATCTCCAGCCTGTACTTACCTCACACTCAGTTGTGTGGTTTACTTGTGCATTTCCTTGCGTTGTCTGGGAGTGGTGGGAAGGCAGGGGCTGTGTTCGACTCTCCTAGGTGCTTGGTAAGAACCTGTTGAATACATTAAGTATACTTAGTAAATGTATACAGGGAGCTGAAGCTCTAGGAGTGTGCAGGGCTGGAAGTGGAGATGGAAGGGTCATCAGCATAGAGCAGAACGTTGAAGCCACGGGTGTGGCTAAGACAGCTCAAGAGGGAGTTAAAGGCTCCAGAGCTGGGTGTTGTTAGAGGTGACTCAGCCCTTAGGGCTATGATGGCAGGTGGCCACCCACCCACCACGACCCCTTCAGACATTCAGCCCTGTCCTCCCTGTAACTGCTGGTTGCAGACCGTTTTGGTTCCAAGGAATCCTTTCTTCCACTGCTGCCTCCTTCCTGCCTCAAATCCTTGGGTCAGGTCCCCAGGTTAAGGGAGTTTCTATGACTTAGAGTGTAGTGAAGTTCTAGTTGTTTCCCCTCTCTCTGGACTTCACTCTTCCAATGTGTAAAATAGAGGCACTGGACCAGAGAACCCCACCAGCTTCAACATTCCTTGAGTTACTTTCTAGAAGTCACTGCCTGCTGATCATCTGGGCAGGATTGAGCACTTGTGTTAATGCGGGTGTCTCAGGCTGCCTAGGTTTGCATTCTGCTGGCCAGTGTACTGGGAAAACTAGATGGGACAGAGACCGGGGCAGGGAGTTGGCAAGGGGTGGAGTGGGGGCTTAGAGCAGGGAACCCAAGGGTTGGTGGGGTTTGGGGGGCAGGAAGGGAAGAAGAGAAAAAGAGAAAATATAGGAGAATAAAAATAATCAAATAAGTGATGTGTTTTCTCTAGCAAAGTGTCTCCCTGTCCTGGGATGGGCTTACCAGATGTTCCCCAGATGTTGTTGGTGATGGGAAACATCTCCCTTTGGGATCCCGACTAAGCTCTTCCTGTTCATGGAGAAATGAAGGGTCTGTTCCAAGGCAAGGAGGGTGGGGTCTGGAGCAGCCCCATCTGTGACTATGGCACATACATAGGCAGAAACACACCCACAAACCCTCAGGGAATTTCTGAATACTTAACAAGAGTCCAGAAAATTTCTCAAACATTCAGCATCCCTGGACCACCCATTTTAGGTAAATAAAACTATTACTAGTTTTAAATAAATATTTTCAAACTTAAAAAGGAATGATCCCATCTGAAAAACTAAAATTAAAAGAGGAATGCCAAATGTGGAAGATTGAGAATTAACCAGATCTGTCATACATTTTTGGTGGGTGAGGTGATGCAATCACTTTGGAAAATAACGTGGCAGTACCTAGTAAGGCTGAACATAGGTAAGCTCTATGATCATCTTAAAAAAAAAAAAAAAAAAAAAAAAAGTAGTAGCTTTATTCATGACAACCTAGAATTGGAAACAACTGAGATGTCCAAAGGATGAATGGAAACAAACTGATTTACCCTGCAATGGAATGTTACACAGCAACGAAAAAGAACAAATGCTTGACCCTTGCCAGGACAGGATGAAATCTTTAAAACATTATATTGATTAGGAGCACCTGGGTGGCTCAGTTGGTTAAGTGTCTGCCTTCCACTCAGGTCGTGATCCCAGGGTCCTGGGATGGAGCACTGCCTCCCCCCCCCCCCCGACCCCTCTCACCCCAGAGTCTGCTTCTCCCTGTGCCCCTCCTTCAAGTCGTGGGTGTGCAGGCTTTCTCTCTCTCTCTCTCCCACTCTCTCCCTCTCAAATAAAATCTTAAAAACAAAACATATTGACTAAAAGAAAGCAAGCACAAAAGAGCAGTAACTGTAATTCCATTTTTTGTATAAGTTTAAACAGTGGAACTAGATAAATAACATTACCTTTGGGGGTCAAGGGGAAGAGCCATAACAGAACCTTCTGGGATGCTGGAGATGTTCTATATCTTGATTTGGGCAGTGGTTGGTACATACATAGGTAAAAATTCAAGTTCCCCACTTCAGATTTGTTCAGGTTCCTGTATGTAAATTTCACCTTGCTAAAAGGAGCAGGGAGGGAGGGCTTGGCAATCGGAGTGAGGTGATTGGGACAGAAATGCCCTTTGTCTCAGCCTTCCACCAGGAAGTCAGCCTACCTCCTTACCAATGAGGAATACCAGGGGCTCAAAGGTCAGATTCAACTGTTTAGATTTCTGAGATCGGTAAGATTTTTTTCCATCATGATTCTTAAATGGAAGAGGATTCATGTTATTTTGCACCCATAAGTTTTAAAGTTTTCGCTCTTGTGGTCAGGTCTCCAATCTGTTTAGTTTTTTAATACGGTGTAAGGTCAGGGTCTAACTTCACCCTTTTGCATGGGAATATCCAGTTTTCCCAGCACCATATTTTGAAAAGATGTTATTTCTCAACATCAAATCAAAACAGCTGAGTCCACCAAACGACTACCTCCCTCAGCTGGAATACTGTCCAGTGTTCCAGACCAGTCTCATCACCTCTGAGCCTTGTCTGAGAAATGGGAGCACCTTTCCCCGTCCCAGGTAACCTGGCTCTCTGATTGTTAGTCTGTATTGTCTGCTTATGGCTAATACACGCTCCTTAGCACGCCTGTGGATTCACGGAGAATAGCTGCTGTCTCCAAAACAGCAGAGTTGAGGTGGGGGAGGAGTCTGGTGAGGCTGGGAACAGGACCAAAGTCCTGTCTCCTTATGCCGATCAAAGGTCCCTCTCTGGGCAGCTCACGGCATCACCTCCTCCTCTCCCTAGTCCTGTGTTGGGGAGTCTTGCTCATCTCCACCTTGCCTCCTCCTCTTTCCCTCAAAGGAACTCACCCCTTCAGGCCCCCATCCCTCCACCCACAGCAGGCTCCACAACAAACTAAAAGGGCTGCTCCCAGACCAGCAGCCTCTGGATCACCAGAGAACTTGTTAGAAATGCAGATTCTTGGGTTCTCCCCAGACCCAAAAAATCAGGAACTCCTGCAGTGGGGCCCGGCAACCCATCTTCCAGCAGCCCTCCAGTGGATTTGGATGCACAAAGGGGCTTGGGCCCCACTGAGCTAAGGCCTTGGGAAGCAAAACCCAAGAAAGGGGACTGTCTTCCAGTACAGGTCTTGAACACTCTTGTTTGTTCAAACTGGAAGACTTTTGAATGGAGATCTGTGGATTAAAATTCTGAGCAGTGAATTCTGGGTCAAAGGATTTTGACAGATATTGCCAAACCACCCTCCCTAAAAGTTGCCCCAATTGAACTCTCTAGGGTATCTGAGTGAGCCTGTTTCCCAACATTCTCCCTGGCACTGGGTGTGATCAAATGTACTGATCTCTGCTGGTCTGGCAGGGGTAACAGAGAAGATGCCTTAGTGTTTTCTTTGCCATTTCTTTAGTTATGAGTGAAGTTGAGACTTTTTTTATTTAAAAAAATTTTCTTTAGATTTTATTTATTTATTTCAGAGAGAGGGAGAGAGAAAGAGAGACAGTGAGAGAGCATGAGAGGGGAGAAGGTCAGAGGAAGAACCAGACTTCCCATGGAGCTGGGAGCCTGATGCGGGACTCGAGGATCATGACCTGAGCTAAAGGCAGTGGCTCAACCAACTGAGCCACCCAGGCACCCCGAAGTTGAGACTTTTTAAAGCCACTGCTGGTTTATATTCTTTACACATTTCATATAGGATTATAGGATTAAATCTTTGAGGACTAAGGACATGAGCCCTTCTCTCCGTCACTCATGATGCCCTCATTCCCACTTTCTTTTCTACCTTAGTTTATAGTATATTTTACACAGAAGTTTTAAATTTTTATATAGTCCAATTTCTTAAGTATTTAGGGGTACTGGGTTTTAGGTGCTCCATTCCCTATCATAATATTATAAATTCACCTATTCTTTTCTCTAGAGTTTTAAGGTCTATTTTTAATATGTAAATCCTTTATCCATTTGGAAATTATTTTGACTTAAGGAATGGAATAGTGTGCCCACTTTCTTTTTTCCCCAAATACTTAGTTAAGTTTTGTTTTGTTTTGTTTTGTTTTAAAGATTTTATTTATTTATTTGACAGAGAGAGAAATCACAAGCAGGCAGAGAGGCAGGCGGGGTGGGGGGGAAGCAGGCTCCCTGCTGAGCAGAGAGCCTGACGCAGGACTCTATCCCAGGACTCTGGGATCATGACCTGAGCCAAAGGCAGCAGCTTAACCCACTGAGCCACCCAGGCGCCCCTTAGTTAAGTTTTTAAGCTATCTTTTTCTTCTAATTTAATTGTTACCTTAAATGGGTAAATTATCTGGTTTTCTATTCTGGTTCACTGGGTTGTCTATTTAATCTCTGGGTACCAAATTGCTTTACAAATTATAATTTCATAATGTGGTTTTATCATCTGATAGGTCTAGCCCCACCATGTTACTTTTCTTTTCCAAGACATTCCTGGCTCATATTTATTTGCCTTTTTGAGTTTCATGTCATTTTTTGGACAAAAATACAGTGAATAGGGGTTCCTGGGTGGCTCAGTGGGTCAAAGCCTCTGCCTTCGGCTCGGGTCTTGATCCCGGGGTCCTGGGATCAAGCCCCACATCGGGCTCTCTGCTCTTCGGGGAACCTGCTTCCTCCTCTCTCTCTACCTCCCGCAGGCCTCCCGCTGAGCAGAGAGCCCGATGTGGGGCTCGATCCCAGGACCCTGAGACCATGAACTGAGCCGAAGGCAGAGGCTCAACGCACTGAGCCACCCAGGTGTCCCTCATATCTTATTCTTGATTTTGAAGCTATAGAGATTTATTATAGAGGTGCACAGAGATTTTTAAAAACTAGATTATTAATGTGGATACTGCTCTCTCCTATTAGCGTCCTCGAGTCTCATTTAACATTTTCATCGGTAATTGCAGACTCAGCTCAGTATTTTCTTGTATAACTTGTTTTAACTTAGATTTTTAAGTTTCCTAAGTCATTTTGGTAACGGTACATCTCTTCTGTACAACATACAATAGAAGATTGTTTTATGATTCAATGTGAGTCTTTTTTCTGTTAAAAGGATGGGTTTATCCTATTTACATTTGTTGATATAACTCATATATTAGTCTTAATTCTGTCATCTTATCTCTGTTATGTTTTCCATTTTAATGCTTCCTCTGTTTTTTGTTTTATCATGTGTATTTTTTTGTCTTCTTTGATATGTATGTGTGCGCACACATGTGTTTGTATTTTTGTCTGATGATTTGAAAGTTTACAGTCTGTTTCTAATTTTTCTAGTGGTTGCCTGTATATTGATTTATTTCTCTGCCAAGAGAAGAAAATCTTCAAATGTAAGGGAAAGAGTCATCTCAAAGGCTGAGCCTTGACACCACAGTTCTGTCTTCAAATTCTTGATATCTTAACCTCAGTGTGAAAAATGGTTGTAGTCTTGTCCTGAAGCCAACGGTTCAGGGTGATCAAGATATTGACGGTGCCTCCCAGAGCTGCCAGTGCCACAAAGACAGTATTTGCTGTATTTTGCCTTATTTTCTCTTATTTCAGAGCCTCATGTGAATATTTTTCCCCACTAGCCCATGTACTTTGTTCAAAAGTGTCTTGTACTTGCTGTCCATTTCTCTGCACAGTAGTTGAAGAGACACAGAGAGACCATGAATGGAGTGCATTGACTCTTCTTGCTGCTTGTTTTCACACATATCGAGATCAGGAGCCAGATTGTTGCCTGACAGCTGGTCTTCATGAATACAGTGGTGTGTGGTTGGTGTTCTGATGCAAGTTGTGTGTGTCTGTTTGTGTGTTTTCTTTTAAGTCTGTGGACTGATGTTGGTAGATCAGTCAGTGCACCAACAGATAAAGGCACGCTCAGAAGAGGATGATTTTAGGAAAGCTTGTTTACAAGGACTGTTTAGAAACATGTAGGTGTAGGAGCACCTTGGGGGATGTTGCAATAGCCACAACACAGAAGAGCTGTTACCATCAACAGGCCTGAAGAGAAAGGGGATGGTCACCAGAACCGAGAGCTGAGCAGAGGAGGCTGGCTTCCGTGGGACCCCCAGCAGCAACCCCACCACTGAAGAACAGATCCAACACAGGGAGACTCACAGGCAGGGAACCAATGGGCTAAATGCCCATTTTCACGCTCTTCTCTCTCCTTTTCCTGCTGGGGTTCCCATAGCTAACCCCACCTGGAAGCTAGAAGCTCATTCATATCATCTTACAAGGGAATTTGGTGATAAATAGAACAAAGAGTCATTGAGTACGTCTCCCTCATGTTTTTCTGAAAATATGTGGAGAGCTGACACATCAGGGTACACGCATTAGGAATGCTTTCAACTACCAGTACTAGAGAATCCAAGTTACAGTGATTTTAAAGTAGATGGTTTACTTCTCTTCGGTAACAGGAAGGCTGGATGTAGGCAACCACAGATATTCAGTAATGTCAGTGCCGATGTCTCTAGAATTCTCTCAGCATTCACCTCGTGCTGGTTGCTTCATATTTGCAAGATGACGGCCGAGCACCAGGCATCATGACCACGGTTAAGTTAAGAAGAGGGGGAGGAAGGGGAAGAGGGGTACCAGAATGTACAACCTTTTTATTCAAAACAAAACCAAAAACTTTCATAGATGTACCCTCAGCAGACTTCACATCATATTTCATTGGCCAGAATTGGTTTCGTGGTCTCACAGCAGCCAGAGAGGCTGGAAAAGTGGGAAATGGGCTGGTCGTGACTGATTTAGACTCCTTATAATTAACTGCCTGTGATTGGAGACGTTGGTGCATGGATCAAAATCAGGAATCTGTTATCAGGAAAGAAGGGAGGGGATAAATTCTGGGTCAACAATGAACAAGGCTTGCCACAAGTGGTTTTAGTCAACAATAAAGCCAATTGTCTGGAGCACTCACTCGGGACAGAAATTGCTCGTTCACACTATGTGCTATTGATTTTATGTGACACCCAAAAGTGTTGTTTGATCAAGTAATTTTGCCTAAATCTTGCTCTGCTCTGAGCCTATGATTTAATTTACAAGCCACAGTTTGAATCATGTGTTGGTGTTTGCTCTAAGTTCAACAACTTTAAGGGTGCTTCTATGGTTTTGATCTTTTCTCTGTCTTTGCATCATTATCACACAGACCTGATATCACCCACATTCTGGAAGGATTTGATTGGCTTTCTGCCTAGACTGCAGGGCCTGATGTGAGGATGATGCAAGTATCTCAGTGGGCCTCATGCCAGTATTGGACAAAGTTTCATAATAGACGATGCCTCAGGGACTAGAGGAGATGGATTACCAGCTAACAAAATCCTATTTTCAGAGATCCATTCCCACATCTGTCCTTCTTTTTTTTTTTCCCCCCAAATTTTATTTATTTATTTGACAGAGAGAGAGAGAAAGAGATCACAAGTAGGCAGAGATGCAAGGGGGGGGAAGCAGGCTCCCGCTGAGCAGAGAGCCTGACGAGGGGCTCAATCCCAGGACCCTGAGACCATGACCTGAAATGAAGGCAGAGGCTTAACCCACTGAGCCACCCAGGTGCCCCTCACATCTGTCCTTCTGATTCACACTTTTTTTTTCTACTTGTGTAAACTCATCCCCTTCTACACACTCGTCTACCCTGATCACATTTGATCCCACATATGATCACCTTTGATATTGCACAGTTTTGTTACTGTTTCCCATACTCCTTTTTTGCTTAACGAACTTCTTTTGAACTACTGTTCTATCTTTATGATTTGGGGCCACACTACCATAGTGTAGTAACAGCAAAATGGAAATATGACGAATGTAAACAATAACATGAATGTGGTTGAAAACATCTTAGGGGCACCTGGGTGGCTCAGGGGGTTGAGCCTCTGCCTTCAGCTCAGGTCACGATCCCAGAGTCCTGGGATTGAGCCCAGCACCAAGCTTTCTGCTCAGTGGGGAGCCTTCTCCCCCCCTCTGTCTGCCTCTCTGCCTACTTGTGATCTCTCTCTCTCTGTCAAATAAATAGATAAAATTTAAAAAAAGAAAATAATTTAGCAAGTTGAATTATAGTTAATGGCATTCTCTTTACTAAATATGAGCTGAATCAAATAAGTTCTGGTACAGGGACACCAACAGAACTGTGATGATTGTCTCAAGGTAACGGATTTGTATGGAAATGGTCACTTGTTTCACATTTTTAAAGAAATATGTATTTATTTATTTGAATGAAGTTGGGGAGGGGGAGAAGGAGAGGGAGAGAGAATCTTGAGCAGACTCCATGTTGAGTGTGGAACCTGACGCAGGGCTCCATCTCAGGAATCTTACATCATGACCTGAACCAAAATCAAGAGGCAATCGCTTAACTGACTGAGCCACCCAGGCGCCCCACTTATCTCACACTGATAAAATGTACATAAACCAAATTGCGAGTTGTCCTATAGCAATCCCAATTCCCACACATGCTCACGACACCTCGCTGCAAACACATGTGACACTCCACCTGGGTTATTTCTCTGGTCACAGGATGGTGCTCAACTGGCACACGGGGCAGGGTCGGAGTGCCAGGGAGCTAACGCCCAGATGCAGACCTTCACTTGAGGGGACTAGGGTGGGGGGCTCTCCAGAGCATGTTGCACATAGCATCCCAGAGGCCCCAGCGACACTGAGCCACAGTTGCCCACAGCAGCAGGCACACATCAACACACACTGTGGGGTGGTTTCCTTCCCTTCCCAACCTCCCCTTCTCTCCATTGGTACTTCAGGGGATCATGTCCGAAGTGAAACACTTCTATTCAGACCTTTGTCTCAGGGTCCTCTTCTGGGGGAATTGAGACCTAGGCTATTT
The DNA here is from genome assembly GCF_030435805.1 of Mustela lutreola. Taxonomy (NCBI): domain Eukaryota; kingdom Metazoa; phylum Chordata; class Mammalia; order Carnivora; family Mustelidae; genus Mustela; species Mustela lutreola. Next base: position 65,596,020 of record NC_081291.1, on the reverse strand, counting down.
TTTCTCTGAAATTCCCTGCTGGCCATGAGATTCATGAACCCCACTTTAGGAAAGTCTTCTCTAGACGACTCTGCTGATTTTACAAATGCCTGATGCCTGGAGCCAGGGGTCATTCTATGGTCACAGGCAGGCCAGTTCCCTGTCATGGAACCAGCGCAGGAGGAGGCCCTGATGCCTTTAGTGGCTGCATTGGAGGGTCTGGCCCGAACTCCTGACCCAGATGTAGCACATAGGGACCTTGAGGAATATGGGATGGGGCGGCTGAGGGCCTGGGTCTGACCGCTCTGCTCCTCTACGTTTCCCTGAGCCACTCCCAGTTTGGTCCAGCCTCTGCTTCCTGACCCCAGCATTGAAATGGAGGTTTTTCGGGTCTTTCTTTCCTGAAGAATTCCTCCCCAAACATCCCATACATCACATGCATGCTTCTTTCTGGGATCCCAATTCTGTGGAACTCAAAAGATACAGTGAGATGGATTTACATCCATAGCACAAGGGGAGAGACTTTTCTCTGCTTTTTCCCCCTTTTTCCTATCAGAGAAGCTTGTGACCCTGGCAACCATTTTCAGAAGAAAAAATTGGCTTCTAGGAATGCCTGGGTGGCTCAATCAGTTAAGCTGCTGCCTTTGACTCAGGTCATGATCTCAGGGTGCTGGGATCGAGGCCCACATTGGGCTCCTTGCTCAGCAGGGACCCTGCTTCTCCCTCTCTATCTGCCTCCTCCTCTGCCTACTTGGGTTCTCTTTCTCTTTCTGTCAAATAGATGAGTGAAATCTTTATTTTTTTTTAAAGATTATTTATTTGACAGAGAGAGATACAGAGAGAGAGGGAACACAAGCAAGGGAAGTGGGAAAGAGAGAAGCAGGCTTCCCACTGAGCAGGGAGCCCCATGTGGGGCTCGATCCCAGGACTCTTGGGATCATGACCTGAGCTGAAGGCAGATGCTTAACAACTGAGCCACCCAGACACCCAAGTGAAATCTTTAAAAAGGAAAAAAAATAAAAAAGAAAGAAAGAAAGAAAAAAAAGAAATTGGCTTCCAGCCCAGCTTTCTAAATAATATGATCATCATTCCAAATGCCCAACCCACAGACCTTTTCTTATTTCCATTTGACAGGCAGGACACCTAAGACCAAGATGGAAATTATAGCATGAGCCCAGTGACTCTCAGACAGTGATTTGCCATTCCATTTCCACAGCAGGCTTGTGAGGGAGTCTGTTTAAGCCACAGACTTACCCTCAGGATCACCCACAATACCAGGATGAGTAGAGGCCGTTGGAGTCATGGTTCCACTGGTAAAACCACCTGCTCTCTGGGCTGTGCCCTTTCCAAGTCCTTCACCTTGGTTTCTGTGGGACCAACACGGGTGTCATCCAGGGGAGCACAAATGTCCAGGGCCAGTTCCTCTGCAAGAAGTTCCCTTCTGTCACATTCAATGAACTCTGCAGCAAACAGGGCCCTAGATTCACTTGGAGAGCAACAAGGGAGAGGGATCTTAATGAATCCAAAGGAGCCCTGCCCTCCCACAGAGAGCTCAGAGGTTAAGAAGTCAGATAATCCACTCAGGAGAAACTAGAGTATCCTAAGGGCCACAATAATAAAGGTTGTGATGGTTTAAAAACATGGTCATACAGGCACCTGGGTGGCTCAGTTGGTTAAGCCACTTCTTTTGGCTCAGGTCACGATCCCAGAGTCCCGGAATCGAGTCCCACATCGGGCTCCCAGCTCCACAGGGAGTCTGCTTCTCCCTCTGATGCTCTATCTTACTCTCTCTCTCTCAAATAAATAAATAAAAATCTTGAAAAAAAACCCCATGTCCAAAAATTCTTTCACACTCTTCTTATTAAAAGGAGGAATTTAATTCCTTTCCCCTGAAGTATGGGCCAGCCTTGGTGACTTGCTTCTCATGAATCCAATGTTGAGGAAGTGATACTGTGTAATTTCCAAGGTAAGCTACTGCCTGCCTGTTTCCTGGGACACTCACCCTCGAAAACCCAGTCACCGGACTCCAAGGAAGCCTGGAGTACTTGAAAAAACCATACGTAAGTGTTTGGATCAAGTCCCAGCTAAGATCCCTTACAGCCAGCCTTAAAGGCCACATATATGAGTGAGCATGGCTTCAGATGATCCCAGCCTTTGTGCCTCTCCAGTTATGGGCTGTCTTTACTAAGTCCCAGCCATCTTATAAATTCATGAGCAAAATAAATGCATATTTAGAGATTAAATCCCGAGGGTGGTTTGTTAGGCAGCAATAGCTAACCGGTTCTATATTTACTAGAAGCCAAATATTGTGCTAAACCCATTACAGAATGATATTCACAATGAATCCTCCAGACAATCCTATTAGGCAGATACTATGGGATCTCCACATTGTGGAGGAGTGACGCACAGTGATCATGTGACCTGTCTGAATCATAGAGCCTGTAAGTGGCAGAACCAAGACCTGAGGCAGTAGTGTGCTGGTAAATGTTTACCAACCAGGGACGGGTGTGTGTGTGGGGGGAGGGGATCAAGATCCGCAGTGTTTACCAATTTCCACAGTGTAAATTCTCCCACTGTGGCTGATTTCAAGCAGCACAATAGAAGCTGAGAAGAGATGGGCACGCAAAAGGCAGCTCTCCAGGAGGTTTGGGCCTGCTCCAGTGTACCACTGAGTGGAGGCCGCCAACACCAGGAACCGTGTCCTGAGATGAAAGGGATTTTAGTGAGCACCGATCAGGGGAATCTTCTTGCAATGTAGGTAGAGCTGTGGAAAAGTCCTTTGGGGCATTCACGCATGCTATTTACCAAACTATGCCAGACACTATTGTAGTCACTGATCATTAGTGGCACATTAACACAGACAAGGTCTCTGCTCTCATGGAATTTTCTTCTCAGTGGGACAGAGACTGAGAAACTCAAAAGTATAGGGCATATTGAGAAGTTTCAGTTATTCTAGGAGTGGGAGATGGAGAGGGAAGTGGAGCCCAGACTTATCATGCCACAGCCGGTTCCCAGGAGGGGAGATGGGTTGGTGGCGCCCTTCCTTCTTCTGGCCCTTCCCTTCGGGGAAAACCCGAGTCCAGAAAGTCTCAAGTCTATTAGATTGGGAGTAGCCCCTCCTAGCCCAAGGAGGCAGCTCCAGAAAAAGGAGGGGGCACAGGCTTCCCAGTGTTACCTCCACCAGCCTCCCTCCCACAGCCATCCCTCCAGGTATTATGAGAAGTTCCCTGAAGTTGGCCTTGAAGCTCCTCAGGCTGGGTCCCTGTCCCCAGGATCTGCAATGGGGAGAAGAATCAGTGCCTGTGCACTGAAGTAATATCCACTTGAAGCTGATCTTTTTTTTTTTTTTTAAGATTTTATTTGATACAGAGAGAGAGAGAGAGCACAAGCAGGGGAAGAGGCAGAGGGAGAGGGAGAAGCAGACTCCCCGCAAAGCAAGGTAACACCCCCCGCCCCCCCACTCCCAGCCACCCGCCGCCATGGGACTCGATCCCAGGACTCTGGGATCACGACCTGAGCCGAAGGCAGTGGCTTAACCAACTGAGCCACGCAGGTGCCCTGGAGTGGATTCTTAACTGGAAGAAAAAAACCAAATGCTTCTAATCCAAAGGATTCTGTACTCTGCAGGGAAGGAATACCTTGTCCAAGCACAGCTTCAGCAGAGAGAATTATGAGGACTCAGTCTCTTCCAAGATGACTACATCCAAGCTTGTGTGATTTCTTCCAAGGAAGGGGACTTACTTATTTTTTTAATATACAAGATTGAAAATACTTAAAGCATGACGTGTACAATAATGAAAAATTTACTAAAATGTGGGGAATTAAGTTTTCCTGAAGTCTCGGATTGTGCAGAGTGGGGGCTGGGCAAGTCCCTGAGGGGATTACCGTGCAAACAGAACATAGTTCAAACCAGATTTCCGAGGTTGCTGCTCCTAAAGGCGGTGGCTGGACTGACACAGGAAGGAGACCCTTCCAGCAACACTCTCCTCAGCCCCACCCCTCTCAGGCTCCAGTCACTTCTCTTCAAGTCCCAGTGCTACCCGAAGTCTGTCTTCCAGTTTATTAGTGAAAACTATGGATCTGCTCTTTCTGTAAAACTGTATCTCTCCTGCCACGGAAGATTCTTGCGTCAGGCTCCCTGGCTGAGCAAGGAGCCTGCTATCTCCCTCTTTCTCTGCTGCTCCCCTGCTTGTGTTCTCTCACGCTGTAAAATAAAATAAAATCTTAAAAAAAAATTAAAAGATAAAAACCTTAGAAAATATATTCAAAATGGAAGAAAATACAAAGTTGGGCCTCATCTGGTGTCTACCAGAGGCACTATTATTAGGGCTTTTTCTTTTTGTCTTTTTCTAGAAGCAGTCTAAGTACATGATACACAAAGACACACACACACATACCCCACACAGACATATATATCCCTCATCCTACCTGACCTAGAGGGAGCATATATCCCAGCCCACCTGCTCTCCCTCTTCCCTCCTTCTCAGTGCACTGGTGTCGCTAGACCTTGAGCATGGGTCTCCTTGTTCTCCCATCTCAATCAATGCAGCTTTGGAATATCCTTTCCTGGATCCATTTTATTTCTCAGTCTGGTAGGAGGGCTCCCCAGTAGTGACCTTTGCCTCTTTCCTACCTACACTCACTCCCTAAGCAGCCCCTTCTCCAGCCACGGCCTTGCAGAGCACCCTCACCACTGACACTCTCCCCCCTCACCCGCACTGGGTTCTCCCACTCTTCCATTTGCTGTCCCAGACCCACTCTCCACCCTTCTCCTCCCAGCTCTGAGCCTGGGGACTTCCCTGTCTGGCTTTCCATGGGGTTTGACAGCTGGCCAACACAGACAGGAGTTCAGAGGGTGGAGAGTGAGGTCAGGATATATGTTTTCCATGTACAGTGGCCAGGGATAAGCTACACTTCTCCACTGAAGCTCTCCACTTCTGCCTGTGTGCAACATCTAAACTTGTATCTCAAAAATAAGTGCCTTCCCTTGGAAGAAATCACACAAGTTTGGCTACTGTCCTTGCCATTTCACTCTGTCTGTCCCCAAGTACCAGCAACTCTCACCTTCCCTGCATCTGAACTAAGGATGGTCGACATTTTCCCCGTCCCCCCGCCGCGCATTGCTACTAGTCCCCGGGTCCTACTTTGTTCTGGAGTTTTCTCTACACCCTGCTACCCTTCTACCCTTCTGTGAAAGCCCCTGTTATTAAACCCTCCTCAAATTTCTCAGTCCAAATGCACCAGCTGTTTCCCTCTGGAAACATCTGTGCTACAAATTCCGAGTAATCTGAGATTTCTATCACCCCTGAACTCCTGACCCACGTAAGTAGCTCAGACTACTGATCCCTCACCCCGCTGGCTAAAAGACGGGTTCCACCCAGTCTTCCCCGCCCCGGTAAATGATAACTTCATACTGGTAGGTGCTGGCACTCTTACTCTTCCCCAGTCACGTCTGGTCTATCAACAAACAAAGCTGCCACAAGCCACCTTAGGAATTTATCCTTGCCGTCCTGTCTGTAGGGCATATCCCTGCGTGCGCCACGGTTAGGTTAAAGGCTATTGCCGAGTTGTTCTCCGACCTGGAAGGCCCAGCCGGTTCCTGTCCGCCCCGCCCCCATCACTCTTCCCCCACAACGGTGGGTATCGCTCCGGTTTTCCCACCCGCTCCTCTACGAGACATCAGAGGTTAACACGGTTCGGTGTGTTGGTGTCTAACCGGCAATTCTACCCCGTGGGAGAAGCGAGGCCCTTTTTCCCCCGGGAACCTCCCCGGGGGTTTGCTGGAGCCGAGCGTGGGACCCCGCCGAGTCAGGCGCCCCGCCGACTGCGCCCACGGCTTCCCAGACTCCCTGGTTCTCCGCGCTTTCCTCCCCCCGCCCCCTCCCCGCCCAAGTTTCTGATTCCTGGAACCAGGTTCGGTGACCTCACGCCAGTGACTTCACATCCGGGACCTTCTGGGAATTCTCAGAGGCACTTTTTCGTAAGAAACCTAACGCGGGGAGCCGGGAGGAAGAGGGCGCGACGGAAGGAGGAGTGCTCAGCTTTTGAGGAAGAAAAGAGGGAACCGCAGGGGCAGCTTCCTCCTTCCGATCGGGGACGGTTTGGAGCTGGCAGGGCCGTGTGGCCGAGTGGTAGACTCCCGAGTCCCCGCCCCCGCGGCCGCCAGCCCGCACGCGCGCGCCCCCTCCCTGGGCCGCGGACCCCAACCCTGAGCGTGACTGGTTTGGAACTAGGGCAGGATTCCCGAGGGCTCCCCAGGTTGAGCCTCGGCTTGAATTTTCTTTGGAAGTTAGATGTTCGTCCAACGTGGCAGCTCTGCCACAGGTGGGGCGCAGGTATCTAGAAGGAGAAAACGGAAGTGGAGGTGGTTATTGACTTGCGGGTACTGACGGTGCAGTGGGAGAGAGATGCCCTAAACCAAAGGGTTATAATCGGGTTTCCCAAGCTGCAAAGCTGCGTAAGATTGAGAGGTCAAAGAAGGACATTCTTAATGGCTTTTGCTTTCTTGAAAAAGTTGCCTCAGAGCTGAGTCTTCCTCCATAAAATAAGTATTTAAAAATAGATTTTACAACTGTGGTGGCATAAAGACGAATATGGTAATGTTAAGTGTTAAGATAATTTCTTCTTAAAAATTCCCTTTTTACCCCGTTCTGGTTTTATTAGAAGTTAGCGCATTTTCATGGGCCCTTGAAAGTATTGTGGGCCCCAGGCTCCCTGCCTGCAGTGCCCAATGGGTAAGCTGGCTCTGGGCAAAACCAGGGGTGTGTGACCTGGCCCAGATAGAATATTATGGAGGAGTGGATGGAGAAAGGCAATAAAAACCGGTAGCCGCTGTACAGGAAGAGCCTTGAATGACCTGAAGGAATGTGAATTTTGTGGTGGAGCTGGTAGGAAATCGCTGCAGGGCTGGACTGGAGGACTGACAGTCTGGAGGTGGCACTGGAGGTGGGGAGAACATCGGGATGGCTGTTGATGTAATAGGACATCCAAAGTCTCAGCCACAGCGGAGATGGAAGGGTAGGGAAAGGCAAAGAGAGATTTGGGAAGCTGGCAGGTTGATTGGTGTGTGTGTGTGTGTGCAAGGATATGCCTGGGCCGATTCTCATGGAAAAGGAGCAAAGAGGAGAAACTGTATGGGTTTCAGGACTCTGGGAAGATGGAATGGAACGTCTGTCACCAATAACAAAGGAGGGAAAATGTGCATACCGTTTGGGGCACCTGGGTGGCTCAATGGGTTAAGCCTCTGCCTTTCAACTCAGGTCATGATTTCAGGGTCCTAGGATCAAGCTCTGCATCGGGCTCTCTGCTCAGCAGGGACCCTGCTTCTCCCTCTCTCTCTGCCTGCTGCTCTGCCTACTTGTGATCTCTCTGTCAAATAAATAAATAAATAAATAAAAAATATACGCATATCATAACAGGCTTGTGGGTGGTTTCTTCCTGCCCAGATCTCTTCAATAGCTCCCTCTAGGCTGTCCAACCCCCTCCCTGCTGCCCGAGGCCCCTCTCCAAAGTTTTATTTCCATTGGGTCACTTTCCTTCTCCCTGTGGACAAAACTGCAGTCCTCTCCCGGATAGTTCCACATTTTGAATGAGAAAAATCAGATTTGGTTTTCAACACCCTTACAGTATAACAGTGTTCCAGAACTTCACTTGGCTTTCTCAATCTTCAATAACTCACCCTTCCCGCCAAGAAACAACAACTATACGTGACTCCCATCTTCCAATGCAAACACTGGACTTCCTCCAGAGCAGACCAGGCTAAAACCAAGGGCTGGAGCAGGAAATACACTTAATAGGGAGAAAATAAACCTTCATTTATTCACTCTAAAACATGGATCAGGCACCTACTAAGTGCTTTTGTACCATTCTGGCAGGCACAGGGGATGCAACAATAAACAAATGAGAAGTGATTTGTCCTGGAGATGATATGCTGGTGGCAGAAGACCCCATGTGGACACGGCACCCTCCAAAAATGGCCACATGTTCTTCTAGAACTTTACCTCTTTCTCATTAAAAGGTGGTGTCTAATACCCCTTGCATTCAATCCAGGCAGACTTGCGACTCGTTTGTAACCAGCAAAATGCAGCAGGAGTGATTTCGTATGATTTCCAAGGCTGGGTCAGACAAGGCAATATAGTTTCTGCCTTGTTAGTTGGGATGCATGCCTTTGGAGCCTTGAGATGAAATGTAGGAAGTCAAACTACCTTGAGACTGCCATGCCATGAGGAAGCCCATGCCATGGGGAGAGGCCGTGCACATGTGTTCTGGCCGATATCCCAGCCAATAGCCAACATCAGCTGCCAGACATGAGTGGATGAGCTTTTAGATGTTTCCAGACACTAGCTGTTAAATTACCTCGGCCTTCAAGTCTTCCCATACATCATGGTACAGAGACAAGCCATCCCCACTGTGTTCTGTCCAAAATCATGACCCACAGAGTTCATGAGTGTTATAAAATGGTGGTTGCTTAAACCACTAAATTTGAGGTCATTTACTATACAGCAATAGTATTAAATTGAGAACACTGCCAGTACGCAAATCCGTGCACAAGATAATTTTATATCGTGGGAGGTCTCATGAAAACGAAACAGCATGATAACTTGTTGGAAGGCTTCTTTTGATGGGGAGCAGGATGGGGGGGCAATAGGCAGGGGAGGGAGGGATCAAGAGGGCCTTTCTGGAGAGACATTCGAACAGGATCTTAGTGAGAAGGAGCCCAGCCACTGAAGATCTAAAAGAAGGGACATCCAGGCCCAGGGTACAGCAAGTACAAAGGCCCTGAGGCAGTAATTGGTTTGGTAAAGATTCTGTGAAGATCAAGGCCAATGTACCTAGGGAGAGGCATATGAGGAAGAGAGTGGGAGAGACAAAGTTGGGAGAGGAGAGCAGAGAGACAAGTCATTCTGGTCTTAAAGGCAGAGAAGAGTTAGATTTAAGACAGTGAGCTGGGAAGCCACTGGGGAGTATTTACACGAGAGCGACTTGATCTGGTAAACTCTGTAAGCACTTTGGCTGTCAGATGAACGTCAGATTGTTAGGACAGGGGGAAGCAAGGAATACAACTTGGGAGGCTATGGCAGTGGCCCAGGAAAGCAGGGAATGAGTGATGGCCCGAGGCAGCGTGATGGCACTGAAGGTGGGGACTGGTGGACAACTCGGGACACAGCGGCAGTAGCAGGGAGTGACGAGAAGGGAGGAGGCACCCGGCCCGGCAGGTTGGCCCCGGGTGGGGCTGCCACTTGGGTGAGGACCGGAACCCGCACCCGCCTGGAATCCCGGAGGGAGGCTCCGAGCAAGGGCTGGCCAGGACGGCGCGTACTGGCGTCCAGCGTCTGCCTCCCTGAGCCGGCCCTTGGCTGCGCGCCTGCCCGGCGTTTCCGGGCAACGGCTGCAGCTGCCGGAAGGTCCCGAACCCGGCGGCAGGGGTAACGTTATCGTCACTTTGGAGACGGCGGGAGGGAACGCGCCCCTCCTCTGCCTGCCGCCGCCCCCGGCCCCGCTCCAGGGGCGTGGTCTGGGCGGTGCGCGCTCCACCTGCGGCCAGGCCCCACCTCCAGCTCCGCCCACTCCAGGCGGGAGGAGAGGTGGAGCCTGGGTCTCCCCGGCCGGTGTGGTGTGGCAGGTGTGCAGGGCTGTAGGCGAGACCTCAACCAGCGGCAGCTACTCTCCTTGGTGTACGCTGCCGCCGGCGTGCTCACCACTCACCCACCTAGATTCCCATCCTTCCCCCTCGGCTGCCACCTCGAGTCGTACGGACCCGCTCCAGTGCCGTTAAGGTTACCTCCGCGGAGATGATTTTCCCAAACTAAAGTAACAGCCAATTCGCTTCTCGTGATCTCGTTTTATTTCCTTAACAGTATCGCTCCCTTCCAGAATTATCTGCTTATAATATATTGTCTTCCCTCTTTAAACCCAGGCTCCGTGAAGGCAGGGATAAATACTGCCTTGTTCATATCTATCCTCAGCATCCTGAACGGAACGTGGCAGGAAGTAGGTGCTCAATAAATGTTAGTCGGATGAATCACTGAATTCACGTAATCATTTCGTTCATCTGTGCCTTCATTTATTTGACATTTACAGAGTGCCTTCTAGGCAATTTTGATAAGCACCAGTGGTACTAAGATGAACAAGACCGGAACTCCACCTGGAGGTGAGAAAGAGATATGAAAATTAATGGTTACCAATAACGCTAAAAAATGAACATGTTGGAGTTCCGGATGCTAGGCATATAGCTCCAGGCACTCTGCACATAATAATTTGCTTAATCTTCACAAGAGTAAGTACTGTAATTGTGCCCACTGTACAGATGAGAACAATGAGAACAGTCATGCTGTAAGCTGCTGGGCCCCTGCAATCAACTGAGAGTCCCCAGAGGGCAGGGGAGGGGGACATGTGGCCAGGGTCCCAGAGAGTTGTAGGTATTAGCCCCAAGTGTGTAGATTCGGTATCTTAATTGCTCTCACACACCACTGTCTTCCAGTTCAGAGCCCAGCTGCCCCAAGGGAGCTCACCATGTGAGAGCAGGCAATGAGCGGGCTGTGACATGACATGTAGAAGACTGATTCCGGGGCTGGTGGTGGTAGGCTAGGATCCTACCTGCTCAATGAAAGCAAAGTGTGGACAAGCTCCCACATAACCTTGTTGTGGGGGGAGAGTGGGGGGGGAGGTAGACAGATGGAGGGGTATCCAGAAAATTGAGGGATGGCACTCATTCCCATCTCTGGATTTTTGCATGTCTTCTTTTCTCTCTGCCTAGCATGTACCTTCCCTTGATTTTCACATAACTGGCTCTTATTCAGATCTCAGGTGAGGTTTTTCTCTTGGAGAGGTTTGCCTTTGCCATATGCTCTAGGGCAATTACCTGTCATTATCACACCACCGTATGTTAACACTCTTCCCCTAGAGTGGAAGAGTGACCTAGTCAGGTGCATTATCCTTATTCCTCATCTGTTCTTTCCTGTTTATTCGTGGTCTGTCTCCTCATTCTAGAAGGTTACTTCCCTGAGAATGTGATCCTGTAAGGCTTCACCTCTGTGTCCCTGCTGCCTAGAATAGACCTGGCATGCAGTAGGCACTCAGTGCCTTTTGAAAGAGGGTAAAGGGGCCTGCACTAAATCATTCTGGCCTTCCAGGCCATGCTTCATGCACTTGCCTTCCCAGGAGCCCCCACTCTGCATGCAGCACCTGGCCTGAGCAGGGGAGAGGGCCCAGCCATCTTGGCCAATGGTGTTCCCCTGGGGTGTGACCCTCCCTCCTTCCTAGGCCTGACTGGGCTACTTTCCCACTCTGGAGCAGGATTCTGGTCAGACTCCACTCCAGGATGATGTCCAAGAACCTCCAGGAGGAGAGACCAGAGGTAGAGGGGTAGCAATGTGTGTATGGGCTGGGGAAGGGGGGAGGGGGGAGCAAGGAGAATGGGGGGATTGTGTGGGGCCTCTTTGTTTCCCAGCAATGGTGGTAGAAGAAGGGGTGGCTTTTTAGAGATCTCCAACACTGCTCTTGCTAGGAAAATGGGGCTTTCACAGTGGTGGCTGTTCCCCCTCTCACGCCCCAAAGTGGGAGCCCAGACTCCAGAACAGATGTACAAACGACAGACATGCAGAGATGACAGAATAAAACTTGGGTTTATTTAGACTGTATCCTTTCCATTTGGGGTGCAGAGTGAAGGGCAGTGGGGGTGGGGAGGCAGTATCCTTGGCTTTAGGGACATGAATCAATTCTGAGCTTTTCCGTGGGAACTTTGGGCTGCCAGACTGACCTGCTGAATGGTGGAGATAGTGATGAAGGGGCTGCAGCAGGGCCCTTCTGGAGCCTTCAGACCAATCCCAAGAGAGACCAATCCTGCTGTCCAGTTGGCCCTGTCCTCTCCAAGAGTTAAGGAGCTGGTGACTGAGAACATTTTGACTCATAACAAAAGAAATAAAGGCTGAGAGGAGAGGGTCCCTCCAGTCCCAAGGGGGCTCCTCTTAGGCTCAGCCTGTGGGCTAGGCCTGTGCGAGGAGCATGTGTGTCTGTGTATGTTCCATCCTCCACCAGCTGCTGCTGGCAGCCATGCTTCTCCCATGTCCGGGCTACTGGGTGGACCTCATCCCAACCTTTCTTCCTCGCCTTTTGCAGGAGCTGGGCTTACTGATGGAACTGAGGAAAGGGAAATTGCTCACATGTCCTGCAAGATGTCCTTTCTTCTTGGTCCTTGCCTCACATGCGTGGGAGGTCAGCGCCCACCTCGGGCCCCGGAGTGCAGTGCTGGTGGGAGGCTGTGGTGGAGGCAGAGGGGTTCACTGGGTTGCGGGCTGGGAGTGGCCATAGGGGGCCTGCATCATCCTGGCTTCTGCTGAGCCTGGCTGGGCTGTGCAGGAACGGCCGGAGCAAGGGGGAAGCATGGAGCTCGAGGTGGGGGCCTGGGCCCCTGGACAGCTCTGCCTGCTCGGTGACCACAGTGGGAGATGAGAGAACTGGGTTCCTGCATGTGTCCACCCCTTCACACTGCTAAGTAGCCGTTCTTGTGGCTCTGTAGCACTGAGAGCCACTGGGTCCAGTCTGCAGCTCCAGAACACTCTTCTGCTGCCCAGTGGGCGGGGCACTTGCTGAGGCAGGGGCAGGCTCGGGCTGCCCAGACCGCTGGGTGACCTCCTCCTTTCCAGCCTTGTCCTGGAGACCTTTCTGGTGGGGCCTTGCCTGGTCCACTTCCTGTGTCAGGTGAGTGCTTTTCACTGAGACATCAAGGATGCCTGTGGGGCTGGGAGCCTCTGGAAGCATCCTTGAGGCTGACTCAATAAAGATGAATGTTGCCAGAAGGCAAGACTCCAGGGAGGCCTGGGTCTTCTTTCAGTGTCTCTGGCCTCCTGGTAGAAGGGATGATTGAGGCTGCTTGACCTCTGGCCTCTATGTGATTTCTGACCTTGGCCTGATTCTGGATCTCAGAATGGCTTGTAGCTTGGGTTTGGTTCTTGACTGCAGTTTGCCCTCTCACCTTCTGGCCTGAGCAGTTAGGTCTGGCTTTACTTCTGTCTGTGTCACCAATCTTGCAGGCACTGTGGGCCTGCGGAGGTCCTGGGGCATGGCCTCTGATGTTGGTCTCAGGCTGGAGGTTGGACATGGAGCTGAGAGCCTTGTGCACAGCCTCTTCAATGTCCAGCAGCCTGGCCAGAGTCTGTTCCCTCAGCCGGGCCACCTCTGTGCTGACCTTTGTCAGCTCCCCAAAGGCCCGCTCCACTGAGGGCTCAGGTTTATGGGGGGCGGCAGGAGCTTGAGGGGCCACTGCCAGCTGGGGCACAGTTTCAAAGAGCCTCTTCAATGCCTGCACATCCACACTGCTTGCGGCCTCCTCCCCTAGAGCTTGCACCTGGCCCAGGAGGCCCTGGAGTTCTTGCTGGCTTCCCTGCAGAATCTCAGTGCTCTCAGGGGCCCCATGCCAGGAGCCTGCTGTGGGCTCCTCTCCTGGGGGACTGGGACCCTGCTGTGGTGAGGCGGGGTGAGTGCTGAGAGCTGAGAGCCTGAGGGGTTCAGGGTTTTGAGCACTGCTGCCTGCAGCCTGGCTCTTGGTGAGTCCGGAAGCCCTGGTGCTGGGGCCATGTTGGGGGCTGGGCTGGCTCTGTTCATGGGGGAATCCAGCCAGAGTTCTGCATCTCTGGCCTGCAGTGGTGGGGACGCTGGCTGGCGGAAGGGTGGTTGCATCTTTCTCACCTGGCTTGTGTCCTCCTTGCCCTGCCCCTTTGGAGGAGTGGGGAGAGAGGGCTGAGGGTGTGGGCAGCCTCCGAGGAGGTGGGATCTGGCTGAGGTATGCCGGTTTAGGAGGCACCTGAGGCTTCTTCCTTGGGGGTATTTTGGGCTCCAGTTTTGGGGTCCTTGTCTGTGACTCCCCAGGGGTTCTCTGGCTGGCAGGGCTGCTGTGGGAGTGGAGAAGGGGGTCCTGCAGGGACTCGGCGTCCTGTTGGATAGAGTCCTCATCATGGTGGGCGTGGGCTGGGCAGTCCGGTCCTGTCACAGCAGCTGGGAGAAGAGGAGGAGAAGGAACAGAGGCATTATGGGAGTGCATACAGGCACCTGCAGGCCGAGGCTCAGAGGCCAGAGTGTGGTGGGCTGAAGAGGCAACCTTCAGGGGGTTCTCTGCAGCTTGGAGGCCTCCTGGGCCTACTCTTGCCATTGCCTTCTCTGGAGCTCTCTGGCCCATCTGTGTGCAGCCCCCAGGCTCCTCCCACCCAGGCCTCAGTCTTTGACCTGGGCCTTCCTGAAGTGGGGTGGGAGCCTGGGCCGAGAGGGCAGTGTCCCTGCCCCGCTGTGCGGGCTCTCTTTCAGAAGGCTGTACACCCCCATGGGGCTCAAAGGTCCTCACACGGTGAGTAGTGTAGATGCCATCCTCAGTAGTCACCCACCCCTCAGGCAGCCCTCCGGGCAGTACTTTCTGTTCCCCACTGACCTTTCTGGGGTGTGCTGGGGTCCTGGGGTCACCTCCAGCCACAGGTCTAGTATTGCTCTGGGCAGCCACGGTGACCACGGCCGATGCTTGCAGGGGACCATCAGGGTGCCGTGGTGGCTCCGGAGGTGCTGAGGTGGCTCCAGGGGCAGAGTCTTGCTTGTTCTTATTGAGAACTTGCTGGCTCAGGCTTTGGGCCTCCGCTGTTGCCATCCGCAGATTTTGCATGGCAGCCTGGAGGTCTGGGGCTCCAGACCCCGTGGGTGTCACTGTGGTTCCTTCAGACTTTCCCAAAGCTGTTATCCCTTTCTGCCCAGTGTAGCTCTCTTTCTGCTTTTCTTCCCCAGCCAGAGGCACTGCCTTTCCAATGACCTGTGGGAGGTGGGGGGTGCCCCCTGGGCCTCTCAGGTGCCCCATCCCCATACTGGGGTCCAGTGGGGGAACATGGATGATGTTCTCCATTGCGGGCAGCTTCTGGGGCCCCTCGCTGGCTGGCACTGGACTTGAATCAGCTGGTGGCTCCCACCGCAGACTGTGCAGGCCACTCAGGTCTCCTTTGTCTATGCAGCTGGCCAGCAGCTGCACACTGCCCCTTTCAGGGGCCCTGCTAGTCAGCCGGGGCTGCAGGGAGTAGGCAGTCAGCGAGACCAGGCCCTGCTCTGTCTCCTGCATCACCAGCCCAGTCCGTGCTACTGAGGTCCCCAGGCCACAAGCCAGCACCTGTTGGAACTCAGGGTCCATGTCTTCGAGGTTCCCGCTGCTGCCTGGAGCTGGCAGCTTCAGCAGCTTAAGGCAGAGCTGGCCCACTGGGTCCTCCTGAACCAGCATCCCCTGCGGGTCCACATCTGGCCGGCGCAGTACTTGGCGGACAATCCTGGGAAGCTCGCCAGACACCAACTCCTCCTTCCGTATGTGGGGTACCCCCTGCCCCGGGCCTGGCAGTACATACTTGGCAAGGCAGAGCTCCCCCAGGCCTCGGGCCTCCATGAGGATGCCTCCGTGGTGCAGGAGGCCAGGCATAGTGTGCAGAGTCCTCAGGGTCCCCTCCGCTGTGGTCTCCTGCTTCTCTGGCACCCTGTTGCCTGAGGGGCCCACGGGCTGCTCCTCCTGGAGGTTGCCCCCTCGGATGCTCTCAGCTGCCAGGGAGCCCATGGGGCAGTTCTCAAAGAGCCAGGTGAACTTGTGCACAGAACCCGCAGAGATTGGCTGGGGGAGTACCCTGGACCCCTGGTCTTCCCTCTTGCCTGCCTCCAGGGCCTGGAAAACCTCCTTCTGCCGAGACACCTGCCCGGAAGGGATCTCCACTCGGCTGCAGTATCGCATAGGCCCTCTTCCGCAGGGACAGCCCGAGGCCTGCAGAGGCTCAGTTTCGAAGACATGTCCATCTGTCTGTCTTTCCCCAGGCTGGATCTGGCTAACCTGCAGGTGCTGCTCCCTGGAGCCTTCTAGCCTGTCCAGGGTTTGGGGCGCAAACATCCAAGTGCAGGACCGCGCCTCCGCCTTAGCTGTGGGTTCTATGACCTCTGACCCCTGCTTCTCGGCCAACTCACTCATGGGGCACGTCTCAAACAACCAGCGGATGGTCTGCACATCACCCTTTGGGAGTGACTCAGGCTGGGAAACTGCCTGGCTCTTTTCTTCTTCCTCCTGGCGTTCTTGCCGTTCTCGCTGGTGGATCACCTCCAGGGGCTGGGTCTCAAAGAGCCACCGGGCAGTGCTGACATCTCCGGCCACCACTTCTTGCCGGGTGATGCCCCGTACCACATCCACAGTACTAGGGCTTCGGCCCAGTTGATCCAGGGGCTGTGTCTCAAACATCCACCGGTAGCCCTGCACATCACCTCCAACTATCTGCTCTCTGCTGACAGAGGTCAGGGCGTGGAGATGGCCTTTGCCATCCTGCATAGCGTACACTGGGGACCCTGTGTCCTGGGACAGCCCCATAGAATTAATTCCTTCTGCTCTGTTCATACTCCGAAGGGCCAAAGGCTCACCCTGCCCAATGCTGTCCAGGGGAAGGGTCTCAAAAAGGTTCTTGAAGGCCTTCACGTCCCCCTTCACCCCATCCCTCTGGGGGGCACTCTGAGAGTGGGACGGTGCAGAGGAGCCATCACTGCGTGGATATTCAGCCATGAGCCCCTCACACTCCCGGGGACCCACTCGCTGCAGGTGGCCCACTTGGACTTTGTCTCTAGGAGTGTCCAGGGGCTTCATCTCAAATAGCCACAGGGTAGAGCGGACATCGCCAGGGACTACTTCCTCTTTGGGTGGGTGCTCTGCTCCAGACTCCTCTCCCCCCTTGAGAGTGTCCAGTGCTCGGGTCTCAAACAAATGCCGCTGCTGCTGAACATCTGCACCAGGAGGGACAAGGTCTGGCGATGGCTGGAAGTCTTTCTCATCCACCAAGATCTCCCGAATGGCGTCCAGTGGCTGTGTCTCAAAGATCCAGCGAGTTGCACTGACGTCAGTCCGGGCCCCCTCCTCCAGGGAGATCCCCCGGATAACCCGCACCTGACTGGGGTCCCTGTTGATGGCATCCAGAGGTTGGGTTTCAAAGAGCCAGCGGGCACACCTCACTGCATTGCTTTGGATTTCCTCCCGACATGCGGCCTTGACCTCGTGGATGGCACCTTCTGCATCCTGGATGGCACACAGTGGCTCTGTTTGGAACAGCTTCACTGTCTTCTTCACATCGCCCTTCAGCTCCTGGATCTCTGAGCGCAGCTCCAAGGGGCTCTGCTCCTGGATGGAGGGGCGGGAGCCCAGGCGGTCCAATGGCCGCGTCTCAAAGAGCATCCTGGTGCCCTGGACATCCCCGCTGGCCTCAGGCTCCCTCGCCGTAGCCCGCGATGCCTCAGCCTCACCAGTCAGCTCATCCAGTGGCTTTGTCTCAAACAGCCGGCGGGCTGCACGAACATCCCCTCTCGATGGCAGAGGTCCGGCTGGCTCCTGGTCCGTGCTGTTGACAAAAGAACCTTCCTCAAACTTGTGGGAGGTAGCCTGGACATCACCGCCGGTCACAGGCTCCCTGGCAGGCTGCCGCTCGCGGTCCCCAATGGCATCTAGCTGCCAGTTCTCAAAGATCCAGCGCATGCACTGGACGTCACCCTCTGTGGGCTCCTTGGAATCCAGGACGTCAGCCAGGTCTTCAGCCACGGCCTCAGCCAGATTCTTGCGGAGCTCAGGGTGTATGTGCTTGTAGAGGCGGCGGAGCTCGCTGGCTTGTCTCTGCTGGTGGAACTTGGAGAAGGACTCCTTGGGCGGGGGCGGGGGCAGGTCCTCCCGGGCTGGGGGTGGAGGGAGAGGCAGGTCCTCTGCGGTGGCCATCGGAATGGTCAGCATGGGGGCTGCCTGCGTCTGGGCTTTGGCCATCCTTCAGAGAAGGGGCAGCAGAGACGAGGATGGGGCTGGTTGCTGGGAGAAATGATAGCAGGCAAAGCCTTAGGGTAGAGTCGTCCCATGGCACCTTTTGTTGAGACTCCCTCCCTCTCCAGACCCCACCTGGCTATCACCCTACCCCCTGCGGGGTTGCTATGTGACAAGTCAGAACTTAGGGCATATGGAGCCACCCATCAAGGTGGGTCCTGCTTCCCCAGAATTACCTGGTTTGCTAGGGAGCAGGCAAGGCACTAGTGACCGTGAGTTTGTCCTTTAGCCCTACAAGGGATGCCGAAACCTCCAATAGGCAAACTGGACAAGTTCCATCCTCACCTTCCTTTACCAAGGTCAGTTTTCCCCTTGTGAACTCCCAGGTGAATCCTGACTGAGGGGTTCCTAGTCTGGGAGAGGCGGTTCCCTAAGCTGGGGACTTCTTCCCATGGAGAAGAAATTCCCTTTCACAGCACCAGAGGGCGCACTTGCCACTTTGCAGGGAGTCCTGCCCAGCCTCTAAGGTCTTCCCTCCTGACCGGCTCTCCAGCATTCTGGCCCCAGGGGGTTTAGCAGGGGCTGGTGGCCTCTGCTACAGCAGAAGCAGCTAAGGCTCTGTGAGGGGCAGTTGTTCGCAGGCTCTCTTAGGGTTCCACGGAGCCAGATTCTAAGTGTCAGGTAGGGGTTTGGGGTGCATTATCCCAAGCTTCAGAAGGTGGAAATGGGGTGGGGGGCACTCAAGGGCCTTCTAGTCCAGCCACTCACAATTAAAGACAAGGAAACTGAGTCATGGAAAGAATCAGGTGAATGAGTGGCAGGTAGTGCTAGCTCGGGGTTCCTAGACCTGATTTGCGACCCTGCTCCCAAGAAATAAGAGGGAAAGGGGCACGAAGCTTTCTTATTGGCTGTGGTGCCCCTCTGTTTTCCAGCACCCACGCCAGGTGTGAGGGAGACACCCACACAGAGGGAAGGCACTGGACAAGAAGGCTTCCTGAAGAGACCTCCTTGCCCTGCCTCTTGGAGATTCTTCCCCAGCTGTAGGCCACCAGGCCCAAACTCCTGTACTTCTCTCTGTCCCTCTTCATGTCAGTCAGCTTCCATCAAGGGTACTGCTTCCCCCCAGCTTCCCCATTCCTTTGCCTTAGCCTTCCACCGCACAAGCCCTCCTTTGCTCTCCGTCCTCTGTGTCTTATCTGTCTTGTGACAGGTGGACTGACAGTCCCCAGAGGCCAGCAGGGAAGGAATGGGAAGCACGTCTCCCACCCCCATCCCCGCCCCACTGCCTCTGACCCACTGCTCTGCTCCACACTCATGCTAAATATAGCTGCTGTCCTGGCCTCGGCCCAGAGGCCCTGGGCTCAGGAGGGAGGCCCAGGCTCAGCCACTGGGACCGTGGGCTCCCTCACCCAACTTATCTCCTTTGTCCTTTGACCCCCCTTCTGAGATAGCCATCCAGTCTGCCCACCAGACTTCAGAGACCCGATGTGGGGAAAACTCTGAAGCCTGAAGCCTGAGTCTCCTCACACACTCTGTGTGGTTCCTTTCATCTCTGAGTTCTGATGGGAACAAAGGCAAACCGTGACTCCAGACCCCAGTCACAACCATGTGGCCTGAGCAGTTGGCATGTATGGACCATGAGCTCCACCCCACCACTGACCCCAGGAATCTCTAGAATCCCTGCTATGGTTATAAATTGTTAGCATCATGGAATCCAGGGATGTCAGAACTGTGGACCCTCAGAGGTCAAGGAACCTAACCCCTCATTGTTTAGACAGGGAAACAGAGACCCAAAGACAGAGAAGGAGCTGTTCTGGGAGGCTCTGAAAGGTGATAGCAAGACCTGAAGCAGGTTTTCTGCCCTCTGGCCCTTCCACCCTTGCACCTGCCTGGCCCAGAACTCCTGGGGCTTAAGTTCTACGGGACAGGAACAGGGGTGGGGTGTGGGTAGAAGCAGAATTGGGACCACCACACTTAGGGTCAGGCCTGAACCCCAAGAAGTACACCAGAGCTTGGCCTATCCAGGGCTGAGCCAACCTCTCAGGGAGACTCCACCTTTGCTGCCACGTCCGGTGCTCCTTGGTTCAGTCTCCACAGGTCTCTACATCTTCAGATCCGGTCTCCCCTCCTCATGTCCCCAGATTTGCCTCAAGGGCTTTCCCACTGGGTAAGACTATGGTCTGGGGCAAAGTCTGCTCTGTACTTCAGGCCCTGGGCATTGATACGTTGGGAGGTGGTCTCAGAGGCCAGCGCTGGGGAGATATTCCTGGTTCCAGATATGCCAAGACTTTTGCCCACAACAGCTACACATGGGGTTTGTCCTAGCAATGCTGAGTCAGGCCTATGTCCCACCCTCCAGCCCTATGTCCTCTGATCTCTCTTGTGTCTCTCTTTCTTGTGGACACTGGGCCTACCTGGGCTTCCCTGAGAGGAATCCCTGAAGCCTGGGGAGCTCCATACCTGTATTTTAGAAATGGCAGCTCCAGGCCACCTTCTGCTGAAAGCCAGACTGGTAAGAACCTGTGTCTTCTGTGGGACTCAGGTCTGTGGCAACCACTCTGAGAGCTCCCAGGGGGCTCATGCTAATGCTCCTTTAACTTCCTCATGGACTTTTTACATCAGGGACCCCCACCCCCCACTCACCTCCTTCCTCCACCCAGAGTTGACTGTGAGCCATCCCACATTGCCCATAGGGGACCCCAGCCTGCTGTGGAAAGACAAAAGGCCAGGTCACTCACCTGAAGGTCCCGCTTGGCTGAGGGGATGCTCAGGTCTGTGGCAGGTGTGATCTAATGGTCTGTCTTTTCTCTTCGGCTTCTTGTTCAGGGCTGGTCCTGCTCTGCTGGCCTCGTTAGACGCCTTCTTGCTGCTCTGGCTCGGGTCTCTGTCCTCTGCCAGCCTAGCAGCTGCCTTTATCTTGCTGACTAGGGGGTGGGCCAGGTGGGGGCGGGTGGGAGAGGCTAAGTTCAGAGTATGAAGTGGCTCAGTTATTTTTAGGGCTTGGGGAAGTTCCCCGTCCATCCCAGGGAATCAGTTACATGTCCTTTCTGCTGCAAGGGGAAGAGGAGTAGGGACCGCTTTCTTCATTCAAGTCTCATCTGAGGACTGGGGTCAGTGACTCAGCCATAGTGTGGGGTGCAGGTGTCCCAGACTATTTTGAGGGAATGAATCAAGAGGGGCATCTGACACCTAGACAGCCCTACCCCCTTGTCCCACGTGGCCCCCCTCTCTGCTCTGGACTGGTCTCTGACTATTCCTGATGTGTGTGTTCATTGTGCCAGGGGACTGGAGGCCCCCTGAGGGCAGGCCTGGGTCCTCTCTGGAGGCTCCTGGCCTGGACACTTCTGAGGGTAAGCCCAGCTCTCCTTCTCCCCCATTCCCTCTGCACTAAGGATTCCCCTCTCTTGTCCTAATTCTTTGTGCCCCATCCACTGGGCTACACAATCCGGAGTGCAACTGGACTAGGGGAAAGACATCTGAATTTCCAGGCTTCAACTCTTTACTAGGTCCTCGACTTATCAAAGAATTCCACAGAATGGTTCTGTGGTTTTCATAGCCAATGATCTGGGTCCTTGTTTACTTTTGGACTCTTCCCTCTGACTCAGGGCCCAAGCTTTCTGGGAATGGGGGAGGAGAAGGGAGGGGTGGCACATGGCAAGCTGACTGTGGTGTTATTTCTGACCCTGGAGTCATCAGCTTCCCAAGTCACAGACAACTGCGGGGGGTCATGCCTCCCCCTTCTTTGCTTCCCAGAACCCAAGGTGCTAGCAGGGACCAGAGGTCCTGGTGTTCCAACCAGGAAGGGTAAGGGCGTCAGGAAACCATCCAGAACACTCAGGAAGGGGGCGTTTTGCCCAGGTGGTGGGTCTAAGGCTGTGCAGGTGCCTTCCGTGATCTGGCAGCACAGGGTCTCCTTCTGACATCCGGGATGCCTTCTGGTGCCCCGCAGTGATACCGGGCACTGCTCGCTTTTTCCACTGAGTCAGCATGAGTCAGGCTGCACTCACATGGTGCCAGACAGAGGGGCGTCTAGGGACCCCTTGTCCTGCATCCGCTCGCGCTTTTGGCTTCCCCTGTCCTTTTCCATCCCCCTACCTGCTCCCTAGGCTTTTCCTCATATCTCCTTTGTTCTTATCTAATACAACTTTCCTTTTCAATATTGTCACAGGCTAGCGGCAGGTGCTGATTTTTAGAGAGGAGAAGGGAGTTGGGGGAAATTGGAAGGGGAGGTGAACCATGAGAGACTATGGACTCTGAAAAACAATCTACGGGGTTTGAAGCGGTGGGGGTGGGAGGTTGGGGGAACCAGGCGGTGGGTATTAGAGAGGGCATATATTGCATGGAGCACTGGGTGTGGTGCAAAAACAAGGAATACTGTTATGCTGAAAAAAAAATTGAGTGAAATGAATTAAAATAAAAAATCCAGTTCTCCATCACACTAGCCACATTTTGAGTGCTCTATAGAGACGTATGCCTAGTAACTACCATGCTGGACACATCCCGTGGAAAGTTCTATTGCACTGCTAATGCGATCAACACTGAAAGGAGCTCAGGAAACTCTGAGCTCCGTTCCTAGTCTAGCAAGTAGGCTTTATGGGTTGCAGTCTGTTTAATGATGATGACCAACTGCTGCCTGTCTGAGGGGTTCTCAGAATAAAGGACTTTCAGTTTTAAAGCTGGAAAACTGAAGAAAAGCAGAATGAGTCATCCCAAGTGTAGTGATCCAATGGTGCCACATCACGAAGGTATCAATTACAAGGCCTCTGAGGCATGGTTTATCAGAGCATCTTTAAAAAAAAAAAGGATTTTATAGGGGCGTCTCGGTGGCTCAGTGGGTTAAGCCTCTGCCTTCAGCTCAGGTCATGATCTCAGGGTCCCGGGATCAAGCCCCCTGTCAAACTCTGCTCAGCGGGAAATCTGCTTCTCCCTCTTTCTCTCTGCCTGACTCTCTGCCTACTTTGTGAATAAATAAATCTTAAAAAAAAAATTTTTACTTATTTGACAGAGAGAGCATGCATGAGCTGGGTGAGAGGCAGAGGGAGAGGGATCCTGCTCAGTGTGGATCCCAGTCCTAGGACTCCGAGATCATGACCTGAGCCGGAGGCAGACACTTAACGAACTGAGCCACCCAAGTGCCTTTATCAGAGTAGCTTTGGTGGAGACATTGCACATCTCTCTCTTTCGGCTCCCTCAGATCATCTTGGGAATGAGGCTGGGAATAAACACACTGAGGTTGAATAGCTGTGCTGATTAATGGAACTTAGTCCAAAGGCAGAGCGGCCTTGGGGGAGGGGTGGTCGTTTCCGGAGGATGCCAGTCCCTCCTTCTGGAGCCCACTGCTCCTCAGTCTTGAGGGCGCCTTCCCTGGTCAGCCCCTCCCTCCACACAGGGCTCCGCCAAAGGTCAGAAGTTCATGGTCTCCCCGCTAAGCCGGCATGAGATGGCAGAGCTCAGTCAGGAGTTGGTGGCAAACTCACCAGAAGCTTCAGGAGAGACAGGATCCACGGATGATTAGGGGCCGACTGCCTGAGTGTGAATCCTACCTGTGACACTCACTAGCTGTGTGACCTTGGCAAGTTCCTGACCCCTTCTATTCCTCAGTTTCCTCATCTATAAGATGGGGATGATAATTGTGCATACCTCAAAGGGTTGCTGTGGAGAGTATACATTTCTCTCTCTCTCTCTCTCTCACACACACACACACACACACACACACACACACACACACGGTGCATTTAGAGTAGGGTCTGGTGCACTACAAGCTCAATAAATGAGTAAACTCATTAAGTTTTTCCTGGATCCCTGCCAACCCCAGATTCTCCAGGTCCCAGATCCCAGTGTGTCCTCTTGGTCTGAAGACAAGTGCCCTTCAAGGCTCTGGCCAGCAGTCCTGGCTTCCCTGTAGCTGGGAAGCAGACACTGGTGCCAAGGGACAGCTCTGAGCAGGCCAGACTGGGTCTCTTCCAGGCCTGCAGGAGACAGGTCTGCTCAGCCTCCTGATAAAACCATCTGAACCCGGAACAGGGATTTTCTGCTCTGGGGGCAGCTCGGAGGGTGGGCACACTGGCGAAGATAGGGGGTGCCTCCACCCTCCTACTAGAGGAACGTGGCTACCATGTGGGAGGTAGTGGAGCATGGGATCTGTCGCCAGACTGCTGGGATCAAATCTCCGGCCTGTCTCTTCCTATTTATATGCCCTCTGAATGTCTTTCAGTTCTGTGCTGTAGTTCCTAGCTCAGGATCTTCCAAGAGTCAACCCACCCCCATCCCCTGGAGCATTTGGGAGTGAGTGAGTTCCTGGGGAGGGGAGGAATGTGCTGAGGGAGTGAAGTTAGCTGGGGGCAGGAGGAAAGCGAGCTACTACTGTGGATGGCCAGGGCTTGGTCCCACTGGGGGGCCTCTGCCAGCTGGTGCAGAATGTGTGTCTCCAGGGCAAGGAGGCTGGGGTGTTCACCCACTCATCCTCGCCCCCGCCCGGACGGAAGCCCTGGGCTCTCCTATCCTTTTGGCCCGCCCCTCAGATGGAGAGATACAAGGGTTGGATGTGGGAATCTGTGAGTCTATACAGGGACTGTCCCCTGAAGTGGAGTGAGGGGGGTACGGGGCGGAGTGGGGACCAATATGTGTGTGCCCATTTTACAGGTCAAGAAATGAAGGCTTGGAGAAGTCAGGTCAACATAGGAGTGACAGGCTCAGCAAGGACTAGAACTCAGGTGTCCTGTCCCGGAGGTCAGGGTGGTCTAGCCCCTGGGGGTGCTTTGTGAGGAGGGATATGAGGGGGATAATACAGACCTGGGTCTCACTATAGACATGGCCACCACCAAGGTGCCCGCCCTGCCTGACAGAACAGAAGGAAGCCTGGAGGCGGTTGCCCCTTAATCCTTGAGCTTGAAGAATTGTTGTCAGTCCTGCACACATTCTGGGGACCCCAGAGCACTTGCGGCCAGGGAAGGGTGCCATTGGCAGCTTCCTGGGATAGGGGCCCTGCCCTTTGACCCTGTTAGCATCCTGCTGGTGAATTTCTCCTCCTCCCTTCCTTCTCTAATACTTACTAGTGCCCCACTGGGCCAGGTTCTATGCTGGACAATTCCCAGGACATGACAGCTTGTCAGCAGTAGAGCCTGTCCTGGGAGCCCACAACTCCATGGGAACTGGACCTGGTACCAGCATGGACAGAGGTACCAGTGTGGCCCTGAGGGGCTCAGGGAGGGAAAAGCAAACTCCAAATTGGATCCCTGGGGATGGTTTCATGGAGGAGGTAGCCTGTGAGCTGAGTCCCCCAGATGAGGAGGTACTTGAGAAGAGATGGTGGGTATTAGGGGCTGAATTGTGTCCCTCTCGAATTCATATATATATATATAATTTATTTGAGAAATAGAGCAAATGGGGGGAAGGACAGAGGGAAAAGCAGATTCCTTGCTGAGCAGAGACCCTGACATGGAGCTCAATCCCAAGACCCTGAGATCATGGCCTAAGCCAAAGGCAGACACTTAACTGACTGAGCCAGCCAGGCACCCCTCGGATTCATATGTTGAAGCCTTAACTCCCAGACCTCAGAATATAATTGTATTTGGAGAGAAGGCCTTTAAAGAAGTAATTAAGGTAAAATGAAGTTAAAAGAGTAGGGTCCTAACCCCACAGGACTAATGTCCTTTGTACAAGAGAAAGAGACACCAGGGATGTGTGTGCACAGAGGAAAGGCCATGTGAGGACACAGGGAGAGAGGCCTCAAAAGAAACCAAACCTGCCAGTACCTTAATCATGGACTTCCAGCCTCCAGCACTGTGGGAAAATTAATTTCTGTTTTTGCAGACACTCAGTCTGTGGAATTTTGTTCTGGCGGCCTGAGCTGATGAAGTTAGTAGGGAACAACACTTAGGTGGAAGGTATGGCCTAACTATAGGCAGGGAAGTGGGAAATCTGACTGAGCCCAGGGTGAGGAGAGAGATGGTTTGATACGGGAGTCCCAGAGATCATGGGGTCAAGTTTTATCCATTTCTGCACCCCCCCACACTGCAGATTAATTCGAGCAGGTCTTTGTGGGATGTAGTTGGCAGAATTCTAAAGATGGTCCCCCAAGATTCCTGTCCCCTGGTGATTCATCAAACGCTGCTCTAGGCACTGCCAAGAAGGGATTTTGCACAAGCGAGTCAAGTCCCAAGTACACTGATTTTAGAATAAAGAGATTATCTGGGTGGGCTGGACCCAATCATGGAAGGCTCTTAGAAGTGGAAAGCTTTCCTCTGCTGGTGGAGAAGGGAAGTCATTGAGACTGTAGACAGAGGGAGATTTGACATACCCTCCTTCACTTGAAGAAGGAGGGATCTTGTGAACCACAACCTGGTTCCTTAAGGAACAGAGAGAGGCTCCTGGCTGGCAGCAAGGAAAAGGGGACCTCCGTCTTAACAATCACAGGAACCGAATTCTGTCATCATCTGGCATGAGCTTGGAAGAGTTTTCTTCAGTTTCCAGGTGAGGTTCAGTCTCTTTCCAGCCTTAGGTTTCTCTGAGCCGAGAGCCCAGCCCTGCCATGCCAGACTTCGATATTAGCTACAGAACTGTGAGCTAATGAATGGTGTCATTTAAGCTGCTAAGTTTGTGGTATTTTGCCTCACAGGAATAGAAAACTAATAAGAGTGGAAACCGGAGCAGTGGAGGGCAGATGGAAGGCCACACCTGCCCACTTGTAACAGGCACCCAGCCAGCCCGGGCGGGGCTCGGCCTCAGCATTCCCCACTGTGCGGCAGGCTAGGGGGTCGTAGGCAGCTGTGCTTGGCATCCCCAGGTCACCAGAGAGCCTCAGAGCATCTCCGACTCCTAGTTAGGGGAATTCAGAGCAAGAAGATCCCAATCTTTCATCCACCAACCACCCCTCTCTCCCCCTGCCCCACCGGCCATTTCACACCTGGGGGCTGGAGGTTTGCAGCAAATCCGGGAGTGGAGTAGTGAAGAAACCGGTTCAGGAAGCCCTTCCCTGGAATCCCAGCTCCACACTTGCCAAACCTCCAAACCTTAATTTCTGTGTCTGTACGACTGGAGATGGGCTGAGGAAGGAAGGGCATCTGGCCAGAGGGAAGCGAGTGAGCACAGACTGAGGGGTGCAGATGATGTGACATGGGCTGTGTGACTTGAGTGCAAGGTGGGTGACAGAGTGGAGAGTGGTCTTGGGCAGTGGGCTCAGGGACACGTTGTGAGTTGGGGCTCCATCAGGAAGGGTGTTTTCAGGGCCAATTTGAAATTGGTCGTAGGTGGTGAGAGCCGGTCCCAACAACCCAGGCTCTAAGCAATGAAGATTTTGGTGGTGGCAAGAGAGGAGGGGATGAAGGGCTGAGCCCGCGGGATTCTCAGGAGGTAGAACAGACAAAATCCAAGTAAAAGAGCTGCAGGGTGCCTGAGTGCTGGGTGAATTATCTGAGGCGGCAGGCAGAAAGCTGGTCAGTGTACTGTGGTGAGGAGAGGGCCCTTCAGAGGCCATCCCCAGCTGTCTGGCTTGGGGCAGTGGGTGGGCACTGGGAGTGAGGTGGGGAGCAGGGTGGCTGGTGGGGAGGGGGAGACAGGCTGTCTTTGAATCAGATGTGGTGAGGTAGGTAGAGCCATCTTCAGGGGCCAGATAATGGGATTTGGACCTCTGGACTGGGGACAGGGACCCAGCAGCCATATGTGTGCAGAGGGGGCCGCGTTCTCCCAGAGGTCTGTGGAGAGGGGCAGGCTCAGGGGTAGATGTGGGTGAAGGTGGACAGTAGTGAAGCTGCAGAAGGAAGTAGCAGCCAGGGAGGCAGGAGAAAAACCAGGAGGGGAGCTGGTCTTGGAAGATGCTGAAGGAGGAATGCATTTCAAGGAGGGAGGGGAGCGACAGTGTCCAGTGCGCCACAGAGTAGAGTGGGAACGGGCTGCCAGGTTTACCAAGAATGCCCTTGAGGACTTTACCCGAGAGCCACCTCCAGGCTGTGGAGGGCTGCGGACAACTTGGACTGAGCATGTGGGGGCACTTGGGAGAGACCCTTCTAGTAAATAACTCCTCCGGTCTTCAAAGTTCTCACCGGTCTAGTGGGAACCAATATAGGAGTCAGGGCTCTGGTGAAAAAGAAATCAGGGTCAGGAGAGCACTCCTGGCGAGAGAGATGCCCCGTTCCAAAAGCAGGTGGGCAAGTGGTGTTGGAAATGGCTGGTAAGACCCCCAGTGCCCAGAAGGTGGCAGCACGTCCTCGAGGGACACTTCGCCTCTCTGGACCAAGACTGCAACCAAGACTGCGTCTTAACCTCTCATTTATTTATTAGCACCTGATGAACCCTGGGTGTTACTCAGCTAATGAATCACTGAGCACATCATCAAAAACTAACGATGTAGTATATGTGGGCTAATTGAATTTTTTCATTTTTTTATTAAGTTCAGTTAGCCACTGTGCAGTACATCATTCGTTTTTGATACAGTGTTCAGTGATTCAGTGTTCAGTAATTTGTTCAGTGTTCAGTGATTCAGTTGTGTATAACACCTAGTTCTCATCACAAGAAATGCCCTCCTTTTTGTTTTTGTTTTTTTTTTAAAGATTTTATTTATTTATTTGACAGAGGGAGAGAGAGATCACAAGTAGGCAGAGAGACAGGCAGAGAGAGAGAGAGAGAGAGGGAAGCAGGCTTCCTGCTGAGCAGAGAGCCTGATGCAGGGCTCGATCCCAGGACCCTGATATCACGACCTGAGCCGAAGGCAGAGGCTTAACCCACTGAGTCACCCAGGCGCCCCAACACGTGCCCTCCGTAACGCCCATCAGCCTGCTACACACCCCCCCCCCACACTGAATTAAAAAAAAAAAAAAGATAATGCTTTGCACAGCTACTGTGTGCTGAGCTCTGGGCTAAGCACTGAAGATTTTATATATAGATCTCTCTATCTGTCTATCTGTATCCTCATGGAGCCTACATTTTGGTTAAAGGCCGATAAAACAAGCAAGTGAATTATCATCATAACTATCAATTAACTCTCTAAGCTTCAAAGCTTCATCTTTTCTGAGTTCCAGGGGAACCTTTGTAGAACAGGACAGATGTCCCTTCCTCCTTGAACCGAGCAGCACCATGCTTGTTCATGGGACAGACTGAACGAGTTTTCCAAAGACAGCCCCTCCAGTATCTCCCATCCTATCCCATCTCCCTTCGAATGTGACTTTGACACTCTTCCAACAGACAGAAAGGAGTCTATATCGCCATTCTCTTGCATCCACGCAGGATTGTGACTGGTGGAAGAGCATTGTATGACTTCTGAGGTTGGCCATAAAAAGCAACACAGCTTCCAGCTGCTTCTCTGCGGACAGTGGAACCCCGTCACTGGGCCGTGAAGAAGCACAAGCAGTCTGTGAAAAGATTACATAGAGATGAACTAAGGGCCCCAGCCCCCGGCCCTGCTAATTCCACCGGACAGTCAGCATTAGTTGCCAGCCCCACGAGGAAGCCAGTTTCCAGGCGAGTTGTCCCAGGGGACACCACAGTGAACAGAGGTGAGCTGTCTCTGATTGCCGAGCTGTGGGTAAGATGATTGCTATTGTTTTAAGCCACTTAAAACTTGAAGTAGTTTGTTGTGCAGCAATAGATAGAATCAAGTCATTAAATTCATACTTAAGAGCCCAACAGTATGTTGGGCTCTTTGCTAGGAGCTGGGGATAGAGGGCAAAGAGGACAGGCACGATCTCTGCTATCATGACGTTTGCTGTCCAGCTGGGGGAACGGAGTGTGACCAAAGCACTATAATTCACTGGCTAAACTTGAAGCCATGACAAGGTTACCTGGTTCCAGGCACCTCCCCTTTTTACCTTGTCTCCAGGTATAATAAATGAATGGTTAACCTCTCTTCCCTGAGTCACTGTGAACCTTCCATGACAAAGTATCTATTGAGAACATCCAGGGCAGCCCCTGGGGTGACCTGGCCCATAAGGCTCCCAACTCACACTACCTCCAGAGACTTTGCTGCAGCCCAGGCCACTGTGTCCCACCTCTGGGATGAGACCAAAGTGTGCCAGGGCTCCCAGGACTCTGAGCGAAGCAGCAGCCCCAGCTGTGTCTCCGGCCCCACCTTGCAGCACTCTCTCCTTCCCTCTTTTTCCAGCCCTCAGGATGCATCAAGCTTACTCCCATTTCAGGATCTCAGTACCTGCTGTTCTCTCTGCTGAGCTGCTGGGGTCACCTCCTCTGCTCCCTCCCCTTCCCGAATATTTACACCAGAAGCAGGAGTATATATAGAGCTTGTCCTCCTCCTGTCCCTGTTCTGTCCTACACTGTGAGGGGCCTGTGTGTGTGTGAGGAGACCCCAGACTGCTGGTCCCCCTGGCATCATAAACTTCCTTCTCCATGGCCACTCTCAGGCCTTGATATGTGGGCCTGGGCAGAACAGTATGCTGTCCAGTGGATGGACCTAGAAAAGAGACTAGACTGAGTAGAAAATACCAGGGTCCTAGGTACATTGAGATGGAGAGAGACCTCTTCAGAGGCCTTGCTCAGTGGGGCTGGCTGGAGCCCAATGGGAACCCCAAAGAGAGAATATCTGTAGGGGTAGACTTCAAGGTCCAGTGGCTAAATGGGAATTATCAGGAGCATCCACCATGTCGGTAACTGCAGGCGGTATGGGGCTTGGGGGGTCCTCAAAGAACCTTCCACACACCCCATGATAGAAAGAGCCAGCTTCCTGAGCCAAGCTCAGGAATCAATGTTTCAGGAAAGTACGAGTCCTGGGATCTCTCTCCCTGTGCCATCCCCTGAACTTGGACTCTGGAGGGGTCAGAACACAAAGGGCAAGCTGGGCAGGCAGGGAAGGTGAGCAAGGTGGAATGATGGAAGAAGGCTGCCCTGGTTTAGCTTGGAAACCTGGTAGGGAAGGGAAAGGTAGTGGGGTTATCTCACTCTTTCCAAACTCTGTTCTCTTTACCCTTTACCCATCTGCTGTTACTCCAGACTTAGGGTGCAGGAAGAAGAGGGAGGAGAGACAAGGAGGGCAGGGAAAGTGTTGGTGGTGCCCTCCGGGAGGGTCAGAAGCCCATATGTTGGCTGTTCCTCATGTGAACTACCCTGTGGGTGCACTGGGCAAACAGACATCATCCACAGGTAGGCCATTCCCTGATCAGGGTTACATGACCCCAAGACAAGTGCTGATGCCATCTTTCCACCTACACACACCTCTTCCTGAGTGTGTACAGGAGACCTTCCTCCCTTTTCACTCTACTCTCCACTCAGCCCAGGGGCTGGGGTCTCCTGGGGGCGCTCTTGAAGGCCCCCATCAGACCTAAAGTGGGAGGAGGACGGCACTTGGCCTTCAAGAAACCCTCTTTGCAGTTTCATTTCTAGTCTCAAACTTCAGCCTGGAGGCACGAATTGGATGAAAGGTCAAAACCCAGTTTGGTTGCCCACTTTCTTTAAGTATTGCACTTCATTTCAGATTGGGGGTGGGGCCGCTCTTGGGTCCTTTTTTTTTTTTTTTTTTTTTGAACCTACAGAGCTTTTTTTTTTTAAGGAAAAGATTTTATTTATTTGACACAGAGAGAGAGATCACGAGCAGGCAGAGAGGCAGGCAGAGAGAGAGAGAGAGAGGGAAGCAGGCTCCCGGCCAAGCAGAGAGCCCGACACGGGGCTCGATCCCAGGACCCTGAGATCATGACCTGAGCCGAAGGCAGAGGCTTTAACCCACTGAATCACCCAGGTGCCCCTAAACCTACAGAGCTTTGACTAAAATCTCGGAGACAGGAAATGCCTTTTGAAAGTTCTTGTTACATGAATGGTTTTCTACCTGGAACGGTTCAAGATATACTTCAATGGCATAAAGTGATTTTAAGCTAAAAATCTCTGAATACACAGCAGCCACAGGAGAAAAACCTTATCTTAACCTTTTCTGTAGATGCGAGCAGGACCTCCTGAAAATTACAGTTGCCATGAATGTTCCCTCTCTGGTACGTTTACAGCCAGAAGGAGACTAACCATTATAACTGGCATGAGTAATTGCTTCAATAAACTTTATCTGAAGCTGTCCTACCTTCCATTTATTCTTCCATAGAAGATCTTTCTCCTTATTAAGAGGGTTATAAGCCTCTATCTTTGGATATGTGGGGAGCCAGGAAATGGAAGGCTCCCTGGCAAAGAAACGTTGTCTTCTCCCCTCTTAATCTGTTTGTTGTTAGTTAATTCACAGGCTTCCAGTACTGAACCTAAGTGAGTAGAAGAAAACTTTTTTTTATTTTTTTATTTTTTATCCCAACACATTCTTCTCTTGACAACAAATATATGGATGGTCATCTAAGATTTTCTGCCTGATACTGGATTCTATCTTCTTGCTCTGCAAATGTTACAGCACAGCAGAGTTCACTCATTTTCTCCCTCTCATGCATGTTCATTGGGTTAGAAGATGAGATGGGAGGAAAGAGCATATGAGAGATTTCACTGCCAAATTTATTACTCATTTATAGAAATCACTGTACCTCCAGTTTAGCCACAAACAAGGAAAGGCTGTTGTATTGCTAGGGAGCAGCTGTATGGAAGGAATGTTTTCTCAGTTCCAAAGTGATCATGGCCAGGATGA
Source organism: Mustela lutreola (assembly GCF_030435805.1). NCBI lineage: Eukaryota > Metazoa > Chordata > Mammalia > Carnivora > Mustelidae > Mustela > Mustela lutreola. Next base: position 65,563,708 of record NC_081291.1, on the reverse strand, counting down.
ATTATGTTGTTTTTATTCATTTGGGTCTAATTGCTCTTGAATGCAGAATGTCACCAGGTAGCTGATTATAAATGACTGGACCAAAAAAAAAAAAAATCAATAGCTTGTATATTAATCAATGTGGGCCGCCATAATGAAATACCAGCAATTGTGTGGCTTAAACAATAGGAATTTATTTCTCACAGTTCTAGAGTCTGGGAAATCCAAAGTCAAGGTACCTGTAGATTTGGTCCTTGGGGAGGGCCTCTTCTTAGCTTGCTTAGATGTCAACCTTCCTGCTGGGTTCTCATGGCAGTGTAGGGGAGGGGAGCAAAGGCAGCTCCTTCTTCTTCTTCTTCTTTTTTTTTTTTAAAGATTTTATTTATTTATTTGACAGAGATCACAAGTAGGCAGAGAGAGGCAGGCAGAGAGAGTGAGAGGGAAGCAGGCTCCCTGCTGAGCAGAGAGCCCGATGTGGGACTCGATCTCAGGACCCTGAGATCATGACCTGAGCCGAAGGCAGCTGCTCAACCCACTGAGCCACCCAGGTGCCCCAGGACAGCTCCTTCTTATAGGGATACTAGCCCTGTCACCAGGGCCCCCGTCTCATTTAACATTTTATTTCTTTATTTTTGAGAGAGAAAAAAAGAGAGGCAGAGGGAGGAGAAGGCAGGACTTGATCCCAGGACCCTGGAATTGTGACCCCAGCTGAAGGCAGACACTTAACTGATTGAGGCACCCAGGCTCCCCTGAAAATTATCTTTTAACATGGGCCAGCCTTTGGGAGGAGAAGTGGCAAGACTCAGCTTCCAAAGAAAGACTGTCCTGCTTCTCCATCTTGGGTCATAGTCACCCACCTGCCAGTTGTTGAGGCCCCAAAACCTCAAGGTCATCCTTGACCCTTCCCTTGCTTGCATGTCCCTATCCAACCCTGTGGTTGTCTGGATGATGGCCCCCAAAGATGTTCACATCCTAATCTCTGGAACACATGAATATGTTACCTTCCATGGCAAAGGGGATATTGTAGATGTGAGTAAATTAAAGATTCCAAGATGGGGAGATTATCCTGGATTATTTAAGTGGACCCAATCTAATCACAAGGAAAGCAGGAGGACAAGTTAGAAAAAGGAGATGTGAGCATTGAAGGGGAAGCTGGAGTGATATGCAGCCATCAAAAAATCCTGAAATCTGGGGCACCTGGGTGGCTCAGTGGGTTAAAGCCTCTGCCTTTGGCTCAGGCCATGATCCCAGGATTCTGGGATCGAGCCCTGCATCGGGCTCTCTGCTTGCTAGGGAGCCTGCTTCCCTTCCTCTTCTCTGCCTGCCTCTCTGCCTACTTGTGATCTCTGTCTGTCAAATAAATAAATAAAATCTTAAAAAATAACCACAACCTGAAATCTTGCCATTTGCAATGCTGTGAATGGAACTAGGGGATATTATACTAAGTGAAATAAGTCAATCAGAGATAGACAATTATCATATGATCTCTCTGATATGAGGAGTTTGGGAGGGAGGGAGGAGGGGGCCGTGGAGGGTAGGGAGGGAAAAATGAAACAAGATGGGACCCGGGAGGGAGAAAAACCATAAGAGACTTTTAACCTCAGGAAACAAACTGAGGGTTGCTGGGGGTGGTGGGGAGGGATGAGGTGGCTGGGCAATGGACATTGGGGAGGGTACGTGCTATGGTGAGTGCTGTGAAGTGTGTAAGCCTGATGATTCACAGACCTGTACCCCTGGGGCAAATAATACATTTTATGTTAATTTAAAAAAAAAAAAAGAAGAAGAAGCTGGAGTGATGTGCTCTGAAGGCAGAGGGGGTCGGGGAGTAGGGCATAAGCTGAGGAACACAATGGCCTTGAGAAGCAGAAAAGGCAAGGGAATGGAGTCTCCCCTCCAGAGCCTGCAGAAGGAACCAACTCCCCAAACACCTTGGTTCTAACTCTGGAGGCTCTTTTCAGGGTTCTGAGCTTCAGAACTATAAGATAATAAATTTGTGTTGTTGTAAACCAATACATTTGTGGTAGTTTTCTAGCAGGAATAGGAAATGAATGCAAACACCCGAGCAGATAATGTTGGTTTTATCTTTGAAATGTAGCCAGAAGCTGACCACTTCTCCCCAGTTCGCTGCTGGCACCTTGGGCCAAGCCAGTTCCAACCGTTGCCTGGGTTGCTGCCATCACCTGCTTACTGGTCTCAGCATGTCCTGCCCTGCAGGCTTTTCTGCCCTCTGGATGTAGGAGATGAGAGTCTTTACTGCCAAGAAGGGCCTCTGGCTTTCCCCATTGGTGTACCTTAGAAGCCACTGCAGCCGCATCCATTTCTGCTGTCCTTACAGTTACTAAAGCTACTACTTCCATACCTCTGAAGGCCTGATCTGTTGCACCCATCAGGGCTTCCCCTCCCTCCCTGCGCCATCCCAGTTCAGCCCCAGGGACGGTTCAGACAACTGCACTTCTGTGGCTTATAGGTGGTTTGTACTTACAGCAGCAAGATAATCAGCTCCAAAGTCCCATTTCACGTTTGCTTTCTAAGCACGTGCTTGTTGCAGGTCACGTTCCCCAGGACTCAGACTCTGAGTGCAGATTCGCACGCAGGAAGCATTCTGGGGAGTACTCTGGAGACCGAGAGCTGTGGGTGAGGGATGGGAGGAGATGGACTCCTGAGATGAGTGGGGCACAGTGGAATTGTAAGGCCCCCACCATGAGGGCCACAGCTGTCAATCCTGTAAACAGGTGTGCAGCTGGGGCACTCATCCATGTTGTCTACACATGAGGCAAGAGGGCCAGCATTTCCTGTTCCTTCATAGGTGCATGTGGGTTGGCTGCAGGAAGGGGTACAATCATGGGCAAGGGAGTTTTGCCCAGCCCTAGGCAATCCTTTGGGAGAGTCTCACCTGAGACTCTCACCAACCTTCTCAGCAGCTGGTGTGGAGATGAGTTCAGCAGGGATGAAGGGGGAGGGCTGGATGCCGTCTATCACACGAACTTTTATTAAAGCTAGCGTTTTGGTTTTTTTTTTTTTTAAGATTTTATTTATTTATTTGACAGACAGAGATCACAAGTAGGCAGAGAGACAGGCAGAGAGAGAGGAGAGAGGAGGAAGCAGGTTTCCCGCTAAGCAAAAAGCCTAGTGCGGGGCTCGACCCAGGACCCTGGGACCATGACCCGAGCAGAAGGCAGAGGCTTTAACCCACTGAGCCACCCAGGTGCCCCTAAAGCTAGCAGGTTTTATCACCATCCTGCTTAAAGCCTTCTAATGACATAAGACAAAATCACATGCACTAGGCCCAACACTCTCCAACATGAGCTAACCAGGCTCCCTCTGGGTCACCAGGCTCTGTCATATTAGCCTTCTTTCTATTCATTTGCTCAATATTTGCTGAGTATTTACTATGAACTACACAATGGTCTAGGTCATAGATGACAAAACTATATTTGTAGGCCAAATTGTGAGGCCGCTTGTTTTTATAAAAGTTTTAGGGGCACGGGGGGGTTCAGTTGTTTAAGCATCTGCCTTTGGTCTGGGTCACGATCCTGGAGTCCTGGGATTGAGCCCCATGTCGGGCTCCCTGCTCAGTGAAGACCCAGCTTCTCTGTTTCCATCTGCTCCTCTCCTTGCTTGTGCTCTCTCTCTCAGATAAATAGATAAAATCTTTATTCAACCAATCAGTCAGTCAATCAGGAAAAGGTCACACTGAGAAATCACTTACTGGTCTCTGTAAGGAAGGTATGTAGTGAAGGATTAACCTTACCCAAAGAGAGGTCTTGCCTTTGTCTCAGCTCCTGGGAGGTGTCTCCAGGCCATCAGAATGTCCTGCCTGTAGAAATGTCTGTCTTTGCCTGGGGGCTTTGGCTACTGACATCTAAGGATGTGACTCAGGATTGGGCTGTGGACCATGCTGTCAGTTCTGGCCTCCAGAGGAACTGGAGACCACAGTATTCACAAATGTCTGGGAGGGGCTGGGGACTAAAGGTCAGCAACCTGCTCAGTGTGTGCCCAAGCTTCAGGAAGTACTCTGGACACCAAAGACTCGGGGGACTTTCTTGCCAGTTCGCATTACTCTTTGCACACCGTCACATTCTGTGGCTGGTTGGAGAAATGCATTTGTCTGTGGCTCCACAGGAGAGGACAACCAGAAGCTTCATGTTTGGACTCGCCCTATGCATCCCTTTCCTTAGGTAACTTTACCTGTATCCTTTCCCTATAATAAACCATAACTGTAAAAGCTCTCAGCGGATTCTTCCAGCAAGTTATCTAACTTGACCGGGGTTTTGGGAAGACTGCTGGACCTCCAGTTGGTATCAGAAGTCAGGTGGTCTCTTGTGGGCATTGATTCCTGTAACAAGTAACCTTGTCTGAAATAATCAGCAAGGCCAAAGGCCAGGCGATTCCAGTAGTTTTGGTAAGTGTCGAAATTTTAGGTTGGAGGATCCCATTAATTCTCTCGACGTTGCCTGAGGATGGAGGGTGACAGGGTCAGTGATTCCAAGATGTTTGCAAGGTTTTGTTAAGGCTCACTTGATTTGCCTTGTGAATGGGCATCTTGGGTACTGGGGATTGTGGAAGGTGTGAAAGAGTGACACAACTGGAATCATTTTAGAATAGACCCAGGGTGGCCCTTACAGGGAGATCACCTTTCCCATCTGTTTAAACTGGGCCAGAATCTTTGGACTGGCCAAGCAGCTACTGTTTCACAAGCAATTGTTTGAGAAGTCAACAGGACAACAGTCATCCTGATCATGACAGGACAACAGTCATCCTGATCATGACTTTCTGAATACAGAAGAGCTAACTAACGCAGGCCCGGGATGGTTTCATGTGCTAACACCAACAGAATAGTCCCTCAGAGGGAGAGAGCAGCTCAGCTAGTTGGTCTGACAGACAATTTCATTTTCTCTTACCTAAGTATTTGCCCACGTCCTCTTTCTCATCCAAACCCCTGCTTTCATCCCCCTGGTGGGACACTTTTCTGATTATTACCAGAATCTCTGCTTCCCAAACTGCAGTTCTTTGATCCTGAATAAATACTCATTTACCTCACCATGGCTCTTTGCTTTCCAGTTGACAAAGGTATATCCCAAGAGGGACACATATTCTCTAGTAGGGTTTTTTGTCTTTTTTAAAAAAGATTTTTATTTATTTATTTATTTGAGGGGGAGGGAGGGAGGGTGCGTACATAAGCAGGGGAAGCAGCAGGCAAGGGAGAAGCCAACTCACACCGAGCAGGGAGCCCCATGTGGGACTCGATCCCAGGGCCCTGGGATCATGACCTGAGCCAAAGGCAGAGGCTTAAAGACTGAGCCACCCAGGCGATGGGCTTTAGCCTTAGGGCAACTATGATACGCACGAGCAACTTCTTCAAGTGTGCTATGAAGGACTTTGTCTATTACTGTGTTCCTGTGTGTGTGTTCCCAGGGCTTGATTATTCTTTTCAGGCCCAAATAAAGTAAAAGGTAGCTGTAAAGCAGGCAGTTCTTACAGAACTTATTTTTAGTCTTAATAAAACCCTGCTCGTGTTTATCTTCCCAAGGAAGGGATTCAGGGATGGAAATTTTAGTAAGTTCATAGAGTACAGAGTTGATAGAAAAAATCAGAAACCCACAGTCTATAATATCCAGCCAGGCCTAAGAATCTACAAAGCTGTATTTTAGTTGTGGGTCTGGAAAATTCCTGGATTATGCATTCTTTTGGAGATAACCAGTTTAGACTCTGACATAGCTCATGAACGATGCCTAGAAAAAATTGTAATTTTTCCTTAGAGACTTTGTGTCCTTTTTAGCTATTACAGCAAATACATGGAATCTTTTATGGGGTCTCGTTGGTGACTGAACGCAGCAAGAAGCTAACTAAACATTGTAAAAGGGTGGGTTTAAATACTCCAGAGAACAGGAGTGCTTAAGTCTTGAAGTCATAGGGGTCAAGGGCACGCTACCCTAAAATGTACCATTTTGGCATATTGATTATTTTAAATAAAAGTTACTTAAGAGACAGCCAGGGCAAGAACACTCAGACCCTCCTCTGTTTCCTCCAAAGCAGGAAACAAGTCTCTCATAAAAAATACCCTCTTTGGGGGCACCTGGGTGGCTCAGTGGCTTAAAGCCTCTGCCTTGGGCTCAGGTCATGATCCCAGAGTCCTGGGATCGAGTTTCGCATCGGGCTCTCTGCTTAGTGGGGAACCTGCTTCCTTTCCTCTCTCTGCCTGCCTCTCTGCCTACTTGTGATCTCTGTCTGTTAAATAAGTAAATAAAATCTTAAAAAAAAAAGTACCCTCTTTGTACTAAGAAGTACAAAGGCATATTTATCATCAGAGACAAGACCTTCAAAGCTGTGAAAACTGTAGAAACAAATCTCATCACTTTTTTCCTCTTCTATTACCTCAGTGTAACTTTTGCTTAGAATTCCCCGCTAATTAAAGCAGCCAAACACCTGTTTTCTTTATCCTGTCAATTCCTCACAAATTTGTTGCCTCTTTGTCTAAAACATATTGAAAACTCCCTGCCTTGGTCATATCTTTGGGCCTCAATGTCATTGTTGGGCCCCCCTGAACGTGTAATAAAACCTTGAGTTTTTTTTCTTTTGTTACTCTGTCTCATGTAAATTTAAGTCTTAGTCCAGCTGGAAGACCTTAAAGGGTAGACAGGAGAATTTTTCCTTCCCTACAAAGTACTTGGGAGTAATAAGAAGGGCCCTCGCAGAACGCCTGAGGCACAACTGTCCAGGTAAATCATTGGTTGCTCCAAGTAAAGGTAAATAGATACAGGCTCTTCACCTCCTCGGGGATGCTGAAGAAGGCTGGGCAGGGGTTTACCACAGTGCATCAAATGGTGATGAAGGATAGTTGGAGGAAAGGCAGGCAGGGATAAGGAGGTCCTCTGCGCTAAGAGAAAACCACCCTTAAAAGGACTTTACAAGGAGCCCTCCACCCTTTCCCACGTGATAGGTGATTGACAACCATCTGATTGGAGGGTTAATCAAAATGAAAACAGCCCGCCAACAAGGCCATGAAAACTAGATCTAAACGCCAAGTCAGCAACCCTCTCCGGTCCCCTCTCTCTTTGCAACCTTGCACTATGGCTCAATAAACTTCGCTTTGCTGCTACGGCTCTTCATCTGGTCTACCTCTTTGTTCCTTGAAGTGGCAGAACCAAGAACTGCAGGCCCTAAAGGAAAAGAAATCCCGAAACAGTGGAATTTCTGACAAAAGGGTGTTTGGGTGCAGAACAACTAAGAAATGGGGAATAAATGTCTTGTTAATTATCTGAAGTCCTGGACACACAGCCATCCTTGTGCATCGGATCTCTGAACTGGCGAGATCGGGCGTGTTGCAGGGACAGGCACAGGGAATGACAAGCCCGTGGGCTGTCATTGATGAGGCCTTTTACTCTGGATGTGAGGCTTTGGGTGGCCTTAGGTTGGAATAGACATGGAAGTAATTTAGGGGGAGTTTTAGTTATATCTATCTGAATCTTCATAGGTTCTGCACTTTTTATTCTTCCAATGTCAGTATTAGAAGTAGGCCACAGGGGTGCCGGGTGGCACAGTTGGTTAAGCGTCTCACTGTTGGCTTCAGCTCAGGTTGTGATCTGAGGATCATGGGATCAAGCCCTGTGTCTGGCTCACGCTGAGCATGGAGTCTGCTTGAGATTCTCTCTCTCCCTCTACCCCCCCACTTGTGCTGTCTCTCTCATTCTGAAATAAAAATCTTTAAACAAATTAGGCCACGGATTTTCAGGCACCTCAATTAAATTAGGGAACTTTTGGGGGGAATTCTTCCTCTTCTGTGTCAAGGACGGACTGTAAGGAACATAAAAGATCAGGTTCGACTTGGTCAGGAATTCTAAGGTGAGGTCTCCATTGGAGGTAAAAACCCATTAGCCCTTTCATTTTTCATTTTTTAAAAGATTTATCTATTTATTCATTTGAGAGAGAGAAAGAGAGAGAGAACATGTGTGAGCACGTGGTGGGCAGAGGGGCAAATGGAGAGGGAAAGAGAGAATCTCCAGCAGACTGCCTGCTGAGCAAGGAACCCAGTGTGGGACTCAGTCCCATAACCCTGAGATCATGACCTGAGCCGAAATTAGGAGTTGGATGCTTAACTGACTGAGCCACCCAGGCACCCCAACATATGCCCTTTTAATTAATTATTTTAAAAAAGATTTTTATTTATTTATTTGACAGAGATCACAAGCAGGCAGAGAGGCAGGCAGAGAGACAGGGGGAAGCAGGCTCCCAGTTGAGCAGAGAGCCCGATGGGGGCTTGATCCTAGGACCCTGGGATCATGACCTGAGCTGAAGGCAGAGGCTTTAACCCACTGTGCTACCCAGGCACCCCTGCCCTTTTAATTTAGACAGAAGATTTCTGCCTGGGGATAGGCTGAATCACATAGTAAGAAGTGTTTTTCAGTAAAAGGTCCCAGAGCCGTTTGTACCGACTGTGATAAATTCTTTCTGAACTTTTTTAGATGACCCCATCACAGAAGCTTCCTTTGTACTCTGAGGGATTTGTTGTTTTATGAGTGTGGTGTTTAAAGTAGAAAGCATAGTTCAACTAGAATTTGATAAGGTATCCCATTAATTTTTATTTTAGTTTCCCCTTGGCTGTTCAGGAGAATTATTGGCAATAGTTTACTATTGGTAACAGTTTAGAGCTCATCAGCTACGGGTGAGGCTCCTATGGGATCCCTCCTTTGAAGGTAGACATGAGGAAGTTTGAGAATTTACATAGGAACTTTGAGGACAATCTCTTTTCCAGTGTCCAGGTGCCTTATACCTGAGGCATTACTCTTTGGACCATTGATTTTCTAATGATGGACCTCTAGTGGGATGCAATGGGAGAGGTATTGAGTTTCTGCCCTTGAAGCTCTTGTAGCCATGAAGCTATTAGTTTGGCGGATTTTTGTTTGTGATCTTTTTCAGGGTCCTTTCAAAATGCTCATCTGTGGTCACGAATTCAGTCAGGCAACGGCCTCTTATCTTATATTCAACCACTGATTTTAGGAGATGATCCGTTTACAAAAAGGGCAGCTGAAGCAGGCTGGGTGAACTCATTTATTGTATGGAACCCAACAAGCCATAGAGAAAGGCCTTTCAAATGAGCTTGAAAACCTGCCACAGATTTATCTTTATTTTGTCTGCATGTTTGTATCATATACCAATCAGCATGAGCAGGAAAGACTCTAGGAATGGCTTATAAAATGTTCAGTTGCTATTCTGCCAGTCCTTTCTGGTCGAGGATCTCTAGTTCATCGCTCTTGGGGTTTTGCCATCTTGCTTCCTGCATCCATCTGGGCTTCCTCAGGACCTGCCAAAAGTGTACAAGGTGCTAAAGATCTGGCAGCCCAGGGTCACTGGCCCAGATAATGGCTCCACAGTCTTCAAAAAACTTTCAAGTTTTCCTCTGTAGGTGTAGGAAATTCCGTAACTTTGACCCTATCATTCATTCAGTCTTTGACCGAGGGCTGAGGGTACCTCAGTGTCGTTTGTCAGTGGGTAGTTTTATTTTAAAAAGGCAATGTTAGGGTACGGAGACGACCACCCCTCAATTAGACAGAGAACACTCTCGATAATGCAAGTCACACAGCGAGGTTTATTTCCAGCTAGTTGGGGTCCAAGTATCTGCCCGGCGCAGCGGGTTTCAACAAGGACCCCAAGCACTCAAAGCCAAGGGTTTATATAGCATCTTCAAGGCACTTTTCCATAGCTACATACATATCATGCACCCCACTTTGACAGCTTACCTTTGTTTAACCTTTTGCCACCCCTGCACCACCCTGGCGCCATCCTGGCGGTTAAGTGAGATTAAGGTGTAGAAGAAATTTTTTTTTTTTTTTAAGATTTATTTATTTATATATTTGACAGAGAGTTCACAAGCAGGCAGAGAGGCAGGCAGAGAGAGAGAGAGAGGAAGGGAAGCAAGCTCCCCGCTGAGCAGTGCCTCAGCCTCCCTCAGTTTTATGGTGGGGAGGGCGATCTTAGGCCTCGAGGTACTGAACCATTTGTCTCTGGAAATTGGGCCACTGAAAAGATGACCTTTTTGTTGTAAATCACCAGGACATTTGCAAACCAAGGGAGGATAGTGATCTCTGCAAGTTAACTATTTGTTTTTCTTTAACATTTGGTCCACCACCTAACTGTCCTGGTGGTATATGATTAAGTTGGTTTTTTTTCAGGTTTTAGCTACTTTCTCTTATCTCAAATTACATGCACCTTGTGGGCCGGTTAGGGACGCTCAGTAAAATGGCTTCCTGGCCTCCAGGATGGCCATTCTGATGCTAACCCACTCTTACAGTGCAAGGTGCCAGCTTTTGCTTTGCCAGGATGACTGTACTTATGTCAGGGCTAGACTCGAGGTGGGTACAGCCTTGTTTTTCTTGGCCTCCACATCTGGAGCTGGTTTCCAGGACTTGTTTTTAAGTCCCCCGGGAGAAGGGGAGCAGGAACAGTTAAAGAGGTCCTTACAGTAACTGTCTAGGGGCACCTGGGTGGCTCAGTCAGTTAAGTGCCAACTCTAGATTTAAGCTCAGGTCATGATCTCAGGGTTGTGAGATTGAGCACCACATGGGACTCCTTGCTCAGTGGGGAGTCTGAGCTTCTCTCTCTGTCTCCCTGTGCCCCTTCTTCTCTGTGCACATTCAACATACTCTCACTCTCTCTAAATAACAATCAATCAATCAATTAATCATCAATATTAAAAGGTAACTGTCTAATAGTCTCTTTAGGGAGGAAAGGCAGTTCAAACAGAGAATTTGGTAAATGTGAGCACGCAGGTGAAGAGACTGCAGGGAAGTAGTAGGAATCACAGCAGTCCTATTGCCTTGTGTTTTAGGTACCTCTTGAGTCTTTAATTTTTCATTAGTCGTTTGTAATGAGTCTCTTAGTAAAGCTATTTTGGAATCTTGAGGACTTTTGGAAGTTTCTGCATACCAATTACAGCAGGTATCCCATTTTGTTTATTCAACTTGGAATCCCTTGAGCATTTCTCAAATGAGCAATCTTGTTTAATTGGAATGTTGCCCATAATGGCCCTTGTAATACTACATGACTTTTAGTAAACTTTTGCCATTTTGCCAGATATCTGCAACTTCCAGGATTGTTGCTCTTTTGTTGTTGTTTTCTTGTTTGCTTTGTTTTATTTTTGAGAGGGAAGATTATTTTTTTATTAATCGAAGCTCAATTTATAAACTTTTTGTCATTAAATTAAAGTTTAAGATGCAGAGCAAGAAGTTCTGTTTGATGGATCAGGAGACTCATGGGATGATAAAGCGAAGTCAGTTCATGTCCTATCTTCCTTGGGACCGAATCTCCAGCGAGGTAACAGAGCCGTGTCTGCCTTATGTTCCCATTCCTCACCACACTTGAAAAATCTGCTGGGAAGAATCTGTATACTGCTTGTTCCTCCAGTTCCCCTCTGGTGGGCTGGGACTTGTGCTTCAGCACCCAATGCTGCCAGAGACCAGCTCCTACTGCTCATCCTTCTGTTCCAGATCACCCACTGCTCCATCATAGAATGGGAGTTGGCCAACTAGAGCCCGAGGTCGAGGTGTCTGTATATTTCTCTGTATTCCGGCAGTCCAGTTCTGGCCACCACTGTCCACTGGCCGTACCTGTCTAGTCGTTGGTTCAGCTAATGCCTGCACAGATGAAGCTGACATCTGATCCTTCATGCCCCTGACAATCTGCCAAGTACTTGGCACGAAGGTTTATCTTATACTTCATTCAGTTGCATCGAGTTTGAATTTTCTAGCATTTGCTTAAACTCTGCTATGATCTCATCAAGGTCCTCTAGATCCCATTCTATGCTCCAGAGGTTGTTCCTCAGCTCATCAGTGATCTAGTGGATTTCTTCCCTCGTTGCTGTGGAGGGGTCCTGGAGGAGCTCTGTCCATCTCTGGAATAGTCCCTGGATGGTGTTGACTGCTTTCTGTACTTCTCCTTTCACAAAGTAGGAGTTCTCCATAGACATGGGGCATCCCAGCCCCTAGCTGCCTCACGCCTGCTCCGTGCACAGGACAGCTGTGCCCTCTGGCCCTCCCTCTGCTGACCCCACAGGCCCGCCACAGCCATGCCACTTCCTCAGCCTGGGGAACCCAGAGTAGCCTATGCATGCAAGCCAGTGCACATGGGGCTGCTGTGGGTCCAGCACTTGATCGCCCACAGACCGAATCCCAGACTCTGATGCCAGCCCCCTCACCCATCTCCTCCCCTACCAGGACTATACTTCTTGAGCGTAAAGGAAGCACAAGTACCAGAAGATGACATGCTCAGATAGGCATTCTTCAGATAGGAAGAAACCTATTCAATCAAATTTTATTCGCCTGAGGCCTCCTGCTGAACCCCAGTCCAGGTCTTAAACTGGACCCAGTTTTAGCACGGCGACAGTTGGAATTTTCCACTCAGAAACCGGGAACTGAGATCCAAAGCACTTAGGGCTTGGTTCCAGGCAGAACTGTCTGGCACCTCACTTGGTTCTAGGAAGAATCCTCTGCCAGTTCAATCTGACCTACCCTGAAAGGAAAGTCAATTGGACTGGGAGCTTGGTATAGAGGGCAGACCTCAGAACTGAGAGGAACTTACCCTCAGAAATGGCAAGAAAGAGTGTAAACTCGAAGGTCTTGAGGGTACCATGCCTGTGTTTCTCACTGAGCCCAAAATGCCCCTGGAAGACCACTTCAGATCTAGTCACTGTATCAAATCTGTTGAAGGACAAAACTTTGATGTCACTCGGAGTTCGAGTAACTGCATGAGGGTATCAAAGACAATAACCAATGACATACTAAGAGGGCAGAAATCCAGAAATGCATTTCATAAAGCCAGCCAAAAAAGCTTTAGACTCAAGGCAGGGGCGCCTGGGTGGCTCAGTGGGTTAAGCCTCTGCCTTCGGCTCAGGTCATGATCTCAAGGTCCTGGGATCAAGCCCCGCATCAGGCTCTCTGCTCGGCATGGAACCTGCTTCCTCCTCTCTCTCTTTGCCTGCCTCTCTGCCTACTTGTGATCTCTCTCTGTCAAATAAATAAATAAAATCTTAAAAAAAAAAAAAAAGACTCAAGGCAAAACAAAACCAATTACCACTACTCCTAAGATAAACATTGTGAATGATGAAAATGTTGACTGAATAAAGCTTGTGTAGATATACAAAAGGAACCTGCACATTTCTCAACAGCTGATTCCTCAGCAGTGTCATGGAAATGTTGTTGAAGTAATTAATGGTCAGTTTTGATACACTGGTGATATATCAAATATCCCCAAAAGACCAATAAAATAAATGCTTTATTTTTAAAAATCTTGTTAATGTACAGGGATGGGCACATTTTTCAAAAATATTTATTTATTTATTTTAGAGAGAGTTGGGGAAGGGAGGAGCAGAGGGAGAGGGGAAGGAGAGAGAGAGAATCTCAAGCAGACTCCCTGATGAACTTGGAGCCCAACACGGGGCTTGATTCCCATGATCCCGAGATCATGACCTGAGGTGAAATCAAGAGGCAGAAGCTTAACTGACTGATCCACCCAGATGCCCTGCCATTGGCACATTTTTAAAACAAACTACAGGGACGCCTGGGTGGCTCAGTTGGTTAAGCAGCTGCCTTCGGCTCAGGTCATGATCCCAGCGATCCTGGGATCGAGTCCCACATCGGGCTCCTTGCTCAGCAGGGAGCCTGCTTCTCCCTCTGCCTCTGCCTGCCATTCTGTCTGCCTGTGCTCGCTCTCGCTCTCTCTCTCTGATAAATAAATAAAATCTTAAAAAAAAAATAAAACAAACTACATACACAGACCTCTCCTATAATCTAGGAAAGTGGAATGTCAGAAGTCAACAAAATGTGATAAACTTAAAAACATTAAAACAGAAGGCACCTCACAAAATCTGTTCACTATAACAGCTGATAGACCCTCATTTACATCCTTCACTTTATAAACGGGGTGAATGTGTGTCTGGGTTGGAGGACACACAAATATAGACAGTTTCATGGAAGTAAAAATTGTAAGGCAAATGAATACTGAGTCCTTGGTCTTTTTTTTTTTTTTTAAGGTTTTTGATGACCTTACGTCTACTTTAACTTTTCTCTCATTAACAGGAAAAAAACAGAAGGATTCAGAATCGGAAGAAAAGGTGGAAGCCCAGAATGTAATTACTTGTGGGTGGGGGAATTGGTGGGTATTAAATCACTTTTTTCCCCTGCAAAAAAAAAAAAAAAAAAAAAAAAAAATTGAGCTGAGTTACACTGAGACCTAATTGGCGTCATTCAACAATCCACAAACAGGGCAGCATCCCACCTAAGAAACAGACAGGACTTCCAAGAAGCTGTATGAAATGGAAGGCTTCTATAGGAAGGAGGGTAGAATAGGGAGGCTATTAGCGAAAGGATAAAAAAAAGGATTATTTCAGGCATGTTACCTTCCCTGGGGGAAAGGCTGGGGTCTTATCAGGCAGATGACCTTACTAATGCTGACCAGGAAATGCCAGACAGATTGGTCTAAAATTCCACTCCTGGGAGAGGTTGAAACTACAATTAAGTCTTGGTTTGGTATCCTGGGGGCAAATGACTCCACCTTGAGCCTATTATTTCTTTTGTTTTTTAACAGTTGAAAGAGTGATAAATGTACAACCTAGACATTCAAATCTAAAGAAAGGTATGCAATCAGCAGTAATTAAAAGTAAAACTTTCTCCTATAATTTGCCTTCATCATTCTCCTGAGATGGATTAATTATTTCTTGCCCCCCCTTTTCCTTTGTTTATTCCCTTATTTTGTTGGGATACACCCCAATACTTCGAAAGGTGTGTTTATGCTACTTTCAAGTTATATTGGTCATTGAACTGGCTCTAGAATTCTAGAATTTTGCAGGGTTGGTGTTTGGCTTCTAGCCTTCAGGGTTGCTGATGACAGTCTGATACTCCTTTCTTTGCAGGTGACATTTACTGCTGTTACAATATATAGTTTCATACCAGAAGATTTTAGATTGCGTTTGGATGCCTAGTTCTGAGACCTGACCGTGTGTCTAGCTGTGGGTCTTCTTTCATTTAGTCTGTGCAGCCCTTGGAGGGTCTTTCCAACTGAAGAGTGTATCTCCAACCACCTGAATTAACCTAGCCCTTCATTTCAACCATGAATAGGCAATGACTAACCACCAGACATCTCTGCAAAATCAACACCAAAACTGATGAAGGACCAAGAAGAACAAACAAGAAACAGATATAATTCAGGGAACTGAAAGTTTCAAAGTGCTGACTGGTCTCTAACTTCGTGACTACCAAAAACCTCAAGGGGCCCAGCATGCTATTCAGTAACTGTCCTTCTTTTCCTTATTCTACTCCCTTCCTCCCCTTGACAATGACTTTATATCTTTATCTCTTCCATCCTCATCTGCAGATAACTACCTTGATTTCCCTGAGAATTAGAAGAGTCAGAAGAGAATTCCCATGAGCTCCCAAATCAGATCTACCCAACTACCTGATCCTCTATCTTCCTCTTATTATGAAGGCATCATCTCTGGTCTTAAATCAGCCCAGCTCCTTCCCCTATGCCCTTAGATCCCATTCCTTCCCTCCATCCTAGGGATACAGCTTCACCACTGCCTCCCCTCTATCCTGTGTCATTACCCCTCTACTGTATCATTCCCATCAGTATGCAAACAGGCATTTCCACACCTTAAAACACAACAAATAATCCTCTGCTTCCCTTTCCAGGTACTGCCTTTCTCTCCTCCCCTTGTTGCTGGGGAACTTGAAAAACTCGTCTAATCTAGTCGCTTTTGAGTTTTCATCTCCCATTCTGTCTTAATCAAAGATTTTGCCCTCACCATTCTGCCAAAATAAATCTGGTCAAGATCAACAATGATCTCCATTTATATACATCTAATGTTCAATTCTCAGGTCCCATCTTACATTGAAGGCAGGCAATCACTCCTTCTTTGAACACTGTAACCACTTGGCTTCAAGCACTCACATTCTCCTGGTTGACCTCCGACTTCACTGGCAGTTCCTCCTCTCCATAGCTCATTCACCTTTCTATGGAGTCTAATGAGACTCCAGCTCATTCACTGGAGTCTCCAGACTAAGTTCTCGAACTCTTACCTACACTTTTTGTGAACTTCTTTCTGACAATCATCTATATCAGTATCTACAGCCTTAACTTTTCTCCTCTGATCTCTCTCTTTTTTTTAAAGATTTTATTTATTTATTTGACAGACAGAGATCACAAGTAGGCAGAGAGGCAGGCTGAGAGAGAGGAGAAAGCAGGCTCCCTGCAGAGCAGAGAGCCCAATGTGGGGCTCAATCCCAGGACCCTGGGATCATGACCTGAGCCGAAGGCAGAGGCTTTAACCCACTGAGCCATCCAGGCGCCGTCTCCTCTGATCTCGACTTATCCATTTAACTGCATATTTAATATCTCCTTTTGGATGTCAAATAGATACCTCACGCTCAGCAAGTCCAACATTGAGCTCCCCATCTCATCATCCCCCCTTCCCAAATAGCTCCCCCTGAAGTCTTCCTTCTTGTTGCTGAAAACAGATCAGCTTTCCTAGTACTCTACCTAAGAACAGGAGAATCCTCTCTTTTCCTCTCATGACACATCTCATACATTATATATTATATAACATACCCATTTTATGTCCAGAATATGACATGTAATAATCACCCCCACCTGGGCCATACGACAATCATTTCACATCTGGACCTTCTGGAATAATATCCTAATTAGAATAACTACTTCTTTCCAGTTTGGCTGGTACTCTCCTGATTTTCTCATTGCAGGTTCAGTTTTGGGAAACCCCCTCAGCCCAGGGCAAACCAGAAAAATTTTTAATCCTGCTTTTACCATGGCCTCCCTACATCTATTCTCAGTGGAGATAGGCTGATTCTTTTGAAAAGAAAATTTTATCATGTCACTTCTGTGTTCAGAACCTTCAGTGGCTCCCCATTCCACTCAGAGAGGAAACTTGCTTTCAGTGACCTCTGAGACAGGGAGATCCATGGGCTTGAAAGCGAAGATGGAGAGTTCCATTTTGATCTGGCTGATATGGAGGCATGTGCTTGTGGCATGTGCAATTGGCATATTCTGTAAAACAAGAAAAGACGGTTATGGGAAAAGTTGCAAGTAAGAATTCTAGAAAATTAGAAATACTTGCTAAATTGAAAAAATATCATAGTGGGACTGAAAAAATTACATAATCTATCTTAGGTATACTAATGATAAATAAATGTCATATACATGTAGTTGGCTCCTGTAGTATTTCAAATCCAAAATATAAAAGTTGTATAAATATATATCTTTGTAACACAATACCCTAAACTCCCAGAATCTCCGGCGTGCCTCTTCTCAAAGCAAGGACATATGACCCTCCAAACCAGGACATCAGAAGTCAGCATTGGTATAATGCTGACATCCTATCCAAGGATCATTCAGATTTCACCAATTATTCAACAATGTCTCTTTCCTGTTTGGTTCATGTTTTTCACTTATCACATGTCTTTTGTCTCCTTCCATCTAGAACAGTTCTTTAGTCTCTCTCTGTCCTTACAACCTTATTAAAGAGTACAGACCTTTCATTCTGCAGAATGTAGATTGGTGTAGTTTCCTCAGGACCAGACTCAGATACGCCTTCTTGGGAGCATTATATAGAAGTGATGATGTCCTCTTCCTGTTTCATCACATCAGGAAACTCCTGATATTGACTTGTTTGACCGCTGGTGACATTAATCTTGATTGCTTGGTGAATTTGATATCTGCTAGGTTTCCTCAAGTTTTTCTCTTTGTAATTGATAAGTATATTGTGAAAAGATACTCTCAAACTATGCCAATAGCCTCATCTCACTAAACCTCCATGCATTTGACTTAGCATCCATTGATGATTCTCGTCTGAATTAATTACCATTGTGTTCGTTGTTTTTTTTTTCTCTCCTTCATGATTTGATTTATTTAGGTCCTTTCTGTTTTCTTTTTGATAAGTCTGGCTAAGGGTTTATCAATTTTATTATTTTTTTCAGAGAAGCAGCTCCTGGTTTCATTGATCTGTTCTATTGTATTTAGTTTTGCTATCAGAAATTTCTGCACTAATCTTTATTATTTCCTTCCTTCTGCTGGCTTTAGGCTTTGTTCGTTTTCTAGCTCCTTCAGGTGTAAGACTGGTTGTTCATTTGAGATTTTTCTTGCTACTTGAGGTAGGCTTTTATTTTATTTTTATTTTTATTTTTAAAAAAGATTTTATTTATTTATTTGACAGAGATCACAGGCAGGCAGAGAGGTAGGCAGAGAGAGAGGAAGGGAAGCAGGCTCCCCGTGCAGCAGAGAGCCCAATGAGGGGCTCCATCCCAGGACCCTGGGATCATGACCTGAGCCGAAGGCAGGAGGCTTCAACCCACTGAGCCACCCAGGCGCCCCGGCTTTTATTACTAAATACAGCTTCTTAGGTCTGCTTTTGCTGCATCCCAAAGGTTTTGGACTGTGGGGTTTTCATTTTCATTTGTTTCCATGTATTCTTTTTTTAATTTCTTCTTTGATCCCGGTTGACCCATTCATTGTTTAGTAGCATATTGTTTAATTTCCATGTACTTGTGGTCTTTCTAGACTTTTTCTTATGGTTGACTTCAAGTTTCATAGTGTTGTGGTCAGAAAATATGCACGTATAATCTCAATCTTTTTGTATTTGTTGAGGCCTGATTTACGACCCAGTATTCCGGAGAGTTTCCCATGTGCACTTGAAAAGATTGTGTATTCTGCGGCTTTAGGACAGAAAGTTCTGAATATATTTGTTTAAGTCTGTCTGGATCAGTGTGTCAAAGCCTTTGTTTCCTTGTTGATTTTCTGTTTAGATGATCTGTCCTTTGATGTAAGTGGAATATTAAAGTCCCCTACTGTTTTTGTATTATTATCGATGAACTCAAACAAACTTTCTGTTTGTTATCAATATTTTTATATATTTGGGTGCTCCCATGTTGGGGGCATAAATATTTACACTTGTTAGATCTTCTTGTTGGATAGACCCCTTAATTATGATATACTATCATTCTTCATTTCTTGTTATAGTCTTTGGTTCAAAATCTAGTTCGTCTGATATAAGAATGGCTATTATGGCTTTGTTTTGACTTCCATTTGCATGATAAATGTTTCTCTGTCCCTTTACTTTCAATCTGCAGGTGTCTTTAGGTCTAAAATGAGTCTCTTGTAGGCAACATAAAGATGGGTCTTGTATGGGAACATGGATTTTTAAAATTCACTTTTTAAACATTACTTTTTTTTTGAACTCTTTTTTTAAAAAAAGTTTTTATTTATTTATTTGACAGAGATCACAAGTAGGCAGAGAGGCAGACATGGAGAGAGGAGGAAGCAGGCTTGCTGCTGAGCAGAGAGCCCGATACGGGGCTCGGATCCCAGGACCCTGGGATCATGACCCGAGCTGAAGGCAGAGGCTTCAACCCACTGAGCCACCCAGGTGCCCCTTTTTTGAACTCTTTTTAAAATAATTTATTATTGTTTAAAT
This sequence comes from Mustela lutreola, assembly GCF_030435805.1. Lineage (NCBI taxonomy): Eukaryota > Metazoa > Chordata > Mammalia > Carnivora > Mustelidae > Mustela > Mustela lutreola. The sequence goes on along the minus strand of NC_081291.1, from coordinate 65,544,255 downwards.
TTCTATTCAGTGTACCAGAATTCATTGTTTATGCACCACACCTAGTGCTCCATGCAATACATGCCCTCCATAGTACCCACCACCAGGCTCACCCAACTTCCCACCCCTTGCCCCTTCAAAACCCTCATATTGTTTTTCAGAGTCCATAGTCTCTCATGGTTCATCTCCCCCTCCAATTTCCCTCAATTCCTTTCTCCTCTCCATCTCCCCATGTCCTCTGTGTTATTTCCTATGCTCCACAAATAAGTGAAACCATATGATAATTGACTGTCTCTGCTTGTCTTATTTCACTCAGTATAATCTCTTCCAGTCCCATCCGTGCTGATACAAAAGTTGGGATTCATTCTTTCTGATGGAGGCATAATACTACATAGTGTATATGGACCACATCCTCCTTATCCATTCATTCGTTGAAGGGCATCTTTCCAGAGTTTGGCAACTGTGGCCATTGTTGCTATGAACATTGGGGTACAGATGGCCCTTCTTTTCACTACATCTGTATCTTTGGGGGTATCCAGTAGTGCAATTGCAGGGTCATAGGGAAGCTCTATTTTTAATTTCTTAAGGAATCGCCACACTGTTCTCCAAAGTGGCTACACCAACTTGCATTCCCACCAACAGTGTAAGAGGGTTCCCCTTTCTCCACATCCTCTCCAACACACATTTCCTGTCTTGTTAATTTTGGCCATTCTAACTGGTGTAAAGTGGTATCTCAATGCGGTTTTGGTTTGAATCTCCCTGATGGCTAGTGATGATGAACATTTTTTCATGTGTCTCATAGCCATTTGTATGTCTTCATTGGAGAATTGTCTGTTCATGTCTTCTGCCCATGTTTTGACATGATTATCTGTTTTGTGTGTGTAGGAGTTTGAGAAGTTCTTTATAGATCCTGGATATCAGCCTTTTGTATGTACTGTCATTTGCAAATATCTTCTCCTATTCTGGGGGAAGCCTCTTTGTTTTGTTGACTGTTTCCTTTGCTGTGCAGAAGCTTTTGATCTTGATGAAATTCCCAAAATTCATTTTTGCTTTTCTTTCCTTTGCCTTTGGAGACATATCTTGAAAGAAGTTGCTGTGGCTGATATCATAGAGGTTACTGCCTATGTTCTCCTCTGTGATTCTATTTAATCCGTCGAGATTTTTTTTTCTTTACAGTACAGAGGCAGGAATGTCTCTCAATCTCTTTCAAGTATAGCAGTCAAGTGTATTGTTGAAGAGTTTGTCCTTTCTTCTGCTTTAATCACAATTCCTTTGGCTGTGGTTTGCATAAGGGCTCAACTCAAGAATGTGGGGGCAGTTCATGACTCATGTTGACACTAGCACAGGAAAGTCAGGAACTGAAGGTACTCTACATCTTTCAAGAGCCAAGTAGTTTGTCATCTTTCATGGGCCACGGGACTTACTCATCACTGCTTCTCTCTGGCTCCTCCTTTTTGTTAGCACCTGCTTCTGCTTGCACATGGCTATCAACCTCAATCTGTCTGATTTGGTCACTGGACTGCACACTGTTATTGACTATGGGGTCTATACAATTCCCATCTGAAAGGGATAATTGGCTTGACCCAGTCCAGGCTATGGATTGGTTCATCTTAAGTCTAGGGTCTATCTCTGGTCCAGTCACATTGGGTCAGGGTGGGGAGCAAAGTTAGAATAGCTCCTGGGGAGATCCGCCTCAGGGCTCTAGATAAGATTAAGCAATTTCTTTAAGAAGGATGAGTCCTATAGAGGACACGGAATCCATCTACTAATTCTAGAATCATACACTAAGTTCTCATAAGGAAGGTTTTTTAAAAATCAACTTATAGGGGCACCTAGGTGGCACATTTTGGTTAAGAGTCTAACTCTTGGTTTTGACTCAGGTCATGATCTCAGGGTCCTGGGATCAAGCCCCGCATGGGGCTCCATACTCAGCATGGAGTCGCTTAAGAGTCTCTCTCCTCTTTTCCTCTGCCCCTCCCCACCATAAAACAAATAAAATCACTTATTTGACAGACAGAAAGAGAGAGAACAACAGGAGGAGCATCAGGCAGATGGAGAGGAAGAAGCAGGCTTCCCATTGAGTGGGAAGCATGACACAGGGCTTGATCCCAGGACCCTGACTGAGATCATGACCAGAACCAAAGGCAGATGCTCAACCAACTGAGCCACCCAAACACTCCAATAAAATCTTCTTAAAAATCAATTTATAGATTTTAATCAGTGAGGACATTTGGTAGAGGTTTTGTGAATCTGAAAATTAAGAATTAGTTTGAGTTTGTAGGTCATTATTGAGAAACACTGACTTAAGTCCAGCACTGCAACTTCTTAGATGAGCAAACTGAGGCCCAGAGAGGATGAAGGATTTGCCCTGGTCCACATGGCCTGTCAGTGCAGACCTGGTATGAGAACCAGCGTTGGCAGTACCATGAGGCAAGCCAATGTACAATTTAAGGAGGCCTTCACTCTCAGAGTCATGACAGTGACCCAGGTGACTCCCTGGCCTCACCATCAGCCCCAGCCCTGATTAGAACTCTAGGATCCTGACTACCAGGAGGGACAGATCAAGCACATCTGATTTGAAGGATTTGGGTGAGGGGGACTTATGGAGAATTTTCCTGCATTGCTATCTTCAGAGAGAAGTTCCTAAGGAAGATTGGGTAAGCTGGTTTCCCCAAGGTGAAGGATCTGATCGTTTGGGATGGCTGCTCACTGGAGGAACCTGAAATATCCTTTCTTCCCAGAGCATTGAAGGCCCCCAAGTCTGGGCACAGAGTTCCTTGCCTGGGCTATCTTTAGCTGGTTGCTGAGGGTTGCAGCATTTCTGAGACCTGGTGATGGATACTTCTCTCTTCCTCCTTTCATAAAAATAGGTCTTCAGTCCAACCAGTCTTGTAAGCTCTGTTCTTGCAGAAATGGAACATGAAGGGTTTGGGTTTCTCTTGTCTTCTGTCTGGTATCTGTTTCCTTCATGCAGAACTGCTTACTAAGAATTTTACCTCAGGAAGATTTTAAGAAAGTTAGTGCTGCCCTTGTTGTTGGTCAAGGGGAAAAAAAAAATTCACCAAGAAGCTCATTAAGACAAAGAAGAAATAAAGGAGAGAAGAACAAAAGAGAAATGTCCTGAATCAGTTTGTGACCCTTTCTCTACTCCCACCAGCTCCTGCCTGCTCCCACCTACTCCCACACACAATCTTTTCCACCTGGACTTCTGCTTTTCTCTCAGCCTGATTTGGTGTATTCTCAACATGGAAGCCAGAGGGATTTGTTAAAATATGAGTCAGGCAAGAAAATGAACTAACGAGCATTCTGGTTGGAAAGGAAATGAAACTAAGTCTATTTGCAGATAGCAAGATCTTATATTCAGAAAATCCTAAGATATACACTGAAAAACTATTAGAACTAATTAATGAGTTCCCTGAAGTGATAAGATACCAATGATAAGATCAGTTGTATTTCTATACATTTGTAATGAGCAATCCAAAAATGAAATTAAGAAAACAATTTCATTGATAAGAGCATCAACAAGAATAAAACACTTAGGAAAAAACTTAACAAAGGAAATGCAAAATCTTATATTCTGAAAATGACAAAACAGAGTTGAAAGAAATCAACGAAGATTTACATAAATGGAAAACATCCCAGCTCATAATTCAGAATATTAGTAAGATCACAATAGTTTCCAAATTCATCTATAGAGTTAATGCAGTCCCTATCAAAATCCCCACTGGTTTCTTTGTAGAAATTGGCAACTGATCCTAAAATTCATATGGGAATTCAAAAGCCCTAGAATAGCCAAAACAATCTTGAAAAAAGGAGAAAAAGTTGGAGGACTCTCATACTCTCTCTGTCTCAAAGGGATAAATAAAATCTAAAATAAATAAATAAATAAATAAAAAATAAAAAGACTCCCAAGTTGTTCCTCTCCAAGGAAATCTCGAGTTAAAAAAAAAAGCCAAAACTCTTTAAACAGTCTGAAAAACAATCTGAGGGTTTTGAAAGGGTGGGGGGTGGGAGGTTTGGGGATCCTGGTGGTGGGTATTATGGAGGGCAAATATGGAGCACTGGGTGTGGTGCATAAACAATGAATTCTGTTACACTGAAAAGAAATTAAATTTAAAAAAAGAAAAAAGAAACACAGTTGTAAATTTTCATGATCTTGGATTTGGCAACCTATTCTTTGCTACAACACCAAAGGTATAAGCAATAAAAGAAAAAAAATAGATGAACTGCCCTTCATCAAAATTAAAAAAAATTTTTTTAAAGATTTTATTTATTTGACAGAAAGAGATCACAAATAGGCAGAGAGACAGACAGAGAGAGAGGAGGAAGCAGTCTCCCCACTGAGCGGAGAGCCTGATGCGGGGCTCGATCCCAGGACCCTGAGATCATGACCTGAACTGAAGGCAGAGGCTTTAACCCACTGAGCCACCCAGGCGCCCCAAAATTAAAAATTTTTGTGCTTCGAAGGACACCATCAACAAAGCAAAAAGGCAACCCACAGAATGGGAGAAAATATTTGCAAATCTAGGATATATAAAGAATTCTTGTGACTCAATAAAAAGACAAATGACCCAATTAAAAAAGTACATGAGAGATTGGAATAGACAGTTCTCCAAAGAAGAGAAATAATAGCCACCAAGCCCATGAACCGATGCTTAACATCATCAGTCATCAGGAAAATGCAAATCAAAACCACAGTGCAGTAACAGTTCACACCCACTATGATGACTTGTATAAAAATATGATTAAGTGTTAGCAACAATGTGAAGAAAGAACCCTCAGGACTGGTGTGTAAAATGCAGCCACTGAGAAAAACAGTCTGGCTGTTTCATGAAAAGTGAAATGTAGCTACCAGCTGACTTAGCAGTTCCACTCCTAGTATATGCCAAACAGAAATGAAAACATAAGCCCGAATAAAAACTTGTATATGAGGGCACCTGGGTGGCTCAGTGGGTTAAGCCGCTGCCTTCGGCTCAGGTCATGATCTCAGGGTCCTGGGATCTAGTCCCACGTCGGGCTCTCTGCTTAGCGGGGAGCCTGCTTCCTCCTCTCTCTCTCTCTCTCTGCCTGCCTCTCTGCCTACTTGTGATCTCTGTCTGTCAAATAAAATAAATAAAAATCTTAAAAAAAAAAAAACTTGTATATGAATGTTCAGAGCACCATTATTCCTAACAGCCAAAAAGTGGAGACAACCTTGGATTCTACTATCAGATGAATGGATAAACAAAATGTGGTATATACAGACAATGGAATATTTGGCCATACAAAGGAATGAAGTACTGAAATGTGCTGCAACATGGATAAATCCTGAAAACAGTAGGGTAAGTGAAAGAAGCCAGTGATATAAGAGCATTTATCATACAATCCCATTTGTTCCAAATGTCCAGAAGAAGCAAATATTATAGAGCTAGAAAGTAATTGGTGATTACTATGGTTTGGGGTGAGGGCTGGTGAAAGGATTAGGTGACATCTGAAAGGAAGGGCTTGCCTTTTGGGATGATGAAGATGTTCTAAAATTGACCTTGGTGATGGCTATACAATTCTGTGAATATACTATAAAGCAGGAAAGTACTTTACTGATTGAATTATATGATATATAAATTATATTTCATTAAAGTCATCCACACCTACATCTGTATCTAGAGATCTGTGATCACATCTTGCCTCTGCCGAACACTCTCCAAGGGCTCTCATCTCACTAGCATCAGTTTCAAACCCCTTGTGAAGTCTACCAGGATGTGGCACCCCACTATTATACTGCTCTCACCTCCTGCTCCTCTGCCCCCTTTGCTGTTCCTCTAAATAGACAGTTTCCTTCCAGATAATTGCAAGGCTCATTCCCATCTTTCCTTCAGATCTCTGCTCAAATGCCACCTTCTTGATGAGACTTAATTCTGATCATTCAATTAAATTTCACAGTTCTTATCAAACTGCCTTGCTCTGTTTTTCATTTCTATAGCACTTACCATCTTCCTAGCAGGAAGGACATTCAAAATATTTATCAACCCATGCTATAGGTATGGAAATATGGTATGGAATAGAGTATAGACCCTAGAGACCCCTGCTGGGCTAGTATCAATCCTTTAGGGTCATAGGGAGATGGGGGCAGGTGGTGTTCCTGGGAAAATCAGGGCAGCTAGGAGGTACCTAAGCTTTAGGGTAGATGTACAGAAATATTTTAACTGCTCTGGCTTACTACTATATATCATGATGATCAGCTCTGTTTGCATCATATTATATCAGTTTCTTAGATTTATCATCAATCTCTCTCATGGGTGCCGAGGGCAGACCACCCTAAAATGTACCACTTTGGGGGCACCTGGGTGGCTCAGTGGGTTAAGCCTCTGCCTTTGGCTCAGGTCATGATCCTGGGATCGAGCCCCACATCTGGCTCTCTGCTCAGCGGGGAGCTTGCTCCCCCCTCTCTCTCTGCCTGCCTCTCTGCCTACTTGTGATCTCTCTGTCAAATAAACAAAATCTTAAAAAAAAAAAAAAAGAAATGAACCACTTTGGCATATTGGTTATTTTGCATTAAAGTTACTTAAGAGGGGCATCTGGGTGGCTCAGTCGGTTGAGCATCAAATGCTTGATTTTGACTCAGGTGTTGATCTCAGGGTTGTGGGATCGAGCCTGAGGTTGGGCTCCAAGCTCAACAGGGAGTCTGAGGATTCTCTCTCTCACAATCCGTCTGCCCCGCCCCCCAATTGTGTGTGCTCACTCTCATTTCTCTCTCAAAGAAAACAAATAAAAAATAAAATCATTTAAGAAATGGCAAATGCAGGGGCGCCTGGGTGGCTCAGTGGGTTAAAGCCTCTGCCTTCGGCTCAGGTCATGATCCCAGGGTCCTGGGATCAAGCCCCACATCGGGCTCTCTGCTCAGAGGGGAGCTTGCTTCCTCCTCTCTCTCTGCCTGCCTCTCTGCCTGCCTCTCTGCCTACTTGTGATCTCTGTCTGTCAAATAAATAAATAAAATCTTAAAAAAAAAAAAAAAAGAAATAGCAAATGCAGAAAGAACACTCTGACTCCTGCTTTGTTTCTAGAAAGCAGAAAATAAACTCCCACGTAAAAGGTACCCTCCCTTCACCAGCAGGTGGAGAGACAGCCTTATCGTCAGAGACAGGAAATTTAGGGCTGAAGAAGCTTATATAAACAAATCTTGTTACTTTACTAATTTATTACCCCAGCCCAAATTCTGCTTAAAATTTCTTGCTAATTGAAGTCCCAAACATAAGTATTCTTTGTCCTGTCAATTCCTCCCTAAATTTATGTTTCTTTATCTAAAAATTATAAAAGCTGCCTGCCTTGGTCATTTCTTTAGGTCTCAATTTCATGATTGGGTCTCTGTGTACACATAATTAAACTCTGTTCTTTTTTCCTGTTGATCAGTCTCATGTTAATTTAATTCTTTGGCCAGCTAGAAGAAGCTTCAAGGGTGGAGTGAATGATTTTGTTCAGAGCTCTTTGGTAAAACCATGTGAGCAAAGTTTGATTGGAATGCATTTAAGACAGCATGGAAGGAGAGAAAGAGGAGTCAGGAAAGAGAAAAGAAAACTTTTTTTTTTGGAAAGAGTTTTTCTATGAAGGAGAACACAGGTTAATTGGACTTCCATCTTCCTTCTAGGCTGGGATCAGTCTGAATTCTAAGCTCCGGGCTGAGGTCTGTTTCCTTCTTCTAGATCCTTCCTGGCTTTGGTCTGCTGGCTGCCTACTTCCCTCTGCTATCAGCCCTATTTTTCTGGCTTTAGAGGTGGGCTGTAGTATAGAACAGGGAAGTGGTGTCAAGAGGCATTTTTAGAATTAATGCTTTATAATTTTCTTCCATCAGTTTAACGTTTTTAAAAAAGATTTTATTTATTTATTTGTCAGAGAGAGAGAGCACAAGCAGGCAGAGTGGCAGGCAGAGGCAGAGAGAGAAGGAGGCTCACCACTGAGCAAGGAGCCCAGTGTGGGACTCCATCCCAGGACCCTGGGATCATGACCTGAGCCAAAGGCAGAGGCTTAACCCACTGAGCTTAACTGACTGAGCCACCCAGGTGTCCCAATATTTTTTATTTTTTGACTTAAGTTTTTATTTGAAGGTAGTAGTAGATCCACATGCAGTTGTAGAGAATAACACAGAAAGACTCCTTTTCCCAGTTTCAGGAAACTGGGAAACATCTTAATACTATGCAACAGTATCTCCGTATCTGTCAGGAAGCTGACATTGACCATCAGGACACAAAGTATTTTCCCCACCACAGAGATCCCATTAAGAACAACACCCCATCCTTAACCTCTGGCAGTTGCCAATCTATTACCCATTTCCAGAATTTTGTAATTTTGAGAATATCACATAAATGGAATCATAAAATATGTACACATTTGGGATTGGCTTTTTTCCACCTAGCATAATTCTCTAGAGATTCATCCAAGTTGTCTCTTATATTTAGTTTTATTATTTACTTATTTTTAAAGATTTTATTTATTTATTTGACAGAGGTAGAGATAGCGAGAGATGGAATACAAGTAGGGGGAATGGGAGAGGGAGAAGCAGGCCTCCTGCTGAGCAGAGAACCTGATGCAGGGCTTGATCCCAGAATCCTGGGATCATGACCTGAGCCAGAGGCAGACGCTTAATGACTGAGCCACCCAGGCACCCCTGTATTTCTTTTTATTGCTGAATAGGACTCCATGATAGTATTATATACCAAAGTTTTTTTTTTTTTTTTTTTTTAACCATTTTTCTGTTGAAGAATATCTGGGCTGTATCCAGTTTTTGGCTTTCACAAATAAAGCTCTTATAAACGTTTGTGCACAGGTTTTTTTGTTTTTTTTTTTTTTTTTAATGTGTGTGTGTGAACATAAGTTTTCATTTCTTTAGGATAAATTCCTAGGAGTACAACTGCTAGGCCATATGGTAGCTGTACATTTAGCTTTTAAAGACCTTATAAATTGTTTTCCAGAGTGTCTACACCACAGGTGATGCACGAGTAATCTAGTTTCTTCACATTCTTGCCAGTATTGGTTTGTCACTGTGTTTTATTTTCACTAACCTGATAGATATAGGAGAGTATCTTATTGTGGTTTTAATTTGTATTACCCTAATGGTGAACCTCGTGGAACATCTTTTCATGTGCTCATTTGTCTTCTGTATATATTTTTTAATGAAATGTCCTTCACATGGTTTTCCCACTTTCTAATTGGATTGTTTGCATTTTTACTGTTAATTTTGAGTCTGAAAAATAGATTATTGCTCTCAGTCTCTTGTTGGCTATGAGGTTTGCAAATATTTTCTCCCACCATCTAGCTTGTCCTATCCTTTTCGCAGTTGTTCAATGCAAAAAAATTTTACAATTTGATGATGTCCAATATATTGATTTTTTTGTTTTATGGATTACACTTTTGGTGTCAAGTCTGAGAACCCTTTGCTTAGCCCTTGATTCTGAAGATATCATTCTAGGTTTTTATTTTTTTTCCACAAACATTTTATAGCATTATGTCTTACAGTTAGGTTTCCCATTTGGAGTTTCTGGTGTCTCAAATCTGTAGATTTATGTCCTTTGCTAAATTTGGGAAGTTTTCAGCCATTATTTCTTCAAGTACTTTTACAAACTTTCCCTATTTCTACTTTTTCTCTGGGGCTTCCATGACGTGATTATTAGATCTCTTATAGTCTTGCATGTCCCTGGATCTCTATTATTATTAATTAATTAATTAATGTTTTTGTCTGTTGTTCTGTCTTCAAGTTCATGAATTCTTTACTTTTTCTCATCCATTCTGATGCTAAGCTTATCCACTGTTTTTGTTTTTTGTTTTTAAAAATTTTGGTTATTGTATTTTCTAGTTCTAAGATTTCCATTTGGTTCTTCTTTATATCTTTTATTTATTTACTAAAACTTTATATTTCCTTGCTGAAAACTTCTACTTTTTTCCCTCTTGTTTCAAGCATGCTTGTAATTGCTTATTGAAGCATTTTTATGATGGTTGCTTCAAAATCTTTGTTAGATAATTCCAATGTTTTTGACATCTGTGTGTTGGCAATATTTTGACATCTGTGTGTTGACAGTCTTGATTCAGTATGAGACCTCCTGGTTTTTGATATGGTAAATGATTTCTTATTGGAACCTGGACATTTGGGGTACATTTTATGAGATTCTAATTAAGCCTTCTATTTCAGCTGGCCTCCACTTGATACCACTCAAGCAAGGGAAGGGGTGGTATTGCAGCTGGTGAAGGTAGAAGCCCAGATTCCTTACTTGTTCTTTGTTGGCACCTGAGGAGGGACACTCCTTGTTGCTGTTGGCTATGCTTGTTGAGTTCTGGCTCCCACCATCCTTCCACTGGTATTCCTTTGGCCACAGGAGGTGGGAGGGCCTTGTTCTGCTCCCCTCATGAACTTCAATGACACACAGTAAGTGGGTGGCATCATTATCACCAGGCAGTGGCAGAAGTCTCCAGTAGACCTCCACCAACACTACCCCAGTAGGGAGGAAGCAGCAGTCCGGATCCCAGATGATCTCCACTAATACCACAGAATGTGGGGGTTGGAGGATAAAGCTTGTTTCAGACAAGGAGGGTCAAAGTCTAGGATCCCCCACTCCCATTTGCTGGCATGAGTAGGAGTGGGGCCAGTGTGTTTTCTGTGGTGTGGTGCTAAAGTAAAGTCATTATTTAAAACTTTCTGTCTTGGTAGGCTGCCTTTTTCCTGGTCCTTAGGTTAGACAGAAAAGCCTTTTCTTGTTTTTGTTTTTGTTTTCCTGTCTGTGCTCTTTAATTTTTTGAGTTTTCAGTTTTCTTAGCTCTTGGTGAGGATATATGAGACAAAACACAAAGCTAGGGAGCTTACTATCATGTCCTCCCTTGGGTCCTGAGGTCTTTAGATAGTTTGCCTTATTCTCTCACTGCTCAGAATTTCTTGTTTCCCACAACACCTTTACTTTTCCTTGACAGCTTCCACTCAGCCTTTAATTTCGGTCTAGGTTCAACTCCTAAAGGGCAGTACCTCTTTCCTTCCTGCTTTGCAGCCTTCTTCCCAGAGAGGCTGGAAGCTTGGTTTCCTGGGCTGTGCTGACTCTGATATAACCAGCACCACAGCAGATATAGGGTCATTTATCATGCTGGTTTTCCTTGGTGATGGTGAACTCACTAAAAGCAGAATCTTTTATTTTTTTATTATTTTTTTTAAAGATTTTATTTATTTATTTGACAGAGAGAGATTACAAGTAGGCAGAGAGGCAGGCAGAGAGAGAGCAGGAAGCAGGCTCCCTGCTGAGCAGAGAGCCCGATGCGGGACTCGATCCCAGGACCTTGAGATCATAGCCTGAGCCGAAGGCAGAGGCTTAACCCACTGAGCCACCCAGGCGCCCCAAAGCAGAATCTTTTAATGGCTCTGCCTCCTGGCTTCAGTCAAACTGTGTGGGAGACATATTAGGTAAAATAAATGCCTTTCCACTCCATCCAAGGAGGTTCACAGGTTGAGCTGAGAACTCTGATTTAGGATTTGGAGAATGGGCAGAGCACTCTCTGCAAGGAGGAGGGTACTGGCAGGGGGAGGGGGACACCTGTGTTCTGAGTTTTCCTGTCTCTCTCTGAAGGAATGTAACCCATGCAGACAACTGATGGGCCTGTGCAGACCACAGAATTTGTGCTGGAGAGAAATGAGTAAAAGTAAATGGGAAAATTGCTGACTTTGGAAGGTACTGAGTGCTTACTCAGTGATAATTCAGGACACTGCCCTCTGTCTTGAACAATCTCAGTTAACATTTATTTGAAAAGGGGCTGGGGGGTGGGTGCCTCGGTGGCTCAGTCATTTGAGTGGCCGACTCTTGATTTTTGGCTCAAGTCATGATCTCAGGGTTGTGGGATAGAGCCCTGAATTGGGTTTTTCACTCAGTGGGGAGTCCACTTAAGATTGTCTCTCCCTGTCCCTCTGCCCCTCTCTTCACCCTTGTACTCATGCTCTCTCTCTCAAATAAATAAATATATCTTTTAAAAAAGGGGGGGGTGGTGAAGGAGGGAGCGAGTGGTTCTATTTCCTGCCAAGAGCTGTGTGCCTTCTGAGACCCTAGCAGCAGGTGGGCGTCTCCTTCAGCTGAGAAGTGAGAAAAACACACCCTGTGTATTGTAGGGGACACTCCAGAGTTGCTGTGTGCCTCTTCCCTCCTCGGTAGGTGTGCCTGGCTGGGTGAGGCGTCCTTGCATCTAGATGCAAAGACTCCTAGCTGGAAGGATTTGAGCCATTGTTCAACTGATGGTTACAGATGTACCATTTTGGATGAGGTTCCACAGTTTAGGAAAAAAAGGCATCAATAGTGACCAATAAATTAAGAGAAACTGGACATTTAAGGATGTTCTTGATGGGCAACTGCAGGAAATAGACTTGGGAATTTAAAAAAAATTATTTCTTTATTTGAGAGAGAGCATGTGCAAGAGGACATGGTGTGGGGGGGCAGAGGGAGAGGGAGAAGCAGACTCCCTCCTGAGTAGAGAGCCCAGTGGCAGCGTGGGGAGGGGAGAGAGCTCAACATGGGGCTCAATGTGGGATTCAACCCTAGGACCCTGGGATCATGACCTGAGCTGAAGGCAGCCATCAAACCAACTGAGCCCCCCAGATACCCCATAGATTTGGGGCATTAAAAACATTGCTCATCCCAGAGAGGAAAGCAAGAACTGGTCAAGAAATGGGGGCTAGGGACACCTGGGTGGCTCAGTTGGTTAAGCGACTACCTTTGGCTCTGGCCATGATCCCAGGGTCCTGAGATCGAGTTCCACATTAGGCTTCTTGCTCAGTGGGAAGCCTGCTTCTCCCTTTACCTGTTCTGCTTGTTCTGCCTGCTGCTCCCCCATTTTGGGCTCTCTCTCTCTCTGACAAATAAATAAATAAATTAAAAATAAAAAGTAGTGAGGGCTAGTGGGCACCAAATGGTGATGGAATTAATGGCCTTGGATTAGGAATGTGGCAATCAGAGCAGAAAGTAGGGTTGGGCCTTGAGAATAGCGAGGCAGTAGCTGAAACATTCACAGATTCTGGGAGGAGAGCAAAAGATAAGGATCTGTTTATAAAAATCGATAACCACCACCTTTATGGGTTAAGAAAGAGTATGAGATCTTCTGTTATTGTTTCCTGTCATTAGAGGGGAACCAGATAAGAAGAGGTACTTTTTTGTGTTTTCAGCAAAATTGAGGAAGAAACTAACGGAGTTAGTAGCTAACAAATCATTAGAAATCATTTTGATGAGGTGGGATGAATGTTACTATGAGGTATTTTTTTTACATGTTATTAATATTTAAACCAGTAAACTTTGGATAAAGCAGATTACCCTCTGGATGATAACCTTCATTTCAAGGATGAGGCCCACTCTCGTTCAATCAGTTCAAGGCCTTAAGAGAAAAGACTAAGATTCCCAAAGGAAAAAAGAATTTTGTCTCCAGACTGTCCTGCAGATTTCATATTTGCTAGTTCCTACAATCACATTAAAATAAATCTCTCTCATATAAAACCAATAGGCTATGCATATTATATATAATATGTATATTCTATTGATCGTGTTTCTCTGGAGAACTCTAACTAATACAAGTCTCAAACTAAAGCATGCTTTCACACAACATAATTTATTTCATTTGATGTTCACAACATTCTGTCACAAGTTAAGTACTGTTGAGATGAGACCAAGGTGTGAGTAGAAGTGTGCATCTTTACTCCTCTGATCCTTCTATCCTGTTCTTTTTCAGGCTGTCCTTGTTTATCCCCTCCCAGTAGCAGTCATCCAGAGACCATCAGGGAGCAGAGCTGAACTGGACAATGGCAGGGTTCTGAGCACACAGAGCCCCTCTAGGTAAGGTATGTGAGCAGCTTGGACAAAGATGCTTTGAGGCAGAGATGGTTGGGAAAGTCTTAGTCTTTAAAAGAGCTACCTCAAGGGGTGCCTGGGTGGCTCAATGGGTTAAAGCCTCTGCCTTCAGCTCAGGCCATGATCTCAGGGTCCTGGGATCGAGCCCCGCATCGGGCTTTCTGCTTGGCGGGGAGCCTGCTTCCCTTCCTCTCTCTCCGCCTGACTCTGCCTACTTGAGATCTCTCTCTTTCAAATAAATAAATAAAATCTTAAAAAAAAAAAAAACAAAAAAAAACAAAAAAAAACTTCTAAAAGAACTACCTCAGGGTGAGATTCTGTTCCATGTTCTTCATTGCCCAATTCTTTAGGTTGCAAGCAATCATGCTGAAGTAAATAAAAAAGGGAATTTACTGGCTTATGTAATGAAAAGGCCAAAAGTTTGGGTTTGATGGGATGCTGTTCTTAAGCTATGTCATCAGGACTTGGTCTCTCTTTCGTCATGTTTTGGTTCTGCTTTTCTTTGTGTGAACCTCATTCTATAGCAGATTTTTCCCAAATGGTAGCAAGACACTGATGAACATGTTTAGATTTCCATCCTACCAGATGAGGATTTGTAGCAGAGAGAGAGAGAATATTTGCTTCCCAGTGGTTCCCACAAATGTTCTGAAATGGACTCTCATTGGCCTATATTGGAAAAGGTGCTTACCCATGATGAATCTCTGTGGTCAGAGTAGTGGAATATGTTGGGTTTCCCACTGGGTTCCATCCAGTCTCTGGACAGCCTAGAGTATATCAAAATCCTTTCTGATTCTCTGAAAAAGAATTGATAAAGGAAGTAATTAGTGGATTTATCTAACTGAAAATTAAAAGTGTTTGGATGTCAACACCCATGATAAAAGTGAACAGAGAATTGAACAAAAATACTTGTCAAATTCATGGTTAATAGTCTATTATAGTCTTAAAATATAGAGCACACACACTGATGAGAAAAACACTGCCTCTGTGACTTAGAAAAATGGTCAGTTGGCAGCACCAATAAGATATCCCACAAATACCCCAAAATCAGATTGCAAAATGGACCCCATCATTTGTATCAGTTACAAGTAACAAAAACAAGCAAGTAACAGAAAAAGTTACTCATACTAGTTTAAACTATAAATGCAAATATTGATCAGAGCTCTAGTTTTATCTGTCTGAGATTCCCTTTGCTCCTCCTCTTTTCCCATGTCCAACTTCTTACTCAGGCTGGCTGCTCTCATGTTAACAAAAAGGCTGCAGTGGCTTCAGGGTTTCATAGGTTGACATCATTCTCTCTGGATTGAGAGAGAGTGTGTGACCAAGAATTCCAGACAAAACACTTGATCTTTGCATTGATTGGATCATTCTTAAGCCCAACCAAGGACAAGGAAATGCCATGGGCCAATTAGCTTAGACCTGCTTCCTGAAACCGTTTCTTTGGAAAGAGGTGAGATTATCCTGTTCCATCTAAGTTCATCAGAGTCCACCTAGGAGCTGGGTGAATTCAAACCCACCAAACTTCATGGCTGTTATAAAAATGAGATGAGAGAGGAATAATTGTTGGGGAGATAGCCATAAAGTCCACAATATCATCAATGTCTCCAAACATGCCTCCTCCCTTATATTCTCTATCAATCTGCGTTGAGGCCAGAGTTATCTTTATAAATCTTGCAAAATCCCTTGTGTAAAACTTTTTAATGGTCCCATGCCACCTATATGATACAGTCCCATTCCTTCATTATCACTTAAAAAGTTCTCCAAGAACTAGCTGTTAGGTCTCAAGACTTGCCTTGCAAGTCTCTCTAGTCTCTTCCCTTGCCCTATTTCCCCGTCTCTCATCCTTTCCATCTACTTTCCAGTACACTGATCTTTTTTCCTTTTCTTTTATCCTTCTTTCTTTTTTCTTTCCCCCAGAGCTTTATGCATACTTTTTTCTTTTACCCAGAGGACTTTTCCCTCACATCTTCAGGGAAATTTGTTTTTACCTCTAAATTTTCAGGTTAGGTGTCCCCTTCCCCTCAGAAGACTATACTGATCTTTTCTACTCCAAGGCTGGGTTAGGTGTCTCTATGCTTTACATGTGTCATCTATCTGCCCCCCTCCTGCTTGTCAGTTCTGTGATGACAAGTTGGTCTTGTTCACTGCTGTACCCCTAGTTTCTTCCAATGTTCTCTGACACAAAGAGCATGTACAATAAATATTTGCTGAATAAATAAATGAAATAACAACGAAGAAAATATAATATTTGGGGTTTCCTGGGTGGCTCAGTCAGTTAAGCATCTGACTCTTGATTTCAGCTCAGGTCATGATCTCAGGATTGTGAGATGGAGGCCAGTGTTGGGCTCTGCATTGAGAGTGGGGCATGGCTTAAGATTCTCTCTCTCTCTCTCTCTCTTCTTCTGCCCCTTCCTGCACTGTCTTTCTTTAAAAAAAGGTGTGTGTGTGGGAAGAAAATATAATAGTTAGTAAACCTATGTAGAGTATTTATCTTTGGACAGAGTCCTCAAGGATAATTTTTTTTATAGTTTTCTATAATGTTCCAAATTTTCTTCTGTAAACCTTTATTACCTAAATTACAAACAGTACAGAAAAAGGTAAGTTATTCCAAATATTAATTGGAGAGTTGATTTCTGGTAACCTCCTCCACTGATCCTGGCCCTGACCCTGGGAACCTTACAGAGCATATCTGTGCCTTTTGGCACAGAGACATCCATGTTGTTAGTTTTATGTCTTGAGGAGAAAAAAAACCAAAAAGGAACAAGTGTGGTTCCCCTCTCTTTTTTTTTTTTTTCTTTCACTCAGACATTCCTGGGCTGATAGGAAAGGAGAATGAACAGAGCTGATTTTAGAATTTTTTTAATAATCTTTTTAAAATTGTGAAACATACTCTATAGGCAGAACAGTTTATGAAGATATAGTGGAGTTTATAGAAAGACAATAAAAGGAACATCCATGTCATTACCCAGGCTGAGAGATAAAACATTAGCTTATGTCAGAAGCCCCTGAGTATTCTCCCCAAATGTGTTCTTTCACCTGGTCTCAGAGCTAAGGACATCCTGAATTTTATTTATTTATTTATTTTTATTTATTTGACAGAGAAAGAGATCACAAGTAGGCATAGAGGCAGGCAGAGAGAGAGGGGGAAGCAGACTCCCTGCTGAGCAGAGAGCCCCATGCAGGGCTCGATCCCATGACCCTGGGATCATGACCCGAGCTGAAGGCAGGGGCTTTAACCCACTGAGCCACCCAGGTGCCCCATCCTGAATTTTATACCAATCTGTCTCTCATTTGGCTTTATTATATTTTTTACCACTTGGGCATGTGTCCCCAAACAAAGTTTATTTAACTACTGGCTTAAGGTTCTATATTTTTTAATATCTGTTATGTTTCTTGTCCTCTTTTCTTTGCCTTTTTCTGGGTTGAATGTTTCAATCACTCAGTTTTCCCCTCTTTACTAATTTGGAGTCCAATTGTATGTATCTTAGACAATTTGATAAGACTACATAGGTTCCTGAGGCTCTATCATTTTTCCTCATTATTTTCTCCTCCACTCTCATATTGGATAATTTCTATTGGTTTGCCTTCAAGGTCTCTGGCTTTTCCTTTTGATAACCTCCAATCTCCTGCTAATTTCATCAAATGAATTTTTTAAATTTAGGTATTACAATTTTCAGTTTTAGAGTATCCATATCTCTGTTTTTATAGTTTCTATTTCTCTGTTAATATCCCGTATCTATTCAGTCAGTAAAACCAAATTTTACTTTAATTCTTTGAACATAACTTTTTTGAAGATTTTATTTATTTATTAGAGAGAGAGATAGTGAGAGCAGCACAGGTGGGGAGGAGAGGAAGAAGCAGACTCCCTGCAGAGCAGAAAGGCCAATGTGGAGCTCAATCCCAGGACCCTGGGATCATGACCTGAGCTGAAGGCAGCTGCTTAACTGACTGAGTCACTCAGGTGACCCTGAACATAGTTTTTCCATCCAAATTTTGAAATGTATTTTTTTCCAGGTTGAGAAATATTAGTTGACAGCTATTTTCTCTTAGGATATTAAAGATCCATTCGTGCATTTATTCTTTCAACAAAGATTTATTGTGTTTGTTAAATACTGGGATAAATAAAATAAAGCATTTCCCTCTCGTGGGCACAATCTGGGCCATGTAAGGAAATTATTTCCTATAAGTACAAAAGTAGAGTCATGAAAAGGTATACTAATGGTACAGATGATCAATCTGACTGTCCATCAGGAAAGATGTCACAGAGAAAGGTAACATTGAGTTGGGTCCTCTAGTAGAAATACAAGTTTACTAGGTAGATAAGAATTGGGGAAAATTCTGGACATACAGAATGACATGTGAAAAGGCATAAAAGCATGAAACAGTATGCTTACACAGCTTAAAACTGTACAATGTATTACTCTTTCAGATGAGGCTGGAGAGGAGATTTCATCTCTCTTATACTTCCCTTCTTTAGGTAAGTCAGTCCATAGACCTGAGCCTCAATTAACAACCAGTATTTCAAATGATCTTATTCTCTTTGTTTTCTTTTTTTTTTTTTTTAAGATTTTATTTATTTATTTGACAGACAGAGATCACAAGTAGGCAGAGAGGCAGGCAGAGAGATGGGGGGAGCAGGCTTCCCTGCTGAGCAGGGAGCCCGATGTGGGATTCGATCCTAGGACCCTAGGATCATGACCTGAGCCGAAGGCAGAGGCTTAACCACTGAGCCACCCAGGCGCCCTTTTCCTTGTTTTCTTAAATCCCTCTTTAATGTTTTCGCTCTCTATCTCTGTGGCATGCATTTTGGTTAAGTTCTTAAGTTCTATCTTCTAGTTTTCTAATTCTCTCTTTAGCTGTATTTATCTACTGCTAACCCGTCCTTTGAATTTTTAGTTTTAAAGTTAAAATTTTTTATCTTTAGGAGATCTATTTGGTTTTATTCTAAAGCTGCTTTTCTTTAACTCACATTTTCAAGTTTCCCTACTGGTTTCTTAAAACAATTAAATATATATTATTTTCTCATTTTGATAGTTCCAATATCTGAATTTCTTTAGAACTGATTCTTCCATCAGTTTGTTTCCTGCTAGCCTTTCCTCATGGTGTCTTTTTGCCTTGTATGTTTTGCTTGTTTATTTGTTTCTACTTTTCTTAGGAATTTGTGGACATTCTTTCAGAACTAGGATAGGAAAGTTTCCTCCAGAGATTTGAGTTTGCTTTTACCTTGCACTAGAGTAACTATCTTTCCAAAATCACTTTATGTCAAGTTATTATCTGAGGTTTTGTTAATTTGGGGCTTCAAATTCATGTGAAATAATGGGATGTGGTTAAAAAATTATGAGGGAGATAGTTCTTCTCTCTGTTCCACCCTAAGGATTGAAACATTCACTTTCCTGGGAATGTAGGACTGTAGGCAGGTCTGTATTAGATCACTGTTTTACTGTGGATACAGTCTTTTGAGAATCCAGCTTTAGAGCTGTTAATCTCTTAGACTGTCTTGGGCAGATCACGAGTTTCTCTTCCGTCTCTCTGCTCCTCAACTAGAAAAAGTCATACTCAATTTCACAAAGTTTTATAATGCTGTTAAGACTGAAGCTGGCATCAGGGCTCTATTTATATATACTAAATTAGTCCCTGCATGCATATTCCTCTTTTTTCAGATCATGTATTCCTTCAAGAAGGTGGATTTTGTATTTTATTCAACTTTTTTTTTCCCCTCAAAGTTTCCACTCACCTATTTAACAGAGAGAGACACAGCAAGAGAGGGAATACAAGCTGGGGGAGTGGGAGAGAGATAAGCAGGCTTCCAGCAGAGCAGGGAGCCCAATGCAGGGCCTGATCCCAGGACTCCAGGACCATGACCTGAGCTGAAGGCAGACACTCAATGAGCCACCCAGGTGCCCTTTTATTCAGCATTTTTATTTGTTTTTACTGTGAGAAAAGGGAAATACAAATATGGAATGGGGGACCTGTAATGTTAGCTTGAAATCAGTATCAATGTGGACTCTTGATTTTACATGTGTATGTGCATTTGTGTGTGTGTGTGTGTGTGTGTGTGTGTGTGTGTGTGTTTATCCTAGATCTGTCCATTAAAAGAGTCTAGAAGCAATAATATCCCATAACACATAGATGCCTAGCATCCAGATTTTGGTTTCTAAATTCCATTCCTCACTGAAAGAACTAGGACTCTTTGAGAAAAATGGCTAATTCCATGTCTGAGGAAGTGAAAGGGTATTTGGAACACTATTTGCTCCAGAAAGCATTTGTACTCAAATACAAATAGAGACGTGTGAAAAGAACATACGAGACAGTCTGAAGGGGCTCGCGCTGGCCAAATCTGGGAAAATTTGAGCCTCAGGCAGGAATAACAATGGAAATGGAACATAAAATACTGAATAAAACCCCCCATGAATCCATAGTAATACTTTGGATGGAGGGATGGAAGAAGGGAAGTTTGGGAGAAAGGCCCCTTTTATAGAAGAATAAAGGTCACAGATTAAGTTTCCCAGACTGGAGAATAGAGATTTGTATATAGAAAGTTCATGGGGGAAGGCTTCTATGATCAACACTCTGGGCACCTCAGAAAGCAGGACTGGACAGACTGGGGAGGTAATCTGTAATGTCATCATAGCTGACTAGTAGCTGTTTTCTTTTTCTTTTTTAAAAAATTGTATTTATTTATTTGACACAGAGAGAGAGAGAGCACAAGCGGGGGGAATGGCAGGCAGAGGGAGAAGCAGGGTCCCTGCTGAACAAGGAGCCTGATGTGGGTCTCAATCCCAGATCCTGGGATCATGATCTGAGCTGAAGGCAGATGCTTAACCCACTGAGCAGCCCAGGGGCCCCAACAGCTGCTCTCAATAGGGAGTTCTGGGGTTGGAATGACTCATCAGAGTTGTCCCAAGTTGGGGCAAAGATCCAGCAGTTGTATTCCCTCCCACTACATTCTTAGAGATGAGGACCATCCTCAAGGAGCAGCAGTAACCTTGGAGAAAGTAGTTTCTTTCCATACAAGGTGATTTTAGGGGAGGGTCTCACCTAAGAGCTTTCAGCAGACAACACCGACCAGCTGGAGGAGTAAGTGCCTGTCCTCAAGGGGGAACCAGGAAGGCATACCACCACATCCACTATGCCAGATGATAAATGTGGAGAAATGACAGAATTTGATAATTATGATTTTGCAAATGTCAATGTATTCATTGGCCTAGGCTAAGATTATCAACTCCTGGACCATCAATGCTAAAAGGATTTGGTGAAAAGTTATGGGGGAACAAAATGTTCTCATGGTTCTGAAATTTATCCTCACTTTTTAGTTATTTTAATTTAATTACTTTTTAATTATAAAGAAGGAAAAACTACCTTTACAAGAGAGATCTGACAGAGACCACTTTAAGAGATCAAACTTCATCACACCAGTAATGGGACAAACTGACCTTACATGCCTCCTGGTGTGATGTAATGTGAAGTCCACAGCTTCTTCTTCTTCTATCTTGAATTTTTGCCCACCATTCTAACCTTATCTTTTTTTTTTTAAAGATTTTTTAATTTCTTTGAGAGAGAGAGAGAAAGAGCATGAGTTGGGGGAAAGGTAGAGGGGAAGGGAGAAGCAGGCTCCCCTGAGTAGGGAGCCTGACCTTGGGCTTGATCCCAGGACTCCAGGATCATGACTTGAGCTAAAGGCTGATGTTCAACTGACTGAGCCACCCAGGTGCCCCTATTCTAATCTCATCTAATCATGAAGAAACAATCAGGAAAACCGTGTATGGGATATTCTATAAGACAACAGGCTTGGACTCATCAAAAATGGTGATGTCGTTATGGACAAAAAAGATGGGAAGAATGACTTAGATGAGGGTTTGACAAACTGTAATTCATAGGTCACATCTTGACACACACCCACACCCATTTGTTTGCAAAGGACCTTGGCTGCTTCTGAGCTACAAGAGCAGAGTTGAGTCATTGAAGCAGACACCTATCTGGCCCTTCACAAAAATGTTTACCAACTCCTGCCTTAGATTAACGATGACTAGAAACATGATGATCTATCAAGTGTATAAGGCTGAACCTTGATTGGATCCTGAATATTTTAAAAGACTGTACAAGAAAATCTGGGGAAAACTGGAGAAACTTCGAATATGAACTATATTGTTATTTATCATATGTTAAATTATATTATTGAATTAATGTTAAGTTTCTTGGGTGTGGTAATGATTTTGTGGTTATGTGGGAGGAGTCCTTCCTCTTTGAAGATATGTGCTGACACAATTAGGAGTTTAATATCAGGATGTCTGTAACTTATTCTTCAGTCAAAGAAAATTCTGTGTGTGTGTGTGTGTGCGCGTGCGTGTGTGTTTATAAAGAAACAAATATAGCAGAGTGTTAGAATTGGTAAACCTAGATAAAGATTATATGGCATTTGTTATGGTAACTTGTTTGACTTTTTACCTTTGAGCTTTTCCAAGTAAAATGTTGGGAGAAGGGTGCTGGGCTCCATTGGTTGAGTGTCTGCCTTAGGTTCAAGTCATGATCCTGGGGTCCTGGGATCGAGTCCCTCATCAGACCCCCTGCTCAGCGAGAGTAAGCTTATCTTTTTCTCTCTCCTTCTGCCTCTTCCACTGCTTGTGCTTGTTCTCTCTCTCTCTCTAAATTTATAAATTTAATTTATAAATTAATAAATTTATAAATTTATTAATTAATAAAATCTTTTTTAAAAGCTGGGAGAGAAAGTGAAAGAAAACTTTCTTAATTCTTAATTCTTAATCTGGTTAAATATCCAGAAGTCAGTTTTCAGACTTAAAGTGATTCATTTAATTTTCTCAGAATGTAAAGTTGAAAAAATTTGAAGGGACAGTTCTCAGGCTTTGGAGGCTGCCCTGTGGTTGGATAACAATCAGGCCAGGGACTGTGGAAGAGAGAGGGAAAAGAATAAAAAAAAGGGTGGGGGCATTGAAGTCCAAGGAGCAGGGAGAGTGGGGAGAAGGAAAGTGGGCCCAGAAGGATAGAAGTTGGGGACATTTCTGCAGATCTGACCCAGGTCCACTCTAAGTCCTCTGACCAGAACCAAGCAAATGCGTATATTCTCATGATAGCAGGTGCGAGAAGGCACCAGCCAACCTTTCTCAGACCTCTGGCTGTGGGGGTGTTATGGACCACTGTGCTTTGAGGTGGCACCCAGCACCAGGGCATCTCTTCCCAGGAAACACGGGGCTCTTCTGGCAGTGACTTTGGCTCCATGACACCCAGTGGCCTTGCCCCAACTATCCCTCTGTCCAGCAGGGGACATAGTTACCTGATGATCTGAAAGCTGTCCAAGCTCCCCATGCTTCCCAACTTCCTCGCAGGTCCCTGCGTATCTCATCCCTTCCTAGCCTGGCTCTGCCTCTCTGAGGGCCTGAAGTAGCAGAAACCCTAACTCTAGGCAATAGTGTTAGGTTTATTTGCCATCTGGGAACACCAGGGCACATAGAGCTACAGTGAATTGCCTCAAGTTCTGCAGCCAGTATGAAGCCACACTGAGACTTGAACCCACCTGCGTACCCACCATCTGCTCTCAGTTACCCTTTCACACAGGGGATGATAGAGTCTGAGGCAAGTTCAGAGGCGAACCCGCTGTCATGTAGCTACTGTGGCCCAGGTGCCCCAGAGTATGTATTTACTGGTAAACAGCAGTCTCTCAGCAGTCTGGGGTCTTGGGTTCCCTTGGGTGGGGATGACATCTCCCTGTGCCTTCCTGGAGTCACAGGGGTAGCTCACAGGTGTTAGGGTCTAGGGTCAAGTCTGTGCTCTTGGATGGCATGCCCCATGTTTCACCAGACACCAGCCATCCCCTGCCTGGCATCCATGTCTCCTGGGAAGCTGTACGCAGGATACCTTGGAGATTCTGAGTATCTGCAGGCTTGCTGGCTTCCATGTGCATCTGGGGAAACTGTCTTGCTCCTCAAAGGGTCTCTGGCAAGGTCCCAGAAAGGGCTGGGGCCACATGCCTCCTGCTTCTCCTTCTCCTTTTGCATCACCAGGCCCACAGAAGCAGGTACTCACCAGTCACCCCCCAAAAGACTGTATCCTGCTCACCAGGGAACAGTGCATGTCTGGGTTCTGGGAGGGCTTGGACGGCCTATTCTGTCCCAGCAGAGGTTCAGACTTGCATCTGCCTTGGTATATGAAAGCCCTGCTCCTCTAGGAATCAGTGCTGGAAAGACCTGGAAGACAGGGAAGTAACAGTAGCTAGTATACAAAATGATGACTTGGATATGGGGATAGCAATGCACATAAACAAGGAGAGAGAAGAAGACAGAAGGGAGGGTACATCTCCAAAGACGTCAAGTCCCCACCCAGAGCAGGTCCTTCAGATGGCAGCAGGCCCAAGGGATGTTTGCTTGGCTTGTCTGGACTTTGAGGGCTGCTGGGTGGGTTTGCCTGCATGTCAGCCAGAAGTTCTGAGACCCCAGGATCACTGCTCTCTTCATCCATCGCTGACCTTCTCAGCTCGCTCGAGGTTGGGTTTTTATGGGGCTGCTTTCTTCCTCTTCTGCAGACAGAAAATCCACACTTCCAAGTTATAAAGCCACTGCCACTGCCCTGTACCAACTTGCCTTACTTTCTGGCTTGTGTGTGTGTGTGCATGTGCACGCATGACTAGGTGTGTGCGCATGCGTGTGTGTTGTATCTGGGGCTCTCTCTCTGCCTCACTCGCTCCTGGCTGCACAGCCCCCAGGACAGGAAGAGTGCTGGTGGGTCTTTTAAAGAGCTGACACAGAGAAAAGTTTGCCCCACAAAGGCGAACCCTGTGTCCTCTCTCAGGCGGTGGCCTCTGACTGCAGTGGCCTGAGGAGGAGTGGCTGTGAGGTCTGGACTGGGCTGTAGGAAGCTAGAGCAAGAGATTGTGCTTTGCAGGAGGTCAGTGGGCAGTGCTGGGAAGGGGAGGCCAGCCTCAT
Organism: Mustela lutreola; assembly: GCF_030435805.1. Taxonomy (NCBI): domain Eukaryota; kingdom Metazoa; phylum Chordata; class Mammalia; order Carnivora; family Mustelidae; genus Mustela; species Mustela lutreola. The sequence goes on along the minus strand of NC_081291.1, from coordinate 65,519,516 downwards.
GGGCCCCAGAGGTAGTGCATCTGGCAGATGAGGGAGCTGTGAGTGACAGCAGGGAGGGGCTGTTTGGCCGAGGGTCCAGGAGTATGGGACAGTGGTGAGCAGGCCACTCTCAGGGCTGGCTGTGGAGGGGGAGAGGGGCAGGACCCAATGGGTCCCTTCAGCCCCCTGTGTCTGGTGACTGTGTGGTTCCTCCTCCTCCTGTGCTGTGAGACCACACTTAGCACACCAGCCTCTTCCTCACCAGGCTGAAAAATTTCCCATCTAGCTGGTTTCTAAGTCTGCCACCACAGTACCCACATTACCTAACACCTCTGCCTACCACCTTCCTCCTCTGACCTTGGACAACCCCCCCTGAGGCTCTGCCACCCTGGGGTAGGGGCACACACTGTACATCTTTTCTCTCATTCCCTCTCTCCAGATCCATGCCATTTGGAATGTGTGCCAGGCCCTATAGGGCAGGAAAAATCAGGGGATTTTCACCTAATATTTTTCTGGTTACCTTTCAAACACTTAAATTTCTCAGGCAATGGTAAAAAGGGAAGTTTCTGTTTTTCTTTCTGTCTAGAATCTAAGAAGATTCCTTGGGCAGGAGGAGGACGTTGGGAATGTATAGACATTGGTCCCAAAGAGAAAGGCACAGTCCTTGCCTCGTGGCAGAGGCCTGGACATGCTGCAGGGTCTTCAATCGTCCGGAGGCCTGGGGACAAAAGGGATCTGTGCCCTGCTTCCTGGTCAGAGGCCTGGAAAGGAGCAGACCCCTAAACAGGTAATGGATCTAGGCAGATAGGGCCATAACCAGCATAACCCATACTGGGTTGTGGTGTAGCACAGGGAATTCTGGGCCCATGGGTGGCATAGACAAGTGAGGACAGAAGGTGGATGGGAAAACCAAGGCAGACCACAAGGGGAGCTGGTCTACTTGCATGGCTCAGTGGCTGGTGTGTAGAGGGAAAGGTGGCTGTCTGGTGGGCACGTGCATGGAGAGAAGGTATGAAGGCAAGGACAGCTACTGGGTAGTATTGCAAGCAGCTGCAAGCAGCAGAAAATCCAGCTCCTGGTGGCGTCGACAGCTTTATGACTTCCACACTAGGGCAGCCCAAGTGCATACAGCACTGTCAGTGTCACGCAGGCCACCGGCACCTCACCCCTTCCTTCTTTATCATCCTTTTTCTCTGAAAAAGAAGGAGCAAGCTGTGGGTTTTGATTTAGGAAATAAATTTAGTTCACACAAGTGATACACCCTTAAAAAATGAATTAGGATTATAGAAGTATATTCTTCTTTGGTTATATTTAAATATAGTTCACAAATATGAGCGAGCTAACTATAGCTACTTCTGTAACTTCAAGTTGCCTTCTACTCAGCCAAATGGCAACATTGTAGCAGTGGAAAAAGTCACTATTTCCCCTCTTCTCCACCCTCCCACCACCTGCCCAGCTTTATTGAGATATGATTTACATGTAACATTGTATACATTTAGGATGTACAGCCTGGGGGTGCTTGGGTGGCTCAGTGGGTTAAGTGTCTGCCTTTGGCTCAAGTCATGATCTCAGGGTCTTGGGACTGAGCCCCTCATCAGGCTCCCCGTTCAGCTGGGAATCTGCTTCTCTCTCCCTCTGGCACACCCCCCTTTCTGCTCGCTCTCCCTCCCTTCTCTCTCTCTCTCAAATAAATAAAAAATATCTTTATATTGGGGAAAAAAGAATGTACAACTAGATGATTTGACACACATAGATATTGCAAATTGATTACCACAAGTACCCATCACCGTACTTATCTTGCTTTGTGTTTGGTGAGAAATGTTTAAGATCTCCTTTCTTGGCAAAGTCCAAGTATTGTTAACTGTCATCACCATACTGCAATTAGATCCTCAGAACTTACTAGTCTTACAGCTAGAAGTTCATATTCTTTCACTAATGTCTCTCCATTCCCCCTGCCATCAGCCCCTGACAATCCCCATTCCACTCTGTTTCTATGAATTTGGCTTTTTTAGACTTCACATATAAGCGAGATCATACAATATTGGTCTTTGTGTGTCTCATTAATTTTTTAAACATGATGACCTCGAGTTTTGTTCATATCATCTCACGTGTCAAGATTTTCTTCTTTTTTATTGTTGAATAATATTCCATTGAATATATATATCACATCTTTTCTTATCCATTCACCCATCAATGGACACCTAGTTTGTTTCCATATCTTGGCTGTTGTGAGTAATGGAATGAACGTGAAGGTGCAGATATCTGTTTAAAATAATAATTTTATTTCCTTCAGGTAAATGATCAGAAGTGGGATTGCTGGGTCATATGGTAGTTCTTTTTAAAATTTTTTTGTGGATCGCTTCTTGGCCCTTTGGCTAAGATCAAGTGTAAAATTTTTTTTTGTGGAACCTCCATACTGTTTTCCACAGTGGCTGCACCAGTCTCTTATCTTTTGATACTAGCTGTTCAAACAGGTGTGATTTGGCATCTTGTAGTGGTTTTGATTTGCATTTCCTCAATAATGGGTGATGTTGAACAACCTTTCATGTATCTGTTGGTCATCTGTATGTCTTCTTTGGAAAAAAGTCTATTTGGGTCTTTTGTCCATTTTCTGCTTGGATTATCACTATTTTTAAAAAAAGATTTTATTCATTTATTTGACAGATCACAAGTAGGCAGAGAAGCAGGCAGAGAGAGAGGAGGAAGCAGGCTCCCTGCTGACCAGAGAGCCCGATGCAGGGCTGGATTCCAGGACCCTGAGATTATGACCTGAGCCAAAGGCAGAGACTTTAACCCACTGAGCCACCCAGGTGCCCCTAATTTTTTTTTTTTTTTGCTCCATTTATTTTACCCCTGTAAATCTTTACTACTTTATCAACATCTTGCACATTCTAAATAGCAGCTGCTGAATGTACCCAGCATATGTCAGTCAGTAAACACAGAAGTCATGTATTTCCAAGGGTCAACTTGTGCTAACTACAGAGCAGAATAACACCTCTTGCATTTCTCCCTGAATATTCTGGTAAGCAAAACTGTGTTCATGAAAATACATGCAAAACTTCAGGTCCTGCCTGAGACCCGTGGTGGGTCCAAACCTGAATATGCAGCTCTAGGACTTTGGGATACCACCAAAGGTTCCTTGGAATACCTGTGGACACGAGGTCTCATGCTACATATTCTCACTCCCACTCTGTTCTTATGGAGGGAAGAGAACCGAGATGCCCATGGGAAGGGTCCTAAATACTGGAATTAAGGCCAGTAGGGCTTGAGGTAAGAGCAGCTCAACTGTGCCATCTGGGGCAGCTGACAGAGGAAATGAGTTGTGAGTCTGTGTTAGTCCCTCCCTTGGGCTAGACACTGATGCAGCTGCTTGCATAGTGATCTCTCATTTTCTCCTGTGTATATAGGCACCAACACCCCATTGTTCTGATGAGTTAAACACAGTCAGAGCAGGGATGCTTAACCTTGAAGTCCAGGCTCATTAGGAAGGGTGAGGGTAGATCTTCAGGGAAAAGACTGTAGCAAGATGGCCCTGAGCTCTTTCTGGTCTCACAGAAGGCTCTGCAGAGCAGAAGTGCTGGTCTCAGAGGTGGTACATCTGTAATATTTGGAAAGAAGAGGGAGTCTGTGGGGCAGGCATTCCCTTAGGCCTGCGAGTAGACAAAGGTTATCAGGGTAAGTGGAATAGAACGTCCTGAGAGACTAAGGTTAATTACCTGGGTCCTTACATCTCCTAGGGTTGCTCTGACATTACATTTAGTGTCTCCACACAGTGCTTTTATTGTCCTTTGTGGCCAGTAAGGTACAGATTTCAGATATTGTCTCAACTCTACACTATTGCCATTGCACTATCCCTAGACTGAGCATTTTCAAATATCCCTCCTTCTGTAAGGTTCTGCTGCGATTTTACTGGTTTATGTCTCTTCAAGTAAAATACCTGGATGCCTTAAAGTGTGACAAACTGACTGTGATAAACACTCCAAAGAATGGGCATCAGCATTCCATGGCCATTATTCTCCAGACTGTGTATCTGCCTGTGCTTTGAGTAATGATGAATTAATGCAGTATGATTTCTGCTACCTCTGATTAACTGAGATCGTGACCATGATAACCAGGTTGTAGCTAAAGAGTCATTTTCTTTTTCTTTTTTTTTTTTTTAGTACCCAGATTTTTATTTATTTTTTTAATTTCTTTTCAGTGTACCAGGATTCATTGCTCCATGCAATACGTGCCCTCCATAATACCCACCATCAGGCTCACCCAACCTCCCACCCCACGCCCCTCCCTCCAAAACCCTCAGATTGTTTCTCAGAGTCTACAGTCTCTCGTGGTTTATCTCCCCCTCCAATTTCCCCTAATTCCCTTCTCCTCTCCATCTCCCCATGTCCTCCGTGTTATTTCTTATGCTTCACAAATAAGTGAAACCATATGATAACTGACTCTGCTTGACTTATTTCACTCAGCATAATCTCTTCCAGTCCCGTCCATGTTGATATAAAAGTTGGGTATTCATCCTTTCTGATGGAGGCATAATACTCCATAGTATATATAGACCACCTCTTCCTTAACCATTCATCCATTGAAGGGCATCTTGGTTCTTTCCACAGTTTGGTGACTGTGGCCATTGCTACTATGAACAATAGTAGGGGGGTACAGATGGCCCTTCTTTTCACTACATCTGTATCTTTGGGGTAAATACCCAGCTGTGCAATTGCAGGGTCATAGGGAAGCTCTATTTTTAATTTCTTAAGGAATCTCCACACTATTTTCCAAAGTGGCTGCACCAACGTGTACTCCCACCAACAGTGTAAGAGGGTTCCCCTTTCTCCACATTCTCTCCAACACACGTTATTTATTGTCTTAATAATTTTGGCCATCCTAACTGTAAGGAGTAAGGTGGTATCTCAATGTGGTTTTGATTTGAATCTCCCTGATGGCTAGTGATAATGAACATTTTTTCATGTGTCTGTTAGCCATCTGTATGTCTTCATTGGAGAAGTGTCTGTTCATGTCTTCTGCCCATTTTTTAATGTGATTATCTGTTTTGTGTGTGTTGAGTTTGAGAAGTTCTTTATAGATCCTGGATATCAGCCTTTTGTTTGCACCATCATTTGCTAATATCTTCTCCCATTCCGTGGGTTGCCTCTTTGTTGTCACCAAAGAGTCATTTTCTTGACTCAGGTTTGAAAGGAATCTGGCTAGCAGCCTCTGGGACAGCTCCTTGCAATATTTCATTAAAATGCTAATGAACACATAGGACAAACTGGAAATGCCAAGTAATGCCATGGATGAAGACTAAACACAACCTTGACAGAATAGGGGAGAAATCTGCATTGACTATAAGGCAGGGTCAATTGAAAAGAGAAACTACTGTGACTTTTGCCTTATGAAACAAAAAAATAGTGAATGACATCAGGTAACAACATTTGTAATATATATGAAAGACAAAAGATAATTCTGTTTCCACTGTAACAAGCTCTTAAAATTCAATTTTTATGGACAGAAAAGCAGGAGAATGAAACTGGACCACTTTCTTATACCACATACAAAAATAAACTCAAAATGGATGAAGGACCTAAATGTGAGACAGGAAGCCATCAAAATCCTAGACACAAACACAGGCGGCAATCTCTTTGACCTTGGCCACAGCAGCTTCTTGCTAGACTTCTCTCTGAAGGCAAGGGAAACAAAAGTAAAAATTAACTATTGAGACTTCATCAGGATAAAAACCTTCTGCACAGCAAAGGAAAATAATCAACAAAACTAAAAGGCAATCTATGGGATGGGAGAAGATATTTGCAAATGACATATCAGATAAAGGGCTAGTATCCAAGATCTATAAAGAACTTATCAAACTCAACACTCAAAGAACAAATACTCCAACCAAGAAATGGGCAAAAGACATGAACAGACACTTTTGCTAAAAGACATCCAGATGGCCAACAGACACATGAAAAAATGCTCAATATCACTCAGCATCAGGGAACTACAAATTAAAACCACAATAAGATATCACTTAGGCGGCTGCCTTTGGCTCAGGTCATGATCCTGGTGTCCTGGGATCGAGGCCCACATCGGGCTTCTTGCTCCGCAGGGAGCCTGCTTCTCCCTTTGACTCTGCCTGCCACTCTGTCTGCCTGTGCTCGCTCTCACTCTCTCTCTTTCTCTGACACAATAAATAAATAAAACCTTAAAAAAAAAAAGATATCACTTCACACCCATCAGAATGGCTAAAATGAACAACACAGGAAACAACAAATGTTGGCGAGGATGCAGAGAAAGGGGAACCCTCCTACACTGTTGGTGGGGATGCAAGTTGGTGCAGCCACTCTGGAAATCAATATGGAGGTTCCGCAAAAAGTTAAAAATAGAGCTATCCTACAACCCAGCAATTGCACTACTAAGTGTTTATCCAAATGATTCAAAAATAGTGATTCAAAGGGGCACATGCATCCCCCAATGTTTATAGCAGCAATAGCCAAAATATGGAAAGAGCCCAGTTGTCGTTTGAAAGATGGTGGATAAAGAAGATTTGGTGTATATATACAATGGAATATTACTCAGCAATCAAAAAAATGAAATCTTGTCATTTGCAATGACATAAATGGAACTAGAGGGTATTATGCTAAGTGACCTAAGTCATTCAGGGAAAGACCAACTATCTGATTTCCCTCATATGTGGACTTTAAGGAAACAAAACAGATGAATATAGGGAAAGGGAAGGAAAAATAAGATAAAAACAGAGAGGGAGGTAAACCATAAGATATTCTTAATCATAGGAAATAAACTGTGGGTTGCTGGAGGGGAGGTGGTTGGCAGGATCTGGTAACTTGTTATGGGTGTTAAGGAAGACACATGAGCACTGGGTGTTATGTACAACTGATGAATCACTGAACTCTACCCCTGAAACTAATAATACATTGTATGTTAACTAAATTGAATTTAAATTAAAAAAATTAAAATCAGTGTTAAAATGTCAAACATACCAATAAGCATGTGCAAAAGCCACCAAGAGACAATTCACACAAAAACATAAATTAATTACCTCAGTAAATGTTTGTTGAGTTCCTACTATGTGTCAGACACCATTTGAGGGACTGTGGATCTGGTCTTTCCATGCTAATGTGGAAGAGAAATCAGAAATAGGCAAATAATCTAATAATGTCAGGTAGAGATAAGGGTAAGAAAACAAATAAAGGTGGGGATAGAGATAGGGAGTGAGGATGGTGGGGAGGGGTTATATTTTAGACAGGGAGATTTGTAAAGGCCTATCTGCAGAGGTGACACTGAAGCAGAGACTGAGTGAAGATAGGTTGTAAGCCATACACAGATCTGGTAAAAGATACTCCACACAACTCCCAAGAAAAGAAGTTCCCAGAGAAAGGGGCAAGTACAAATGGCCTGTGGTAGAGAAGAACTCAGCCTGTTTTAAGAGCTCAGGGGCCAGAGTGACTAAACAGAGATGGGAGGAAAGTTTGGGATGTGAGACTAGAAATTAGGCTAGGCCTGGATCCCAGCAGAGGGTTGGGTTCATCCTAAGGGAGGAGGTAGCTTCTGGGTGACCCCGAGGAGAGAAGTGACATGATCTGAATGGAGCATGAAGAGCCCCCCAGGGCTGGGGCAGTGAAGGGACTGTAGAGTGAGAGCAGAGAAAGGGGAGCCTGTGGAGTGTTCTAAGGGAGAAACAGATAAACCAGATAGCAGAGCAGTGCTGGACGTTCTTGAGAAGCCATCTGATACATGATTGATTTGGAAAAAAAGTGCTGGCTGGAATATGGTGGAGTGTTGGAAATGGAAGAGGGCAAGAGGGGCATCCAGGAGAACTCTAAGGCTATTGACCAGAACAACTAGAAGAATGGACTTGTCATTTATGGAGACAGTGAAGACTGTAGGGTTCTGTGATAAGGGCCAGGAGATGCTTATTGTCTATCCAAGGGAAGTGGGTAAGGAATTGACTATAATGTCTGGACTTTAGAGAAGTATGGGATGGAGAAAATTGTTTGGATGTTGTCAGTGCAGAGAGATGGTGTTTACAGATTTGCAGCTGGCTGATCCCTCCAGGGGAGTGAGTGTAGATAGAAGAAGTCTGAGGATGTACCTCAAAGCCCTCGTTGCTTAGAGGTCAGGGAGGCAGAAAGGAACCAGAGAAGACTGGGAGGGTGGCCAATGATGGGGTCAGAGAAGCAAGAGGGAGAGTAGTATCTCCAGGGCCAAATGGAAAAGGTGCTTCAGCAAGGAGAGAGAGGTAAACTTTGTCAAATTCTGCTGTTGTGTGGCTGAGGTGGGCCTGATCGTGGACCCTCTGATCTAGCCACTTGGAAAGCATCTGTGACTTTGCTAAAGGTGTCTGGGGAAGTGTTGAGGAACCAGAGCAAGAGAGAATGGGGGCCAAGGGACTAGAGATGCCTTTTGGATGTCTCCAGATGGAGAAGGGAAAGCAAGTATCACTGGTGGGGGTATGGAGTTCAGAGGAGGTTCTAAAAATGAGAGGCACTCTGGTCTGCTCATGTGCTAACTGGGAATTCTTCAGCAGAGAGGGGAGGAATGCAGGAACGCAATTCTTGGGGAGGTAAGATGGGGTGAATCTAGTGCATAACTGGAGGGTTTGGCTTTAGATAAGAGCAAAGAAAATCCTCCCACTGAACCTGGAGAGAAGGAAGAGCAAGTGGGAACAGCTGCAGGTAGGTAGATGTGATTTGGGAAGCCTGTAGAACTCTTTTCCAGTTCCTTCTATTTCTCAATGAAACAAGATGCCTTGAAATGGGCACTTATCCCTTATCAATAAAAGTGTAAATTAGCCATTTGGTATTGGGCTTCCCAGCTTGGCAGCTAGGCATCCTCTTGTCCCCAAACATGGCTACCTGGATACACCAGGGCTACCCAGTTGGCACAAATGGGAGTTCCCTGGCTCATTGGAGCCATCATACCTGTCAGCAGAAGCCCAAGATATAGGATGTCCATAAGCCATTGTGGTTTGGATTTGTAATAAATTCACTTTCATGTAAGGTATAAACAATTTGTGAAATACATACTGAAGAGAATTTACTAGAGATTCAGATAAAGTTCCCTGTGCTTTATTTTTTTCCTTTCTTTCATTTTTGTAGGTAACAAGCTCCCCATGACACTGAGATGACTCTATCCAAGTGTATCCAAAATGATAGTGGATATCAAAACCAACACCAAAGAAATACAAACAATTATAAGAACATATTATGAGCAACTATACGCCAGCAAATTTGACAATCTGGAAGAAAGGGATGCACTCCTAGAGATGTAAAAACTACCAAAACTGAACCAGGAAGACATAGAAAACCTGAACAGACCCATAACCAGTAAGGAGATTGAAGCAGTCATCAAAAATCTCCCAACAAACAAGAGCCCAAGACCAGATGGCTTCCCAGGGGAATTCAACCAAACATTTAAAGAAGAATTAATACCTATTCTTCTGAAACTGTTCCAAAAAATAGAAATGGAAGGAAAACTTCCAAACTCATTTTATGAGGCCAGCATTACCTTGATCCCAAAACTAGACAAACACCCAACAAATAGGAGAATTACAGACCAATATCCTTGATGAGCACAGATGCAAAAATTCTCACCAAAATACTAACCAATAGGATCCAACAGTACATTAAAAGGATTATTCACCACGACCAAGTGGGATTTATTCCAGGGCTGCAAGGTTGGTTCAACATCCGCAAATCAGTCAATGTGATACAACACATCAATAAAAGTAAGAACAAGAACTATATGATACTCTCAATAGATGCTGAAAAAGCATTTGACAAAGTACAGCATCCTTTCTTGATCAAAACTCTTAAAAATGTAGGGATAGAGGGTACATACCTCAATATCATCAAAACCAGCTGTGAAAAACCCACAGTGAATATCATTCTCATTGGGCAAAAACTGAGAGCTTTTCCTCTAGGGTCAGGAACATGGCAGGGATGTCCAATATCACCACTGCTATTCAACATAGTACTAGAAGTCCTAGCCTCAGCAATCAGACAACAAAAAGAAATAAAATGCATTTGAATTGGCAAAGAAGAAGTCAAATTCTCCCTCTTTGCAAATGATATGATACTTTATGTGGAAAACCCAAAAGACTCCACTCCAAAACTGCTAGAAGTCATACAGGAATTCAGTAAAGTGTCAGGATATAAAATCAATGCACAGCAATATGTTGCATTTCTATACACCAGCAGCAAGATAGAAGAAAGAGAAATTAAGGAGTCAATGCCATTTACTATTGCACCCAAAACCATAAGATACCTAGGAATAAACCTAACCAAAGAGACAAAGAATATGTATTCAGAAAACTATAAAGTACTCATGAAAGAAATTGAGGATGACACAAAGAAATGGAAAAATGTTCAACGCTCATGGATTAAAAGAACAAATATTATGAAAATGTCTATGCTAACTAAAGCAATCTATACATTTAATGAAATCCCTATCAAAATACCATCAATTTTTTAAAGAAGTGGAACAAATAATCCTAAAATTGGTATGGAACCAGAAAAGACCCCAAATAGCCAGAGAAATGGTTGAAAAAGAAAACCAAAGTTGGTAGCACCATAATTCCAGACTTCAAGCTCTATTACAAAGCTGTAATCATCAAGACAGTATGGCATTGGCACAAAAACAGACACATAGATGGATGGAACAGAACAGAGTGCCCAGGAATGGAACTTCAACTCTATGGTCAACTGATCTTCAATAAAGCAGGAAAGAATGTCCAATGGGAAAAAGACAAGTCTCTTCAACAAATGGTATTGGGAAAATTGGACAGCCACATGCAAAAGAAGGAATATGGACCATTTCCTTACACCACACACAAAAATAGACTCAAAATGGATGAAAGACCTCAATGTGAGAAAGGAATCCATCAAAATCCTTGAGGAGAACATAGGCAGCAACCTCTTCGACGTCAGCTGCAGCAAGTTCTTCCTAGAAACATCATCAAAGGCAAGGGAAGCAAGGGCACAAATGAACTATTGGGACTTCATCAAGATCAAAAGCTTTTGCACAGCAAAGGAAGCAGTCAGCAAAATCAACTAACAAAATGGGAGAAGATATTCACAATTGACATATTAGATAAAGGGCCAGTGCCAAAATTTATAAAGAAATTATCAAACTCAACACCCAAGGAACAAATAATCCAATCAAGAAATGGGAAGAGGGTGTACCTGGGTGGCTCAGTGGGTTAAGCCTCTGCCTTTGGCTCAGGTCATTATCTCAGGATCCTGGGACTGAGCCCTGCATCAGTCTCTCTGCTCTCAGCAGGGAGTGTACTTCCCCCCCCCCCCCTCTGCCTGCCTCTCTGCCTACTTGTGATCTCTCTCTCTCTCTCTCTCTCTGTCAAATAAATAAATAAATAAAATCTTTTTAAAAATGGGCAGAGGACATGAACAGACATTTTTGCAAAGAAGACATCCAGATGGCCAACAGACATATGAAAAAGTACTCCACATCACTCAGCATCAGAGAAATACAAATCAAAACCACAATGAGAAATCACCTCATGCCAGTCAGAATGGCTAAAATTAACAAGTCAGGAAACGACAGATGTTAGAGAGGATGCAGAGAAAGGGGAACCCTCCTACACTGTTGGTGGGAATGCAAGCTGGTACAGGCACTCTGGAAAACCGCATGGAGGTTCCTCAAAGAGTTGAAAATAGAGCTACCCTATGACCCAGCAGTTGCACTACTGGGTATTTACCCTAAAGATACAAATGTAGTGATCCGAAGGGGCATGCGTACCTGAATGTTTATAGCAGCAATATCTACAATAGCCAAACTATGGAAAGAACCTAGATGTCCATCAACAGATGAATGGATCAAGAAGATGTGGTATATATACACAATGGAATACTATGCAGCCATCAAAAGAAATGAAATGTTGCCATTTGCAATGACATGGAAGGAACTAGAGGGTATTATGCTGAGCAAAATAAGTCAATCAGAGAAAGACAATTATCATATGATCTCGCTGATATGGGGAATTTGAGAGTCAGAGTGGGGGGTTTGGGGGGTAGGGAAGGAAAAAATGAAACAGGATGGGATCGAGAGGGAGACAAACCATAAGAGACCCTTAATCTCACGAAACAAACTGAGGGTTGCTGGGGCGGGGTGTGGAGAGGGTGGTTGGGTTATGGACACTGGGGAGGGTATGTGATATGGTGAGTGCTGTGAAGTGGGTCAGCCTGACGATTCACAGACCTGTACCCAATAAAAATAATTAATAAAAAAAAGAGAAAACTGGATTTAAGTTGTAAATGGCAAGAAGTTATTTAAACTGAAATAATGATTACAAAAAAAAGAAACATAAATTAAAATTTATTTTTGTTTCTACCTCAGTAAATGAGGAAATATGGAGGAAAAGAGTAATTTTCCTGCTGAACATGTTTTGTGGTTTCTAGAGCTGTCTAGGGTGTGTCTGTGGAGGAACTGTAGCTGTTGCCTAATAACATGTCTTATTCAACAGAAATGGAAACATAGTGCCTGTATCCTTGAGAAAACAAATTGGCCCTCCTATGGATGGAGAGTGTCTTGAAGGGAAACCGTATATTCCTAAATTTGCTAAGAACTATGTTTGTCACTTGCTGTCAGATAGTACCACTTTGGGGTAGCCCACCATGGGGTTGCCAGCGTAGCTATATTACAACTCATGTTGAAACTGGTTTGGTCCTCATGGGCCAGGGAAGTGGGTGTGGATGGAGAAGAAAATTCACTTCTGGTTGGGACAGACTACCCTAATTTTGAGGGCACTAATGAGGCATCAACTTGGGGCCAGGTATACCCAAGGTGGACTTCTCAGTCAAGTTGCCATATTCCCATGAATAGTTGGTGGCTTTGTGGGACCAGAGGTCAATTATCTCCTCAGGGATAGACTCACACAGAGAGAGAGACAATGGAAAGCCCACCAGACCTTGTATACTCTCCAGATACAGTGGATTATAGAGGTAGTAGCTCTTCCCACCAATTCAAGGAGTGTATGCTCCACCTTTCTTGGTGATGACATCCTTGCAAAGACGACTTCTCCCTCAGATGGTCATTTGATGAGCATAAATAAGCCTAATGTGTGTACGATTATCTGGAAGGGGCTGGGCATTTCCTCCAGGGTGGCCATCCTTGGACAGTGGCCCTTCTCAACTAAGACTCTGCCTACCAACTCAGATCCTATTGATAGATTTCCCTCTGGGAATCCTGGTATCCTTGCTGATGAGTGTCTGTTTACCACCTTCATTAGAGATACTGATATCACAGAAGAGCTATTGCCAAAAGCTGCCCCACCCAGGCTGCCATCTGTCATTGTGAGTGGACTGATTCTGTTAAACTTGGCATTCTGAAGGGCAGACCTCCCCTCCCAGATCTGCAGACCTTCCTTCTGGATATTTTTTTTCCTGCTCACCTGTGTTCTCTGCTCTCAGAGGCAGGGGTTGGTCTGATTTTTTCCCAGCTTTACTGAGATATAATTGATATATGACATTGCATAAGTTTAAGGTGTACAACGTAGTGATTTTATATATGTATATGTTACAAAATGATTACCACAATAAGGTTAGTTTAGACATTTATCACCTTACATAGTTTTAGTTTTGTGTGTGTCATCAGAATTTTTAAATCTACTCTCTTAGGAACTTTAAAATATACAATACAACATTGTCAACCACAGATAATAGGATTGGGTTCTATTTTTATCAAGATGAAAAAAAATCAGTAGATAGAGTATCAAAGGATCTACCTCTTTCGTTAATTCCTTGCATGATCTTGGACAAGCCTCCGCCCTCATCTGGGTCTCCTGTCTCCCACTGACACCTACAATTCTGCGATTCTGGGACTAAGAGTCCCAGAGGCAAGAGCAAGAAAGTAGGCATTTCTTCACTGGGAAAGTTTCAAATGAAGGAGAGGGAGGAGGAGGAGAAGAAGGAGGAGAAGGAAAAAAGAGGAGAAGGAGGATGACGAGGAGAAGGAGGAGAAGAAAGAGAAGAGGGAAATATCCAAAAGTTGTCACCACCATTTATTTGATCTTGCTTTGCCAGGTGAGCTTGGTGAGCATTGTGAAGGCAATCTTACTAAATCCTCCAATAATCCTAGGTGGTAGGCACTACTTTTGTTCTTATTTTTCAGATGAGAAAACTGAGCCTCAGAGGTGTCAAGTAACTTGCCCAAGCTCACAGAGTTAATATGTTGGGACACAATCACAGATCTCTCTCTGTCTTTGGAGTCCATTTCCCTCTGCTTTTGGGAAGCCTGGAACTCAGAAACAGTAGTGGGTCTGATCCAGCTGTGCTCTTAGGACCAACTGTCTTTTTCAAATGTGCCTTCCTTTAGCCACCAGCATCATTGCTATTTAAGGTTTTCAATGAACTTCCCTATTTTCTCCTTACTCTGTCTTATTCAGCAAAATGACTGACTGAATGTTTCTTATGATACAAATTTAATTTCCATTTAGAAATGAAAGCACTTATCTCTCTACTTTGATTTTTTCAAGCCCAAAGAATTTTTCCCTCTTTTCTTGGGAGTCCAGAAATAAGCTAAAATTTATTTAAAGTTTTATGATTCAGCAGTTGCAATGAGGTTCAAGTGAAAACGGAACAAACCTGTGGATAGCCTGAAGAGAATATGCCCCTCTGTTAGTTGTTTGAGCCAATGTTCCAGAAGAGTCTTCCCACCCATTCTGCTCCTAATGCATTTCAGTATTCACATGCTTTTCTTACATCTTAAGATCCCCATGCTCTCATATACCCCCTTTACATATGCCATTCACTGAGCCTAGAATGCCATCTCCTCCATTGTCAGGAGAGCTCCTTACCCTTAAAGACTCAGGTCTGACTGCTCCTCTGTGACCAATTAATGCACTTCTCTGTTCTGCACCTGAATGTTAAATCAAGGCAGGCAGAGGCCTTACTCATCTTTGGAACCACTCTGGATCTGAGCCCACGTAATGCATATAATTTTTGTGCAATAATGATTTCATAATAATTTTGTGTGTATGTGTCCAAAGCCAAACATTTCCTGTGCCTTCATCCCAGTGACCCCCATGATGAATAATCTATCCAAAGGAAATCATTGAAGAGGAGAAAAGGAATTACACAGACATAAGTACTGTTATATGTATTTGTTAAATATTGGAAACAAGTTTATCAAAGGATAATGGTGAGTAAATTACAGTACTTGATATTGATGGAACATAATTCATTCTCTCGTTTAAACCAACTTACTGACTTTGCCAAGAGGGTGTCAGAAATACAGCGGTGAGTCAGTTGCCTTCAATGAGTACACAACCTGATAGAGCCTTCTAAAGCCATCATTAAAAACTATACAGAAACGGAACTATTTGTGGTCTAATGTTAAGAGAAAAATAGCAGATTACAAAACAGTCTGTACATGATGCTTTCAACTCTAAACGTGAAAGTGTGAACAAGTTCTGGGTGGAAAAATGAAGGTATTACATGCTTAGGTTATAGGTGACATTCTCTTTAGCATTACAATTGTTTTTCAAGCTCTAAAGTATTAGAACAACCCAGATGTCTACTGAAAAGGGGAGAAAGCTGCTCCTGGGACCCTGGCTCTCCAGGTTGGTAGTGGCATGAATGATGGAGGTTCTCTCCAGATGGGAAGGGGCTTGCCACAAGGCAATTGGAAAGAACATTCAAGGCAGTCTGGAGGGCTGGGTCAGGGAGGACCATCAACTTATATATCCAGGACTGTCCATTGAGTGCCACTGTAGGAACCAGCCTCCTCTGTATCTGAGCTCCCTCGAATAACACAGCCAAGTCTGCCAACACTGCCCCTTAAGCACTGTGCCAGATAGAGGGGAAAGCTGAAGTCTGGGAACCAGATAAGAGGAATGCGACCTGCAAGAGTTGGTGGCTGGCTCCTCATGCTGGGAAGGATGCTCCTTATGTGAAAAGTACCTCTATCTCCATTCTGCAGATGAGGAAGCTGAAGCTGTCTTCAAGCTACTACTCAGTGGGCCAAGTGTTGAGCTGGGAATGGAAGCCATCCCTTCTTAGTTTGGGCCAGGGTTCTTTCTATTTATCTTCCTGAAGCAGGTGATGATGCATATGGCTGGATGGAAGAGACCTGGCTGGCTGAGAGGAGGGATTCTTTCAGAAAGGGGAAGAAATGGGAAATCTGTTGGTGGGACTGCATGATGGAGGATCTCAAATTTGATGCAGTAGGCACTGGGCAACCATTGTAAGTTTGGGGGCATGATAGAAAGGGGTTTCAGGGAGAGGAGATTGGCAAGGTGTGCTGGCTGGTGTGATCAGTGAGGAGGTTGGCCCAGACATATAGGTTAATGGACAGCTCTTGTTCTATCAGACCAAAAAAGCACCCAGCCCTCCAGCTTCTTGGAACTATGTCTCTCTGCACTTTTAACCATGAGATTGGAATGGAAGCTGCCATATTATCTATTCTCCCTGCATGGATACAATCTGGTCTGGGGATGGACATCTGATTCAGACTTGGCCAATGAAAACCCTTCCCTGGGAATTTTAACCTTGGGACCAGAGAGGGATGGGTCTCAGTGTCTCATTATTGGCTAAGCTGTGTCACCACTCAGAGAGCTGAGAGCCAGAGAGAGGAAATTCTTGCTGGACTCAAGCCCTAGTTTCTACTTTGAGGGCACAGCCACTCTCTTGCTCAAGCCACCATATGAATAATACTCCCCACCTCCTCTTTCGTTAAGGTAGTCTGAGTTAAATTTTTATCATTTGTAAACAAAAAGCCCTGGCATTTGCAGTTGACATTCTTACATTCTCAAAAATGCTTTGGGGTTGTTTTGGGGCATTCAGTTCATCAAGAGATAAGACTTTGGGTATTCCTTCTTTCAGAGAAGGATGGACCCATCTCCGTCACTGGTGTGGTAGGTAAAATTGCTGCTCAAAATGCTTTCCCGCCTGCTCATTTGTGATTCAGTTGGGGAGAAACTGACGTGGACAGGATGGCCACACAGGACAGCCAGACATTTCCGATATAAGTGGTTAAGGTATCTTCTGAACTTCTCTCCAGCAAATGCGTAGATAAATGGATTGAGGCAACAGTGGATAAACGCAATTGTCTCGGTCACACTGAGGGCCAACCTCAGATCCCTCTTCATGTCACAACTGGGAAAGAAGTTATAGAGATTAAGAGTCTCTAAGAAAATCATGATATTGTAGGGTGTCCAGAAGAGGAAAAACATGATGACCACCAGAAAGATCAGTTTGATGGCTTTGGCTTTCTTATGGTTCTTACAGGAAAACAGTGTCCGCATGATTCTGAAGTAACAGTAACTCATAATGAGCACGGGTAGCAAGAAGCCAAGCAAATTTGCCTCCACGTTGCGGAGCACAGGCCAGAGATCCTGCAGGACCTCAGGGTAGTCACCGAGGCATTCATTTTCTCTTTGTTTTGTGAACATGAACTGAGGTGCTGCCACCAAGATGGCTGCCGCCCAGACACCTAGGCTGATAGTGACGCCATGCTGCACGGTCCGGTTGTGCATGGAGTTGGCCGCTAGGACAATGGCCAGGTACCTATCAATGCTGATGACAGTGATAAAGAATATGCCTCCAAAAAAGCCAATGAAGAAGAAGGCGGTGGTGAGTTTGCACACAGCATTGTGAAGGCCTTGTTCACTTATTAGGTAGTGAGTCCAGAAGGGTAAGGTGGCTACAAAGAGCAGATCAGACAAGGCCAAGTTCAGGAGGTAAATGTCAGTGATACTCTTGGGCTTCTGGCTATTGGTGAGGGCAAACACCACCAGCAAATTTCCCAGCAGGCCAAAGGCAAAGACAAGGGAGTAGAGTATGGACAGGAAGACGGTCCCAAAGGCCACGATGTTCCCCATATCACAGGCTTCAGCAGACTCATCGTACTCAAAGTCTTCCAAAATTGATTCAGGGGAGTGTGTGGGCATGGTGAGGGCCTGGATCAGAAAGGAAAACAAGTAACAGCATTAATTCTCAGAGAAACAAAGTTGGGATTCTGTCTGGTCCCACATATAAGCAGACTGGAAGAAACAAATATTGGTTGGATGCCTAATGAATGACACTTCTCAATGTCACACATGTCATTTTGTTTAATCTCCACAACAGACTTTTGATGGAAGCTGCAATAGATTTCTCTGACAGAAGAGGAAATCAGGTCTCTGAGAGATTCAGAGACTTGCCCAGACCTACACAGTGAATGGCTCAGCTAGCATTTGAATCTAGACCTTTTGAAGCTTGAGACAGATCTTTTCTTATTTGATTTTCAAACAACTATCCAGAAGGCTGACCAGTGTGTGGATAACAGGAGAGAGAACTATGGGTATGGCTAAGAGGGAGTGAGGTGATACAGCCATAATTCCCATGTCTAGTCCAAAGTTCCTTGAAACAATTCTCCACCTCCCCTACCCTCTGGATCCCAATTTCTCCTGCAGGAGACAGACTAAAGAGAGAGGTCTCAGACACTCTTCAGACACACAGAGCCCTGAGCAGACCTGTACCCAGAAGCCCCTCATCTTTGTTTTTGAGAGCTCTTTCTCTTTTTCTTCCTCTTGGAACCAACAGGTCCTTCTCTTCCTTAAGGGATAAGACACAGTTGTACACTCTAGAGTGACCACCTGTTCTCGGTTTGCCCTGGACTTTCCTGATTTTAGCATCAAAAGTTGGAAACCCTTCAGTTCTAAGCAGACAGCCATGGATGACCATCCCACAAATTCAAATGAAGAGGAGTGTCGCCATTGCCTTCAGAGGGCCTCTGCTGTTATGAAAGGAATGCCTGATCCTGTATGGACCTGTTGTACTGGGTCCAGGTGGCTAATTCATCCCATAATTACCAGCCCTGCACTCACTGTGCCCTAGTGATTCATAAGAATTTTGTTCTTTCAGGACAAAAATTAAAAGAGAAGATATTTCTGCACAGGTTGAGAAGTAACACTTGTCCCCTTCTCTCTTCAGCTCTTCAGCCAGGACTCGCTTGTCACTCTAGAGGCAACAAGGGCAATCCTTTCACTCTGGCCCACTGGGGCCTCCTCCTCATTCTTGTGATGCCCCATACAGGCATCCCTGAGAACCCCCAAGTATGTTCAGAGCATACCTCCTGATTGTCACTGCCTCCCTCTCCACCACAACTAAAAACAAAATTCACACCTCTTTAACCAATGGAGTTTCCACACCCCACTGCATCCTTTTCATAGTGGTTTTACCAAGACTGTGTCTCTGCCAAGGTGAGTGTCCACCCTCCCAGCCAGGGCTTTGCTACTCCCTTCCCAGCCTCTGCATTGTGTTCTGGCCCATCTCTGCATCGTCCCCAGAGTCTTCCAGGAAGAAGTGGGTTAAGCCTTTCTGACTTGGGCGTCTCAGGCTGGGATGGACTTCTCAACCCCCAGGGAGGGTGTATGCTTTCTTTGCCTTAAGCTGCAATGCCCTTTTCTCAGAGATGAAACCCTGGCTGTGACCTTAATCAATAATATTTAGTTAACATAAAATGGCTGATATACTGCCCCTTTTGAGATACACAATGTCAGTTTCAAGCTGAGATATGGGGAGATGGGGAAATTCCTACTCCATGCAGGTAGCTTATGTTAGCGGCACATCTTCCCAGACACACAGCTTTGTGAGAGTGGAAATTGTCAAGCCCTCAGTGATCGTAAGTTTAGGAACCTAGAGCTACCATCCTCTTCCTCCTTCTATTTTCCCCAGTGAAAGAGCTGGCACAGTTGGCCTTGAGAGGAGGCCAAGGATAAGGAAGATTGTGTGGTATCTTAGTGCTCAGTGCTCAGGACTGTGCTCAGTCCTGTGGCTCAGGAACATTGTGCTGGTGCATTGGATTGATTTTGCCAAATCTGCATGATATAGGTTTAATTTCCACTCTGGGCACCATGGCTCATACACAGGGACCTCCTCTAAATCTTCCAGCGTGTGTCCCTGGGTCACTGAGGAGGGAGAACAGACAGGTGGGCAGACTCGGGCTCTCCTGAGGCTGAATCTCATGTCTGTTTCTCCAGCCAAGTGACCTTGGGTGAACTTGGAACCTCTGAGTCTGACGTTCCTTATCTGCAAGACTGCAACTCATTCTCATGTCTGTGCTCAGTGCTATTCTGAGGAGCGCACCTGGCATGGTGTGTTACATATAGCAGGCTCTTAATAAATGCAATTGGCAAGGAAGCAGAAGCACTTTGGACCTTTGCAATCATCCAGGTTTCCTGTGAACTCTTGTATTATGGCTCACTCCCACCCTAGGCATTGGTCTGTAAAGTTGGTTTTATTTTTTTTCCTGAAATAAAAAATATTTTCTTTTCAGATTTTTTTGGGGGTATGGGGGAGGAAGGGAGTAAAGAATACTTTTACTGAGTTTTCACTCAGCTGTTAGGTTCATTGCTAAACACACATTACTTATTTTGGGAAAAAATTCATTAATTGACTTGAAATTTAAAAAAGTAAACATACACAAAAATATGAGTTATATGAAAAATTAAAATAAATAAACAAGCAAATAGTTGAATAGTTGAATATGATAACCAGCACATAGTGCATGCTCAATAAATGGTAGCCAACACGTAACAGTATACTTACCTCTACTTTATGGGCAAGTAGATGCACTCAGAGAGGGTGAGTAACTTGCTCAATGCCACACAGCTGGCGTGTGGCAGGGCTGCCATTTGGGCCCACATGTGGCCAGCCTATCTGCCCTGCCTGCTTTCGACTGGGAGTTCCTGAGGGAGGAACAGGATCTTCTTCAGCTCTGCAGACTAGTATTTGACAGAGAGGGAGAGGCCTAGCACCAAGCAAATGCCACAGGAATATTTGCAGGAGGCTAAATACTGTCTCCTAAACTTTCATTCCCAATTGTTCTGTGGGAGAAATAGTGACAGTGGCCTTTTGATTGTCTAGTTCCCAGAGGTGCCCACAGGGCCCCTGAGTGTCCTTTCTGATCCCAGGCCAGGGACCCTTGTTTGAACTCCTAGTGCTTAGTGGACGCCTAGTGTGTTGAATAAAGGAATGAGTGAGTGAGCAAATGAATGAATAGAAGACATAGAGAAGCAGAAGTCACTTTCGCCACACTGCAGAACCCTTGGAGACAAGCACAGACCCACCAGCTCTCCAGGGTCAGAAATCACAGCTTGCCGTGACAAAACGCTCTTCCATGCCAGCATCAGGGCCCAGCTATGCCTCACTGCATGGCTGGGAGTGGCCCAGGCTTCTATGTAGTCTGAGCCCACCACCAGTTTGAACCCAGCTTTGCTGGTTGAGAAGCCTAGAGCATGCGAGGGCACCATTTACAACAGAAACCTGATGTCCAGGAAGGACGTCACTGAATTATTCCACTGAACTTGACAGACTGATCAAGAGAAGGACCTTTTTAGGAAGGGTAGGCCTGAGCTTATTATTCCTCTTATTATTCCTGGATCCTCTGAGATGTCCCATGACTGGGAGACAAGCCTAATGATGGGGCCTCCTGGCAATAGACGGGAGCAGGGCCAGTCCTTGACAGTGGGCTTCTGGGCAGGCTGAACAGCCACCAGGGATCTGATTGGCTGGACACAGGCATTCCTGGCCCCTGAGGACAGCAGGAACCAAGTGCAGGGATCCAAGGAGATAAGCCTTCTTTGCAAGGCCTCCTCAGCCTAGTCTCCTACAGATGGGACTGTGAGAGGAGAGATGCGTGCGGGACAAGCTAAATGGTGTTGAACTGCAAAAGTCTGAGTTGAGCCCAGACGCAGAGCTCTGAGCGCACATGTGCTGAGCCCAGACGCAGAGCTCTGTGCACACGTGTGTTTCATACTCCAGTAGAAACGACCCTGCTCTGTCAACTTGCTCGCTTGCCTCTGTCTCCGCTCCTTCTCTGCTTCCTCCTGCCCACTTCCTTTTCTCAGGTCTGCTCGTTTATTTTTCAACTGTTTTTGGGTCATCATTTACCCATTGTTTCCAATCAGCTTCCTTGTTCTCTACTTCCCTTTTCATTTATGTGGCCTGCATCCACTTTCCTCTTCTGTTCCACATCCTTTTCAGGCTGCTTCCCCCATCTTTTGGCTTCACATTCTGCTTACTATCTGCTAGACCCCATGCATCTTTCCTTGTTTTGTGTTGGTTGGCTTTTTCTCCTTTGCTCTCTGCTTACGGCTTTTTAGAACCCTGAGTGAAGACCAGGTTTGAGGTTCTGTTGGTTTCTAACACCAAGAAAAGTTTTTCCTTTGCAAAGGAAATTAGAGGATGGTAAAGATTGCTCAAGCCCGGACTCCAACATTCTCCATGGGGGTGACACCATGCTGAGAATATTCCAGAGCCTGAAGCTATCCTTGGCAAGCCCAGTATGGAAGGGGAGGAGGCTGCCATTCTCGGACACCCCGAGTGCCTCGCTCTGTACACAAGACCCTATTTCTTTCCCTCAACAGCCCTCCATGAGAATGGTTGCCCTTCTTGTGTGACAGAACCAACAGCAGCTAGGAGAGATCAGGACACTCGTCCAAGGAGCAACCGAGCCCATATTTCAGCCCACATGAGCCTCTCCACAGAGACATGCTCCAGGCCTGACACCAGGCTCTTCCTGTTGGAGCAGAAGCCTGAAGCTTATCGCAGACCACTTCTCTAGATCTAGAATGGAGAAATAGTAGACTCAGTCCCCACTGGAAAGAAGATGACCCGTGATGCCAGCCTGAACACTTGTGCTGGGTTTCTCCCCTCTGGACTCAGAACCCATAGGGCTGACCCTGGGGGGAAAGGCTGGTAATTGGGCGATGAAGTGGGGAGATATTCACCTCTTCAGCCATGACTAGGGGATCCTCACTGCCAGACCCCCAGAATATAGCTCTCATCAATGCTGGCAAAGAAAATTGGAACTCTTTTCTCCAGAGAAGAGGCTGAAAGCTGTAGGCTAATATTCTGCCTTCAACTATATGGTGACGCATATCCTTCTCATGATGAGCACTGAGTAATGAATGCAATTGTTGAATCACTATTTGGTACACCGGACACTCATACAACATTGCATAGTAACCATAGTGGAATTAAAATAAAAAGTTAACAAGAAACAGGGCAGGGTGATGCTGTTCTGAGCCATGTGCTTCACAGGGGCCCCACATCCCACTGACAGCTCAGAGACCCTGGGCAGCTCACTCTGACTCTGCCTCAGTTTCCTCATAGGTAACATGAAAGCATCGGACCAGACTGTCCCTAAGGGCCCAGCCAGCTCTGGCATGCTTACATTTTCAACAAGAACCAAGCAGAAGGAAATAGTCTCCAAGCACAACACAAGTCCTGTGTCAGTGAGAGCGTGGCCTAGCGTCAAGGGAAGTGACTGCTCATGAACATGAAACTTCTGGGCTCACAGTCTGCCAGCATTCAGGGGGTTTCTGTTTGGAGACAGAGAGCTGGGGCAGTTGACTCTGGTCCCGACAATTCTTGAGCTTTGCCTTGTCGTAGATAGGAGGCTTTTGGGTCTGAGCCCAAGCCCACAACCCCCGCTGTTTGGGCGCGGGAGTCTTACCAGATCCTGATGGTTTTCCCATGTATAAAGACAGCCAACTTTCTGAGGCACCCTGTGGGATGCAGGGAGAGGTAAGGAGGAGAAGGGAAAGGAGAGGCAGGTTCAGGGGCCCCAAACTGCACACAGAGGAACTCTAAAGGGCCATTTACACCTAGGAGCCCCTCCCCTGTGCAAGTGACCCAAGTGGCTCTCTGTGTCAGCAAGCAGCCCACCTGAGACAACGTGGCCTCACCCACCCACCAGTGTTTGCACCCACCAAAATGGACACCTCAAGTCAAGACCAGCAGTGGGAGAAAACAGCCCTGAGGCTGCTCGATGAGCCAGCCCCTCATCCAAGCCGCCGTGGGTCAGGGTTTGATACACCTACATCTCGTTTCCTCTTCTAAGAACACTAAGCTATTCACTTATCTCTGCCACACTGTAAAATTCTGAAGGGAAATACTTTAGGATTTTAAATTAATTATTAACTAAGCCAATATCTATTATGTATCTTTTTTTAAAAAGATTTTATTTATTTATTTGACAGAGGGAGAGAGATCACAAGTAGGCAGAGAGGCAGGCAGAGAGAGAAGGGGAAGCAGGCTTTCCGCTGAGCAGAGAGCCCGATGTGGGGCTCCATCCCAGGACCCTGGGAACATGACCTGAGCTGAAGGCAGAGGCTTAACCCACTGAGCCACCCAGGTGCCCCTCTGTTATGTATCTTAACCATATGCTTGTATAAAGACAAATAAAAATTGGGCACCTGGGTGGCTCAGTGGGTTAAAGCCTCTGCCTTCGGCTCAGATCATGATCCTGGGGTCCTGGGATTGAGCCTCACATCAGGCTCTCTGCTCAGGGGGAGCCTGCTTCCCCCTCCTCTCTCTCTCTCTGCCTGCCTCTCTGCCTACTTGTGATCTCTGTCTGTCAAATAAATAAATAAACTCTTTTAAAAAAAAAAAAGGACAAATAAAAATAATACCTAAGAGGCCTACTTCTCCTCCTTGAAAGTAAAGGAAGGGATTCTTTTTTGCTTACTTTGGGATTCTTTCAATGCTTACTTTAGAAAACTTGTCACCGGAAGTACATTCTCCTCTCTCTGAAATGTGGGTTTGTGTCCTTTTGAAAATGTGATCACCTCTTTTGTCAGCTTTATGACCCAGGAATCTTTCTCAAGGACCTGGGGGCCCTCTCTTCGAAAAGTAAACATCAAGAATTAGGGCCCATGGGGCTGGTTCAGTCCCTTAAGCGGCTGACTTCAGCTCAGGTCATGATCTCAGCTCATGGGTTTGAGCTCCATGTCAGGCTCCCTGCTCAGTGGGGAATCTGCTTCTCCCTCTCCCCTCCCCTTGCTTGTGCTCTCTCTCTCTCAAATAAATAAAATCTTAAAAACAAAAAACAACAACAAAAAAAACAACAAATTAGCGCCCCTGTCACCCAGTTTCTGTGGAAGGGTAGGATGCTAACTTGAGTAGGTGCTTTGTTCCAAGCTGCAAAGATACCTCTCATCATAAAGATATGAGTCTATTTTTTCTCTGGATGAAGCTAGTCAGCTAGCACAGATGGTCATCCCAGTTCCCATGGTAAAGTTAGGATGACTGTGTGTGACTGTCGAGTTCTCTCATGTGAGGACTAGGTATGTGTCTCTCATGTTATGGATTGTATCTGCTTGGCTGTACGAAAAGGTGAGGGTTTTTTTGTTTTTTTTTGTTTTTGTTTTTTTTTACCCCATCTCTGCAATCTCTTAGCAGATTGTCTGAGATGTGCACCACATTCTGGTTTCATACCTCAGTAATAATAAAAGTGTTTTCCTTCTCTATTATCTCTGTGAGAGTCTTTTCTGGATTGGAGATCTTATTTTTAATTTTATTTCCTCAACGCTAGGCACTGTACTCCATTTGGTGGAGGTAAGAATGGCTAAGATACAGGCTCCAAGTTACTGTTAATGTGCAGTAGCAGAATATAAGAAAAGTTAGGGGAAACCAAAGGATTGTATCATTTCAGCTGAGTCTTAAAGCTGGGGGGATCTTCCAGATAGACAAATGTGGTGGTGGGAAGCAGGGATGGGGGTATTGAAGCCAAAGGCACTGAGAGTCTAAACACAGGGATGTATCCCAGGACCAGGGCTCCGCAAAGGGAGTGTGAGGGAATATACTAGAAACAGACAGAGGTGAGGATGGTGGGAATAGAAGTGGCTGGTATGCTCCTGGAGTCTTCACAGAAGTCAAGTTTAGTCTGTGTGGAAGGTTCAGGAAAAGATGCAGAGAAACGACTGAGAAGGCAGAAGAGAGGTGAACAGAGGGCCCTCAGATTCCACTCTAAGAAACTGTAGGAAAATTATAGGACTTTGAAAGAGGGGGGGAATTACTGCCCTGTGCTAGTGTCCTGGCTAGCATACCTTTCAGAGCTACCTCCCCCTTTCATTGTTTGGCCAGTACACAGCTCTGTAAGTTTGGGAGACTGATAGCAATGCGATGATCTTGTTTGCAGAAATAGAAACTGTCTGGTGGAAACGTGCCTGATAATTACCTGTGGTTAGGTACCAGTTTTGCTTGAGTCTGTACATTTCTAGAAGTTTTACATCCAGGCTGGTGTCTGCTCATTGCCATTGCTGAATAGGCAGGCACCGTGTGAATGTTCCACGGTCATCTCCTCCACTGTCAATGCACCCCTGGGTAGCTGTGGACAGCACCGTCATGAACATTTGTACATGCGCATCTACATCTCCCACAGCATGGGATGCATTTTTAAAATGCAGATCCCAAAAAAGACCTACTGTGTGAATCCATGCCTCTGATGGTAAAAAACAGGCAACGATAATGCTTATTGTTTAGGGATGCGTATCTAGGTGGTAGAATTCTAAGGATGGGAGGGCAGTCAGGAAGGGACATAAAGGAGGCTGCTGGGGGCCAGCCTGGGTTTCTCCTGTAACCTGGTTGATGGTTTGGTGGAAGTTGATTTATAAGGTGTTAACCTGCACACTGTTCTTTGAGTGTGCTGTATTTTCATAGTGAGCATAGGTTTAAGGAAAAGGGCAAAGAGGGCCTGCAAATTTTTTTTTATTTTAATATTTAAAGATAGGTGCCTGGGTGGCTCAGTCAGTTGATTTTGGCTCAGGTCATGATCTTGGGGTTGTGAGATTGAGACCCACGTCAGGCTCTGCTCTCAGTGCGGAGTCTTTCTCTCTCAAATAAAAACAAGTAAATAAATAAATAAAGTCCTTGGGGCACCTGGGTGGCTCAGTGGGTTAAAGCCTCTGCCTTCAGCTCAGGTCATGATCTCAGGGTCCTGGGATCAAGCCCCGCATCGGGCTTTCTGCTCAGTGGGGAGCCTGCTTCCCCCTCTCTCTCTGCCTGCCTCTCTGCCTGCTTGTGATCTCTGTCTGTCAAATAAATGGATAAAATCTTTTAAAATAAATAAATAAATAAATAAAATCTTTTAAAATATGTATTTATAGAGATGTGCTATAGGTTTTCCTCCCTGCAAAGATACATAACCCAGTAGAGTTGCTCTTTGGCCAGATCAGAAGAGGGGGTGGTTGAGGCCCGACTGTGGCACCCCCTGGGATAACCAGGGCATTCTGAGTCTCCACCAAGGGCAGAGAGTATCAGGACTCGGCTGGAAGCCCCAGCTTCGGTGCTGCTGGGCAGTCGGTGAGGCAAGTCCTGGGAATCCCTGGACTGTGCTGCTGGGAATCCGAGCAAGTTCCCAGAAAAGCCAGCAGAGAACCTGGCCTTATGCCACTCTGGGCTCTACCTCCTCCTAACAGTGACCTGTTGTAGGACAGTGGGAGATCCCGTCCCTGTCCAGCTCCGCTGCTGTGGGTGCTGACTCTGGCCATCTTCAAGGGGGAGATCTTGGGGCCTGAGTAAAACAGGGGTAGCCAAGGACTCTGTTCCAGGTCAGAGGTCAGGTCGGGGATTGGGTAAGCTGAAGGGAGGTCTTTGAGGCCAGGACCATACGTGATATTGCTGCCTTTCCACAGCCGGGCCAGGGTGGGAATGAGGGGTCTCCTGGAAGGGGGTGGGGTAAGGAATGGAAGCTGGTTCTGACCTGGCTGGGGTCTGGCATACCCCTTCTCCCTGCCCCTCACAACCTCATTTGAACGTCATTAGTAGTCTTAAGGTGCACAAACCTTATCTTCAGCTTCCCACAATGACAACACATATTGTTTACTGAGCACCAGATATGGCCAGACAGTGTGGTCAGAACTGTACACACTTTGTCCTTAATACTCACAGATACACAACCTATATTCCTGACTTGGCTTCATCTACGATCAACTCATGGCCAGTATTCATGTTAAAGCAATGCCTGAGGCTCAGCAAGGCAAGGGCCGAGCCAGAGCTTCATTATAAGCAAAGCCGCCTCTCCCACCCACAGAGAGAGTGACAGTTGTGGAGCCTGGCTTCGGGGATGGTCGGCATGGGGCTGACACGCCGTTGGAGCTCCCTTCTGGGGGTATGAGCAAGAGCCACATCCTGCCCGGCTCTTGAAACGTGTGAAATGAAGCCAAGCTAAGAGGCAAGCAAATCCAAACCTGTGCACGTACACATGAATACGCACACATGCACACACTCACACAGGGGTGCCCAGTTGTCACGTGGCTCCTCTTACAGAGCCCAGTCCCCTCCCAGGCACTCCCAGGCATGGGGTGAGCTGCCCCCATGCAACCCTGGAAGCCCGCAGAAGCTTCGTGGGCTTTCTTTGTTTTTTTCCTTTTGTCCTTTCTTTTTTTTAACCCCTTCCTTCCTTCTCTTTCTTTTCTTCCTTCCTTCCTTTCTTTTGTTTTCCTTCCTTCCTTTCTTCCTTTTCTTTCTTTCTCTTCTGATTCTATTTATTTATTTGAGAGAGGAGAGAGAGAGAGCACACTGAGCAGGGGCAGCAACAGATGGGGAGGGAGAGGGACAAGCAGACTGCGCTGAATTTGGAGCCCAACGCTAGGCTGGATCTCAGCATCCTGAGATATGATCTGGGTCCAAACCAAGAGTCAGAGGCTCAAACAACTGAACCATGGGTGGGGAGGCATCAGGGGAAACTTTCTAGTCTGTTTCTCAGACAATCCAGTCTTTTTTTCTCCTTTAGGTTCAACTTTTCTACCGTGAGTTTTCTACCTGAAGTATTTGAAAAAGAAAATAGCCTTTTTGCGGGGAGAGGAAATCCTAAAACTCCCTGGCCTTTCTCTGAGTGCGGCTGAGAACCTCCAGAGCAGAGACCGCAGAATCTGTGAGGCCAAGATGGCCGGATAAAGGTCAAGCAAGGAGAAATGACAGGTCTCATCAGTCCTCGCCTGGGACCTCCATGTAGTTCCTCCTCTGGTGCACCCATGAGTGCACACCATTTCTGAGCATGTGTCTGCTCAGAATCCCTGAGACTGTTTTCCCACAACACAAACCCTCTGAGCCCGAGTCCTCACAATGATTATAACAGCATATATTAATAGTGAACATCGAATTTGTGTTGGCAATTTATTCATTGAAATAGTTGTCATTGTAAATGCAGTAGGTGCTCTTTATAACAAGTGTAGGTGGCACCAAAAACAAAACAAAACAAAACAAAAAACCACCACCAACAATAATAAAGGGAAAAAGAGAAACAACACAGAAGCAAATGATCTACCATCCAACGTCCCAGAATCAAACACAGCTGGCTTTCACCCGTTCCCGTGCAATTGCACTTCATGTTTTTATATTTATATCAAGTGTAATTATATTTATATGTAAGATGGAAGTGCTATATTAAACATTTTTTATTATAAAAAGTTCAAACATACATAAAAGCAGAGAGCACCCCCAAACACGCCCCACACAGCTCCAATTAGCAGCTCATGGTCCCGATTTCATCTATTCCCCACTCCATGCTCTGCTAGATTATTTCAAAATAAATCCAGGTGTCGTACCATTTCACCCATGAACAGGTAAGTGTGGGTCTCCAAAAGGATAAGAACTCTTTTTAAACAAAATAATAACTTTGTTACTATTTCTCACTTTAAGAAGTTACAAAATCCTCACTCTCACCCGTATCCAATTTTAAATGATGCTTCTTTCAG
Source organism: Mustela lutreola (assembly GCF_030435805.1). Lineage (NCBI taxonomy): Eukaryota > Metazoa > Chordata > Mammalia > Carnivora > Mustelidae > Mustela > Mustela lutreola. The sequence goes on along the minus strand of NC_081291.1, from coordinate 65,490,049 downwards.
GTAATACCTACCCATGAGCAGTTCTCCATGCCCCTAACATGTAATCACCGATGTTTCTAAAGGTATTTTGCATCGAACAATCACCGATGGTCTCATCACCCGCTGCCTGCCACCCCTCAAGCCCCTTGGACGTTAGGCTGCAACAGCTTTGGGGAAATGGTCTCTCTTAGCGTGGAAAGCAAACCAGCATCCATACCCACCGTGATCTCTGGCCACCATGCCCCGCCTCGCGAGCCCACAGGTGCTGGCAAGTTTTCTGCTCCTACCTGGGCAGGGCCTGGGAAGGAAACCTCCGGACGTGACAATCAACCACTCGGTCCCACGGTCCCTGCCTCTGTCACAGAGTATTTCCTTTTCCCTCCCTCTGAGGGCATCTTTATTTGCAAAGTTAGCCAATAGTAGCGGGTTTCCTGTGAGGTAGACTATCTTTAGATGTTGCCGCAGGCAGGCTCAGAACCTCCCAGGCTGAAGGCCAGCTGATGGCAGGGGGGTTTAAACTCACAAGCCTGGAGGACAGAGCCGGAGGCAGACCCACCAGGCAAGCAACAATGTGGAGGCCGTGTTATTTGCCACCTTTGGGGGAGGGCAGAGAATAGTGCAGTTCTCAGGAGCCACTAACACCCACTGAACCTCAATTTTCCCACCTGTAAAAAGGGGTCCACAGCACTCACCAGGCTGCACTGGGGTGCACAGTAAATGAACTGCAGCTTCTCTCTTCAGAGGACATATTTGGGAGCTTACTAGAAATGCAGCACCTCAGCCCTGCCACTGAATGAGACTCTGCATTTTGATGAAATTCTTAGGAAATTGATCCTAAAATTGATCATAAAATCCTAAATTGATGAATTTTGAGAAGGCTTGGCACAAAAACTTTAGTGAGTACCTGACACCTGGTAGGAGCTTCCAAATTTTTTACTCCCCACCTTCCTCCTCCAGGGCTTTTAGAGGCTCCCTCTACCTTGTGGTCAAGTCTAAGGTATATGTCTCTGGGGCAAACTGGCACAGGCTTGTTCCCCACTGTCTCCCACAGCCCGCGCTGCTCCGGCTGGGGGGGAGCAGCTGCACCCGACTCTTCTGGGCCGAGCTCCTGCTCCTGGCCCTGGCAGGCCTGTTGCCCCTCTGCAGCCCAAACCTCCACCGCCACGGCCTCACTAACTTCCCACCGCTTCCTTACCCGCCTGGCTCACCTACAAGGCAAACACTACTGATGGCTCCCTCAGCTGGGGCCCACCCTGGGTCTAGCACCCCCAGCACACCTTTATTAAAGGGTCAGGGACCCCTCTAAGGCCCTCCTGGCTCCCTGCTGCATGTCTTGTAGCCTGCGCCCCAGCACCCCTGCGGTCCTCATAGCTGTGTCGTAGCAGGCAGGGCTGTCCTGTGTGCTCCCCACCTGGCCTCCTCTGTCCTGATGGCCAGGACAGAGCTGTGAGTGGGACTGCAGTGGCCCAGGCTGGGTGACCTGCTGGCGTTAGAGGAAGTCTGCAGCCGGTTTCCCTTCCTTGTTTCCCTCTGGCCAGGAGCCTGTAGCACCCCTCCCCCATGCCTGCCTTCCTCATCTCTACCCCACAGCCACCTGTCCCAGGGCGCACCCAGCGGGGCCAGCTGCTTCAACCTCCCTTTGCCTGCCTGAGACTCCCCTCCTGCTTCTCTGAATACTCCTCTCTGGGATCCTGCCAAGACACTCTCTCTTCCGGTCACACAGTCTTCCTGGACAACCTCATCCACTGCACGTCATTGACTACCTCTGTGTTCTGATTCCCTGTCTCCAGCCAGGGCCTGAATAACCTCCAATGCCCATCTGTGTCCTTCACACCTCTTGCCCTTTACCCCATTGACCATTCTCCTCCATCTGGAAGCCAGAGAGTGCTTTCCCAAGTGCAAGTGCCTGCCTAAACCCTCCAGAGCTTCCCCTCACTGTGAGTTTCAGTCCCAGGTTTGTAAGTGTGGCCTTGGCATGATCCCACCCCTTTGGATGGCCTAACCTGTTCTAACCACCCCACCCCCACCCCAAGTGCATGTTTGGGCTGCTCTTCTCTTCCCACTTCACCAGGCTGGGGGACCTGGCTTTGATTTCACTTCCTTGATGCTAACAGGCTTTTGCTGCCCTGTAGGAGCTGGCAGCAGAAAGGACTGTGACTCGCAGCCCAACGAGTGGCATGCTTGTGCCGGTTCCCTGGCCTCCCAAATTCCAGAGGGACGTGCATGGTGGACCCAGATGGATGCTTGCACACGAAGGAGGTTGCATGATGAGAGAGGAACCGTGAGCTTGAGGAGCACACCATTTTATAGCCGGCAGTGAGCAAGCCTGCTCAATGGCCCTGACTGAGGGAGACATGACCTCATTCCTCAGGCTGCAGATACCACCCTGAGAAATGGGCCAAGGAAAGGGCAGCTGGGGCTCTCCATTCTCGGTGTCCTCTGAGAGCTGGGAGATTGATAGCCTTCCCACTCAGGCCACACCTCTGCCGACCTCGGAAAAGGCCCCTCAGGTTCTACCCTGTGGACCTCCTCTCCCTGGACCCCTATTCCTCCCTCTCCAGTGCTCCCATGCTGTGCTGCCTTGGGCCTGTCTTCATCTCTCACTTTCACAGCCCCTTGGCTTCACCCTTTGTCTGAGATGTTCCTTGTGAAGGGTAACAGTGCACGAGCACCAAATTTTCTGCGTGGCTAGATCCATTATTGTGAGCTGTAGGTCCTCTAGAAGTAGCAAATGCGGAGGCGGGGGCATTCTCTGACCTCTCCCTGTCTGCCTCAAGACAGAGCCTCTAAAAGGAGCTTGGTTGTCACAGATCTTTCCCCCAGGAGCTTCGAGAGCCAGGGATCATTGACATTTGTCACAAGAGAAGGAACTGGAAGTCCCCACCACACCCCGACACACTTGGTCACAAACCAACATACCTCCCATCTATTCTTCTAAGGACCTGTTCGCTTTCCTACAAATCATTTACTCTGTCAGAAGAACAACCCCCTTTCCTTAGGAAGCTGGTATTTAAGTCTGAATTCTAAACCACTCTGTGGAGGCACTCATTTTTCTCTGCCTACCTCCCATGTGTATACGACACATATGTGTTAATAACCTTTTTGTGTTTCTTTTGGCAATCTGTCTTTTATGACAACAGCCTCAGCCTAGAACTCAGAAGAGTAGAGGGAAAATTATTTTACTTCCCCGACAGTTTCTGATGACCCAGATGGGATCTCTGAGACACCTTACAGATGGGATTCTGGGAACACCAGCAAAAGCCAGTGAAGGATAAGAATTATTTGTACTCCCCATACTTGCTTGTACGTTCTTGTCACCCTCGGTTTCTCTTCCAGTTGAGATGGTAACTGCCTACCTACTGTAGCTTGATTTCTGTTGGGTGGAGGGGGAAGAGGTGCTGGGTGGGCTTCCAGGTAAGAGAAGCCGTGGGGATGGTGGGGACAGCCTGGCAGTGATGGGCACAGACACACAGATACATAGACACACAGACACACAAGGTAGGCGAGGACTGGAGACTTGGTTTCAATAAAGCTCTGTAAGAAAGACCCGGCAAAAGGAAATGAGGATACAATTATGCCTTGAAGGCCAGGCTAGGATGTTCCCACTTTATGCTACAGGTTGAGGAGGGCTTTGGGGATAAGCACAGCAAACCTTTACATAGAATAGCAAACATGCTAGGCAGAGAGCTAAGTCCTCTGTGTGCATGAACTCACGTAACCCAGTGACCCAGAAGCACCTGTGGCACACGTGAGGACACTGAGGGAAGGAGAGGTGATGAAACTTGCTCAAGGCCACAAAGTTTGTTAATGGCAGAGCCAGGATTGTATTTAGCCTTTAGGTTTCCTGGTCTGTGCCACGTATCCTCAAGGGAGGGGCGGCGGGGGGGGGGGGCGGGGTGACATCGCTTCCCAGGGGGTGACCATTGATTCGTGTGCTTTGTGTCTACTGTGCAGATACACACATAGTCCATAAACAGATAGCATATCTGTGTTGTAAAAATTTCATGAGAGGTGCTTAAGAATACAATGTGTAAAAAGACCTTCGCGGAGGACGATCATGGAAACAGGTTGAGAAACTATTGTCTCTGCTTTTAATCAGACCACAGAGCTGTGTCTCGTGCTTAAAACCTGGGGTCAGGGAGTAACTGGACAAAAGTGACATCTTCAGAAAAACACACCAGTGGTTGAGTGGACGTAAGGGGAAGTTGCTGGAGTAGAAGGGAAGGAGCAGAGGCATGTCAGGTGCTCCTTTGTGCTGGGGACTGGAATGTGTACATAGCCCGTGAGGTCTCCTTTTGATCTTCATCTTCATGTTTTCAGATGAGGAAATGAGGAGACAGGAGCAGTGAGTGCTCAGCCACCAGGGGGAAAAGGGTCAGGGCAGGGCTGGAACTTCCTGATTCTGAATGAAAGCTGGGAGAGGGCCTTGGAGCGGGTGGATGTCAGGGGAGGGTGACTTTGCTAATGGAGAGTGCACAGAATTGGTGCACTCTCCAATCGGTGAAAGATCTGGCCGATTTAGGAACAACGAGCAGCTGGGGATCATTTTGCAGCCAGGAAGTCGGTATCATTATACAAGAAGGTTTTAGAAGCAGGAGGAGGTTCCTAGTTCTTCTTCCCCCACAAAGAGAAGAAGGACCAGATGTAGAAAATTGCGAAGGTAGAAAGAAATAAAGCTAACAAAAGAAATGCTATTTACTTGTTCCCTCTGCCTTAATGTTTACATTTTAACACCACTGGTTGCAATTTCTTAGGCTTATTTCATAATTTCTGCTTAACAGGGACAAAAACATTCCTCTCTAGTGCAAAGGTAATGACCTAGCCAAGAGCTCCAGGAGCCTTTTGGATAAAATATTTTTAGACATCATTAAATTATTTTCTTGGAAATATTAAAAAATTCCACTCTGGTCCCTTCAAACATGGTGTGTGTTCCTAGCCATGTAAGAACTTATTAATGGAGAATAATGGAAAATGAACAAATGAACTGCCAACTTGAGTTATAAAAATATTTTTATTTTAACACTTTGAACTACATAAGGAATTCAAACTAATTCCTAGATGTCTTTATATTGCTTTCTGATGTTCTGGAGGGTCTGCTTTAGTGAAAAAAACACAATAGCTGTCTTTCACAGGCAATGCTCTTAAACAGTTTTTTCATTGCTGCTGTCAGGATGGTCTAGGGCTCAACATCCAGGGGCAATAAAGTAGAGCTCCTGGGTCCCCATCATTGACCACCTATTGAAAATAAGCTGTTGGGGGGCACCTGGGTGGCTCAGTGGGTTAAGCCTCTGCCTTCGGCTCAGGTCATGATCTCAGGGTCCTGGGATCAAGCCCCACATTGGGCTCTCTGTTCAGCGAGGAGCCTGTTTCCTCCTCTCTCTCTCTGCCTACTTATGATCTCTCTCTGTCAAATAAATAAATAAAATCTTAAAAAAAAATGCTGAAAAAAAAAAAAAAAGAAAAGAAAATAAGTTGTTGGGATGCCTGGGTGGCTCAGTCGGTTAGGCGTTTGTCTGCCTTCCGGGCAGGTCATGATTCCGGGGTCCAGGGATCCCACTCAGTGAGGAGCCTGCTTCTCCCTCTCCTTCTGCCTGCTGCTCCCTCTGCTTGCTCTCTCTCTCCCTTACCCTGTCAAATAAATAAATAAATAAATAAAATCTTTAAAAAAAAAAAAAGCTGCGAGGTCAGCCAGTTGCCCGTGTATATGCTCGTCTACAGGGTGAGCTTGTAGGTGGCTTCAGTGATTCTAGTAGTGGTGGGTGAACTCATATATCCAGGAGGATCTTCTTTACTTCGAGCACTGTCATTCAAAACATAACAAAAACTTCATAGAGAAGTACAAAGGCAGTGGGGCAAATCCAGTGGCAGCCCCACTAGTCTGCATCAGGTCCCCTTGACCCTAAGAAACTGATGGCAGGGTGTTATGGGGTCATGGTGTGCTGCGGGGGCTGGAGTGGGTACTGTTTAATGTCAGATTATAATTGGACCATGAACAGAAAGTGGGGTTTGATGTTCGGCGCACCCAGATTAGCCCCTGATGAACCTCCTCGGTTGGATGGACTTCAACCAAGATTTTGGGCACCTCATATATGCTTTTTTTTTTTTTTTTAAGATTTTATTTATTTATTTGACAGAGAGAAATCACAAGTAGGCAGAGAGGCAGGCAGAGAGAGAGAGAGAGAGGAGGAAGCAGGCTCCCTGCTGAGCAGAGAGCCCGATGCGGGACTCGATCCCAGGACCCTGAGATCATGACCTGAGCCCAAGGCAGCGGCTTAACCACTGAGCCACCCAGGCGCCCTCAGATATGCTTTTTAATCCATTAGGACCAATAATGTCACCTGAAGTAACTGACACTTGCATCAAAGGTACATTATAAGGTACAAAGATAGCAAAGACTGTGAAAGAAATGTTTGACCATCCAGTTTCATCACAGGCAGAGCATCTGAAATTAACAGCCATTCGGCAGCACCTGTCATTGCAAACTGGGACAATGTGAAGTTGTAGCTGTGATCATAGGTGAATACAGGCAAGCCAGATTGCAGCGTTTCTGCACAACAATTATCTTGTTACAGTGAGATGCTTTCTTCTTAGGGACTTTTGTAGGCTTTTATTCTTTTATAGCAAAAAAAAAATCTTGTTATAATAGATCAATCTCTATTTTACTCAGAGCCACCTTTGACTCTCAATTCTGTAACAGTATATCAATATTTATTTCTGCTTCAATCAGCTGTCCAAAGAATCAGTTCTGAGTAAATCCCAGTTACATTTCAATCCACCTTTGCACGTAATGAAGGCTTGGGCTTGCATGTGCCCTTAGAGGACATTTATTGGTCTGTTGGCTATCCCATAGGGATGTTGCTAGGTCCTCAAGTGACAGCTGGCAAGAAGGGCACACTTGGTGTCCAGGGAGCGATTGTGAGTCACTTTACTCAGTTGGTACACTTCTTGGTAATGGAGTCTGCAGTAACACTTCAGCTTAAACCAAGCCACATGCTGACGCCAGGCTTCCTTCAAAGGCTTCAGCATTCTATTTGGTGACTATACCTCAGACCGTTTCCGAACAGTGAGTATTTTCACTTCTGACGAATTCAGAATATCCTCAAATCTGAACTGGCCCCAAAGAGACATATCTTTAAATACTTTGAGTGGATTAAACGGAAAAGTCACTTAAAATCCCCTTTTCAAAAGTGTTTTTGGGGTGCCTGGGTGGCTCAGTTGGTTAAGCATCTGCCTTTGGCTCAGGTCATGATCACTGGGTCCTGGGCCTGAGTCCTGCATCAGGCTCCCTTCTCAGTGAGGATCCTGCTTCTCCCTCTGCCTGCTGCTCCCTTGCTTGTGCCCTTTCTATCTCTAACAAATAAATAAATAAGAAATATTTTTTTTAAATGTTTTTGATCAATGACCAAGATTTTGTAAACCTACAATGTCAAGTTAATTTAACCTGCTTGCAAAAGACGCTGAGGAAGCCAGTACATGTCCAGCAGCTTTTACCTCTGGGTTCTGTAAAGGAGCCAGCACTGGCTGAAATCGTACATACAGCAACATAACTATAAATCCTGGATTATGACATTTTTCTGTATGGAGCATTTAAGATGCAGATTCATAACATTTCTTTATATTCCAAAGCTCACGTGTATGTGTATGTGTGTGTGTATGTATTAGTGTGCTTTTTAAAAGTAAATTAAATCCATCTGTGATCCATCTGTGATTCATCTGTGAAAATGTGTCTGACGGAGAAAGATACATACTTGTATGATCTCACTTACCTGTGGAATCTAAAAATATCAAATTTAGAGAAACAGAATGCAGAACAGTGTTTACCAGGGGGTGAGGGGTGAGGAAAATGGGGCGATACGGCTCAGAGGGTACAAACTTTCAGTTGTAAGATGAATAAGTTCATCTGAGCAGGGAGCCCTATGCGGGGCTCCACCCCAGGACCCCGAGATTATGACTTGAACCGAAGGCAGCCGCTTAACCAACTGAGCCACCCAGGTGCCCCTGGAATTTTTTAAAAAAGAAAATGTTGGGGCGCCTGGATGGCTCAATTGGCTTTGGTTGGTGTCATGATCTGAGTCCAGGGATCGAGCCCCAGTCAAACTCTCTGCTCAGCGGGGAGTCTGTTTCTCCTTCTGCCCCTCACCCTGCCAGTGCTAACTCTCTCTCACTCTCTCTCTCTCAAATGAATAAATAAAATCTTTTAAAACTTTGCATTGAATTATTTTTCAGTCTCAGTAGGTGGAGGCAGAAGTCCTAAAAGATCATTGCAAACTAAAACAGAAGTGCCCTTTTATTCCCAAACAAGTCATCATTTGCATGTTAACTGTTCAGCAGTCATTGGTAAGTCCTATGTTCTGCGTTACGCTTTTGTTCACAGGCTGTCTGTCATCTGCCTGACTCTGCTTGCTCAGGTACTTATTGCGCCATAGCTCGTACTCAGGGCTGGTTGCTTGCAGCACAAAGATGAATGGGGCAGCCTTCCACTCCCCCAGCCTGCAAAAGAGACAGCTCAGGGAATGTAACAGGCAGGGGTCAGGATGTAAGAGTGCTCTGTCTTGCCTCTGCCCAGCCAGCTCCGTTGCTCCCTTCCCCACAGCCCCACCTCCCCGCAGTGCTCCCCAGGGTCAAGAGCATCAGGCTGAGCTGCCCATCAGCAGACACGGTCCAGCGTCAAGGACAACTTTGGTCTTCAGGACTCTTCCCAGTTCACTGGCTTTATTCGAAGCTCCTGGCTTTGTGGACCAAAACATCTGTTGCAGCGGAGTTTCCTGGGAAGGAGTGGTATGTGCGGGTGACACTGGGAGCCTTTGGATTACGATTTTATGTAGAACCTGCAGACCTACGGTTATCTGGAGTCATGTGGTGCTGTTCAAAGGCTGACCCTGCCACTCTCAAGCTGTGTGGCCTCGGTCAAGTTATTTCTCTGAGCCTGAGTGGTCCTACTGGGAAAGTCAAGATAATGAAACCCACGTGGAGGGTGGGATGAGGATTAGCAACCACACAGGTTGAGTAACTCGCACGGTGTGTGGCACATGGTGGGAGATGATCAATGATTATTCAATGCAAGGAGGTCCCTAACGGGGTCATGGGTCCTAGAAATCTGCATGCAGGTGACAAGCAGAGCAAGGAATAATCTCTTCCCAAGAGGTCTTGGTGGATGCATGCACCCCATGGGGACATGCCAGCAGACGGACCACGCTGTGCAGAGGGTCAAGAGGGTTAAAAGCCTCACACAGGCCTGGAGCCATTCAATGTGTCCCCTTCTCCTTGGGTCTCCAGGGCTTTGTTGATGCGTAGCTGTCTGTCCCCTTAGAAGTCCTGTCCATCCCATAATGCTCTCTCAGCAAGGATTTCTGAGCGACGGACTCTTCTAAGTCTCAGACAGTCTTCTCCCGGTCCTCCCCCAAATTACCCTTGCACTGTGCTTAGAGAAAATTAAAGTGCAAGTGTTAATGCACTGGATGTTTGCATCCCTCCAGAATTCGTGTTAAAGCCCTAACGTCTAATGTGACTGTATTTGAAGAGATGATATTTAAACCGATAAGAACAGATAACACACTTGATCTTCTCGGTCAAAAGGCCGAGAAGCAATGGAGAGATGATATTTAAGGAAGTAATTAAGGTTCAGTGAGATCATGAGTCCACACTCATTGATCCTGGATCCAGGAGGAACAGTGTCCATTCAAGAAGGGGAAGAGACACCAGGGATGTACCTGTCAAGAACAGACCATGTGAGGGCACAGCACAAAGGTGGTCATTGACACTGGAGAAACCAACCCCACCAACACCTTGATCTTGGATTTCCAGCCTCCAGAAATGTAAGAAATAAATTCTGTTGATTAAGCCACCCAGTCTGTGGTATTTTGTTTTGGGAGCCCTAGTGAACAAATACCCCAAGTTTGATGCCAATCAGAATGGAATTCCTTCTCAGTGTTTACAGACAGAAGCCTGGCAGCAACAGCGAGGGAGGACACAGGCCAGGGGAACCAGGGAGCAGCTCCATAGGGACACTTGGGAAGGACATCGAGGATCTGGGCCCTGCTGGATGAGGCTCAGGAGGGACTCAGGAGACAGGGTCAGTTCTGGGTCAGATACTGGGAGGACACAGAGGCATTCAGTGACTAGCTATTTTATGAAATTTCACCTGGGAGGAGGGGGATTGGAATTGGCCAAGAGTCTTCACTGGTAAAGAGGTGGTGTTTACTGATATTGGCTGGGGATGAGGGGTGTTTTGGTAATTTTGCAGTTCTGGGGTGGCCTTGTCTGAGCATCTTGATGTTCAAGGGGAACTTCATGGTCAGGCCACAGACAGGTGAGTTTTCCCGCTCTTTTCTTATATGAGGGAATCCCACATCGTACAGCCCACAGAATGGGAACAATGCACAGGCCAGCCACAATGTCCATGTGCAGCTCAGGCCACGGTTTACATAGCTTGCCCACAGCCTCCGGCCCCTTTTCAGGTGAGGAGGTTGGAGGAATAACCTGGCTGGTAGTTTGGTGGGTGGGCAGGGAGTCCCCTGAGGTCAGAAATTTCCCTACATGCAGTGTCTGGCTGTTTCTCTTGATCTTATGGAACACAGAACAGATGCCTTCCAGGCACGCTCAGGGTGGGCAACCACAGCTCCCTCCTGAAGGGCTTTCCTCCTGGCTCTGGGAGAGCGGCCAAGCCTGGCTCAACAGGGGAATGGCTGAAATTGCCGGTGGGCGGAGGCGTGTTCTAAATGGAAGTCTTGGGGCTCCCCCTCGTGGTTGTCACATGAGCGGCGGGCCAAGCGGGGGCCGTGTGGGCGGGAGGTGGGGGGTGGGAGGAAGACCCCATGGAGAGTTTGGGGGTGGGTGAGGGAGTTGGGGGATTCATTTGCTCCTCAGCCTGCTGACCTGTGAGCTGGGTGTTCTTAGCATGTTACAAAAATGAGAAGACAGAACTGAAATCAGAGTTAAATTGGGAAGAGAATGCTGAAGCTTGGGCTTTAAACCTCATCCAGGAAGGGAGCTCCTGGTCTAACACAGACTCCCCTTCCCAGTGGCGAATTTGTAATGGTTTTTTAACAGCAAACCCCGGGGGAGGCTGTGGAACTCAAGAGTTGATTCCTGGCTTTACAGAGGGCTTCCCTGGTTTACAAGGTGTTTCCATATTTGTCATTTCTCGTGGTCCTCACAGAACCCTATAAAGCAGGTTCATGAGATTCCCCTTTACAACCGATGGTGATAATGATCACTATTTACTGATGTCTGGTCAAAGATGGGCAGGAACTGGGACCTTTGTTCTCGACACCCTAGATCATGTTCCTTCTACTACCTCACCCTGGCTGTGACATCCTCTTGCAGTATCTGCTGGTAACAATACAGGTGAGAGCTTAGAACTCAAAAGATGACTTACAGTCAGTTCTTTGGGGAGAAGGATGTTGGAAAAGTTGGAAAGATGCATGAGAGCAGACCTGGGACTCCTGGGGAAGGGGACACTGCAACAGGGGAGGGAGGTCAAGGTTGCTTTCCGGGCCTGGCTGCATGTCCCCGGAGAAAGGAAGGTCCTATCATTGCACACAAGCTGCTGTTACGTGCTGACTGCATCTGTGAGTATGGATCTAGAGCAGCTCTGGCAGGTGACCAAAGCCTTTTCTGATGGGCCTGGGTCTCCTGGAAACTGTGGCTTCAACATCACAAGGTCTAGCACTGGCCACGTGTTAGTGATCAAGTACTTGAAGTTTGGCTAGTCTCGACTGAAATGTAAAATATTTACCAGATTTTTTGAAGACTTAGTAGGAAAAAAAAAACCCGACAATATTGTCATATATATGTAATGTAATATAATGTATAATATATGTATCATATATTATATTATAATATAATGTAGCATTATATTTTATATAATAATATCATATAATATAATATGTAGAATATGTTACATACAATATATATGCAATAATTTTGTTAGTTGTATGTTGAAATAGTATTTTAGAAGTATTTGGTTTAAAAAATATTTATTAAAATTAATTTTCGGGGTGCCTGGGTGGCTCAGTCATTGAGTGTCTGCCTTTGGCTCAAGTCATGATTCCGGGTCCTGGGATCGAGCCCCACATCAGGCTCCCTGCTCAGCAGAGAGGTTTAATTAATTCAAAAAATAATTAATTTTAGCATTTTCTCTTTTTCAAAGTCACTACCAGAAAATTTTAAATGACCTATGCAGCTTACATTATGTTACTATTGGATATCACTGATCTAGAGCTTTGGTCCTGGTGAATTTACTTATATAAAGGCTGAAGTAAAATGAGGCCACTTATGTCTAGGGGTTTTAAAATGGAGCCAGGAGGCCATTAAAGCGATGGACCATGTATGCATCCTCGATGCACATGTTCACCATGTGAATTGCCAAGACAACTACTCCAAGGGCTCTGCATAAGCACCTGAGGCTTGTTATAGTGATGGACTTTTGCTTAGTGAGAGCCTTAGCAAAGAATTACATTTAGTGAAGATCAGCTTTCTGCCACAGCATCAGTCATAATTCTTGATAAATAACATCTATAAGCATTCCGTTCTCCTCTGCATACCTGGGATATTTGTTCCCTACTGGGACACAATTTAGTTGCCTCCTAAACCTTTATATCCTGAACTGCAATTCTTTGATCCCAAATCCATGCTTTTGCTTACTTATTGCTTCCTGACAAATTTAGTAAAAAGCAAAATTCAACCAAGTAGATTTGAAGGTCTGATTGGCTTTCTTAAGTGGTTTTTGAATGGGGCAGCAGACTGTCCAGCAACCTGAGAGATGCTCTGAGGATTTGTACAAAGTGAAAGGTTTTTATAGGAAGGAGGGTGGGGCAAGAAGATATTAGGAAAAAGAAAGAGAGGATTGTTCCAGGCAAAGTCACTTTAGTTTAGGGATGAGCATAGAGGATCTTATCATGCAGATTATGTCATCTTCCTTTGAGAGATGGGAAGCCCAGGTGACAGATTACCTCACTGATGCCAACCAGAAAATTCTGGGCTGACCAGTTTAGACTATATTTCTCAGGGAGTGTGATATTGTAGTTAAGTTAGGTGTTAAGCCTGTGTGGTGACTTGCCTAGCCTAAATTCCCATCGTAGGGCTCATGGTTTTCTTTTCTTTTAAATGATTTTTAAAAAAAGATTTATTGATTTAAGAGAGAGAGCCTGTGCTTATTGGGGTGGGGGGAGAGGCAAAGGACAAGGGAGAGAGAGAATCTTAAGCAGACTCCCTGCCGAGCATGGAGCCCGACACAGAACTCCATCCCATGACCCTGAGATCATGACCGGAGTTGAAATTAAGAGTCAGACATTCAGCAGACTGAGCCCCCCAGGTGCCCCAGGCCTGCGGTTTTCTTTTTAATACACATGTGACATATTGGAGGCCCTGGAGATATCCTACAATACAGCCCTGCTTGTTTCATTCTCTGCTGAAGTATTTAGGGGTTACTGCTGAGGTTGGAGGAGAGATGACCTTAAAGCCTTCTCTCTCTGCCAGATAGGCAAACTGAAGTGTTCCTGTAGCCGGGTGACAGGGGAGCAGGGAATAGGATGCTCTACTTGGCTATCTCTCTAGATGGAAAGTTGGTTCTGTAAAGAGAACTCCCTGTCCCTCTAAGCTGTATTAGGTTTCCCACCCTGTTGATTGTTTCAGTCCATCCTTTCCTCTTCAAAAGCAGAGCATACTTTTCCACTACCCTCTTGTATATGGAATGTGTTTAATGTCTGTCTGCTCATGACAGGAGCATCATGGGGGCAGGGACCAGGGACTCTGTCTGCCCACTGCTGTAGTTGTACCAACATGATCAACTTCTGGAAAAGATTTGTCATGGACTCCTGGCACAATTAGGGGAGACATGGTTCTTTGCCAGGCACCCACTCTGCAGTAGGCACTATGTCACCTTGTCATCTCTTCCCATAGCAGGCCCTACACAGAGCCACTGTCACAATTAAGTTACGGGGCGGAACACTATGTTGAGAGGGAAAGCCACCTGCCCAAGGTCACTGTGGGGTGAGTGAGTGAGCAGGACTACAAGCCAGACCTGGCAGGTTCCCACACCAGTGCTTTCCACTTCACCAGAGGTTGGCCCCTGGCTCCATTTTCCATCTCAGAGGAATTGTGATCATACCTTCAAACACAGCTCTACTCTATTCTTTGGGAGAACCCATGCTTCCCAAGGTGGACAGTATCCAAGCCCTGAAATCTCAGAGGTTTGTGCTTGTCTTGGTGACCCCACAAGCCAAGGGGAGAAGACCGTTAGCTCCTGATGGCTGGTGTGTGCAGGCAATAGGTAGCAGAATTTGCTAATCCAAAAGTATGTCTCTTTGGCATAAGGATTATTTTACGTTGATTATTCTGAAAACACTGCAAACACTGGAGAACCTCTAAAAACTGGACATACATTACTCTTTGCAAGAGAGACATTGACATTTATAAGGGAAGTCTCAATTTTTAAGTGCATGTCCCTCACTCTACCAGGAAGAAGGGATTGACTCTAAATCTCTAGACCTCTTCTCAGTGTAGAAGCAGGGACCTAAATCTTTATAATGCCCTTACCCATGTTCACTGTCCTTTTCCTGGTAAGTTCCTTAAACAGAACCCCCACACTCAACATCTTCTTTTGTCCTTAGCTGATGATGGGGTTTAAGGGATGGTTTCTGCCATTTCGGGAGTTATTCAGTTTTTCTGGGTCTCTCCCATGTATACAGGAGGAATACATGTTATTAAACTTTTGTTTGTTTCTCTCCTACTAATCTGTCTCATATCAATTTAATTTTTGGACCAGCCAAAGAACCTAGACGATGAAGGATTAATTTTTTTTTTTCCCTACACAGGCAAAGAACTGATGGTGATGTGATTTGAAGTTTAGGTCTGAGAGTGAAAGTCAAGAAAGAATTCTCAACACTCTTTTGGTGCAAAAGAGTGTTTCTGTTATAGCACAGGGACAGGACCTGTGGGAAGAAGAGCTGCATCTGTGATTGTGGAGAATGACTGATTATATACTTTTAAGGTTGTGGAGGGAGGGAAGGTAGAGATAACGTAAGTGTTGAAGGAATTCCTGTATGAGGAAAGCAGGATCTACAGGACCTTGGATGTCTGGCTACTGTCAAGATAAGGTTGCTTTTTTAATCTGTAGCAAAACATCAACAGTAAGGCAGCCATGAGTTCCTTGAGGAATGTCACGTTCTGCACGTCTCAAGTATTTATCAGTGGGCTGCAGTTTGTGAGGAGATTAAATTTAAGCTGCATTTTTCTTGCCTTTGTTCTGATCATTTTCCCCCCTGAGCAATTTTGACCTCTAAATCTTTAAAGTTGCTGACAGTGGAAGGTCTTATCTTCTGTAACTTGTTCCTGCCAAATAGGAGTGTAGAAATGTCCCTACCTATGGGTCAACATTGTTCAGTTGGGAACTTATATATAGGAGTTACCAAAGGAGGCAGCCAAATCCAACACAGACAACATACATTAACCTCCTTGGGTAGGAAGACCATCTGTTGGCTTGACGTTACGGCGGTGCACCAGGTAAGGCTGTTGGGAATTTTGTAAGCAAGGTATCAGGCTAACATTTCTAAGGGGCTATATTTGCTTCATGCTTCATAAAGTCAACCGGAATTCCTTAAAGCTGTATAGTCATATCTGAGTCCATGCATGTCTCTCAAATACGACATTCTAGTCAAAAGACTTGGTAAAATACAAAGGTGTCTTGTTACAAGAAGAATGGATTCTTACTGAACTACGCAAATGATTATAATTGCCATGGAAGAAAGAATGTTCACTGAGAGTTTTTGAATTTCAGGTAGAGAGAAAAATTAAGGGATTCAAATTGTTCAGTAAGAAATATTTTATCATATTTGTTTAAGTCATGGATATCTTAAGAGAAAGTTTCCTTAATCCAGAAGAGCAAACAGAGAACCAGCGATGTTTCAAACAGGAGTCACAAAAACTACAATCATCCTCCTCAGTTCATTTACTCCCATGTTACTAATTCTTGTTCAATTCCAAATGAAGCTTTTTAGCTAGTTTTGGAAATTCTTATCAATTTTAGTTTTATGATAGTAAAGATATAAAATACCTATATTTATCAAAAGCCCTTTTTATGAATCTCCTTGAAGATGCAACATGTTTCACAAGAAAATAAGAATAATAACTACAAATGACAAAAGACTCAAAAACAGATTTAGTTAAAGATCTGATGAGAGTTTATTATAACATAACTGACAAGGAAATCTGGTTATTTCTGTGACACCTAGCGTTTCGATAATCAGAATATCGAGTGATGGCTGTATACCAGAACATAACATATGAAATGAGCAAGCAAATTAGTCAAAGAGACTTCATTTACAATTTAAATCTCAGGATAGTTTGTTTAAAAACCTCCTAAAGTGGGGTGTCTGGGTGGCTCAGTGGGGTAAAGCCTCTGCCTTCGGCTCAGGTCATGATCCTGGGGTCCTGGGATCAAGCCCCACATTGGGCTCTCTGCTCAGCGGGGAGTCGGCTTCCTCCTCTCTCTCTGCCTGCCTCTCTGCCTACTTGTGATCTGTCAAATAAATAAATTTTTAAAAAAACCTCCTAAAGTTATAAAGCATATGTTTAGATAGTATTATAGGTCATGACAAAACTTAGAAGTTCGTTATTTAGTTAACCAAGGTCTTAATGAGAGATTCCAAAGGCAAATATGTAGGGTTATACAGTAGTTAGCAAAACTTAGCTCCTTTAATATTGAGAAGTTTTAACTTTCATCAAAGACCTGATAAAAACAAAACAAAAAATTGGTTTTCCGGGTGTGCCTGGGTGGCTCAATGGGTTAAAGCCTCTGCCTTGGGCTCAGGTCATGGTCTCAGGGTCCTGGGATCGAGCACTGCATCAGCCTCTCTGCTCTGCAGGGAGCTTGCTTCCTCCTCTCTCTCTGCTTGCCTCTCTGCCTACTTGGTGATCTCTGAAAAATAAATAAATAAAATCTTTTTTAAAAAATTGGCTTTCCAGGCAGAAAACTTTGTTTACATTTTCTTATCAAGAACAGACCAAGAATCCAAGAAAACTTTTTTTTTTGAGAGAGAGAAAAGCAGAATTTCAATCTTATACTGGTGTACTTCTAAAATCCATTCATTTCAAATAAATAAATAAATAAATAAATAATAAATTTCTTAGTCCGTCTTGGCCACATATAAAATTCCTTTCCAAAGATTTCCCTTCGTAAACCTCCTATGACGTTTTCTATTCAGAGTTGCTTTCCTTATTTCCATTGTTTAATTACACTTAGCAGAATTTTAACTCTTAGAACCTGAGTCTCCAGGGGAAACTAAGTGTAACCAATTAAGGCTGTTACACCAGAATTCTTTAGATGGCAAATTTATAAATACATTTCATAATTTTAAAGACCTGTTTCTCCATAGTGCAAACTTTTAATAAAGCACAAAGCAAGTTTAACAATAGACCAAAGCATCCTCAGTCTCTCTGCAATAAGAAGTCAAAAGCATGAACCTATCTTCAATAATCAACACTTTAGTATTTTGTTTCCTTTGGAAAAAACATAAGTGTCCAATGAGTTCAATCCAATTTATCATTCAAGCAGAACTTTAAGGTTTCAGGTTATCAAAGACTTTGAAAGCTATCTTAACAATTACCCATGAAAACTTACAAAATGAGCCATCATTTTAAGTCATCTTTTTGCTGACAAATTGCAAAAGAGACTATGAGCTTATTTGACCTTCAACAAACCTTGGTAGAATAAAAGTTTTATATTTAATGCTGACAACTCCAAAGACATGCACCATCTTAATTAAGCCAACAGACTTAAATTAGTTTAAAGAGTGAATATATCCCACCTGGGTCCACCTATATGTCAATGAATTTGTTCTCCATTGTCAATTTTTACCTGGGGTACTGGCAGGAAAATCTGAAGTGGGTGGTTTAAGAGCAAGGAGCTCTTGCTCCTTGACAGTGAGGTAGGAGGAGCAGGAGCCAGTGGTGCCAGAGACACTCAGAATGGTAGGAGCTAGTTACACAGGTTGCACCCAGGGTGTTGCAGAAATAGGAGGAGGGGCAGGGGAAAGCAGAAGAGGTGAGGCACTGCCAGCAAGTTTGGAGGTGATAAAAGCTCAGAGGACAGAGAAAGAGGATTCCTGGTCTTAAAGCTCATCAGCTTAGACGTATGAAAGGACAGGTTTTCCTTCTACCAACAGGTGGAGAAAGCAGTCCATGTTGGGTTGGAGAATTCTGGGAGCTTCCACAAAACAAAAGGAGTTTGAGCAGCTGCTTATATTCTTTAAAGTTCCCATCCCAAGGTAGACTAACCACAGTTGGCTCCAGTCATCACAGCCATTAACCTGGGAAATAAATGAGGAAGAAGACCACAGGTACAGTTAGCGTAATCTGGGTTTATTAGGAGGAACGGTGAGAGAGAGAGTCTGTGTTCCCTTTGTCAGGGATTCCTCCGGCAACCTGGATTTATTTGAAAGAAACCTGTTCAGACAGTCACCATCCAATATATTAGGAGGGGGTTTTCTAGCCTGGTTAGTGGCTAAATATATTCTGCAAAAGGCCCTTAAGTCAAGGTCCCGATTTAGGGCCACAAAGTCCTGAACATTGGTTATCTCGGTTTATTCGCACTGTTTCCTGCAGAAGAGATCTAATGGATGGATGGTACTGAAGTTTAATGTCCCATTAATGGGCGATTTTTCCTTGTGCCCTAAGAAGTACTGATATCAAGCAGTGTTAGAGAAGACCAGTCCTGGGGCACCTGGGTGGCTCAGTGGGTTAAAGCCTCTGCCTTCGGCTCAGGTCATTATCCCAGGGTCCTGGGATCGAGCCCCGCATTGAGCTCTTTGCTCGGCAGGGAGCCTTTCTTAAATCTTGCAATCTGAATTGTTTCCAGTGGGTTAAAAGTCCTTGGGAACTGAAAAAGTAATAAAGAAGTTCCGTTACCAATCAAATTCCACCCAACTCCTAGGGGGCATTCCACAGAAGTATATGTCAGAGGTTCCTTGTGCCAAAGTGACCAATGGCATCCCTCTAAGTAACTGCTTAACACCACCTTGCCTTATAGGAAGGAAGCCGTCATTTCCTCACTTCTGCATTGCATCCTAGGCTACAAATGGGTGCTGGTGAATGGACTGAAATGTTGTTCCATGCCAAGAGGAACCCACCTGTTTCTAATCCATGGAAAATGCTAAAAAAAAAAAAAAAAAAAAAAGAGTTTACAAGGCTGGGTGCCTTGGTGGCTCAGTGGGTTAAAGTCTCTGCCTTTAGTTCAGGTCATGATCCCAGTGTCCTCGGATCAATCACCACATTGAGCTCTCTGCTGAGCAGGGAGCCTACTTCCCACTCCCACTCCTGCCTGCCTCTCTGCCTTCTTTTGATCTCTGTCTGCCAAATAAATAAATAAAATCTTTTTTTATTTTATTTTTTATTTATTTTTTAATTTCTTTTCAGCATAAAAGAATTCATTGTTTTTGTACCACACCCAGTGCTCCATGCAATATGTGCCCTCCTTAATACCCTCCACTTGGCTCCCCCAACCTCCCAGCCCCCTCCCCTTCAAAACCCTCAGGTTGTTTTTCAGAGTCCATAGTGTCTCATGGTTCACCTCCCCTTCCAATTTCCCTCAACTCTCTGTCCTCTCCATTTCCCTATGTTCTCCATGTTATATGTTATGCTCCACAAATAAGTGAAACCATATGATAATTGACTCTCTCTGCTTGACTTATTTCACTCAGCATAATCTCTTCCAGTCCATTCAAGTTGCTACAAAAGTTGGGTATTCATCCTTTCTGATTGAGGCATAATACTCCATAGTGTATATGGACCACATCTTCCTTATCCATTTGTCCTTTGAAGGGTATCTTGGTTCTTTCCACAGTTTGGCGACCATGGCCATTGCTCTATAAACATTGGGGTACAGATGGCCCTTCTTTTCACTACATCTGTATTGAAAAAGGCTGCAAGATTTTCCCATTGAGGATGATATTTGCTGTGGGTATTTTAAATTTCTTGAGGAATCTCCACACTGTTCTCCAAAGTGGCTGCTCCAACTTGCATTCCCACCAACAGTGGAAGAGGGTTCCTCTTTCTCCACATCCTCTCCAACACATGTTGTTTCCTGCCTCGCTAATTTTGGCCATTCTAACTGGTGTAAGGTGGTATCTCAATGTGGTTTTAATTTGAATCTCCCTGATGGCTAGTGATGATGAACATTTTTTCATGTGTCTTATCGCCATTTGTATGTCTTCTTGGAGAAGTGTCTGTTGATATCTTCTGCCCATTTTTTGATATGATTATCTGTTTTGTGTGTGTTGAGTTTGAGAAGTTCTTTATAGATCCTGGATGTCAGCCTTTTGTCTGTACTGTCATTTGCAAATATCTTCTCCCATTCCGTTGGTTGCCTCTTTGTTTTGTTGACTGTTTCCTTTGCTGTGCAAAAGCTTTTGATCTTGATGAGGTCCCAAAAGTTCATTTTTGCTTTTCTTTCCTTTGCCTTTGGAGACATATCTTGAAGGAAGTTGCTGTGGCTGATATCAAAGAGATTACTGCCTATGTTCTCCTCTAGGATTCTGATGGATTCCTGTCTCACATTGAGGTCTTTTATCCATTTTGAGTTTATCTTTGTGCATGGTGTAAAAGAATGGTTGAGCTTCATTCTTCTATATTTAGCTGTCCAATTTTCCCAGCACCACTTATTGAAGAGACTGTCTTTTTTCCACTGTATATTTTTTCCTGCTTTGTCGAAGATTATTTGCCCATAGAGTTGAGGGTCCATATCTGGGCTCTCTACTCTGTTCCACTGGTCTATGTGTCTGTTTTTATGCCAGTACCATGCTGTCTTGGTGATCACAGCTTTGTAGTAAAGCTTAAAATCAGGTAATGTGATGCCGCCAGTTTTATTTTTGTTTTTCAACATTTCCTTAGCAATTCGGGATCTCTTCTGATTCCATCAAATTTTAGGATTATTTGCGCCAGGTCTTTGAAAAATACCAGTGGAATTTTGATCGGAATGGCATTGAAAGTATAGATTGCTCTAGGCAGTATAGACATTTTAACAATGTTTATTCTTCCGATCCAAGAGCATGGAATGGTATTCCATCTTTTTGTGTCTTCTTTAATTTCCTTCATGAGTGTTCTGTAGTTCTTCGAGTACAGATCCTTTACCTCTTTGGTTAAGTTTATTCCCAGGTATCTTATGGTTCTTGGTGCTATAGTAAATGGAATCGATTCTCTAATTTCCCTTTCTGTATTTTCATTGTTGGTGTATAAGAAAGCCACTGATTTCTGTACATTGACTTTGTATCCTGCCACATTACTGAATAGCTGTATGAGTTCTAGTAGTTTGGGGGTGGAGTCTTTTGGGTTTTCCATATAAAGAATCATGTCATGTGTGAAGAGAGAGAGTTTGACTTCTTCATTGCCAATTTGGATGCCTTTTATTTCTCTTTGTTTTCTGATTGCTGTTGCTGGGACTTCTAATACTATGTTGAACATGAGTGGTGAGAGTGGGCATCCTTGTTGTGTTCCTGATCTCAACGGGAAGGCTGCAAGCTTTTTCCCATTGAGGATGATATTTGCTGTGGGTCTTTCATAGATAGATTCAATGAAGTTCAGGAATGTTCCCTCTATCCCTATATTTTGAAGCGTTTTAATCAGGAACGGATGCTGGATTTTGTCAAATGCTTTTTCTGCATCAATTGAGAGGACGATGTGGTTCTTCTCTCTTCTCTTATTGATTTGTTCTATTACACTGATTGATGTGCAAATGTTGAACCATCCTTATAACCCAGGGATGAATCCTACCTGGTCATGGTGGATAATCTTTTTAATGTGCTGTTGGATCATTTTTGCTAGGATCTTGTTGAGAATCGTAGCATCCATATTCACCAGTGATATTGGTCTGAAATTCTCCTTTTTTGTGTGGTCTTTGCCTGGTTTGGGGATCAGGGTAATACTGGCTTCATAAAAAGAGTCTAGAAAATTTCCTTCTGCTTCAATTTTTTGTAACACCTTCAGGAGAAAAGCATTATTTCTTCTTTGAAAGTCTGGTAGAATTCCTTAGGGAATCCGTCAGGTCCTGGGTTTTTGGTTTTTGGGAGCTTTTTGATCACTGCTTCAATCTCATTACTAGATATTGGTCTATTCAGGTTGTCAATTTCTTCCTGGTTCAATTTTGGGAGTTTATAGTTTCCAGGAATGCATCCATTTCATCTAGGTTGCTTAACTTATTGGCATATAACTGTTGATAATAACTCCTGATGATTGTTTCTACTTCCTTGGTGTTAGTTGTGATCTCTCCCTTTTCATTCATAATTTTAATAACTTGGGCTTTCTTTCTTTTCTTTTGGATTAGTGTGGCCAATGGTTTATTGATCTTATCGATTCTTTCAAAAAACTAACTTTGAGTCTCATTGATACGTTCTGCTGTTTCTCTGGTTTCTACCTCATTAATCTCAGCTCTAATCTTGATTATTTCCCTTCTTATGTGTGGAGTTGATTTAATTTGTTGTTGATTCTCCAGTTCTTTAAGGTTTATAGATAGCTGGTGTATTCTGGATTTTCTATTTTTTGAGGGAGGCTTGGGTGGCTATGTATTTCCCCCTTAGCATCGCCTTTGCTGTATCTCATAGGTTTTGGACCAAAGTGTCTTCATTCTCATTGGTTTCTATGAATTGTTTAAGTTCTTTGATCTCCTGGTTGATCCAAGCATTCTTAAGCAAGGTGGTCTTGAGCTTCCAGGTGTTTGAGTTCCTTCCAAACTTTTCCTTGGACTGAGCTCCAGTTTCAAAGCTTGTGATCTGAGAATATGCAGGGAATAATCTCAGTCTTTTGGTATTGGTTGAATCCTGATTTGTGACACAGTATGTGGCCTATTCTGGAGTAGGTTCCGTGTGCACTTGAGAAGAAAAAGTATTCTCTTGTTTTAGGGTGGAATATCCTGTATATATTTATGAGGCGCATCTGGTCCAATGTGTCATTCAATGCTCTTGTTTCTTTATTGATTTTCTGCTTGGATGATCTATTACTGAGAGAAGCGTGTTAAGATCATCTTGGTGGATAGTCCCTTTAAGAATTATGCAGTGTCCTTCTGTATCTCTGACTACAGTCTTCAGTTTAAAATCTAATTTATCTGATATGAGAATCACTACCCTGGCCTTCTTTTGAAGTCCATTGGCATGAAAGATGCTTCTCCATCCCTTCACTTTCAGTCTGGGTGTATCCTTAGGTTCAAAATGGATCTCTTGTAGACAACATATGGATGGGTCCTGTTGTTTTATCCAATCTGCAACCCTGTGTCATTTTGTGGGCACATTTAGGCCATTCACGTTGAGAGTGATTATTGATAGATATATTTTTATTGATATATATATATTGATATATATATTGATATATATATATTTTATTGATATAATATATTTTATTATATTTGTATATCTTTCTTTCTGTAGATTGTCTCTATATTTCTGTTCAATGATATTCTTAGGATTTTTCCTCTTTTATAGAACCCTCCTTAATATTTCCTGCAGTGTCAGCTTGGTGGTCGCATACTCTTTTAAGCCTTGCCGGTCTTGGAAACTCTTTATCTCTCCATCTATTTTGAATGTCAGTCTTGCTGGATAAAGTATTCTTGGTGGCATGTTCTTCTCATTTAGTGCCCTGAATATATCTTGCCAGCCCTTTCTGGCTTGCCAGGTTTCTTTGGACAGGTCTGATGTTATTCTGATGGACTTTCCTCTGTACGTAAGGAGCCTCTTTGTCCTAGCAGCTTTCAAGAGATTATATTTACAATTATGATTTCTCAATTTTACTATCAGGTGCCTTGATGTTTTTTTAGAATCTATAATCTTGGGGGAGACCGTTCTGCCTCTAGTACATGAACCCTGGTTCCATTCACGAGATTGGGAAAATTTCCACAGAGAACTTGTTCCACTATATCCTCTAGACTTCTTTCTTTCTCCTCCTCTTCAGGCATTCCAATAATTCTGATGTTGGAACGTTTCATGGCATCATTTATTTCCCTGATTCTGTTTTCGTGGCTTCTAAGCTGTTTGTTCCAGGCTTCCTCCTGATTCTTTCTCTCTATTTGTTTGTCCTCCAGATCACTAATTCTATCTTTTGTCTCAGTTACCCTAGCTTTTAGAGAATTTAGATTAGATTGGAACTCATTGAGAGCATTGTGAACATCATCCTTGGTGGCTTTCAGTTCTGCTCTAACATTGTGTACATCATCCCTGGTGGCTTTCAGTTCTGCCCTAATCAATTCCATTTCATCATCTATGGCTTTCTCCAACCTAGCTATTGCCTGGATAATTGTTAGCCTGAATTCCCTTTCCAAGGTTGGGTGCCTTGGTGGCTCAGTGGGTTAAAGCCTCTGCCTTCAGTTCAGGTCACGATGCCAGGGTCCCCGGCTCTCTGCTCAGCAGGGAGCCTACTTCCCACCCCCACCTGCCTCTCTGCCTTCTTTTGATCTCTGTCTGTCAAATAAATAAATAAAATCTTTTAAAAAAAGAAAAAGAAAAAGAAAAAAGTTTTACAAGGGGGAATTACCCAACTTTATAATTTTTTAAAAAGATTTTATTTATTTATTTGACACAAAGAGAGAGATTGCAAGTAGGCAGAGTGGTAGACAGAGAGAGAGGGGAAAGCAGGCTCCCCTGCTGAGAGCCTGATGAGCAGAGAGCCTGATGCAGGGCTCGATCCCAGGACCCTTAGATCATGACCTGAGCAGAAGGCAGAGGCTTAACCACTGAGCCACCCAGGCACCCCCTAATTTTGTAATTTAAGTACATAGTAGTACTTGACATTGATGGAATATGGTAAAGACAGAAATCTTTAGTAAAAACGGGAATCCACCATGATCTAAGTGACATTCCCACACATATTGTCCTTATAGCCAACTTCCCTTAAGAAATGGCCCCTGATTGGATTTTATTTCAGTTGGGTGCTGGTTTTGGGCCTCTCCATGTGGAGGTCTCATGGCCAGAATCAGCTAGACTAGAGACAGAAAGGGGATCACCTTAGACCAATGAGGAGGAAACCTCACATGGAAGTCTTAAGATTGGCAGCCATCCTAGTGACTTAGGTGGCCGTTCCATACCCAACAAACACAACTTTGTATGAGAATAGGAATAAAGAGAGTCCTCAAGTTTCTGGGTCAATTATTCTGGCCAGGGTACTAACTTCTAGCCAAAAGGCAATTTTTTTCCTTGCCATAGAGTAGCCATGGGGAGAGCATTGCAGCCTGAGCCATGGACATGAAAGTGTTCCAATAAGACCATACTCTTGTAAAGTCCCTGAAAGGAAAGTAAAGGAAAAGAAGAGAACGTACTCATCAAGTTTGCACGGGATTCAGAGTCCAGATGAGAAGATTCAGGCCCCACACTGGGAAATAAAATGATAGGATTTGAAGTTTGGGTCTGAGAGAAAATGGCCAAGAAAGAATTCTTGAGACATTTTTGGTCCAAAAAGGTATTTTATTTAGCAAAAGGACAGGACCCATGGGCAGAAAAAGCTGCACCTGTGATTGTGAGGAATGACTGATTATATATTTCTAAGTTTGTGGAGGGAGGGGAGGTAGAGATAACGTAAGTTTCTAAGGAATTTCTATCTGCTGAAAGCAGGGTCTACAGGACCTTGGAGGTCTGGCTATTGTCAAGATAATGTTGCTTTTAATCTCCAGCAAAATATCAACATTAAGGCAGCCATGAGTTCCTTAAGGAATGTCATGTCTGCATGTCTCACAGTGGGCTGCAGTTTGTAAGGAGATTAAATTTAAGCTGCATTTTTCTTACTTTGATCTCCTCATCAATGGAGTTTAGGGCAGGCCACCAGAGTATGCCACTTTCATGTATTGGTTATTTTGAAATAAAGTTACTTGAGAAATAGCCAGAGCAAGAAGGACATTCTTGGTCCCCCTGAAGGTAGGAAATGCATTTAGCATGTGAAAGGCACTCTCCCTCCACCAAGAAGTAGAAAAACATTCTTAATACCAGAGTCAGGGAATTCAGGACCAAGAAGGCTATGCAAACACTCTGCTTGGTTTTTTCACTAATTAGTACCCCAAACTAAGTTTCTTCATCTTATCAGTTCATAAATTTATCATTTCTTTGTCTAAAAGCTGTCTGCTTTGGTGTCTTCTTTAAGTCTCATATTTTTAGGTGTCGCCAGGAATACTTAAATATTTTTTCTCCTGTCAATCTGTGTTAATTATTAGAGCAGTTGAAGAACTAAGAGGGGTAGAGGGAAATTTTATCCCTGACAGAATAGAGAGGCAAGGGGCCCTGATCTTCAAGCATGAGGTGGTTCCAACCAGATGGAAGAATGGGACCAGGTAGCAGTTTTGCTCAGGAACAAGGCCAGGAAACCTCCATAAAGCAGTAGCCCAGTAGGTGTCACCACTCCTATCCAAGCTGAGGATACTAGAGGCCCCACCGTGTTCTGAGGCCCCCTCCCTCACCATTGCCACCAATCCCAGGTGGATTGAACTGGTGAAGAGCGTTCTCAGGTGCACAGACAGAACACGCTGGCAGAAAACAAGTCTGACAAGCAGGAGTGTGAGTGAGAACAGAGCAATCCTAGCCTCAGAAGGGAGTAGCCTGAGCTGGAAGGACTTCTGTGAGAGAGGGCTGAGGAGATGATACTCTGAAGTGGGGTGGTGAGAACAAGTAAGTGATGCTCTGACACACCCCTCCTGCCCTCCTCACAACAGGGAGCCCTACGTAGGCAGACCTGAATGTATTCACCCCTTTTAACCTCATGGGCACACATCACAAGACCTGCTTTGCTAGGGTTCTGCTTTGCACAGAAGCACACAGAGATACTAACATTGATACCAATGTTGATTCATCAAGTTGGCCAAAGACAGTGAAAATGGTAAAGGGTAAGAGTAGACAAGGCATCTGCTGAAGACTGAGGGAGGCAGAGAATGGAGGAGGAAAGATACAGAAGTTAAAACCTCAGAGGATCTGGTGGGGAAGGGAAGCCTGAGACCATGAGGTTCACATGCAGGCTGTCCAGTGTCTTAGGGAATATCCATGGGGCCTATGCATGTTCAGCCCCACAAGAGGACAAGAGTTGAATCTGTACTATGTGGATTTTTCATGAGACCCAGGTGGAAAAACAGCTTGGACCATCTTGAAATTTCCTTTAAATTAGCTTTACACATAGGACTCCCATTCCAAAGGTAGGCTTTGGAGACACTGCACTGTGGGTGGCTGGGCCACAAAGGAATTCCCACTCAGGTGACACCTGAGCTGGAGGAACATTCAGGAAATCCTTCAGAAATTCTCCACTCCAGCAGACAGCAGACAGCAGACAGAGGATTCATATAACTACTCATTCCTCTCCTGTCTTTATTAGTACCTGGTATTTCCTGACCCTCCATTTGCTCAGGGTAATTGATTCTGACCTATATGTATTGAGGACACATGGGCTGACACTGGGTCTCAGTGGATGACTTCATGTGGTGTGTCACTATGAGCAAATGGCTAAGTGTATGTTTTTCTTCACAGTGAATAAGACCTATACATAGGTTGACGGGTAGTGGTTGCTGACAGCTATTTAAAAAGTGCTTTTCACTCATTCTTTCCACCTTCCCTACAATTGTGTGTGAGAAGCAAGTTCTTGCTGACTGGACACTGAGCCCAAATGCTGTGCCTCTGTTTCCCATTCTGCACAATGAAGAGTGACCATGTCCTCCCCCTAGGACCTTTCCAGCTCTATATAGTGTCCTTGCCATTTTTTGCCAGTTCTAATACATTTATTAAATTTGCTTGTAGATATACTGCATGGAGCCCTGAGCTTGGTCTGAGATGGGTGTTGCAGAAATTTGTATCCCAGAGATTTAGTCTGGAGCTTTCCAGAGACACACCTATGTCATATTCTGGAAGACATGGAAGACTGGGGACCAAAGGAAAAACAAACAGGAAGAGAGAAAAATTAAAGGAGAAAAGAAGCAATTTCTAGGCATTATAGGTAAGAAGAATGTCTAGAGACATGCTTTTGGTACAGAACACCTAAGATGCTGGATAATTATTTGAAAACATCTTTTAAAATAAATGACTAATATGGCAGAAAGGTAAGGGAAATCCTCTGAGCCCAGAAAGCAAATCTGGAGAGATGAGGGCAGATAAAGTCTACATGAGCCTGGGCTCCTGCAATCCTTCAGGGCCAGGAGTCTGGTCTTTGAAGGTCATGCCATTGCAATGGGGAGGATGGAGACAAGGTCTGGGCTGACGAGGCTGGGAGTTTTCTTGTGAGGCCCACATAAGCTGGTATCCCCAAGGGCAGCTCCTTCCATGCCTGTCTTATCTCCTTCCCTAGCAGATGGAGACTAAGGCACAGCATGTGTGGTAATGCCATAATGGGGGTGCAAGATTTAAGGAAACAAAATAAAGGAAAAAGGAAGGGCAGCTGGGAGATAAAAACAAACAAACAAACAAATACAAAGTGGTACATGACTGAGCTGCCACAGCTTCATGAAAGAGTATAGCTGGTCACCTGCTCCTGTATGACCTCTGCTAAAGATCCACAGAACCATCATTTCTTAGAACACTTGGCTGCAGGGACAAAGGGCAAGCAATTTTATCCTCAGCTCTTTCTCTTCTCCTATGTCTCTTTGGTCAATATGCCCTCCATGAGGCATTCACTTTCTTGTACTCTCAGCTTTTATAAAGTGGGCTTTCTGGAGAGCTGCTGGGAAAGTCAGAGGCTCCATGGGTGCAGGCAGATCAGAGCTACTGTGTCTTCTGGTGCTGTGGGCATGATGGAGGCTGCCCTAAAGCCTTGCTCTCATCCCTGGGGAGGCTGACACAGGCAGTATTAGGAACAGAGGTTAGGAAGGTAGAGGCCTACACTTCACAGTGGTGGTGAGTGCATGAGCCACCACTGGTGTGGTCTGGGTAGAAAGCAGCCAGTGTTTAGAAGGCCAGCAGGGCTAAGTCTTGGGAAGGCACATAAGCTGAGTCCAGTGTGGGATCTCAACAAGAAATAGATGGTTTATTTAAAAGGGTTACTTCTAAATGTGGGCTAGTACGGGCACTCCAGGGACTAGTGCAGGAACCTGGTCCCTACAGTATAATGGCAACATGAACTTCTCCTGCCTTTAGGCTTAAAAGGACAAAGGAAAGAAGAGGTTTCCAGAACTGGAAGGAGAGAGTCATGTAGAGCAGATTACCTTGAAAGGAGCAGGAATCTTTGGGGAAGGAATTCTGTCAAGGTGAGGCAACCTCACAAAGAAGGGTCCAGAGAATTAAATACCTGATGTGGTCCAAATAGAGTAGAAAAAAGTATGGTGAAGCTGGACATGGAAGTGTAAACTGAAGCTGCCTGGCATACCCATATGTAAAATTCTAAGTAATATGAGTTCATATTCAAAAATCAAAACATGCAAGGAACTGAGACAGTGTGAATCATAATTAGCAAAAACATCAAACCTCAAGACCAGACCGAAGAAGACTTTGGATACAGAAATTATAAATAAAGAATGTAAAATGGGTAAATTAAAAAATGAACAACCAGGACTACATCAAAATAAAAATATTCTGCATAGTAAAGGAAACAATCAACAAAACTAAAAGACAACCTACTGAATGGGAGAAGATATTTGTAAATAACCTACCTGATATAGGGTTAGTATCCAAAATATATAAAGAACTGATGCAGCTCAATACTAAAAAAAAAAATAACCCAATAAAAAAAAATGGGCAGAAATTGCTCTATTGGGTATTTACCCCAAAGATACAGATGCAGTGAAAAGAAGGGCCATCTGTACCCCAATGTTCATAGCAGCAATGGACACAGTTGCCAAACTGTGGAAAGAACCAAGATGCCCTTCAACAGACAAATGGATAAAGAAGATGTGGTCCATATACGCAATGGAGTATTATGGCCTCCATCAGTAAGGATGAGTACCCAACTTATTTATTTATTTATTTATAATTTTTTTTTTAAGATTTTATTCATTTATTTGACAGAGAGAGATCACAAGTAGGCAGAGAGGCAGGCAGAGAGAGAGAGGAGGAAGCAGGCTCCCTGGAGTACCCAACTTTTGTATCAACATGGACGGGACTGGAAGAGATTATGCTAAGTGAAATAAGTCAAGCACAGAGAGTCAATTATCATATGGTTTTACTTATTTGTGAGCATAGGGAATAGCAGGGAGGACATGGAGAGATGGAGAGGAGAAATGAGTTGGGGAAAATCGAAGGGGAGATGAACCATGAAAGACTGTGGACCTTGAAACAAACTGGAGGTTTTGGAGAGGAGGGGGGTGGGGACTTGGGTGAGCCTGGTAGTGGTTATTATGGAAAGCACATGTTGCATAGAGAACTGAGTGTTGTGTGTAAACAATGAATTCTGGAACATTGAAAAGAAAAAAAAGGGCAGAAGTCATGAACAAATGTTTCTCCAAAGACATACAGATAGCCAACAGACTCATGAGAAGATGCTCAACATCACTCATCTTTAGGGAAATGCAAAGCTACAGTAAAATATCACCTCACATCTTACAGGAAATCAAAGCTACAGTAAAATACCACCTCACATCTCTCTGAATGGCTAAAATTTAAAAAAAAACATGAGAAACAACAAATATTGGTGAAGATGTGAAGAAAAAGGAACCCTCATACAGTGGGAACGGGCACTGGTGCAGCCACTCTGGAGAACAGTATGGAAGTTCCTCAAAAAATTAAAAATAGAGCTACCTTATGATTCAGGAATCACACTGTTGGGTATTTATCCCAAAAATACAAAAACATGAATTCAAAGAGATATATGCAGCCATATGTTTATTGCAGCATTATTTATGATAGCCAAACTATAGAAACAGTCCAGTGTCCATTGGTAGATGAATGGATAAAGAAGATATGGTATACATACATACACACACACACACACATACACACACAGGAATATTCTCTAGCCATAAAAAAGGAATGAAACTTTGCCATTCCATTGAAATATGGATGGAGCTAGAGAGTATAATGCTAAGCAAAAAAAAAAAAAATCAGTCAAAGAAAGATAACATATGATCTCACTCATATGTAGAACTTAAGATACAAAACAAGTGAGCAAAGGAAAAATAGAGAAAGAGAGGAAGACAAATCAAGAACAGACTCTCAACTGTAGAGAACAAAACTGATGGTTATCAGAGGGTAGTTGGGTGGGGCATAGGGCAAATAGGGGATGAGGATTAAAGAATACTCTTATCACCATGAAAAAAAAAGGCATTTTCATACTACTGAGAGGAAATAAAATAAAATGGGTATATTAGTACATTTAAGGAAATAGAGGAAGATACTGAATTGTGATGAAGAAATGAAGGGCTATCAGAAATAGTTTGGGTAAAATGAAAAACATTAGACATTCTGGAAATAAAAAAAGACAGAATGACTGAAAATACAAAATGCAACAGATGAATCAAGATTCGATACAGGAGAAAAAGAATTTATGCAGTTGAATAAATATCAAGATATTACCAGAATGCAGTGCAGAAAGAAAAAAGGATAGGAAATATGAAGGAGACATGGAGTGAGGAGGTACGAGCCTACATGTAATCAAGGTCTCAGAGGAAACTGTGGCAGACAGACCCCATAGTCCTCTTGCTGTTATTGGCTTGCTTGTGTGATCCCCTCCTCTTGAGTGTGGGCAGGATCTGTAAGTTGCTTCTAGCCAATGACATGTGGATATGGCAAAGGTGATGGAATGTCATTTCTGTGGATTATGTCACATTAGATCGTCACATTCGTCTTGCCAACAGACTCTGGATAGACTCTTTCCTCATAGGGTCTGATAAGGGATTGTAGCTGGGGTCTTTTGGAAACTCATCATATTCTGTGCTTGAGAGAAATGTCCTCAGACAGGAGGTGAAAACTGCCTCAGTTTCAAGTTGTAAGGAGCAGCTGTTTCCCAGTGGGGAGAAGACCAGGCAAGAAATGGACAAGACGTCTAGTGGCATCTCTAATGTTTGGGGGCCATGAAACACACACAAGACTGAAAAGGATGAAGCTGTTCTACTTTAAAAGATGGTCTGAAAAGCAGCAGGATGAGATGCTAAGCCACGAGATTTCCAAGGCCAGGTGCACATGCAAACTTGTGCTCTCTGGTATGAAAAACTCTTCATAGAGCTGGGTATCTACAGGTGGGATTCCACTTTCACCCAAAGGCAACCACTAATATCATTTTAACAGAATGCCTCTGTTGGGGGAGGGTATTTTTAAAAAGCAAAATCTTCTCCTGACCCAGAAAACCTCTCTGGAAACGTAGTGGAGAACAGAAACAGTTTTATTATTGAATAGGCAGAATGTGATTAGCACTATAGACAATCCATTTAAAAAATTGCAAAGACAGCAGTCTTACGTCCTTTACTCAGCCAGTCAGATACAACCCATTACATACAGGTTCTCAAGGTAAATAATAAATAGTCTTCCAGTATCTTTTGTCACACATAGTTCATTATAACTTTATCAAAGTAATTGGGGACCCCTTGTGTTGGCTTTATCCAGAGGAAAGACGAACTTCTCATTTCAAATTGGAACAAGGGCCCTAACAATGTTAGGTTAGTCTCCAAAATTTAGGAGCAATCTCCCTTGATGATGGTGGCATTTCAAAAAGATGGTTCTCAAGTCCTTGAGGAAACTGGTCCTCAGTTGTGAGACTGGCCATTATGAAGATTTACACACATTCGAAACAAACAAACAAAAAAAGCAAATTCTGAAGCAAAAGGCAGAGAAGTCTCTTCCCTATTTGCAACAGGGAGAATTAAGCCTCTTATTTTTATTTCTTATTTGCCCTTACACCATCCAGAGTATTTTCTGTGGCTATTTTTTCCGCCTCAAAATTGACATCATACTATATATAGACTTCCAAGCCCTAGGGAATTTTTTTTTTTTATGTCATCGAAAATTTCTTTATTTCAGTGCCTAACAACTTATCATACAGAACCTCTAACTTTAACTGATTCTTTAGTTTGGAATTTGGATTTGGGGTTATTTCAATGTTTTTCTGTTGTAAATAATGTTGCAAAAATACCCTTGAACATGTATTTTTTAAAATCATATTTCAATATCTCTTGGAGATTCTTAGACATGGAATTAGTGAATCAAAGTACATACATGTTTTAAAAATCTTGGGTACTCCCTGCCAAATTGTTTTCAGAAAGATTGCAACAGATTCGTTCTCATTGGAAGGTCTAGGGCATTGATGGAGCACGTGAGCACCTTCAATGCAGGAGGTTCAACATTTGACTATTAGGAGTTCCAGAAATGAAAAAGAGAAAACAGAAGGAAGAAAATTATCAAAGATATTGGCTTGAAAAACATGAAATTGGCATTTTTATAAGCTCAAAAAAGTTATATATAAGCAATTTCATATGATTCAACCTTGTATATTACAGAAAAGCTTTCTTGGTACTGAAAGGCATGAATCTCCAGGTTGAAAATGCCAAATGAATAAAGGACAATGAATAACAAAGGATCACACATCATAAAATTTCAAAACTTTAAAAATAGAGAAAAATCTAAGAGGAGGAGAAGAGAGTGGTGGAGAGAGAGAGGAAGAAAGGCCACAAGGGAGGGAGAGGTCATTTCAAAAAGGAGGAAGGATCCTAATGCTTTCAGACTTCTCAATAGCAGAAGTAAATGCTTGAAAGCTGTAGAACAAAGTCTTTATTATTATTATTTTTAGATTTTATTTATTTATTTGACAGAGATCACAAGTAGGCAGAGAGGCAGGAAAAGAGAGGGAGGGGGGAAACCAGGCTCCCTGCTGAGCAGAGAGTCTAACAAGGGACTCAATCCCAGGACCCTGGGATCATGACCTGAGCTGAAGGCAGAGGCTTAACCCACTGAGCCACCCAGGTGCCCCAGAACAAAGTCTTTAGAATGTTAAGAGAAAATTAATATTCAACCTAGAACTCCTTACCCAGCAAATGATCAAGGAAGTGTAGAAATAGAATAAAGACTCTGCAGATATGCAAGAACTAAATGAAATTACCTCCCAAGCATCCTTTCATAGGAAGTTACTGGAGGGTGTGCTTCAGCAAAACAGAGGAAACTAAGAAACTATGACGTGGGATCCCAGAAACAGGAGTTAAGTTCAGGAAGGCAGAAAAGGGAACTCCAAGGATAATAACTATAACCTAAAGAGCAAACTGGGGCAGGAGGAATGAAGGTGGATCAGGGCTGGTCTGGGGTAGGATAAAATGGGCATTTAGAAAAATTACTGACAAGCAGAGAAAGACAACTATTATATGATCTCCCTGATATGAGGAAGTGGTGATGCAACATGGGGGCTTAAGTGGGTAGGAGAAGAATCAATGAAACAAGATGGGATTGGGAGGGAGACAAACCATAAGTGACTCTTAATCTTACAAAACAAACTGAGGGTTGCTGGGGGTAGGGGGGTTGGGAGAAGGGGGTGGGGTTATGGACATTGGGGAGGGTATGTGCTTTGGTGAGTGCTGTGAAGTGTGTAAACCTGGCAATTCACCGACCTGTACCCCTGGGGATAAGAATATATGTTTATAAAAAATAAAAAATTTTAAAAAAAGAAAAGAAAAGAAAAATTACTGAAAGTCAGATTTATAGGAACATTTGGAAAAATTAATTAAAGATGCACAAAATACTAAGCAAATATATAAGAGGAAAATACCTAATAAAGGGAAAAAACATTTTAAGAAAAGAAACATAAGAACAGAGCAGCCCTCTTGGATCCCCTCCCTCTTTGGAGCTTTGTGCTCTCACTCAATAATAAGCTATTTTATCATTCAATAAACTGCATTGCTGTCCACCACTCGCGGTCTGGTCTCCTCTTCATTCTTTGAAGGGACATGATCAGGAACCATGGGCACTAAGGGAGAAGAAATCTTGTAACAGTCACATTCATTAGAAAAAAAGAAACATAACAACACTTTTTATGTTATAATTATTTTGAAAGGAATGGGAGAGGATAACAAAACTAAATCCCCAACCATCGCAACAGAAAATCAAAAATAAAATTTATGAGTTGATAAATAGCAGAATAAGCATACTATTTAGAAATTTTAATGGTAAATACCAGAGAGGAAAAGTAGCTAAGAGTATTTTTGGTGATCTTCTCTGGAATGTGGGACCGATGTGAGAGTTGGGGACAAGGAACAGTTATATTTTGTTATAAATTTTTAGCACCGTTGGGGCACCTGGGTGGCTCAGTGGGTTAAAGCCTCTGCCATTGGCTCGGGTCGTGGTCCCAGAGTCCTGGGATCAAGCCCCACATAAGGCTCTCTGCTCAGCAGGGAGCCTGCTTCCCCCCCCACCTCCTGCCTCTCTGCCTACTTGTGACCACAGTCTGTCAAATAAATAAATAAAATCTTTGAAAAAAAAACTTTTAGTACCGCTTAGCCTCATGCATGTATTACTGGGATAAAAATTGTAAAAAATTTTTTGCAAAATACAATCTTCCTTCACTTTATTTATGTATTTATGTATTTATGTATTTGACAGAGAGTGAGAGAGCATGCACAAAATGGGAGGAGGGTGGCAGAAGGAGAAGCAGAATCCCCACTGAGCAGAAAGCCCAACTGATGGGCTTGACGTGGGGTTCAATCCCTGGAATCATGACATCACCCAAAGGCATGCTTAACTGGCTGAGCCACCCAGGCACCCCCAAAATAAAAATTAATTACAATATTGAAAACCCTGGGACGCCTGGGTGGCTCAGTTGGTTAAGCAGCTGCCTTCGGCTCAGGTCATGATCCCAGCGTCCTGGGATCGAGTCCCACATCGGGCTCCTTGCTCCACGGGGAGCCTTCTTCTCCCTCTGACTCTGCCTTCCACTCTGCCTGTGCTCGCTCTCGCTCTCTCTCTGACAAATAAATAAATAAAACCTTTAAAAAAAAAAACAATATTGAAAACCCTGCATATACAGAAAAGCTTATGAGCTCATTTTTATATGTTTCATAGGTCAGATGACTATTTTTTTTTCTGCTCTAATGTTTATCTAGAAATAAATCTATTCTGGTGTTCTCAGTGAGCCCTCTGACTCATACCTGAAGAGGTCTTTACATTTATGACCTCAGAAATTTCTAGATCTCTATTGCTCATGTGAAGGAATTTGTGATTCTTCCCTCCCTTCATTGAATTTTCTACCACCTGGCAGTTATCGGGGCCAGAGAGAATGCCATTTCACCACAGGGAGCATAGTGTTTTGGCTAGTGTTGAGACATGACTTGGATATAAAAGGATTGGCTAGGGTGAGTGATCTAATCTGCAACAGGTTTCCTAATGGCCACTGAAATCCACACTTTCATAGAGCTTTGGTGCCTGACCAACGGAGTTTGAGTTGATCTTGACATTTCTTATTTCTGTGGTCTTGGACAAGTTACTTAACTGATTTAGGATTCTGACTCCTCAAATAACTCATAATTATATTATTATAAAAATAATTAGAGTTTTGGTGAAGATTAAACAGGACCATGTATGCAGTTAATTTATTTGGCCTGCTCATTAAATTAACTATGATCAGTATCATTTTTTTTTTAAAGATTTTATTTATTTATTTGACAGAGAGAAATCACAAGTAGGCAGAGAGGCAGGCAGAGAGAGAGAGAGGAGAAAGCAGGCTCCCTGCTGAGCAGAGAGCCTGATGCGGGACTCGATCCCAGGACCCTGAGATCATGACCTGAGCCAAAGGCAGCGGCTTAACCACTGAGCCACCCAGGCGCCCTGATCAGTATCATTTTTAAGAACAATGTTGACCCTTATGGAATTAGCATAAGCATACTGAGAAGACTATAATATAGTAAAAAGAAAATTCATGGACTTGGTATCAGATAGACTGGTGTTCAGATCTGGGCCCTTTTACTTCCTTATATATGATTTGAGTGGAGTGATCAAACAAAAGTGAAGTGCTCAGTGCACCCCACTGGGATTCATATCAGTGAGGGCCTCACACAGCTGTGTCTAGGATGACCAGACCAAAACTCACTCGTTAAAATTTTTGAAATCTGATGAATAGAAATCAGCTCTCATCTTAGAGCCATATAATAACACATATATATAAAGAGTTCTTACATGTCAATAAGAAAAAGATAACTAAATAGAAAAACAGTCAAAGGATATGTCAGAAAAAAATGGAACAGCATGACACCTAAGTGAAAAAATTCCCAACCTCCAACATTCAAATAAATGCAAAATAAAACAATGATATAACTTGTTGATTCTGGTATACAGGAAAAAATTGATATTGGTGTTTGTTTATTTTTTTTTAAGATTTTATTTATTTGAAAAAAAAAAAAAAGATTTTATTTATTTGTTTGACAGAGAAATCCCAAGTAGGCAAAGAGGCAGACAGAGAGAGAGGGAGAAGCAGGCTCCCTGCTGAGCATGGAATCTGATGTGGGGTTTGATCCTAGGACCCTGAGATCATGACCTGAGCTGAAGGCAGACACCCAACCGACTGAGACACCCAGGTGCCCCCAGTGTTTGAATTTTTAAAATTAACCTTTTTATTTTGAGATAATCACATGGAGTTACAAGTAATATTAAAAGAGATCCCAT
Organism: Mustela lutreola; assembly: GCF_030435805.1. NCBI lineage: Eukaryota > Metazoa > Chordata > Mammalia > Carnivora > Mustelidae > Mustela > Mustela lutreola. The sequence continues at coordinate 65,452,574 of NC_081291.1, read as the reverse complement.
GTGGCGCCTGGGTGGCTCAGTGGGTTAAGCCACTGCCTTTGGCTCCAGTCATGGTCTCCAGGTCCTGGGATCGAGCCCCACATCGGGCTCCCTGCTCCACAGGGAGCCTGCTTCCCCCTCTGCCTGCTGTTCTGCCTACATGTGATCTCTCTCTCTCTGTGTCAAATAAATAAATAAAATATTTTTTAAAAAAAAGAGATCCCATGTACCCTTTACCTAGTTTCCCCCAAGTAGTCTCTTGCAAAATTGTAGTACAATACCACAACCAGGATACTGACATTGATACAGTCAAGACAGAATAATTCTGTACTATAAAGATCCCTCATGTTGCATTTTTATAACAGGCAAGAATGTGATGCACTTGGAACCACACAGTATATAAATTTTGGGGACTGACAACTTTTCAAAACTCAGTTTAATTCTCTAAAATTTCACCCCAGTTGTGATGTGTATCAATAGTTTTTTTTCTTCTTTATTGCAGAGTATTGTGAGGTAGATGTACTACAGTTTAACCATTCCCCCTTTGAAGACAGTTGGGTTGTTTACAGCTTAGGGTTACTACAAAGTAAACGGTCATGAACATTCATGTTTAGGTTTTTGTGTGAGTTTAAGTTTTTATTTCTCTGGAGCAATGCTCAGAAGAGAAGTTGATGGGTTGTATGGAAAGTGCATGTTTAAGTTTTATAAGAAACTGCCAAACGACTTTTCAGAGTGACTGTATCATTTTACATTTCCACCGGCAATGTATTAAAAAAATCAGGTTTCTCCACACCGTTACAAGCACTTTTTTTATTCTAGCTATTCTGATGGGCATGTAGTGGTATCACATTGAAGTCTTAATTAGCATTTCCTTGTTGACTAGTGATGTTGATCATCTTTTCATGTGCTTGTTTGCTATCCATCTATTCTCTTTGGTGAAAAGTCTCTTCATGTCTCTAGCCCAATTTTTTTAAATTTTTTATTTTTTATAAACATATATTTTTATCTTCAGGGGTACAGGTCTGTGAATCACCAGGTTTACACACTTCACAGCACTCACCAAAGCACATACTCTCCCCAATGTCCATAATCCCACCCCTTTCTCCCAACCTCCCTCCCCCCAGAAACCCTCAGTTTGTTTTGTGAGATTAAGAGTCACTTATGGTTTGTCTCCCTCCCAATCCCATCTTCTTTCATTTATTCTTCTCGTACCCACTTAAGCCCCCATGTTGCATCACCACTTCCTCATATCAGGGAGATCATATGATAGTTGTCTTTCTCTGCTTGACTTATTTCGCTAAGCATGATACGCTCTAGTTCCATCCATGTTGTCGCAAATGGCAAGATTTCATTTCTTTTGATGGCTGCATAGTATTCCATTGTGTGTATATACCACATCTTGATCCATTCATCTGTTGATGGACATCTAGGTTCTTTCCATAGTTTGGCTATTGTGGACATTGCTGCTATAAACATTCCGGTGCACGGGCCCCTTTGGAGCACTACGTTTGTATCTTTAGGGTAAATACCCAGTAGTGTAATTGCTGAGTCATAGGGCAGTTCTATTTTCAACATTTTGAGGAACCTCCATGCTGTTTTCCAGAGTGGCTGCACCAGCTTACATTCCCACCAACAGTGTAGGAGGGTTCCCCTTTCTGCGCATCCTTGCCGGCATCTCTTATTTCCTGACTTGTTGATTTTAGCCATTCTTACTGGTGTGAGGTGATATCTCATTGTGGTTTTGATTTGTATTTCCCTGATGCCGAGTGATATGGAGCACTTTTTCATGTGTCTGTTGGCCATCTGGATGTCTTCTTTGCAGAAATGTCTGTTCATGTCCTCTGCCCATTTCTTGATTGGATTATTTGTTCTTTGGGTGTTGAGTTTGCTAAGTTCTTTATAGATTCTGGACACTAGTCCTTTATCTGATATGTCGTTTGCAAATATCTTCTCCCATTCTGTCAGTTGTCTTTTGATTTTGTTAACTGTTTTCTTTGCTCTGCAAAAGCTTTTGATCTTGATGAAATCCCAATAGTTCATTTTTGCCCTTGCTTCCCTTGCCTTTGGCGATGTTCCTAGGAAGATGTTGCTGCGGCTGAGGTCGAAGAGGTTGCTGCCTGTGTTCTCCTCAAGGATTTTGATGGATTCCTTTCGCACATTGAGGTCCTTCATCCATTTTGAGTCTATTTTCATGTGTGGTGTAAGGAAATGGTCCAATTTCATTTTTCTGCATGTGGCTGTCCAATTTTCCCAGCACCATTTATTGAAGAGGCTGTCTTTTTGCCATTGGACATTCTTTCCTGCTTTGTCGAAGATGAGTTGACCATAGAGTTGAGGGTCTATTTCTGGGCTCTCTATTCTGTTCCATTGATCTATGTGTCTGTTTTTGGGCCAGTACCATGCTGTCTTGATGATGACAGCTTTGTAATATAGCTTGAAGTCCGGAATTGTGATGCCACCAACTTTGGCTTTCTTTTTCAATATCCCTTTGGCTATTCGAGGTCTTTTCTGGTTCCATATAAATTTTAGAATTATTTGTTCCATTTCTTTGAAAAAGATGGATGGTACTTTGATAGGAATTGCTTTAAATGTGTAGATTGCTTTAGGTAGCATAGACATTTTCACAATATTTATTCTTCCAATCCAGGAGCATGGAACATTTTTCCATTTCTTTGTGTCTTCCTCAATTTCTTTCATGAGTACTTTATAGTTTTCTGAGTATAGATTCTGTGCCTCTTTGGTTAGGTTTATTCCTAGGTATCTTATGGTTTGGGATGCAATTGTAAATGGGATTGACTCCTTAATTTCTCTTTCTTCTGTCTTGTTGTTGGTGTAGAGAAATGCAACTGATTTCTGTGCATTGATTTTATATCCTGACACTTTACTGAATTCCTGTACAAGTTCTAGCAGTTTTGGAGTGGAGTCTTTTGGGTTTTCCACATATAGTATCATATCATCTGCGAAGAGTGATAATTTGACTTCTTCTTTGCCGATTTGGATGCCCTTAATTTCCTTTTGTTGTCTGATTGCTGAGGCTAGGACCTCTAGTACTATGTTGAATAGCAGTGGTGATAATGGACATCCCTGCCGTGTTCCTGACCTTAGCAGAAAAGCTTTCAGTTTTTCTCCATTGAGAATGATATTTGCGGTGGGTTTTTCATAGATGGCTTTGATGATATTGAGGTATGTGCCTTCTATCCCTACACTTTGAAGAGTTTTGATCAGGAAGGGATGCTGTACTTTGTCAAATGCTTTTTCAGCATCTATTGAGAGTATCATATGGTTCTTGTTCTTTCTTTTATTGATGTGTTGTATCACATTGACTGATTTGCGGATGTTGAGCCAACCTTGCAGCCCTGGAATAAATCCCACTTGGTTGTGGTGAATAATCCTTTTAATGTACTGTTGAATCCTATTGGTTAGTATTTTGGTGAGAATTTTCGCATCTGTGTTCATCAAGGATATTGGTCTATAGCTCTCTTTTTTGATGGGATCCTTGTCTGGTTTTGGGATCAAGGTGATGCTGGTCTCATAAAATTAGTTTGGAAGTTTTCCTACCATTTCTATTTTTTGGAACAGTTTCAGGAGAATAGGAATTAGTTCTTCTTAAATGTTTGGTAGAATTCCCCCGGGAAGCCGTCTGGCCCTGGGCTTTTGTTTGTTTGGAGATTTTTAATGACTGTTTCAATGTCCTTACTGGTTATGGGTCTGTTCAGGCTTTCTATTTATTCCTGGCTCAGTTGTGGTAGTTTATATGTTTCTAGGAATGCATCCATTTCTTCCAGATTGTCAAATTTGTTGGCGTAGAGTTGCTCATAGTATGTTCTTATAATAGTTTGTATTTCTTTGGTGTTAGTTGTGATCTCTCCTCTTTCATTCATGATTTTATTTATTTGGGTCCTTTCTCTTTTCTTTTTGATAAGTCAGGCCAGGGGTTTATCAATTTTATTAATTCTTTCAAAGAACCAGCTCCTAGTTTTCTTGATTTGTTCTATTGTTTGTTTGTTTCTATTTCATTGATTTCTGCTCTGATCTTTATGATTTCTCTTCTCCTGCTGGGCTTAGGGTTTCTTTCTTGTTCTTTCTCCAGCTCCTTTAGGTGTAGGGTTAGGTTGTGTACCTGAGACCTTTCTTGTTTCTTGAGAAAGGCTTGTACCACTATATATTTTCCTCTCAGGACTGCCTTTGTTGTGTCCCACAGATTTTGAACTGTTGTATTTTCATTATCATTTGTTTCCATGATTTTTTTCAATTCTTCTTTAATTTCCCGGTTGACCCATTCATTCTTTAGAAGGATGCTGTTTAGTCTCCATGTATTTGGGTTCTTTCCAAACTTCCTTTTGTGGTTGAGTTCTAGCTTTAGAGCATTGTGGTCTGAAAATATGCAGGGAATGATCCCAATCTTATACCAGTTGAGTCCTGATTTAGGACCGAGGATGTGATCTATTCTGGAGAATGTTCCATGTGCACTAGAGAAGAATGTGTATTCTGTTGCTTTGGGATGAAATGTTCTGAATATATCTGTGATGTCCATCTGGTCCAGTGTGTCGTTTAAGGCCTTTATTTCCTTGCTGATCTTTTGCTTGGATGATCTGTCCATTTCAGTAAGGGGAGTGTTAAAGACCCTTACTATTATTGTATTATTGTGGATGTGTTTCTTTGATTTTTTATTAATTGGTTTATATAGTTGGCTGCTCCCACGTTGGGGGCATAGATATTTAAAATTGTTAGATCTTCTTGTTGGACAGACCCTTTGAGTATGATAGTGTCCTTCCTCATCTCTTATTATAGTCTTTGGCTTAAAATCTAGTTGATCTGATATAAGGATTGCCACTCCTGCTTTCTTCTGATGTCCATTAGCATGGTAAATTCTTTTCCACCCCCTCACTTTAAATCTGGAGGTGTCTTCGGGCTTAAAATGAGTTTCTTGGAGGCAACATATAGATGGGTTTTGTTTTTTTATCCATTCTGATACCGTGTGTCTTTTGACAGAGGCATTTAGCCCATTAACATTCAGGGTACCTATTGAGAGATATGAATTTAGTGCCATTGTATTGCCTGTAAGGTGACTGTTACTGTATATGGTCTCTGTTCCGTTCTGATCTACCACTTGTAGGCTCTCTCTTTGCTTAGAGGACCCCTTTCAATATTTCCTGTAGAGCTGGGTTGGTGTTTGCAAATTCTTTCAGTTTTTGTTTGTCCTGGAAGCTTTTAATCTCTCCTATTTTCAATGATAGCCTAACTGGATATAGTATTCTTGGCTGCATGTTTTTCTCGTTTAGTGCTCTGAAAATATCATACCAGCTCTTTCTGGTCTGCCAGGTCTCTGTGGATAAGTCAGCTGCCAATCTAATATTTTTACCATTGTATGTTACAGACTTCTTTTCCCGGGCTGCTTTCAGGATTTTCTCTTTGTGACTGAGACTTGTAAATTTTACTATTAGGTGACGGGGTGTGGGCCTATTCTATTGATTTTGAGGGGCGTTCTCTGAACCTCCTGAATTTTGAATCTCGTTCCCTTTGCCATATTGGGGAAATTCTCCCCAATAATTCTCTCCAGTATACCTTCTGCTCCCCTCTCTCTTTCTTCTTCTTCTGGAATCCCAATTATTCTAATGTTGTTTCGTCTTATGGTGTCACGTATCTCTCCAATTCTCCTCTCGTGGTCCAGTAGCTGTTTGTCCCTCTTTTGCTCAGCTTCTTTATTCTCTGTCATTTGGTCTTCTATATCACTAATTCTTTCTTCTGCCTCATTTTTCCTAGCAGTGAGAGCCTCCATTTTTGATTGCACCTCATTAATAGCTTTTTTGATTTCAACTTGGTTAGATTTTAGTTCTTTTATTTCTCCAGAAAGGGCTTTTATATCTCTAGAGAGGGTTTCTCTAATATCCTCCATGCCTTTTTCAAGCCCGGCTAGAACCTTGAGAATTGTCATTCTGAACTCTAGATCTGACATATTACCAATGTCTGTATTGATTAGGTCCCTAGCCTTCGGTACTGCCTCTTGTTCTTTTTTGTGTGTGTGTTGAATTTTTCCGTCTTGTCATTTAGTCCAGATAAGAGTATATGAAGGAGCAAGTAAAATACTAAAAGAGTGGCAACAACCCCAGGAAAATATGCTTTAACCAAATTAGAAGAGATCCCAAATCGTGAGGGGGGAGAAAGGGGATAAAAAGATGTTCAAAAAGGAAGAAAGAAAAAAAGAGAAAAAACAAAAAAAAAAGAAAAGAATTTAAAAAAAAGAAAACAAATAAGAAAACTATAAAAAAGAAAAAAAAATAAAAAATAAAAAAAAAAAAAAAAAATATATATATATTAGATAAACTAGTTAAAAAACGTTAAAAAAGAAAAAGGTAAATGTTAAAAAAATTTAACCAGAAGGTGAGAAAAAAAACAAAAAATGAAAAAGAAAAAAATTAAATTATCTGCAAGACTAAAAAAAATCACTGGGAAAAAGCCATGAGTTCCGTGCTTTGCTTTCTCCTCCTCTGGAATTCTGCTGCTCTCCTTGGTATTGAAACCGCACTCCTTAGTAGGTGAACTTGGTCTCAGCTGGATTTCTTGTTGATCTTCTGGGGGAGGGGCCTGTTGTAGTGATTCTCAAGTGTTTTTGCCCCAGGCGGAATTGCACCGCCCTTATCAGGGGCCAGGATGAGTAATCCACTAGGGTTTGCTTTCAGGAGCTTTTGTTCCCTGAGCACTTTCCGTAGAGTTCCGGAGGACGGGAATACAAATGGCGGCCTCCTGGTCTCCGGCCAGGAGGAGCCGAGAGCCCAGGGCCCCACTCCTCAGTGCGCCCTCAGAGAACAGCGCCCAGTTACTCCCGTCTGCCTGACCTCTGGCCGCGCTCCGAGCTCACCGAGCCTGCGACCTGTTCAAGGTAACACTGAGCTGTGAGCTTACTGTCGGCTCTGTCTCTATAGCCGGTCCCGTTCCAATACCCACAAGCTCTGCGACACTCAGACACCCCCGATCCTTCTGTGACCCTGCGGGACCTGAGGCCACACTGACCCCGCGTGGGCTTCGCCCCGGTTTAGCCTCTGGAGCGATGTCCCTCAGCGGAACAGACTTTTAAAAGTCCTGATTTTGTGCTCCGTTGCTCCGCCGCTTGCCGGGAGCTGGCCCCTCCCCCCGGGGTCTATCTTTCCGTCGCTTTGTATTCACTTCTCCACCGGTCCTACCTTTCAGAAAGTGGTTGTTTTTCTGTTTCCAGAATTGCTGTTCTTCTTCTCTTCGATCTGCCGATGGATTTTCAGGTGTTTGCAATCTTTAGATAAGCTATCTAGCTGATCTACGGCTAGCTGAAGTAGTCTCAGCCTGCTACTTCTCCACCATCTTGACTCCTCCCCAACTCTCCTGTGGGGTAAAGGGTCCCTATGGTTGATATTTCAATGGCGTATTCTTGGGAAGGAGCTCAAGAGACAGTGATTCTTCCTTTGCTCCTAGAGCTGGTATTTCTTGCAACATTACTTCTTAAATGTGTGCAAGACCTGGGACCCCAAGAGGGAGCAGCCCCGAAACGCAAGAAAACCCCTCTGGCCAGGCCGCACCTGGGCGTCGCCTCGCAGCCGGAGGGACCAACGTCCTGGCCCCAGCTGACTCCACCCGGGAGAGGTAGTCTACACCTGCAGGTGCCGCCGAGCAACGTCCACCATTTCGCCCAATCAGTCCATTTTTTTAAAAAAAGATTTTATTTATTTATTTGGGAGAGAGAGATAGAAAGAGAGAGAGAATAAGATAGAGAGAGAGCACAAGAAGGGGGAAGGTCAGAGGGAGAAGCAGTTTCCCCACCGAGTAGGGAGCCCAACGTGGAACTCCATTCCAGGACCCCAAGATCATGACCTGAGCTGAAGGCAGTCACTTAGCCAACTGAGCCCCAGGCGTCCCAAGAAGTTAGTCCATTTCATCTAACTTGTTAAGTTAATGTGCCTGGTATTGTTTGTAGTATTGCTTTATTCAGGATCTGTAGTGATAGCCTCTGTTTAATTCCTGATATTGGTGATTTGAGTTTTCTCTTTTTTCCCACTCTTTAGCCTCTGAGGAGGGTTGTCAATTTCATTCATATTTTCAAAGAACCAGGTTTTCTTCTTGATTTTCTCAATTGTTTTAGTTTTCAATGTCTTTGATATCAAAGTTATCAAAGTCATCAAAGAAAACAGCTCTTATATTTATAGTTTCCTTCCTTATGCTTGCTTTAGGTATATTTTGCTCTTCTTTCTCTAGGTTCTTGAGATGGGAACTTAGATTACTGGTGTGAAATTTTTCCTCTATTCTAACATAAACATTTAGTGCTTTAAATTTTCCCCTCAGCACTGCTTTATTGTGTCCCACATACTTTGATGATTGTACTTTCATTTTCACTCAATTCAATATGTTGTTAAAAAATTTCCCTGAAGATTTCCTCTTTGACCCATGGGTTATTTCAAAGCGTGTTGTTTAGTTTCCAGGTATTTGGAGATGTTTCCATTTTCTCTGTTACTCTTTCTAGTTAGATTCCATTGTAGTCAGAGAATATACTCTGTATGATTTAAATTCCTTTAAACTTAAATTGAAGTTTATTTATGACCCATGATATGGCCTCTATTAGTATTTGATCTTTGCACTTTTAAAAAGAATAGGTATTCTGCTGTTGTTGGGTGTTCTATAATTGTCAGTTAGATTCTGCTAATTGATGATGTTATTGAGTTCTTCTAATCCTGATTTTCTGCCTACTTTTAAAATTCTATTGTCGAGGAAGAGATATAAGAGTTTTATTAAAATTATACTTGTTGATGTGTCTTCTTCTTCTTTCCTTCTATGAAGTTTTGCTTTACATATTTTGTGGCTGTGTTGACTTCTGCATACACATTTATAAATGCTATATCTTCTTCGCAGATTGACCCTTTTATTATATAAAATCTTTCTTTGTCTCTAGTAATTTTCTTTCCTCAGAAGTCTATTAAAAAAAGAAAATGGGGCTTTTATCAGGTCTCTGATATTAATAAAGCCCTCCATTTTCTTTCTTTTTTTTTTTAAACATTTTATTTATTTGAGGGAGAGCGTGTGTGCACATGTGCAAGTGCGGGGAGGGGCAGAAGGGGAAGGAGAGGGACAAGCAGACTCCATGCTGAGAACAGAGTCTGGCTCAGGGCTCGCTCCCATGCCCCTGAGACCATGACCTGAGCCTAAACCAAGAGCCAGAGACTCAACCAACTGAGCTACTGAGATGCCCCTCTCTCTGCTTTCTTTTAATTAATATTTGCATGGTATACATTTATCCATCTTTTTATTTTCAACCTACATATATCATTATATTTGAAGTAAGTTCCTTATAGACGCCATATAGTTGAGTCATGTTTTCTAGTTTGTCTTTTAGTTGTTGCATTTTTTTAAAGTAAGCTTTATGTCCAAAGTGGGGCTTGAACTTTTGATCCTGATATCAAGAGTTGCATGCTCTACTGACTGACCCAGCCAGGCACCACTTAATTGGTTTATTTAATGTAAATTTTACATTTAATGTAATTTTTGATATTTTAAGGGTTAAGTGTTTATTTTTATTAAACACTTTATTTTTGTTTTCTGTTTGGCCTATTTGTTTTTTGTTTTTCTGTTTCCTTATTCCTACCTTCTTGTGGACTAATTGAGTATTTTTTAGAATTCTGTTTTGACTTATCCATGGAGTTTTTTGAGTGTATCTCTTTTTATAGCTTATTTAATGTTTGCTCTAGGTGTTACACTATATATGTCTAATATCACAGTCTACTGGTATCGACATTTTCCTAGTTCAAGTGAAGTGTAGGAATCTTACCTTTTTTTTTGTTTTGTTTTTTACTATCCCTGTTTATAATATAATTGCCTTAAATAGTACTTTATACACATTTATAACTGTGTTGGGCAGTGTTATAATTTTGGTTCAATCATCAAACATCTTAGAAAACTCAGGAAGGAAAGGTAATGTATTTATCCATATTTTTATTCTCTTTGTTTTGTTCTTCCTTTTTGATGTCTCAAGGTTTCTCCTTTTAGATAATTTCCTGTGATTATTCTTTGAGAGTAATTCTGCTGATGACAAATTTCCTTAGTTTTTCTTTTTCTAAAAATGTCTTGACTTTAGCAATTGAAAAATGTCCTGCCACTTCTTTCTGGCCTGTATAGTTTCTGATGAGAAACTAACTGTCATTTAAATTGCTTTTCCATTGTAGATAAGGTGCTGTTTGTCTCTTATTTTGTCTAGGATTTTTTTCCTTCGTATTTAGTTTTTAGAAGAATGACTATGATGTGTTATCTTGCCTTGGGCTCTTTGGTTTTTATCCTGCTTGGGTTTTGCTCAGCTTCTTGAATCTGTAGGTTTATAGTTTTTTGCCAGTTTGGGGAGTTCTCAGACACTATTACTTTAAATACTTTTTCAGCTTCCCGCACTTCCCCAGCTTTCTCCTCTCTTTGCAAGACTCTAATGGTACCAGTGTTCAATATTTTGTTATGGTCCTAAAAGTGTCTGAGTTTCTGTTCATTTCTTTTTTCATGTCTATTTTTGCTCTTAGATGGGGCAGTTTATTTTGTTCTGTTTTCAAGTTCACTCATTCTTTTCTGAGTCTTCTCAATACTTCTGTTAAGCTCGTCCATTGAGTTTTCATTTTGATATTGTATTTTTTGGTTCTAAATTTTCCACTTGATTCTTCCTTATATCCTCTACTTCTTAGAGGAGATTTTCTATTTTTTCATTTGTTTGAATTAATTGTTCATTAAACATTATTATGATTGGTGGTTTAAAATTTTCATCAGATAATTCTAACATCTTTGTAATCTTGGTACAGTTGTCTATTCATTTTTTTTTTCAAGTTGAAACTTTCCTGGTTTTTGTTATGGTGAATCATTTTCCACTGAAACATGGACATTTTGGATATTATATTATGAGAATCTGGATCTCATTTAAACCTTCTGCTTCAGCTGATTTCTTCTGAAACTGTATAGTCAGGGGGAGTGAGAATGCTGCTTTGTTACTGTCCAGTGGGGGTAGAAGTCCAGTTTCCTACTTGACCCCTTTTGATATCAAAGGGCAAGAATCTCTTTGTTAGTTCTGAGTGAAGTGGGAGTTCTGGCTTTCTTTGAGGCCTCAGTTGAGACCACCCTGGCTGGGAGGGTCAGGGAGGCCAAGATACTGTTGCTCGTGTGTCTTTTAGTGACACCACAGGTACTGGCCTCATTAATGCTAGGCCATAATGAAAGTCCTGACTCTCCATGAGGCTTTCTCTGACATCACCTGGGTGAAATGAGTCAGAAGGAGGTTGAGATGCTTCATAACAGCCTTGAATGTGCAGATGTTTAAGCTCCCCATAAGGCCCTCGCTGGAATGGGTGGAGATTGGGCCATGATTTTTTTCTGCATCTATCTGCCAGAAGAAGAAAATTATTTATTTATTTTTGTAGATTTTTTTATTAATTTGAGAAGAGAGAGTAAGAGCACACATGAGCAGGGGGAAGGGTAGAGGGAGAAGCAGGCTCCCTGCTGAGCGGAGAGCCTGATGTGGGACTCAATCCCAGGACCCCAGGATCATGACCTGAGCTGAAGGCAGACACTTAACTAACTGAGAGGAAGGTTATTATTGAAAATTTTTCTGTCTTGTCATGTTTGCTGCCTTTATCCTGATCCTTGGGCTAGAAATAATGGGTATTCTAGGGGGCTTTTGAAAATATCTGTTCCTCCTGGAGTTTCCAGAAAACTGCCTTCTTTTCTCACTGCTTTATTATGCCTTGGGTCCCAAGTGCCTACCAGATCTGCCTCTTTCACTCCACTATTTTAGATATTACAAATATAGTGTCCAGGGGTTTTTGTTGTGTTTAGTGGGAGGAATAAGGAAAAGTACATTTATTCCATCTTCCCTGAAGCAGAAGTCTAAGTGTATTTATTTTCAAGTAGGCTGTTTTACCTCTTTTATGATAGGAATAAGACTCTAAAGAAGGAGGGGATTGTCAACAAGTGGTGAGTTTTCTCCTGTACCATACAGCCTAAGATTTGGGTTTGAACTCATTTTACAGGTGAGGAGCACATGTGCAGGTCTCAAGTTCCCATAAGTAGTAAGTGGAGGAGCTGGGATTCAAGCCCTGCTTGAGAGCACCTAAAGCCACGATTCTTAATTCCCATCTCTTTTTTTATCCATTCATCCCTTTCAAGTTGCTCATTCCTAGTAAAACCTGCATTTGTTCAGGGCTATCTTATAGCAGCTGTTTCATGGAGAGGTCCCCTAAAGTAGCATTGAGTGTAACACACTGGAGCCACACAGCCCAATTCAAAATCCTACCAGTGATTAGCCAGATGTCTTTAAGCTAGTTACTCAACCTTCTTTCCCACATATTCCTCACTTGTAAAATGGGAATAATAGTGAACTTGCCTCTAGAGTTATTATATGAATTAAGTAAATTGATATTTATATAGGATTTTGAATAATGCCTGACACAAAGGGTATTAATTCAGTCCTTGCTATTATTCTTTACACACCATTATACAATTGTCCCTCGTCCTGGAAACATCTTTCCCTGTTGTCAACCCTATTCAAAATATTGTTTTACCTTTATCTTGTGGCTTAGGGTATCCCTCGCCAACTGCCACTTGTCACCAGGGATATATGAGTATCTAGTTTGAAAAACAAGAGTGTGTAGTGTGCTGAGCAGGAAGTCTAGAATCTCACAAGTGCTTAGTAAAAGATTGCAATTTTGAGTTATTAGGGAAAAGGACTTCCTCTAATTCTCAATCCATATTTGTTGCTCCCATTTTATAAGCGAGGAATGTGTAGGAGGAGGAGGCTGATTAACTTGCCTAAAGGCACATGGCTAATAAAAGGTAGGTTTTTAAATCTGGCTCCAGTGTTTGTCCACTGCCTTACACTGCCTTCCTGTGAAATAACTTGTGTAGGGCAGATCTAAAAGTAGACAGTGTCACCCACATGGGGATTGCCAAGCTATAAGTGACTGGGAAGAGTGAGGAAGCTATCCCAATAGTTTGATGAGAGATGCTGGTGGATTCAGATATAGTTTGAAGGTAGAAGCAACAAGATGTGCCACTGGTTTGGATGTGCAGTGTGAGGCAAAGAGTTAACACTGAATTATGCTGAGGCACCTGGGTGGCTCAGTTGTTAAGTGTCTGCCTTAGGCTCAGGTCATGGTCCCACTATCCTGGGATCGAGCCCCAAATCGGGCTCCCTGCTCGGTGGGAAGCTTGCTTCTCTCTCTCCCACTCCCCTTGCTTGTGTTCCCTCTCTTGCTGTCTCTTACTTTCAAATAAATTTTTAAAAATAAAATAAAAACACATTGAATTATGTTTTTGGTCTGAGCAACTGGGGATGTGGATGTGATTTGGTAAGAGGTAAATCAGGGGAAAAGACCAAGCTTGTGGAATATCAATCAAGAGTTTTATTTGGAATCCATTACCCTTAGATACCTCATATGGAATTGTCACTGCATGCATGAATCAAGCCTAAGGAAGAAATACAGGTTAGGCTACGGAACTCAGTCAACCAACCAATCAGTCAGTCAACTGATGATATTAAAACATGAGAATGGGTGACTGAACCTAATTGGGTTAACAGAAACAGAGGTCTAAAGTCTGAGCCCAGGGTCTCCTGATACGGACCAAAATTAAGTAAGGGATAACAGTATGTGAAAGAGCTGCTTTGATTGATTCTATCTCCTGAGTGAAATCAGAAGCAAGGCAGAGAATAAGGACAGATGATCCAGGGTGAAAAGGTTGTCCTAGAGGCTGGGAAGTTGATTTGACCAGGAACACTGAATAGAATCACCAGGCAACATGGGAAGCCTGCTTGGAGTTTGCTGTCAGGAACAACATGCAACTCACTGAGAGGTTATGTGAGTCTCAGCCAGGAGCATCTTCATGGGTGCAGATGTGGAGCAGGCAGAAGTGGCTTCAAGATTTGGTTGGATAAGTGTGGAAGAGAAAGATGGTGGAAAACTTGAGGCCACCTGAATCAAAGTCTCCTTTCTGCTGCCCCAGACCTTGGTCTTGTTCTCAAGGCTGGTTGAGTTCTCCGTTCTCACTGGTGCCTTCCATCTCTGTGTTCTTCATTAATCTCCCTGCCCTGCTCACCACATTTGCCCCTCTGGGCCTCAGCCTTCCTCCTCCTCTTCCTCTTCTGCCTCCTCCTTTCATTTCTCATCCTGCCCACAAACCAGCTCAACCAGAAGAACTAGAACCAGACTTCAAAAGGTATAGCAATAGTTACTTTCTCTATTCAACAAAGACTTCCACCTGCGTGCCAGTGCCAGAGCTGATTTTCTTAGAATGTAGCCTCATTGAAGTCAGAGTTATGTTCAGCAACTGGTCTGCCCATCAATAAATGTGCTCCAAGGCCCTACTATTTGTTAGATCAAGTGTGAGATATGAAGGTCGTCTTCTGCTGTCTTCCACCATGAGGAGATTGTTGTCCAGTAGAGAAAGGCTAACCCAGGTAAAAAGGATATAACGGGCAGTGGGGTGTACCCCATCTCCCTTTAGACTGAGAGACTTACTCTTCCAGCTTCTTGGAGTGCTGCTAGCAAATGCCCCCATTGTCAGCTCTCTTGGGAATCGTTTCAGCTGAAGATAGCCACTTAAGAGGTCAAGATGGTCAATACCAGGTTATAAAGGTTATAAAGGTCCAGCTTCCTTGACCCAAATTGAGACATTTCAAAAAGGTCATCCCAGCTTTAGAACTCCTAGGGGGATGAGCTGAGGCTCCATCATGACACAGCTTCTCCGCCTCCACAGTGCTTGCCTTCTTCCCTCTTTCCACAGATGTTGACCTTAAGAGCACCCCTTAATAAATTCCTTGCGCCCTAATCTCCACCTCAGAGTCTGCTTCCCAGGGAACCGGTTTGCTATAGTTGTGCCAAGGGTGATTCAAGAAAGCAGATGCTAAGAGGGGATATTACTGTTTTTAGAAATTTGCAGTTTGGGGCATAGCATTAAACCCACACCAGTACTCTGAAATAATCCCTTTACTGTGGCCTCATTTTCAACTAAATCATAACTGGATGTCATCTTCTGGGCCTTGAGCCCAGACCCTTCCCCAAATGTAAATTGTGCCTACCCTTTCTTCCCTATTGCCCTACTCTTCAGATCAAGATGCTATTTTGTGGGTACTCATGAGGATACCAAAGGTTGTGCTTACTTTTGCTATGCTGGGATCTTGTAGCCTGGGCCAAGAGATAGCAGTCAGAATTCACACTGTCAAAACAACTGGGAATTGTGAGGCAGAATGCAGCATGGAGGCACAAAAATGCATTGTGAGAATTACTTTCAGCTGCAGGATTGTTTCTGAGAACTGAAGGAAAACCACAGATAAAGTGATTTTATTCCTGTGAAAGTCTAGAATAGGGAAACTTACAGAGATGCAAAGGATATGAAGGGCTGTTCAGTGTTGGGATGGGGGTATGGGGATGGGAGGAAGAAAGAGAGGTCACAGATAAAATGTATAGGGTTACCTTTTGAGGTGATAAAATTCTCTGAAAATCATTCTGAAGCTGATGGTAGTGATGGTTGTAAGTATCTGTGAATATGTGAAAAAACATTAGATTGCACACTTTAAGCAGGTGAGCTACACATGGATTATATTTTATAAAGCTGTTTAAAGAACTGAAGGAAGAACCAGAGTGAAGCTGGGGGTAGCTGGAAGCAGGGGTTCTTGCATCTGTTGAGTTTGCTCTTGTTGCTGCAGACTGACAGACTCGGGGCCTCAGCAGCCACGCACTGCCACCAGGGAAAGGCCAGCTTATGGTCTGAGATGGCCCTTAAATGAAGGACTTGGTGAAACACCCAGTCCTGTGAACTTACTCCCCAACCACCTCGACGGTAAATGAGATGAAGCTGACAGCTGATAAGGAGAGACTGGAAAGGGTCTTAATTTGGGTTCCAAAAGGCAGAGCCTGAAATGGGATGTGGGTGCAGGTAGTTTATTTGGGAGGTGGCCCCAGGCATGAAGAGTGCCCAAGTGAGGAGGTGATACAAGGAAAGGAAGAAGCCCGCTCAGGATAATAGTGGGTATCTTCTGCTGTGAGCACCTGGGCTGAATTCCTCTGGGGACCCTCTGGGCCAGAGCCAGGACTTGGGAGAGGCACTCAGGCTACCAAAATCAAGGGGGCATTTGTTTTCAAGGAATGGTCCTGCTCTCACAAGACCTGAGCATAACGGCTGCCTCAAACTTTGCCTTGCCCTAGTCCATGCCCTGCTGTGAGAAACTAAGCAGGACTCACTTCACAACTGCTCACCAAGAATGAGAGGCTGGGGTATCTCGTCAATGACCCTGTCCCCACTGCCTGAGTGTCACTAAATCTTGGCACTTCAGCCATCAGTCTGAGTATTGGGGAGGAAGCTGCTGGCCTTCCAGGAAGCACCTACTATGGATGAGGTGAATTCAGAGGCTGGCTGAGGGCATGTGGGCCTAGGCATTAGCAGATAGAGAGCATTTATTCAGATAGAGTATTGAGGGAGGATTCTAGCATTTCTCTCCTCTCCCCCACCTCCCAGCCCCTTCTGCTTCTTTGACACTTTAAGCCAATCAAGGAAAACTTCTGAAGACTCACTTGGAGTACATGATTAGGTCTCCTGGCATCAGGGGGAATGCCAGGACTGGTGGCCAACACCAGCCAGGGAAATCATCCAGAGTAAGTGGGATATCTGGGAAAGGCCTGCACCTGCAGCCGACTGGGGAAGAGGGCATGAGCTTTTCATATGCCAGAGATGAACCCCAACAAAGGGAGCTGGAGTTCACTCCTCCTGAAAGCATCCCACTCGAGAAGATCACTGCAGGGGAGTCTGGGAGATACACTGTCAGAAACCTGGCCTAGGGGAGTGGTTGGCAGCCAGACATAGAAGGTCTCACCCAGATCCATGATGGGAGCTCCTAAAAACCCCCACAAAAGTACTCCATGGGAAAGGGGCAGACTTGGGCATGCATGCCATGGGGCACTGGTGCCAGACTGTGACCAGAGCAATTCCCAATAGACCCTCTTGGCTCTCTCCTTTCCTCCCTCCCCCAGTGCACCCCTGGCAGAGGAAGAGGCAGCAGAGCAGGTGAGGAGGAGAAACAGGAGGAAGTCAACCTCCTCCCTCTTCCCCAGCATGCTCCCTCAGCCCAAGCAAGGCCCAGGCAGGAAGAGGGGCCATGGTGAGTGGGCAAGAGTTGGACACTATGATAGGTGATTGGACTGTTTTTAATATCTAAAGGAAATGGAGTTTTAATACCCAAGTATGATACAAGAAGGTAAGGGTCTGCCTGAACACTCATATGCATGGGGAAGAATGAGTCAACAGGTCTGCAGGGGTGGTGGGGGGAGAAAAAATGTCATTTCTGTGACAGCCCTTCTTGGTTCATTCATCCAGTAAACCTATGTCTTCCTTTCTAGCTTTGACGCTCATTTAAAATTCTGCATGGGTCTAAAATTTGCTCAGACCCTGGAAGAGAGGAGAGGTGTGGTGAACTGGCACCCTTAGATCCCCATCAGCTGTTGGGAGCTGAGCAACCACCCCAACTGTGCCTGATGCAGCCACTCCCCATCATAAGGGCCCCAAAGGTTGAGATATAATCAAGCAGTCAGGACAGGAAGTTCTAAGAACTAGAATATTTATAGTAAGTTCAGAATTGGCATTCACCCAGGACACAGTGGTACTGCAGTCCCAGATGTCTACAGCCAGCATAGTTATTAAATAACTTGAACATCATCCCTGAGAAAAGCTACATCCTTTATGTTTGTTGATGGCTCCATGATGGGTGGCACAGAGATTCTCCTTCCAACCTGGGACAACGGAAGGGACAGTCTAACTTAGAGTTTGCAAATTCAGTGTGTACACAGATCACCTGGGTTTCTGTTAAGACACAGTTAGCTTCACCAGGTCCAGAGTGCATTATGGATTATGTATTTCTAACACACTCCTAGGTCATGTCAATGCTTCTGTGAATGGATCACATTTCAGGAGCAGAGAGCCAGAACAGTGGTTCTCAGTCTAAACTCCACATTAGAATTGCATGAGGGAATCTGCAAAGAACTGAGATTCAGATTTCATCAGTCCAGTGTGGGATTCTGACACCTCCCCCATAATTCTATAAATTGCTAAGATTGAGAAATACTGATTTTGAACTTGTAGGCATTGTATCTGTTACTTATTTCATAGGTGCTCCTTACTTATGAAAGAGAAACATGTTTGAAGAGTTAATGCCTGCATGGCCAAACAATGAGATCCATCTAATTCTTTCTTAATGTGGTTGAAAATGTCCAGAAAATGCCATTCCATCTGCAGCTGGTACCTCACACTGGTGCTCCAGGTGGCTACTAACTGAAGTGCCGTTTCACCCTCACCACCATCCGGGGCAGACAGCGCTACACCAGAGGCAGGGACAGGCCCCACTGAATCGATTGTGGTTGCTCTGAGCTGTCTGTACAGGAGGAGGAGAGGCAGGGTGTGTGTGAGTATGTAGGTGGGAGATATCTACACAGTTGTGATGGGAATTCTGCATGGCCACATGCGCTGCAGTGCCCCTGGCACGGATGAAGCCTTCTGAGTCTCACAGCTGGAAGGTAGTTTCTTTCTTTGATATAAGGCAATACCAGCAACACTTTGAGACCAGTCACTCTGTGAAGTTCTCAAGTGCATTTTGTATTCATTTCCTAGGGCTGCAGTAACAAGTCCACCATCAACTGAGTCACTTAAAACAACAGAATTTAGCCCCTCAGAGTTCTGGAAGCCAAAGTCCAAAATCAAGATGCTGGCAGGGCCAAGACAATGACAATAAATTAAAGGCCCACCCCACTCAAGTGCTGCTTCATCTTAACTACTAACATCTACAACAATCCTATCGCTAAATAAGATCATGTGTTTGAAATTCCAGGAATGAATTTTGGGGGGATATTATCCAACCCAGTCCACTTTTCTTACCTATATATGGGAAGCTTCCTAGGGTCATCGGAGGTACATATTAGAAATACTTTCCACAAATACCTTCCAAACAATCCATAAATGGGAGTCCTCTATCTAACACTTGAGTCCAGCCCATTCCCTTTCCAGCAACTTCTCAAGCTCTCAGTGCACTGAGAAGAATGCAGAATGTGGAGCCTGGTGAACCTGAGGTTGAATCTCTACTTAGCTGTGTGACTTTCATTAAGTTGCTTCTACTCAGGGTGCCTGGGTGGCTCAGTTGTTAAGCGTCTGCCTTCAGCTCAGGTCATGATCCCAGGGTTCTGGGATCGAGACCCATGTTGGGCTCCTTGCTCATGGGGAGCCTGTTACTCCTTCTCTTCTGCTTCTGCTCATTCTCTCTCTCAGTACCTCTCTCTCTCTCTAAAATAAATTTAAAAATCTTTAAAAAATAAAATAAGTTGCTTCTACTCTCATGATCTATAAAATAGGTCAATAGAGGAGATAACCAAACATCTTTTGGACACTTTCTTTCATGTGATACATCATCTAAGGAAACTTCAGAGTCATTATTTGGTTAGCAAAATATCATCCTCATGAAGCTGTGAGAATAAGTTAGTTAACTTGTAGCAATACCTTGTTGGTGATGAACAAATAATAATTCTTTTTACGTTACTCCCCACCCAAGGTGCTGGCAATTTGTGATACTCTTGCCTACTCCCTAAGCAGAGCCACTTGGATGTGCATGTGCATTTCCTTTTAAAAATTAAATTAAATTAAATTAAATTAAATTAAATTGTTTTTTAAGTAACCTCTACCCCAACATGAAGCTCGAACTCAAAACCCTAAAGGAGTCACATGCTCTACTGACTGAGACAGCCAGGCACCCCTGTTTCTCATGGGCAACATGGAACAGGAAACATGGGGATCAGCTCTGCCAGTAACTCCATTGTGTCTTAGGCAAGCCACTTAAACTCTTATTATCTGCTGTCTACCTTGCCCCACTCCTCAAGAATAAGCAACATCTGAGAGCAACATGCCAGTGTGGAAAGTGGACACCCAGAGCCTGGGAGGTGCAAAGGCTCTGAGATCCTGGGTCATGTGGCTGTGGAGCGTCCCTGTCCTGAGTTCAACACCAAAGTGGCCCTGAGCCCACCTGCTCCACCCTGCCATCTGACCTTTCATGAACCTGCCCCAAAATACACAGCGTGGTGTTCAAAACTCCTTTTGGAGCTTCTAGGAGTTAATTGGTTTCTAACCTTTAAAAAAAAAAAAAAAAAGGTGAGACGAGCCCTTCTCTGGTTTTGGACAATGTGTGTGTATTTCCTTGCTCTCTTGCAGGACTTCCTGTTTCTGCAAAAATTCTTCCCCCACCCCATTAGCTCTGGAAGTCGCTGTGCACCCATAATATCTGCCAGTTACTGCATCACATCCTTGCCATGTTCTCTTCTCTTTCTTCCCTGGAGATATTTCCATTGAGTTGTTGGTGTGTCCGCCTGGCACAGTAGACACTTCTGATGGGCGGAACTGCCGAATCTGCTGGGCATGGCTATCTCTTCAGGTGTCAAGCCATGGAGATGGGTGGGGGGCTCCAACTCTCACTTTATTGGACAAACCTTGGAACATCACGTCTCTATATCTGAAACATCCCATTTCTACAAAGCATCACATTTTTAAAAGATTTTATTTATTTATGTGATAGAGATTACACGTAGGCAGAGAGGCAGGCAGAGAGAGAGAGGAGGAAGCAGGCTCCCCACTGAGCAGAGATCCCCATGCGGGGCTCCATCCCGGGACCCTGAGATCATGACCCGAGCCGAAGGCAGAGGCTTTAAACCACTGAGCCACTCAAGTGCCCCAAAGCATCACATTTTTTTAAGGAGCACAAATATTTCTTAATATTATCTTATGAAGTCACAACATTCTCATGGAGGTTTTATTCCAATGTCACAGATCAAGATCTTTTAACCCTGTCAAATGTGATCTTCAGACCAGTGGCATTGGCGTTGCCTGGGAGCTGGGTAGACATGCAACATCTCAAGCGCTGCTGTATCATGCTGTATCATCTACAACTTAAGAGGATTCCCAGGTGATGTGTGTGCACATCAAAGTGGGGAAGCACTGGATTAACATTCAGAACGGTGCCATGACTTTCCCAGAATTTCAGGGCAACATGGTAGCTCAGCGGGGACAGGAACAAAGGCTCTGAGACTCCCAGAGAAATTCCATTCTTACTAGAATCCTTCATTCTCTGCTCGGGGGCACACCCACCCTTTAAGATCAACTCCTGGGTCACCTCTACATTCTCTACATTCTTACCTGGAGGGTCCAGGAATTAGGCACCCTGCTTTTGCTCCTGAAGCCCTTCAGGAGCTCTGCTGTCACTGAGTGGAGAAAATTGAGTCACCAAGCATTTTCTTTTTATTTCCATTTTATTTTATTTCGTTTCAGTGTTCCAACATTCATTGTTTAGGCACCACACCCAGTGCTCCATGCAATACGTGCCCTCCTTAATACCCACTACCAAGCTCACCCACCGAACCCCCTTCTCCCCTTCAAAACCCTCAGTTTGTTTCTCAGAGTCCACAGTCTTTCATGATTTGTCTCCTTGGGTATCATGAGATTTGTTGGCAAGAGCTTTATCACTTGGAGTGGGCATACTTGAGCACGAGGGAAACAAAGGGAGCAAAGTTCTGTGCAAAATGGGGAATTTATGTTGATCCTGAGAGTGAGGAAGACGAAGGTGAGTAGAGAAATTAGAAGGAGAAAAAAGGAGGAGAATGTACCAGAACCTCTTGTGAGAGAGGGTACAGTAAGTTTCTAAATTCTTGGTGGAAGTGGATTGCTTTTTTGTTTTGGTTTGGATTTTGGTGGATCCTGGTGAATGGGCTGGGTTTTGCACAAAGTGGATGACTGGGCAACACACTGAAGCAAGAAACTGACCAGTACAGGAGGGGTGAGAGGCCTCAGCAGGACCTGGACTGCACAGTGACTGGGCCAAGTTTTCTCATTCTCAGAATCTCTGGGACTGCTTCCAAATGCTTCTTACGTGAATGAATGCGAGCTGAAGAAATCCATCAATACTATCTAATCCAATCCCCTCTTTTTTGTTTTGGCTTATGCATTGTTGATGTTTAATTTTACTATTTATTTATCTATGTATTAGTGAGTAAATAGATAAATAATACAATATAAATGTATTAATTGAAGATACAGAGAAATCTTTCAAGAGTGAGACAGCTCCCAACAGGGTTGCCCTGACTTTTTTTTTTTTAATATAATTTTAATGTTTAAAAATTATCCAGTACAAAAAAATAAAAAAAAATTTAAAAATTTAAAAATATAAAATTATTCAGTACATTAAATGTCCCAACATGAAAATATAAATGTACTGTTTAAAAAAATAATAATAAAGTACACACCAGTATATCCACCATTCAAGTGAAGAAACAACATCAAAGTCCCTTCTAAGTCTTCCTTGTGCCCCTCCCTAACCATGTCTCTTTCCTACCCCCCCTCACCCTATTAGCTGGTAGATAGCCACGCCTATTTTGAGCGTGACATAAATAGAGTGATACTGAGCTTTTTAGCTCAGCATTTTATTTATGAGATCTATCCATGCAAATGAGTGTATTTGTAATGTCTCCATTCTCACTCTGGTATGCTCCGTTGTATAATTATATCTTGATTCAGTTTAGCCATTATATTGTCAATGGATGTTTGGGTTGCTTTGAGAATTTAGTACTAATATGTACAGTGCTGCAGTGACCAGCCCTGCCCATATCTCCTGATGTACTAGGCCACATTCCATCTGCGGAATCGCTCAGCCACAGAGGATGCCCGCACTCACCTTTACAGTTAAGCAAACCTCTTTTCCAGAGGGATTAAGTTACCTCAGACTTCCAGCAGTCCTATAGAAGAGTTCCCAGAGCTACAAAATCTTTGCCAATACTTGGTATTGTCAGATATAAATTTCCGATCAGCTGTGAGTTTAAACATAGCAGCTCATTACATTTTTAATTTTAATTTCCCTGACTACTAATACGATCATGCACCTTTTTCTGTGTTTATTGGCCATTTGGATTTTCTGCTTTGTGAAGAGATTATTCAAGTCTTTTACTTGTTTTTAAATAATGTTGTGTCTATTTCTTATAGAGTTCTTATAGATTTCAGAAAATGTCTTTATATATAATTTTAGATAAAAGTCTAAAGCTATGTGTGTTGAAAATGTCTTCTCTCAATTTTTGAATTTTTTTCTTTTTCTCTTTATGGGTTTTTCCATGAGAGTTTTGTACTTTAATGTATTTGGATTTATCACTGCTTTTCTTTTTTTTTTTTAAGATTTTATTTATTTATTTGACAGAGAGAGATCACAAGTAGACAGAGAGGCAAGCAGAGAGAGAGAGAGAGAGGGAAGCAGGCTCCCTGCTGAGCAGAGAACCCGATGCGGGCCTTGATCCCAGGACCCTGAGATCATGACCTGAGCCAAAGGCAGCGGCCCAACGCACTGAGCCACCCAGGCGCCCTATCAATGCTTTTCTTAAAGATTGATGATCTTTGTGTCTTATTTAAGACATCAACTATATATTATCAACAATAGCCAAACCATGGAAATAATCCACATGTTCATCAAGTGATGAATGGATAAACAAGTTGTGGCATATATATATATATATATATATATATATATATATATATATATATATAAATGAATGAAAAGAATGAAATCTTGCTGCTTGCAATGATGTGGATGGTGCTAGAGTATATGTCACATAGCAAGAAGGCAGAAAAAACCTCTCACCAGCCAAGGAATCAGCTGGCACCTTGATCTTGGACTTCTAACCTCCAGAACTGTGGGAAATTAATTTCTGTTGTTTAAACCACCCAGACTGTGGTACTTTGTTCTGGTGTCCCAAGCAGAATAATGTAATATCCTTCCTTACCAGGAGAAAATGTCTCCCTGTATTAACTTTTTAAGGTTATAGATCTTTTCCTTTCATGTTTACATCTTTAGTCTACCTGGATATACTGTTTTTATAAGTGAAGTACATGGTTAAATATTTTTCATATAGCTAATCAGTACATTCAGCATTTGTAAAAAATTTTTTCTTTTTTCACTAGGCTACCAATGCCAACTGGGTCATAAAACAATTTCCAACCACAGTGTGTTTGTTTATCAGCTCTATCTTTGGTCCTTTGATCTACGATTCCCCATATAAAATTATTTGGTCTTAACCTACCAAACCTGTAAAATAATTTCTAGACCCCCATATCATTTTTATTCAGCAGTATCTTGGCTGTTTGTAGGCATTTATATTTCTAAATAATTATTAGAATTAGTTTTTCAATCGCAGAAAAATATTGTGAGGATTTTTAAATAATTATATCAAATTCTTAAATCAGTTTGGGGAGAACTGATAGTTTTTGCTATTTATGTAGTCTTCTAAAGCACGAATGCAACATATTTCTATACTTACTTAGGAGTTCTTTAATATCTTCTAATAAAGTTTTATAATTTTCTGTATAAAAGTTCCTGTACCTTTTTATGAGGTTTATATCTCAATACTTCATATTTATTGATACCATAATAAAAGGAATCCTTTTAAAATTACATTTTATGTCTGTTGCTGAGATACAGCAATGCAATGGAATTGTATTACCAGCTTTTCATTCAGCAATCTTACAAAATCATCATGCTAACTTTAATATTTCATTTATGAACTGCCTTGCATTTCTGACAGTTGTACATCTGCATTTGTAGATTCATTTGGGTTTTTTCCCCACATCCTCTGTAAGCAATGACATCTTTGTTTCTTCTTTTCTAGTCCTTATGTCATTTATTTCTTGTTTGTATTATGCAGATTAGTATCTCTCATACCAGGTAGAAGTGGTGATAGAATAGGCATATTTTTCTTATTTCCTAATTTCAAAGAGATTAGTTTTAGCATTTCTTCATCCATAATGGTAGTTGGTATAGGTTTTTATAGCTATATTTTAAAATTAAAGAAATTTTAATAACCTTTTTAATGAAGTTTTTTTCTCTTAAAATTTTTTCATGCAGTGTGATAGACATATGGGACAGGCTTATATCATAAATATAGGAATTTCTATATCCTGAACCCCTCTTTATGACCGGCAACATCAAGAGACAGAATATTACTAGTTTCTGAATGGCCCCTTTCCATCTTATAAGTCACCCCACAGACGTAACCCATCTTCTGACCCCTGCTGCCATAGACTAGTTTTACCTGTTTTTTGGTCCCTATTTAAGTGATATAGTAGTAAGCTGTATTTGTTTCCGATTTCTTTTGCACAACATTGTAAGATTTATCCACACTATTTTGTAGAATCATACGTCATTCATTCTCATTGCTGCTGTGTATTCCATTCCATTCCAAAATACCAGAATCTATCTATTCTACTACTGCCTGACACTTGGGTGGTTTCCAGTAGTCTATTATGAATAGTGCTATGAATATTCCAATACATTTTTTATGAAATATACACTTGTGTTGGATACATATCTCAGAGGAGAGTTGATAAACCATAGCATATGTGCATGTTCCATTCCAGCAGAAGATGCCAAACTATTTTCCAGAGAATTTGCAATGGTTTACACGCCCACCAACAGAGCGGAGGGTCTCACCATAAAAACTGAAATTTATCAGTTTGCTTGCATCTGTCGAGATGATCATGTGACCGTCTGATTTTTTTCCCCATTTATCTTGAATGTGGTGAATGACACTTGGATTTTTTCTTTCATTACTGGGACAAATCCAGCTGCGTTGAGATGGGCAAATTGCTTTGTACAGTGCTTGACCGAGCGTGCTGCTGTTTGTTTACAGTTTTTATCTCTGTCTTCACTGGTGGAGTTTGGGTTCTTTTTTTTTTTTTTAGATTTTATTTATTTATTTTTCAGAGACAGAGGAAGAGAGAGTGAGTGAGCATAGGCAGACAGAGCAATAGGCAGAAGCAGAGGGAGAGGCAGGCTCCCTGCCGAGCAAGGAGCCCGAGGTGGGGCTCAATCCCGAGATGCTGGGATCATGACCTGAGCCAAAGGCAGACACTTAACCAACTGGGCCATCCAGGAGTCCCAAGTTCTATTTTCTTTCGGGAATAATCCTAGCCTCCTAAAGGGCTATGAATGCTAAGATAAACGCTTGAAGGCCTCCATCTCCAACAATCTTTGATTCCCACATTCTTCAGAACTGGTCAGAAAATTGCAGATTCGACTTTCCACCTGTTAACACGACAGATGCTTCAGCCAGGCATTCCCCAGCTAGAAGAATGAAGTTCTGCTCTGCCATTAGTTCTTTCAGGAATCCTTGGTGATGTATGCTTGTATGCTAAAGCCCCTGATTTAGTTGAGCTCTTACTCAATTGAAAGGGATAAATGGAAAGCAAGTTTGTAGGGGCAAAGGAAGAAAGCCTCTGCATGTATGAACCTGATGCCCACCTAACTTTGCTAGCACTGGATGTCTCGAAAATGCCTCTAGTTTGCAGTGGGGAGATTCTCTGGGGAGATTCTCTCCTGTTGTCCTGATCCTGCCCTCTCTGGGGTGATGCACAATGGATAGGTCCTGGACCACAAGGCCCAAGCTCTCCCACCCACCCCTTACTCACTAACCACAGTGCTCCCACACAGGAAATTAGTGAAAATAAGAATTTATGCTTCCTGAACCAAGGCAGTACAGACATTTTTCAGTGTATCATCTTTGAGAGAATTTCTTCCACAAAAGCTTCCAGAACAGCAGCTCTGAGAGTTTGACAAAAAATAGGATATTTTCATGGTCTTGAAGGGGTGCCTGGGTGGCTCAGTGGGTTAAGCCGCTGCCTTCGGCTCAGGTAATGATCTCAGGGTCCTGGGATCGAGTCCCGTATCGGGCTCTCTGCTCAGCGGGGAGCCTGCTTCCTCCTCTCTCTCTCTGCCTACTTGTAATCTCTCTCTGTCAAATAAATAAATAAAATCTTTAAAAAAAAAAAAAGAATCTCCACACAAATGGCTATTAATAAGAAAGAAAAAAGAAAGTCTTTACTACTAGTAAACATCTTAATCAAGTGAACAAGGTTAATACCACCAGCACTGGGACTACCTGACTTCATTTCTATGGTATTTCTGCCAAAAATGCTCAATCTAGACCTAATCATAAGGAAATAGCAGACAAACCCAAACTGAGCAACCTTCTGAAAAATAACTCGCCTGTGTTCTTTTAAAAATGTTAGTGTCGGTTTTCCCAGCACCATTTATTGAAGAGACTCTCTTTTTTCCACTGTATATTTTTTCTTGTTTTGTCGAAGATTATTTGACCATAGAGTTGAGGGTCCATATCTGGGCTCTCTACTCTGTTCCACTGGTCTATGTGTCTGTTTTTATGCCAGTACCATGCTGTCTTGGTGATCACAGCTTTGTAGTAAAGCTTGAAATCAGGTAACATGATGCCCCCAGTTTTATTTTTGTTTTTCAACATTTCCTTAGCAAATCTTCTTTTTTTTTTTTTTTTTAAAGATTTTATTTATTTATTTGACAGAGAGAAATCACAAGTAGGCAGAGAGGCAGGCAGAGAGAGAGAGAGGGAAGCAGGCTCCCCGCTGAGCAGAGAGCCCGATGTGGGACTCGATCCCAGGACCCTGAGATCATGACCTGAGCCGAAGGCAGCGGCTTAACCCACTGAGCCACCCAGGCGCCCCGCAAATCTTCTGATTCCATATAAATTTGAGGATTATTTGCTCCAGCTCTTTGAAGAATACCGGTGGAATTTTGATCAGAATAGCATTAAAAGATTAGATTGCTCTAGGCAGTATAGACATTTTAACAATGTTTATTCTTCCAATTCAAGAGCATGGAATGGTCTTCCATCTTTTTGTGTCTTCTTCAATTTCTTTCATGAGTGTTCTGTAGTTCCTTGAGTACAGATCCTTTACCTCTTTGGTTAGGTTTATTCCCAGGTATCTTATGATGCTTGGTGCTATAGTAAATGGAATCGATTCTCTGGGCAGCTATATGTAGAAGAATGAAACTCGACCATTCTCTTACACCGTACACAAAGATAAACTCAAAATAGATAAAAGACATCAATGTGAGAGGTCTGATTCCATCAGAATCCTAGAGGAGAACATAGGCAGTAATCTCTTCGATATCAGCCACAGCAACTTCTTTCAAGATATGTCTCCAAAGGCAAAGGAAACAAAAGTGAAGATGAACTTTTGGGACTTCATCAAAATCAAAAGCTTCTGCACAGCAAAGGAAAGTCAAGAAAACAAAGAGGCAACCCAAGGAATGGGAGAAGATATTTGCAAATGACAGTACAGAAAAAAGGTTGATATCCAGGATCTATAATGAACTCCTCAAACTCAACACACACAAAACAGGCAATCATATCAAAAAATGGGCAGAAGATATGAACAGACACTTCTCCAATGAAGACATACAAATGGCTATCAGACACATGAAAAAATGTTCATCATCACTAGCCCTCAGGGAGATTCAAATTAAAACTACATTGAGATATCACCTTACACCAGTTAGAATGGCCAAAATTAGCAAGACGGGAAACAACATGTGTTTGAGAGGATGTGGAGAAAGGGGAACCCTCTTACACTGTTGGTGGGAATGCAAGTTGGTGCAGCCTCTTTAGAGAACAATGTGGAGATTTTTCAAGAAATTAAAAATAGAGCTTCCCTATGAACCTGCCATTGCACTCCTAGGTATTTACCCCAAAGATACAGATGTAGTGAAAAGAAGGGCCATCTGTACCCCAATGTTTATAGCAGCAATGGCCACGGTCGCCAAACTGTGGAAAGAACCAAGATGCCCTTCAACGGATGAATGGATAAGGAAGATGTGGTCCATATACACTATGGAGTATTATGCCTCCATCAGAAAGGATGAATACCCAACTTTTGTAGCAACATGGACGGGACTGGAAGAGATTCTGCTGAGTGAAATAAGTCAAGCAGAGAGAGTCAATTATCATATGGTTTCACTTATTTGTGGAGCATAACAAAAAGCATGGAAGACATGGGGAGTTAGAGAGAAGGGGGTTGGGGTAAATTGGAAGGGGAGGTGAATCATGAGAGACTATGGACTCTGAAAAACAATCTGAGGGGTTTGAAGTGGCGGGGGGTTGGGAGGTCAGGGTACCAGGTGGTAGGTATTATAGAGGGCACGGATTGCATGGAGCACTGGGTGTGGTGAAAAAATAATGATACTGTTATGCTGAAAATTAATAAATGAAAAAAAATGTTAGGGGCGCCTGGGTGGCTCAGTGGTTTGGGCTGCTGCCTTCGGCTCGGGTCATGATCTCAGGGTCCTGGGATCGAGCCCCGCATCAGGCTCCCTGCTCCGCAGGAAGCCTGCTTCCCTCTCTCTCTCTCTCTCTCTCTCTGCCTGCCTCTCTGCCTACTTGTGATCTCTGTCTGTCAAATAAATGAATAAAATCTTTAAAAAAAAAAAATGTTAGTGTCGGGGCACCTGGGTGGCTCAGAGGGTTAAGCCTCTGCCTTCAGCTCAGGTCATGGTCTCAGGGTCCTGGGATCAAGCCCTGCATCAGGCTCTCTGTTCATCAGGGAGACTGCTTCCCCCTCTCTCTCTTCCTGCCTCTCTCCCTACTTGTGATCTCTGTGTGTGTGTGTCAAATAAATAACTAAAATCTTTAAAAAATATATTAGTGTCTTGGAACACCTCGGTGGCTCAGTTGGTTAAGATTCTTTCTTCAGCTCAGGTCATGATGTCAAGGTCTGGGGATCAAGTCCCACATCAGGCTCTCTGCTCAGCTGGGCATCTGCCTCTTCCTTTAACTCTCCCCCTGTTCTCTCTCTCTTTGCCTCTCTTTCTTGAATAAACAAATAAAATATTTTTTAAAATGTCAATGTCTTAAAAAACAATGAGAAGCAGAGGCAGAGTTTCAGATCAAAGACAAGTTGAAGTACTAGACAGTTAAATGCAAGGCATGGCTGTGGATTAGATCCTGAACCAGGAAAAAGGTACTATAGAGGACATTACTGTGATAATTGGTGAAATTGTAAAATAAACTTCTTAGAAAGCATTACCATGAAATGCTAAATTTCTTGATCTTAATAGCACCATGGTGACATAAGAGAATGTCCTTTTCAGGAAATTCGCACTGAAAAGTTTAGGGATGAAAGAACATGATGCCTACAGATTTTCTCCAATGATTCAGAAAATCTTTTATTTCACATGCAAAGAGAGAAAATGATAAAGGACATATGTAAAAATGTTAACACTTGATTAATCTGGGAGAATACACCAGAGCTCTTTGTAAATTCTCACAATCTTTCTTTTCTGCATGTGATTTCAAAATAAAAACTTTAAAAAGACTTCCATGTCTAGTAAAGAGGAAACCACAGAAGTAAAATGATAAGAGTTTCTTGGTGATTAGGAATAGAACATGTAGTTATTAACATATATTTGGTGCTAGATCTCTGCAGAATAAAGTGCTTCTTTTTTTTAACAGCCCCCTTAAGACAGGGATCACCACCCATCTTGTACAGATGAGAATGATGAGGTGTGGGGGTTTTGAAATAAAACACCCAGTGTCACCCAGCAAGTAAACAGCAGGGCTGGGATTTCACTCAGGTCTGGATGACTCCAAAACCTTCAGGTGCCAAAAATTCCCTGAATTTTGACCATGATAAAGACTGACCAGAAGAGAAGGTGGCATTTCTGTCCTCTTCATTGTGAGCTGTTGGGTCTTGATGCATCCTGGGCTCTCTAAGACCTACCTCATGGTAGGCACTGCCTTGGATGTATTGGGTGGAGACCTGAAAAGAGCAAGATATGAATCTGGTAAGAAAGACAGCCCAAAGAACATGACAGTGAACATGAACAAGATCTATAGTGAGAACAAGGATTCTGGTAGCCCAGATGAGAAAGATTTAAGGGATGATAAATTGTGAGGAAGTGACAAGGAAATGTATGAGAGAATTAATGGAAACCAAGGACTATTTTAGCATGGTTTGTTTATGCAAACTCATCTTGATGTTCAACTTCCTATCTTTGATAAGAGTCATTCTCTAGTACAAGGTGGGCACCTTCATCAAAGGGAAATTTCTCCCCCTGCCTTTAGACAAATGGGGAAGGGCAGAGAATTCTTCCTGCTTTGATTAATTCTCAGTTGCCTTTAGTTCAAAATGATCCTTATGCCAAAGTGACATATTTTGGGGTGGCACCTCCTTGAAGCCCAAACCTCCTTTCCTTTGTTAAAATGTCATATAAACTCTGAAGTATAACCACTTTTTTTGAGTTTCACTCCTTTTCTCTGAGTTCACATACATGTAAATATTAATAAAAATTATGTACCTTTTCTTTTGTTAATCTGTCTTTTGTTAGTTTAATTCACAGACCTCCCTGGGTTCAGAACTCAAGAGGGTAGAGGAAAGATTTTTCTCCCCAATATCTGCTTCATAAACCAGATCTGTTTTACCAACCTGGACTTCCCTTGTATATCACTTTTTGTAAGATAGGTGGTTTTTGTTCTGTAAGTCTTTGGGAGAGAATTCTAAGTGTGGGTTAGTAAACTCATCTACAATGTAATCATCAAATCATTTACAAAATGTAAACTTCTCTGCTTTAAGTTTGCTATTGATAATCATTGTCTATTTCTTTAAAAACTTACTGAGAAAAGGTGAAAGATTTAAACAATCTGAAGAGAAATTATAGTAGCTAAACCAGAATGGCTAAAATTAACAACTCAGGAAACAACAGATGTTGTCGAGGATGCAGAGAAAGGGGAACCTTCTTACACTATTGGTGGGAAAGCAAACTGGTGCAGCCAATCTGGAAATCAACTGGAAGTTCCTTAAAAAGTTAAAAATAGAGCTAACTTGTGACCCAGCAATTGCACTATTAGGTATTTATCCAAAGGATACAAACATAGTGATTTGAAGGGACACATGCATCCCAATGTTTGTAACAGCAATGTCCACAATAACCAGAATATGGAAAGAGTCCAGATGTCCATCAACAGATGAATGAATATAGAAGATGTGGTATATATGTACAATGGAATATTAGTCAGCCATCAAAAAGAATGAACTCTTGCCATTTGCAACAATGTGGATGGGACTAGAGGATTTTTCTTTTTAAAGATTTTACTTATTTATTTGAGAGAGAGAGAGAGAATGAGCAGGGGGAGGGGCAAAGGAAGAGGGAGAAGCTGATTCCCTGTTGGGCAAGGAGCCTGATGTGGGACTCCATCCCAGAACCCTGGGATCATGACCTGAGCCAAAGGCAGACACTTAACTGTCCAAGCCATGAAGGCTCCCAGAACTAGAGGTTATTATGCTAAGTGAAATAAGTCATTCAGAGAAAGACAAATACCATGTGATTTCATTCATATGTGGAATTTAAGAAACAAAACAGATGAACATAAAGGAAGGGAAGCAAATATAAAATAAGTTGGAAATTGAGAGGGAGGCAAACCATAAGAGATACTGAACTCTATGAAACAAAACTGAGGGTTGCTGGAGGGGGAGAGATAATTGGGTGATGGGAATTAAGGAGGTCACTTGATGTAATGAGCACTGGGTGTTATATGCAACTGATGAAATCGCTGAATTCTACCTCTGAAGCTAATACAAAAATAAATTTTAAAAAGGATTTTTTAAAGAGTATGAGAAAACAATATACCACTGTCAAAGAAAACTTTAAAAATAAAGAGAAGTAATCTAATACATGACCATTTTTACTTCTGCCTGTTTCATTCAGGAATGTGATCACACATATCCAGGTCTTGGCACACACAGTCATCGTTATACATGCCACTTTCATTTGCTCTTCTTCATAAAGAGTATTCTGGGTTTCCACATAGTTTTCATAATGATTTTCCCTTTCATTATTCATCATTCTTCAGAGAGTCATTGCTAAATTCCTGAAAGGGAAACTCCTATAATTTTGCTTTTTTACTCATCAAATGACCAGAGTGATGCTGGGCATAGGCTAGGTCCTCAGCAAGTGTAGCTTTGAGAGAAAAATAAAGGATGTTGGTAAAAGCTAAATTCCAGGAATAAAGGACCAGCAAAAGGCTGAGAGATCTAATCAGTTCTTCTTGCATACTACATGGTATATACATTTCCCGAACATGCAACTAAAAAAACAAATACTGTCCTATTAGCTCGTACTATTAACTGCACATTTCTCCATGTTCAACCCTTTGAAGAAATATTGTGGTTGTACCTTTGATTGTATGCAGGCAGTGTTCCTGACTACTCTTATACAGGAAATAAATATTTTGTAGTAAGAAAAATCTCTTTATTGAGGCTTTTTATTGCAATCTATGTGAAGAATTAAATTGTATGTATATATACATATTAATTACTATAATTTATACATAATTATATATAACCTACAAGCATATTAAATTATATATGCCATATATTAAATATATGATTAAATTATGCATTAATATATAAATGGGAAAGTATTTTTCTGATAAACTGGCTTTATTATTAATAACACATGATTTTATTAAACTCATGCTTCTGTCTACCACTTTTTGTTAAGCCAATGCTTTGTACCCTGAAAATTATTGGTGGACTTAGAGTTGTAAAATGTAGAAAACCCTAAAAGATTCCCCCTAGTTTTACCCACAACTCTTTGTAATGTGAACATATGAGAATTTTAAAAATACGGTACAATGCAGAAAAAAACTGAGGCTATGCTTTGGAAGACCTGAGTGCAAGCTCTGGCTCTTCCACTGACTTGCTGTGTGTTTTGGGGTCAATTACTTCACCTCTCTGGACTTAAATATTCCCATTTATAAAAATAGAGTTCAGTTCATTGGCCTGAGGTCATTTTCTGCCTAATGCTTTATGAAAAGTGAATGTGATAGCAATAATTTACACACTTACACTTAAAGTTCATTTAAACAGTTCATTTAAACAGTCTTCTCTTTCCCTTTATTTTGGGAAAAATGAGGTAGAATGTGACATTTATTGCTTGCCAGATGGAGAATGACCTCCCCTTGCAACATAGCTGCCTCAGAGGAGGTCTTTATCAGATCTTAAGCAAGAGAAGGCTAGCCAGACAGGGGAGGTACAGCTGCTTCTGTCAGCAAAGGAGACACAGGGAGAACTAGCCATTATCCATGGTTCTCAGAAGTTTGGGCACATAACTCACAATGTGGTATTCCCGTAGGGTATTTACTCCCATCTCTCATGTTTTTAAAGGAACTTTGACTTTGCAATCATGCACACCCAGGAACTGCATGATCATGTGAGTCTTTCTAATACAGAGGCTCAAGTCAGGTCTCTTCAGCAGATAGACTTCCCTAGGTGCAGACATCAAAGAAGATAGCTGTGGTGTGGCCACCTATCAGTTTGTTCTGGTGGATCCATGACAAAATCACTTGGTCAGAGATATTGGCCCAGGGTGTCATTTCCCCATCTGTGACTGACATGCCCGCCCCACATCTGTCATAGTGACTACTGTAGTTAGCTGCCCTGCCAGACACCCCAGCCCCTCTTTCTGTCCCCAAAGAGCGCGGTGCAGTGAGCCCATTTCAACTGCACTCAATCCCTAGCACAGCACTTTTTAAAGATTTTGAAGCTTCCTTCATCAATTTATTTTTCATTCTGAGGTGAACTCCACATGGTGGAGTTGGATTTATGTGGGATGTCACTGATAGATCTGATCCAGCATTTCTGTGCTCTGATGAACTTAAATTCTTTCTTCTATCTCTGCCAAGAGTTTTTTTTTTTTTTTTCTCTTTTGGCCATTCAGTGTTACTTAGGGGAGTCCAAAAATGAATCCTGGTTTGGATTAGCCAATTCAGCAAAGTGTTAGCCATTGTTTGGCCACAAAGCTGATCTCCGATGAAAGTAGACATATCAACGACTCCATCAAAATCCCAAATTTCATTCTTCCTCCTTGGCTCAGCAGCCATTTCCACACAATCTCAAGATTTTTTTTATAATTTAAAAAAATTTCTGTAGGTCCTTCAGAGTGCCACACTATTCTCTATATTCTGAGTTATTTTACCCCCATGGTTAAAATTACTTTAGACTCTGGAAAAATATGGCCTGAAGGGAGGTTTTCACTAGGTTGCATGGGGCCTGGGTATTCATCCATGTCCTTCAAGTCCTCAGAATCTGCAGGTAATATCATTCCTATTGTCAGGACCCTGATTTTTAAAAATCACAGTGTTACTAGGTGTTTACTTAAAGGATACAAAAGTACTGATCTAAGGGATTCATGCACTCAGTTGTTTATAGCAGCATTATCAATAATAGCTAAACTATGGAGAGAGCCCAAATGTCCTTCAAGTGATGAACAAATAAAGATGTGTTATACACACACACACACACACACACACACACACACACACACACACAGAGAGAGAGAGAGAGAGAGAGAGGAATATTAGTCAGCTATCAAAAAGAATGAAATATTGCCATTGTCAATGATGGGGATGGAGCTAGAGTGTATTATGTTAAGTAAAATAAGTCAGTTAGAGAAAGAGAAATACCATATGATTTCACTCATGTAGGATTTAGGCAATAAAACAGATGAACATATGGAAGGAGGGGTAAAAAGAAAGAGTGAGATGGAGGCAAACCATAAGAGACTCTTAATAATAGAGAACAAACTGAAGATTGATGTTTGATGTGGGTGGGAGATGAACTAAATGGTTGGTGGGGATTAAGGAGGGCACTTGTGATGAGCACTGGGTATATGAATCACAAAATTCTACTCTTGAAACCAGTATTACACTATATGTTAACTAGCTAGAATTTAAATAAAAATTTGAAAGAAAAGGATAAAAATAAAAGCACAGTGCCCTGTATTTCACAAAGAGACCCAGAGAAATGATGCACACAATTGTTATTATGATTCAGAAACCCACAGAATCTGTTTCTGAGTGAGGTCCTCTATACCTCTACCAATGGTTTGCAACCAGGTGGTGCTACTCCTTGAAGGGGCATTTGGAAATGTTGATGGTAGTCCTATTGTAAGAACAGCTGAGGGTTGTGTGGTGTCTCTGGGGTGTCTTGATTGGATGGGGTCTCCCCAAGTGTGGGGCACCCTGATTGGATGGCGGCCAGTGGCAGGGATGGTAAAAGAATTCATCTGAGGCAGAACAAAGGAGATAGAAGTTTATGGAATACACCACAAGGGAGTGGGGGACAGGACGACAGAGGAGAGATTGTCTGCAACAAGACAGTGGGTGGGGCTCTTTTTAAAGGGGGAAAGATGAGGAGCTGTGACAACATATAGAATTCTCCCATTTTTGGTCACTGTGCCTAGTTGTAAGTAGCCCATTGGTCAGTTAGGGTCTATGGGTATTTTGAGGTGGGTTGCCTGATGGGTCTTTTCTACATTCAGCCAGTTTGCCTGAAAGAAGGCTCTACAGGTTGTGATTGGTATTTAGGGCCCCAAGGCAAAAAATGTTAAACATCCTGTGAAATCAGGACTCTGAAATCAGGAGATGAATTAAGGCACTCGTGGGCATCTCTCAGGAACCAAACAACAATCTCTTTTTTGGACACCACCATGAGAATTGCAGAACCCCTTTCTAGCCATGGTCATTCTCCTTAAGATGCAAAATCTCAGGTGGCCAAGTCTGATTGGTTTTCCTAGGCTCAGCCTTGGACAAAGATTAGACCTGAGGCACCACAATGAACAGTCTTTTGGTTCCCCCAAAGGAAAAGGAGGTTTTTCACATTAAGAGAAGTAAAATGGACAGTGAGTGGGTAGACACAGAGTCAACAATGTTAGCAAACAAAACAGATGCCCACTGTGGTTAGAGTCAGCCAGACAGTCTTGATCAGATCACTTCTAGGTCAGAAGATTGATCAGAATTCTTTCAATTATAAGAGACATAAGCTCAGCTGAAGCCAGTTAATTGTACTAGCCTGAAACTGTGAGATCCACCACCATCTTAGTCTATTTCCATCCACCGTACTGGGCACATAACAGGCCCTTTCTATCTGGAAGCTGGCGACATTTACGTCTGGGAGATTTTCTTTAATTATGTCTTTGCTAATTCCTTCCCCTTTGTTATCTCTGTGTTCTTTGTGGAACTTCTAGAACCTGGATGCTGGACCCTAACATTGGTTCTTCGATTGTCTTTTCTCTGTTTTCCCATATGTTGTCTTTCTGCTGTCCTTCACAGGAGACATCCTTAACTTTACTTTCTTTTTTTTTTTTTTAAAGATTTTATTTATTTATTTGACAGAGAGAGATTACAAGTAGGCAGAGAGAGAGAGGAGGAAGCAGGCTCCCTGCTGAGCAGAGAGCCTGATGTGGGACTCGATCCCAGGACCCTGAGATCATGACCTGAGCCGAAGGCAGTGGCTTAACCCACTGAGCCACCCAAGCGCCCTTAACTTTACTTTCTAAACCTTCAGTTGATCTTTAAAATCTGATAGCATGCTTCTAATGTCCAGAACCACTTTTGCACTATAAATGTTCCTTTTGGTAGCATTTAATTCTCATTTTCTGGGTGTTGTGTCTTGTTATTTTCTCCGCGGCATTTATAGTTTTTAAGTTCTCTTATATCTGCGTAGCCTCTGTTTCCTCAAAACCTTTGTTTCCTGTCAGTGTGTTTGGTCGCTGTCTTTCATATTGGAGCCTTTCCTCTCATGTGTAGTGGTTCTTAGCAGTCTGTCTGTTGGCAGGTCTGAGTACGTGAACAGTTTGTCAGCTGAGAACTTCACCAAGTATTGCCTGTTTGGACTGTTGGGTCGGGGAGCCATGATGCTGATGGCCTTGCATGTTTCCTCATGGACCCATCAGAGCCTAGTGAGAAGACTTCCTCTCTCCACCTGTTGACAGATGGAGGCCAGAGGGCCTTACCTGGGTGTGCATAAGGTCACTTAATCCTCTCTCCTTAGAAGGCCAATCTACTGTAGGGCTGAAGGAGGGGCAGCCACCTGGTACATGGAATAAAGAAGGGGGCCTAGGGATGAGGCCTCCTTATTAAATAGCTTTCTACAAATTCCCTCCATTTCAACTATCTTCTCATCCACTTGAAGACATCATTCTAGAGACACAAAGACAGAGCAGACTGGACCCATCTGTTCTAAACACCCTCAGTATGACACTATAACCATTAGCATCAAAAATTTGTATAATTTGCTTTATGCCTGTCACCCACTGTATCTGACCCTACAGGACAGAAGCCTTGCCAACGTCATCCCCCACTGTATCCTCACAACCCAGCCTAGAAACCCTCATGTGGTTAGCACTTAATAAATATTTATTTTTTTTTTTTTTTTTTTTTTTTTTTTTAAAGATTTTATTTATTTATTTGACAGAGAGAAATTACAAGTAAGCAGAGAGGCAGGCAGAGAGAGGAGGAAGCAGGCTCCCTGCTGAGCAGAGAGCCCGATGCGGGACTCGATCCCAGGACCCTGAGATCATGACCTGAGCCGAAGGCAGCGGCTTAACCCACTGAGCCACCCAGGCGCCCAGCACTTAATAAATATTTAGAGGATTAATGAAAAGAATGAATGTATGAACAGAGTCACTACTTCTAGAACTAAAACAACTTGAAAATGTTAAATGCCAGTTCTTTATAGTTTTCTCATCATTTCAAATCTCTAAGGATACAGTCTTAAGGTATCCCCATTATTCCATATAATGTAAATATTTAAAACATTCATTAATAGGAAGTACTTGGGGATATCTACAGTGGAGGCCGAGGGCAGGCCACCCCAAAAGGCATACTGATTATTTTGAATGAATGCTACTGATGAAACAGTCATTGCAAGAAGAAAAGCATGATCTCCCTTTGTCTTCAGAAAGCAGAAATAAATCTCCCATGTGAAATGTACTCTCTCTGTACCAGGAGGTGGAGACATCCTTTTCACCAGGGATAGGGCATCTAAAGTTAAAAAGACTATATTAACAAAACTTGTTACTTTCACTAATTTACTACCCAAATCCTGTTTAAAATTCTTTGCTAGGGGCACCTGGATGACTCAGAGGGTTGGGCCTCTGCCTTCTCAGGGTCCTGGGATCAAGCCCCACATCAGGCTCTCTGCTTGGCAGGGAGCCTGCTTCTCCCTCTCTCTGCCTGCCTCTCTGCCTACTTGTGATCTCTGTCAAATAAATAAATAAAATCTTAAAAAAAAATAAAATTCTTGCTAACTGAATCTCCCAAACATATATTTTCTTTGTCTTGTCAATTTCTCACAGACTTACATCTTTGTCTAAAATGTATAAAAACTGCATTGGGTGGGTGGGGGGAGGGTCCCAATTTCATTATTAGGTCTGTATATGCATATAATTAAGCATTGTTTTCTTTCTCCTGTTAATCTGTCTTATGTTAATTTCATTTTTAGACCAGCTAGAAGAATTTTGAAAGGTAAAGAAAAAATTTTCATTCCTAACAGAGCCCATCCTCAAAGTCCCAGTAATGCTCTATTATAGCATATCCTACAAAACCATATGATGTGATTGGACAGGATAGGTCCCCTAACTTGTAAAAAGTCAGTCAAAAACTCACTATGTAAAGCATGTATACTCATATCACAGAAGTTGTTGGTGCCAGTTCCATGTCAAACCACAAAATACTGAGGCATGTGGAAATGGAAAGCCGTGTTCCTTAAAACTATAAAATGCCTAAATAGCCAAAGCAGAAACATGGGTATGTTTCTTAAAGAGATCCCTCTGAACTCTGCAATGTTCATTAGTGGTCATAGAAGTTGTGTTGAACCAGCTATGGGACAGAGCTTTGGAGCTTTTTTCTTTGGAGGGATTGGTGGTGATTTGATATAACGGTGCATTTCAGGAGTCATCTTTTTCTCATAAGCTATGTAACCCAGTACCTGAAGACTCAGCACTACTCTTTCCTGATCTTGCTTGTTTATTTACACCTTTAAACTATGGTGTTGTTTTGTAGTTTGCGTGGTATATTAAGGTCCTCCAGGAAAAAACAGAATTAACTAGATGTATGTATACATAGAAAGAGAGATTTATTTTAAGAAATTGGTTATTGTAGGGCGCCTGGGTGGCTCGGTGGGTTAAGCTACTGCCTTCGGCTCAGGTCATGATCTCAGGATCCTCGAATGGAGCTCCACATCGGGCTCTCTGCTCACGGGGAGCCTGCTTCTGCCTCTCTCTCTGCCTGCCTCTCTGCCTACTTGTGATATCTCTCTCTCTCTCTCTCTCTGCCAAATTAAAAAAGAAAGAAGAAAGAAAGAAAGAAAGAAAGAAAGAAAGAAAGAAAGAAAGAAAGAAAGAAAGAAAGAAAGAAAGGAAGAAATAAATTTGTTATCGTGATTGTGGAGGCTTGGCAGATCCAGAACCTGCAGGGTCCAACAGCAGGCTGGAGACCCAGGGATGCTGCAATTCAGGTTCAGATGGTTTGCCAGCAGAAGTCCCTCTCCTTCTGAGGAGGTCAGTCTTTTTCTATTAAAACCTTCAACTAATTGAATGAAGCCCACACACATTATGGATAGTAATCTACTCAAAGCCCATGGATTTAAATGTTAATGTCATCTAAAAAACACCTTCACAGAAGCATTTAAAATGTTTGACCAAATATATGGATGCTGTCACCTAGCCAAGTTGACACATAAATTAACTATTGCATATGGTGATTATTAAACTGTTAATAGGATTTTTCTAAGTTTTGGAGACTAGATGAAGAAGAAGGCAATTGATTTTAATTAAGATCCTCTCCCAAAGCTTTGGGAAGCATGTCAATGATAGAAGTGGCAAATGCTATTAAAAATACATTTTGAAATGGGCACCTGGGTGGCTCAGTCATTAAGCATCTGCCTTCAGCTCAGGTCATGATCCTGGGGTCCTCAGATCGAATCCCAGTCCGGCTCCCTGCTCTGCGGGAAGCCTGCTTCTCCCTCTGCCACTGACCCTCCTTGTATTCCCTCTATTGCTGTTTCTTTCTTGGTCAAATAAATAAAATCTTTTTTAAAAAATGCATTTTGAAATATGTTTTCCCAGAGAGTTTTCCCTCCAGAACTCATTGAGTGTGTT
Organism: Mustela lutreola; assembly: GCF_030435805.1. Lineage (NCBI taxonomy): Eukaryota > Metazoa > Chordata > Mammalia > Carnivora > Mustelidae > Mustela > Mustela lutreola. Next base: position 65,411,755 of record NC_081291.1, on the reverse strand, counting down.
TGTACAGCAGGAGGTGGACTTGAGAGGCTGTCGATTCTGGAGGCCATATTTGACTTCGGCTGTGTAGATGATTTCCGATGCCCTCCAGAATGCGGGGGCCTCCCTGTATGGCCAAAGGTGAGAAACAAAGGCTTCTCTTAAGCCACATCACTTCCTCCTGTCTTTAGAGCTAGGGTAGAGGAGATTGAATAAAAGCCAAAATATCCTAATTCTTGGAATTTGCAAATGCAACCTTATTTGGAAAAAGGAACTTCACAGATGTGATTAAGTCAAGGATCCTGAGATAGAAAGATTGTTGCAGATTACCCAGGTGACCCTCAGTGCAATCTCTGAATCCCTATAACGTAGAAGCAGAGAGAGATCTCGGGTAGCACACAGAGGAGAAGATGGTGGGAAGGTAGAGAAGAGACTGGAGTGATGTAACCACAAATTCAGGATTGCTGGGTGGCCACCAGGAGCTGCACTGGGGCAAACAATGACTCTCCTTTAGAGCCCTGGAGAACTCAGTTCTGCTGAATTTCAGTCATCTGGACTCCAACTATAAGAGAATACATTTCCAGGTTGGTGGTAATTTGTTCTACAGCAGGCTTAGAAAAACTGCTACAAGGGGTGAGAGCAGACAGGTGCCCAGTCCTACAAGGCCCACGCCAGCCCCATACAATGGCCTAGGAACCACAGCAAGGGCCTTGTCCTTCAGGTCTAGCTGTTCAAGGACGCTTCAACAATTTCTCCAATTCTTCAGTTAACCCCACATCTTCATCTTGCCTTGCACGCCATTCAATGATTTATGGAGAAGTTGCTGTGCACGGGGTCCTGTGCTAAGTATGGAGAAGCAAAAGGATCTCAAGGAACTCACAATAAAGACTCCTTAGGGTAGAGATCAGCCCCAGAAGCACCTCTGCTGACTGGGGTTGCCTCTGCCCAAGTCAAGTTGCTTGATAGAGAACTCGGACCGCTCTACCAATTCAGGAAAGGTGGCGGACAGAAACCACAGACCATTCTTCCTGACTCCCCTCGGCCTCCACTGTGTTACCTTGCACAAAGCACTCCTTCTGTGCCAGGTGTTGTGCTATCATTTGGCCCAACCTGGAACCTGGGCTTGGGGAAATGCTACTTTAGTCCCTCAGGACGGCTTGGCTGGGTTGCAAAAGGGTACATGGCTCCTTCCTACTGCTGCGGGTGGAACAGGTATCGTAGTTTTTGCCATTGTGATATGAGTCAGCAGTACCTGTGGGCCCTGTGTCTCACCATCTGTGAACCATTGATCTTTGCTTATCATGTACAAAACTCAGCTAAAGTATCCGGGGTTTTCCCCAAATTGCGTCAGAGCATGAATGATGTTGGTGAGGGGAGTTACCCAGGTATGAATTCAGGCATTGGCAGGTATTTCTAAGAGATAAAATTTGAGGCAAAAAGGTTGGATTCATGGGCCATGAGGCAAGATTTAGAGGAATATGTAGCCATTTTAAATTGTATCCAAACTGAAATGTAGCAGTGACATGAGTATGGGTATCCTCCACACTGGAAGCTCTTACTTTCCTTCAAGTTTCTGAGAGGAACTTCCACATACCTCCAGGAGGGGAAGCAGTAGGGGGAAGAACAGATCTGGTCCTCTTCGCCTCTCCCTCACTGCTCCTCCCTGGAGTTGTGCCCCATCTCTCTGTTGTCTTCTTGGGATTGTCTGCACTCCACAGTAAAGGTGTTTGTGGTGGTGGACCTCTGCAGTAAGTTGATCAACTGGGTCTGATTTTGCCAGGCCCATTGGGTCCTTGCCTCTTCTATTGAAACAGAATATGATCCTCACTGCAGGTGGCCCTCCTGGCATGGTCTCAACCAGCAGAAATAAACCATGGTGGCCCCTTCACAATTCTGTCCCTGAAATGAAATGCCTCTTGCTATCACTGTGTGGAAGAAAGCACAAAGGATCAAGTGATGTGGGGCAACCATTCTAGACAATATACAGATAAAAGGGGGTATTCTTTTTTTTTTTTTTTTTAACCTAACATTGCACTCTTCCAATAACTAAATGTTTGTGCAGGTACCACAGTAGAATGCTGAGTGAAATAAGTCAAGCTGAGAAAGACAATTATCATATGGTTTCACTCTTACATGGAACATAAGGAATCGTGAAAGGACCACAGGGGAAGGGAGGGAAAACTGAATGAGGAGAAGTCAGAGAGGGAGACAAACTGTGAGAGACTCGGGACTCTGGGAAACAAAGGGGAGGGAGTGGGGAGATGGGATAGCTGGGTGATTGGTATTAAAGAGGCACGTGTTGGGGTGAGCACTGAGTGTTATACACAACTAATTAATTGTGGAACACTACATCAAAAACTACTGATGGACTATATGCTGGCTAACTGACCATAATTTAAAAAATGATTTAAGCAGTCTACTTTCTTTTTTTAAAGCTTCTAAGTGCGTTTTAAGTTGTTTCTACTATAAATTACATCATATTATAGCTTTGTAGATAGCTTCCTTTCCCTCCTGCATTTTGGATTATTACCTTAAGTTAGATTTCCAACAGGTGGGCCCAAGGTTCTCCCCCACACTTTATATTTATATTTATATTATATATAGACACTCCCAGGTTACTTTTAGCTGAGCTTCTGTGCTCCTTTGAACAGATACTGTACTGCAGAGTGGAGACAGCAAACAAAGACTTCCCTGGTTGCCTTGGTGGTTTTCCTGCCGCCTTCTGTTCTCAACATATTCTCTGACTTTCTTAACACATACTTGTGCAAATTTTCTCCCAGGTTACCACACTCATGGAATGGTGGTAACCCCTGTATGCTCCCACTCCACATTTGCAGTGAAAATATGGGGAGAGGAGTAAACTCAAGAATGAAGATTAGAGGACCACCTGGGATGTGCTCCACCTTCATGCTGATACCTCACTTTCTTCCTCAGAAGCTTCCAGAAGGAAACCACAATCCTCATTTTACATATAAAGAAGCTAAGAGTGGGAGACCATTGGGCTGTGAGGCTGATTGCATTCTAGAATTAAACAGCAGTGATACTGACAATTTCCATCACTCCCATACTTTCTTCCTCCCAGATTCCCCTCCTTCTAGGGGGCTCTCTTCTGACATGCCAAAGAATGCATCCATTCATAACAGGCTTCCTGCCCCCTAATCTGGCAAGACCACTTGCATCAGTTAGTTTTTATCCACAACAATGCTGCTTAACAAACAATGAAACAAGCCTCAGCTGTATTTAATGACAAGTGTTTATTGCTCATACATCCGTGGTGGGCAGCTAGGCAGCCCTGTTGATCTTGGATGGGCTCACCTGCACATTGAGCTCATGGAGTTGGCTGGCAGATCTAGGTTGGTCTTGGCTAGGATGAGTGAAGTAACTTTCTTCTCCTCCAGTTGACTATCTGGGGCATATTTTCATGGTATTAGAGAGTTACAAGAATGAGCATGTGCCTCAGGTCTCTACTTGCTCCATGAAACACTGGGACCATGAATGCAAGGAATCTATTGCATCTTTGTTTGCAGGGAGTTTCTGGAACTTTTATAACGACTTGTTTGCAGGTAGAGAGTTTCTGGAACTTTTATAACTCCCTCCCAACATCTGGGGACCTGTTCACTCCCTTGGGCCCTGGGTAATTCATTTAAGGTGAGCCTCCAAAATCTTTCTTTTTGGAAGAGTTAACCTTCAGAACTATTAAGGCTTGGTTTTGACCCAACACACACTAGAACGCAAGGGCTCTAATATTTGCCAATTTTAAGATAATGAAGTTAAAAGTTTGGACTGTGTAATCTCTTGGGCCTGCATTTGAAGTCTAGCCTCCGGTTAACTACTTGGGCGACCACTGTCACATCACCTCCCTTCTCTGAGCTTCAGTTTCTCAAACAAAAGTGATAATAACTCTCATGCATAATCTTCATGAGACTAATTGAGGATGAAGTATACAAAGGAACTGGCATAAAAAGACACCCGATAACTGGGAGCTATCAAATCAGTCTCTACCCTTATAGTTGTGCCAGCAACCCAACTGAAATTAGCTGATGCCTAAAAGGGTGAAGCTGGAGGGGGCGGTGGTGGACACTAATGAATCACACAACTGTCATTCCAAGAACACAAACAATTTCATCAGAATTATATATTTTCTCATTTCTTGGCCATAATTTTCCCTGCTTGGTTTCATCCTTCAAATAGTTTTCTGCCACCTGGGGGCACAAGATGTGAGATTCTCTAAATCAGTCATGACCATGGCTGAGAAAATGAAACATCTCCTTGACCAGACAAGAGTCAAGGAGGTTTCCTTTCTTTTAATGGTGTGCGTGTTTGGGATGCCTGGGTGGCTCAGTTGGTTGGACGACTGCCTTTGGCTCAGGTCATGATCCCGGAGTCCCGGGATCGAGTCCCACATAGGGCTCCCAGCTCCACAGGGAGTCTGCTTCTCTCTCTGACCTTCTCCTCGCTCATGTTCTCTCTCACTGTCTCTCTCTCAAATAAATAAATAAAATCTTTAAAAAAAAAATAATGGTGTGCGTGCGTGTGTGCATATGTATGTGAGTGTGTGTGTGTGTGTGTGTGTGTGTGAGTGATTGGCAGCCCAATGGGTAATGCATGGAATGGGAGCTAGATGGATGTCCCTTTATCTAAAGATTCATCTAAAGAAAAGATGTTGACAGACATAAGCAACATGGCCATTATATTATTACTCTGCTCACCATAGGATGAAAAGGGGAACATTTCATAATGATGGTATTTTCAATGTACAGCATGTAAGTAAAGAAATCACTTACAGAAATGATCACTGCTACCACTATAATTCAAATATATATGTATATACACACACATACCCACCACACTTGGGCATGCCATATGTCATGAAGGAGAGCCAGTGCAGGTAGAAATTATACAACTACAATATAATGATAAAATGGTCATCTTATTTCAATATAGTTTTCAGTTAAAAAATTTAATAGACTTTATTTCTTAGGGAAGTTCTAGATATGCAGACAGTTTAGGTAGAAAATACAGAACGTCCCTTATACACCCTGTATTTGTCTGTTTAAGCCACCATTAAAAAAAACAACAACACAAGCTGGGTGGCTTAGATGATAGAAATGTATTTGCTCACAGTTCTAGAAGGTAGACGTTCAAGCTCAAGGTGTTGACAAATTGGTTTCCTGGTAAGAGTCTTTTCCTGGCTTATAGATGGCCACCTTCATTAATTGAAGCCCATAGTTTATATTAGGGTTCATTCTGTATTGTACGTTCTCTGGTTTTTGACAAATGCAATAATGATGTGTGTCCCCCACTACATTTCATACAAAATAGTTTCACCAAAAAAAAAAAAAAAATAGTTTCACCACCCTAAAAATGTCCTGTATTCCACCTTCTCATTCCCCTCCCCCTGAACCCCTGGAAACCACTTACCTCTTTTTACTGTCTCTATAGTTTTGCCTGTTCCAGAATATTATATAGCTGGAATCAGATAAGATGTAGCCTCTTCAGATGGGCTGCTTTCACTTAGCAATACAGACATAAAGTGTCCTGGGGGGGCCGGCTTGATAGCTCTTTCTTTTTTTTTTTTTTTAAAGATTTATTTATTTATTTATTTGACAGACAGAGATCACAAGTAGGCAGAGAATCAGGCAGGGAGAGAGGAAGGGAAGCAGGCTCCCTGCTGAGCAGAGAGCTCCATGCCCAGGACCCTGGGATCATGACCTGAGCCGAAGGCAGAGGCTTTAACGCACTGAGCCACCCAGGCACCCTTGATAGCTCTTTTTTCAAATCACTGAATAATATTCCATTGTGTACATTACCACAGCTCATTTATCCATTCCTCGACTGAAGGTTATATTGCCTGCTTCCAATTTGCGGCAATTATGAATAAAGCTGTTATAAATATTCATGCTAGGGTTTTGTGTGTATATGTTTTCAACTCATTTGAGTAAATACCCAGGAGCATGATTACTGGATTATATGGTAAATCTATTACAACTTTATAAAAAAAATTACCAATCTTTTGGCACCTAAGTGGCTCAGTGGGTTAAGCCTCTGCCTTAGGCTCGGGTCATGATCCCAGGGTCCTGGAATGGAGCCCCACATCAGGCTCTCTGCTCATCAGGAAGTTTGCTTCCTCCTCTCTCTCTGCCTGCTTCTCTGCCTACTTGTGATCTCTGTCTGTCAAATAACTAAAATCTTTAGGAAAAAAGAAGCCTTTAAAAAAAATTACCAATCTGTCCAAAAGAAAGTTGCCAAACTGTCTTCCAAAGTAGCGGTACAATTTTGCATTCCCACCAGCAATAAATGAGAGTTCCTCCTGTTCTGCATCCTCTTTAGCATTTGGTGTTGTCCGTGTTTTGGACTTTAGCCATTCTAATAATCAGGCAGTGGTATTTCTCTGTTGTTTTAATTTAAGATTCCCTAATGACAATGATAAGGTGGCGAGCATATTTTCATATGCTCACTTGCCATCTGTGTGTGTTCTTGGGTGAGAACAATTTTTTAAAACTTTTTAAATAACAGTGGGATGGTAGATCCACCCCTATTCTGCCACTCACCACAAACAGATAAGATACCACCCTCGAGAGAGGAGCTCTTGCTCACTGGGCTGCAGACACAGAGGGCAGATTCTGAGAAGAATTAACAACACTGAAATCTCCAGAACAAAGGCTCTAATTAAGGTATGTATTCATTAGCATCCTTGGGGAAGAAGGATAGAAGTAAGCAGGAACACTTTTACGTCCTTGGGAAAAAAGCAAAGGGAAGGCAAATATTTCAGAAGCCTGGTAGAAGAGGTGAATACATATAGATATTTTTAAATCTTTGCTTGTCCTGAGTGCACAAACCTGCAGATATCTTAGTGGCCAGTCCTGGATCTGACTGAGGAAAGCAAGCCATGCCATTTTCTCTGCAGGACGCTAGGAGGGAGTGAAAGCTCCTACAAGAGTGCAAAGTTTGTTAAGAAAATACCTCTTATCATCAGGCATCTGAGAGGAGTCTGTCCTTAGGCTGGTTACAAGGCTTCTATCAGACAAACCGTTACACAGCTACAAGGTAGTTGAGAACTTGAAAGTCAGGTGGCTCAACTTCTAAAAGATTGGTTTGCTTTTGCTCTCCCCACAAAAGCAGCTAAATATGGAAGAGGAAAAAGGGTTCAGAGCAGAAGTAGTTTCAAGTCCTGGCTCTACAGCCTCCCTCTTTGTAACTTTAGTCAATGGACTTACAGTCTCTGGGATTCAGATTCAACCCTAATTCCAGAAACAGAAAGGAAGTAGGAGGACCTGCTTCCCAGGGATTCAAGAGAAATGAATGAAAGAATGCATCTAAAACACCTTGTCTGCTGTAATAAATGATGGACATCCTTAATACTTCACCTAGACTTTACTGATGAGAGAGCATGAAGGAAGAATGGGTTAGGAGTCAGCAGAAAGGATCTGGGGAACGAATGAGTTGAGGACCACCCCTTATTCTAGGATATTAGGAGAGCAGAACAGAAGGAAGGCAAACTGAAAATTATTTTTTTAAACAACTGTCAGACAAGTAGGAAGGAAGATGTAGGAGGAGAGACTATTATTTTGAGAGATTCCTGCCACAAAAAAAAAAAAAAAAAAAAAGACCCACGTCCATACTTCAGAAACTATGTTTTTAAACCCATTTTGGGTACAAACTTAAATAAAATTAATAACTTTAAAAATGGCTAACTTGCTAGGCATTTCCAATTATACAAAGAAAGATGGCCTAGTGGACTAGGGCGTCTGAACTTTCAGCAACCAAACACATTGGAAAAATAGTGCCCAAATTGGAAGTGTCTTGAATGTAAGTATCAATCTGAGAATTATCATGTTGTAATTGTTGTGTCTTCCTTCACATAAATAGAGCATATGTTTCCTTTTTAATCGTGTCCTCATTGATGACCTTCAACAAAGTTTTATAATATTTCACATAACTGAACCGCAGTTTCTATCACGTTTGTCCTTAGAAATCTTAGCAGTTTTTGTTGCTAGGATGATTGGGATCCTTTATTTCTATTGCATTTTTAAAGTAATTATTTATGGTGCTTATAAAAGCAGTGAAAAGAATAATCTGAACTCTTTAGAAGAGCGTGGCTGTATTTTTAAAACAATAGTGTGGGGAGAAGAAAAGCAAGATACAAAAAGAGAGATGTGACAACCATTTGTGTGGGTCAAAAGTGAGCACAAAACAATATTATAAATTATTTAAGAGTACAGTTAAGTATGTAAAAGTACAGGGGGAAGCTGGAATGAACCATATCCAACTGGTTTCAGTAGTTGCTTCTGGGGCCTAGGGATCAGTTGGGTAGTTAAAGAGAACCTTGGCTTCATCTGTATTGCATTAGAAAGGCAGGAAGACAGTGGAAGAAAGAAAAAAGAACCAAAAGCAAATCTGACAATATGTTAGCAATTGCTAATTCTGGGTGGCAGAACTATAGTTATTTCAATTGTCTTCAAAAATTTTGGCTTTTCTTGTTCCACCCAGTCCCCCCGAATTGGTGAGCTGGGGCAGTTTCAATTTTTATGAGACTGACGCGCTGCCTACTACGCTAGGGAGACACCTCAGTTTTCAATTTTTAAAACATGTTAATAGACCTCACTGTTTAGAGAAGCTTTAGGTTTACCGGAAATTTGGATGGAAATTACAGACAGTTCCCATATATGTTCCTCCCCCTACCCTGGACTCCTTGATCTGTTTCCACTGCTGTAACAATATACCATATGCCTGGTGGCTCAAATGGCAGAAATGTACTTTCTCACAGTTCTGGAGGCTAGAAGTCTAAGGTCAAGGTGCTGACGTATTGGGTTCCTGATAAGTGCTCCTTCCTGGCTTGCAGACAGTCACTTTCTCAATTTGTACCCCTATGACTCTCTCTCTCTGGGCATGTATTAAGAGAGAGGTGGGTCTTTGGTATGTCTTCCTCTTCTCAAAAGAACACCAGTCCAATCAGATCAAAACCTCACCCTTACAACATCATTTATCCTCAATTATCTCCTAAAGCCCTATGTCCAAATATCATCACAGTAAGAATTAGAGCTTCAATCTATGGGCTTCAATCAATTCAGTCTTTAACAACCCGACCTAACATCCTGACATCTGGCTTCCCAAAATTCATGTCTTCAAAGTATAACGTATATGCATGCACTCCATTTCAACAGCTCCCAAAGTCTTAACCCATTCCAGCACCAATTCTAGATCCAAAATCTTACCTGGGTATTAGTGAGATCTGAGATATGATTCATCCTGAGGCTGAACTCCTCTCCAGCTGTAAGCCTGTGAAACCAGACAAATTATGCATTCGAAAATACAGCGGTGGGACAGGCATAGGACAGACATTCCCATTCCGCAGGGAACAAACGAGAAAGAACAGAAGGGTCGTGGGTCCCAGGCAAGCCTCAAAGCTAACAGGGCAAATTCAATTAGGTTGTCAAGGATAATCTTTTTTGCCCAGGTGCTCTGCCCTCTGGGCCCACTAGGTGGCAGCATCACCTTAGAGCCCCAGGCGGGAGCCCCGCCCGCACGGCCCGGAGCGGCTGAGCCTCCTGCGGGAAGGAGAGGGAACAGGCTTGCCCATTGCACCTGTGCGGAGGGTGCCTTCTGTAATGTATTCTGTCATTCCTTCGTTTTCTTGAAGGATAAGACGTACTCGCAGGCAAATAGCTCTATTGTCCCATCTTGTAGAATCCTAGAAGTTCAAACGCGTTGGTTTATTTTGTCCTGTCTCTGCAGCTTCAGGCCAAACCGGCAGCGTCTCTGTCCCTAGCTTCTGTTGAAACGGCTCCGTGGGTGGGGCGCCTGGGTGGCTCAGTGGGTTAAAGCCTCTGCCTTCCGCCCGCTCGGGTCTGGCCACATCTTGGGCGTACTCTCCAGAAACGCTTCCTCATTTCTGTGATTCGGACAGGCTTCCCAATCTTCGTGTTCTGATTCCTCTTTGTGTAACTCCTTCAACTTACCTCTCTCCTCTAGCACTTTACAGTTATTGGCGCAGAGAAGCCTCTTAACACTTGGCTTAGGAATACCCCAGCCAAATGTCCAATATTCCGCAAAACGCTAGCAACAATTCAGCCAAGTTCTCTGCCGCTTAGAGCAGGAATCTAATTCCTCCACTTCTCATAACATGTTCCTCATTTCTGCCGGAGACCTCGCCTTTAACATCCGTATTTCCGCTCCCGTTCGGTCCACGGTGATACCTGTATTCTCCCAGACCACGGAAGCTCTCTTTCCAGCCCTCTCTTCGTCCCAAACCCTCAGCATAATCACTTTCACCGTCCAGATCGCCACCAACAGTGTCTTCAAGGCAACCTCGGGTTTTTCTAGCGTGTGGAAAGGATTCTCCACCCATTCCCATTTCCAAAGCCACTTAGGTATTTGCTGTAACGGCATCCACTCATCAGTATCAGGCTGCCATAAGGAAAAGCCAGAAAAAGGAAATTAATTTTGTCACGGTCCTGAAAGCTAGAGGTCCAAGATCAGGGTGCCAACAGGGCCGGTGGTGAGACCTCTCTTCCTGGCTTGCAGCCATCCATCTTCTTGCTGGGTCCTCCTTGGTCTTTTCCCTGTACATGCAGAGAGAGAAAGAGAGAGAGAGAGAGAGAGCGAGCTTGCAAGCTTGGGTGATTCTTCTTCTTAAAAGGACGCCAGGCCTAAGGATTGGAACCCCACCCTTATGATATATTTAACTATACTTACCTCTTTACTGGCTCATCTCCAAATATGGTGACATAGGTGGTGTCTTGGTCAGTTTGGGCTGCTATAACAGAATAACAGAGACTGGATGGTTTATAAACAACTGGAATTTAATTCTCACTATTCTAGAGTCTGGGAGGTCCAAAATCAGGGTACCAGCAGGCTCTGGTGAGAACCCTGTTCCAGGTTGCAGAGAGCCGACTTCTCCTTATAACCTCACATGGCTGTGAGCAGAGAGAAGAAGCAAGCTCTCTTGTGATTCTTATACGGACACTCATTGTATTTATGAGGGCTCTACCCTCCTGTGACCTCATTTAACCCAATTACTTCCCAAAGAACCCACTGCTTAATACCATCACAAGGTGGGGTAAATTCATTTAAAATGAATTTTGGGAGAACACAAGTGTTCAGCCTATTACAGGGATTTAGAGCTTCAGCATATGAATGGGGGAGGCAGTTAGAACTCAATCTATATTTTTAAATAAAAATATTTTTAAGGAATGAATCTCTCTTAGGTGTCTCTCTGACCTGGTCCTCCTGCTTTGATGGATTATACGCTGGAGCCCAATGTGACGACGGTAACCGACTACTACTATCCTGATACCATGTCAAGCCCCTGTGATGGGGAACTTATCCAAAGAGACAGCAAGTTGCTTCTTGCTGTCTTTTACTGTGTCTTGTTTGTATTTGGTCTTCTGGGAAACATCCTGGTCATCCTTGTCCTTGTAGCCTGCAAGAAGCTGAGGAGCATCACCGACGTATACCTCTTGAACCTGGTCCTTTCTGACTTGCTTTTTGTCTTCTCCTTCCCCTTCCAGACCCACTATCAGCTGGACCAGTGGGTGTTTGGAACTGTAATGTGCAAGGTGGTCTCTGGTTTTTATTACATTGGCTTCTTCAGCAGCATGTTTTTTATAACCCTCATGAGTGTGGACAGGTACCTGGCAATTGTCCATGCAGTCTATGCCATGAAAGTGAGGACAGCCAGGATGGGCACAGCCCTGAGTCTGGCTGTGTGGCTGATTGCTATCATGGCCACCAGCCCATTACTAGTGGTGTATCAAGTGGCCTCTGAAGATGGCATTCTACAGTGTTATTCATCTTACAATCAACAGACTCTGAAGTGGAAGATCTTCATCCACTTTGAAATGAATATCTTAGGTCTGTTGATCCCATTCACCATCCTTATGTTCTGCTACATTAGCATTCTGCACCAGCTGAAGAGCTGCCAAAATCACAACAAGACCAAGGCCATCAAATTGGTGCTCATTGTGGTGATCGCATCTTTACTCTTCTGGGTCCCATTCAATGTGGTCCTCTTCCTCACTTCTCTGCTCAACATGAACATCTTGGATGGATGTGTCCTGAGCCAGCGACTGATTTATGCCACTCATGTCACAGAAACCATTTCCTTCACTCACTGCTGTGTGAACCCTGTGATCTATGCTTTCATGGGTGAGAAATTCAAGAAACACCTCTCAGAAATATTCCAAAAGATTTCCAATTATGGCCTCCTCTTTGTAGGAAGACAAATACCTAGGGAGGGCTGGGAAAGACCTCCCTCCTCCTGTCAGCACCCCTCCCGCTCCTCCAGCACAGACTACATTTTGTGACGGGGGCGGGGGGGGGGGTTCTTTTAGGAGACAAAAATGATTTACACTGGAGTCTGAGGCTACTTGAAGGAATACTCTTAGAAATGTTGTTACAGACACAAGGCATATTTCATGATGGTTAATGAATTCCTGTTATTGCAAATTAACTTTCTCAGCTCTCAAAGATTTTGTTACTATTTTCTGGAAATAGTCTATCTATCTCACTATTTAGTATAACGTTAGATTTGGGATTTGTTTCTTAGTTTTGTAGTACCTTTATCATATCTCAACTTAAATTTTATCAAATGCTTTTTCACATCTATTAAGGTGATCATATAGCTTTCTTTCCTCTATCATTCTGTTAATTTGGTGAACTACATCGTCTGATTTTCTTATTTTAAATCAACTTGTATTTTCCCTGGAAAAAAATGACCCCTTGTTCATGATCATTTTAATAAATAATTGGATTCTTGGAAAATTCATATCTGTGTTCATGAGAAATATTACCCTGTAATTTTCCTTTTAAAAGATGGTCAAACATGGCAGCGTATCCACTATCACCACCTATGTTCAACGTAGTACTAGAAGTCCTAGCCTCAGCAATCAGATAACAAAGAGAAATAAAAGGCATCCGAGGGATGCCTGGGTGGCTCAGTTGGTTGGACGACTGCCTTCGGCTCAGGTCATGATCCTGGAGTCCTGGGATCGAGTCCCGCATCAGGCTCCCAGCTCCACGGGGAGTCTGCTTCTCCCTCTGACCTTCTCCGCGCTCATGCTCTCTCTCACTGCCTCTGTCTCAAATAAGTAAAATCTTAAAAAAAAGAAAGACATCCAAAATTGGCAAAGAAGTCAAGCTCTCATTCTCTGCAGTTGACATGGATACTCTATATGGAAAATCCAACAGACTCCACCCCAAAATTACTAGAACTCATACAGGGATTCAGCAATTTGGCAGGATATAAAATCAATGCCCAGAAATTAGTTGCATTTCTATATACTAACAATGAGACAGAAGAAAGAGAAATTAAGGAGTAGATCTCATTTACAGCTGCACCAAAAACCATAAGAGACCTAGGAATAAACCTAACCAAAGACATAAAGGATTTGTACTGTAAAAACTATAGAACACTTACAAAAGAAATTGAGGAAGACACAAAGAGATGGAGAAACATTCCATGCTCATGGATTGGAAGAACAAATATTGTTAAAATGTCTATGCTACCTAGAGCAATCTATACATCCAATGCAATCCCTATCAAAATACCATCAACTAAATAAATAATCCTAAAATCCATATGGAACCAGAAAATACTCTGAATAACCAAAGGAATGTAGAAAAAAGAAAGATGAAACTGGTGGCATCACAGTTCTGGACTTTAAGCTCCATTAAAAAGCTGTATTCATCAAGACAGCATGGTACTGGCACAAAAACAAACACATAGATCAATGGAACAGAATAGAGAGCCCAGAAATGGACTTCCAACTCTATGGTCAACTAATGTGTGGCAAAACAGGAAAGAATATCTAATGGAAAAAAGACTATCTCTTCAACAAATGGTGTTGGGAAAATTGGACAGCCACATGCAGAAGAATGAAACTGGACCATTTCCTTACACCACACACAAAAATAGAGTCAAAATGGATGAAATACCTCAATGTAAGGCAGGAATCTATCCTAGAAGAGAACACAGGCAGCAACCTCTGTGACTCGGCAGCAGCAACTTCTTGCTAGACCCATCTATCTCCAAAGGCAAGGGAAACAAAGGCAAAAATGAATTATTGGGACTTTATCAAGATAAAAAGCTTTTGCACAGCAAAGGAAACAGTCGGGGGCGAAAAAAAGACAACCAACAGAATGGGAGAAGATATCACAATTGTCTTATCAGATAAAGGGCTAGTATCCAAAATCTGTAAGAAACTTATCAAACTCAACACCCAAAGAAGAGCTAACCTAGTCAAGAAATGGGCAGAAGACATGAACAGACAATTCTCCAAAGAAGACATACAAATAGCCAATAGACACATGCAAAAATGTTCAATATCACTTGGCATCTGGGAAATACAAATCCAAACCACAATGAGATGCCACCTCACATCAGTCAGAGTGACTAAAATGAACAAGTCAGGAAACGACATATGTTGGTAAGGTTGCAGAGAAAGGGGAACACTCTTACACTGTTGGTGAGAATGCAAGCTGGTGCAGCCATTCTGGAGGTTCCTCAAAAAGTTGAAAACAGAGCTACTTTACAACCCATCAATTGCACTACTAGGTATTTACCCTAAAGATACAAATGTAGTGATCCAAAGGGACACATGCAGCTGAATGTTTATAGCAGCAGTGTCCACAATAGTCAAACTATGAAAGAGCCCAGATGTCCATCGATAGATGAACGGATAAAGAAGATGTGATATATATATATATATATATATATATATATATATATATATATACTCAGCAGTTAAGAAAACCAAAAATACAAAAATGAAATCTGGCCATTTGCAATGACCTGGATGGAACTAGAAAATATTATGCTAAGTTAGATAAGTCAATCAGAGAAAGACAATTATCATATGATCTCACTCATACATGAAATTTTAGAAACAAAACAAAAGATCGGGGTGCCTGGGTGGCTCAGTGGGTTGGGCCGCTGCCTTTGGCTCAGGTCATGATCTCAGGGTCCTGAGATCGAGCCCCACATCGGGCTCTCTGCTCAGCGGGGAGCCTGCTTCCTCCTCTCTCTGTGCCTGCCTCTCTGCCTGCTTGTCATCTCTCTCTGTCAAATAAATAAATGAAATCTTAAAACAAAACAAAACAACAACAACAACAAAAGATCATAAGGAAGAGAGGAAAAAATAAAATAAGATGAATTCAGAGGGAGAAAAACCGTAAGAGACTCTTAATCATAGGAAACAGAGGGTTGCTGGAGGGGAGGAAGGTGAGGGGCTGGGGTCACTGGGTGATGGACATTAAGGAGGACACATTATGTAATGAGTGCTGGGTGTTATATAAGACTGATGAATCACTGACTTCTACCTCTGAAACTAATAATACATTAAATGTTAATTAATTGGGGATGCCTGGATGGTTCAGTCAGTTAAGAGTCTTCCTTCAGCTCACATCATGATCCCAGAGTCCTAGGATTGAGTCCCACATCAGCCTTCTTGCTCAGGAGGGAGCCCGCTTCTCCCTCTGCTTGCAGCTGCCCTTCCTTGTATTCTCTCTCTCTGATAAATAAATAAGTAAAATCTTTTTTAAAAATGTTAATTAATTGAGTTTAAGTAAAAAGGAAAAATTTTTTTTAAAAAATAAAATGATCTGGTCAGATCTGCAACAACGTGGAGGACCTAGATGTACTATGCTAAGTGAAATAAGTCATAGATAGAAAAACAGATACCATGTGATTTCACTTGTATATGGATTTTTTTAAAATAATGAATAAATGAATAAATAAAGATTTTATTCATTTATTTGAGAGAGAGCACGAGAGGGAAGGTCAGAGGGAGAAGCAGACTTCCATAGAGCTGGGAGCCTGATGCGGGACTCGATCCTGGGACTCTGGGATCATCACCTGAGCCAAAGGCAGTTAACTGAGCCACCCAGTTGCCCCTTGTATATGGAATTTAAGAAAGAGAACAAATGAACCAAAAAGAGAGAGAGAGGAGAGAGAGAAATCCAGACTCTTAAATACAGAAAATGAACTAGTGGTTGACAGAGGGGAAGTGGAGGGGGGGATGTATGAAATAGAGAATTAAGAGGTACAAATTTTCAGTGTTAAAATAATAAAATAAACCAGTCCTGGAGATGAAAAGCACAGCATAGGAAATACAGTCAGTATTGTCTGGTGACTTACTGTGTATGGGCACTGAGATGAACACTGAGAAATGTACAAAATTGTTGAACCACTATATTATATACCTGAAACTATTATATGTTAATTATACTTTAATTTTTAAAAATGTCCTGGTCAGATGTGATCTCCAAGAATGTGTTTGAAAGTATTCCTTTTGCCACTACTCTGAAAGACTTTGTGCAAAATATTGCGTGTTACTTCCCCCCTAAAGGTTTAGTAAAATCCATTAGTACACTTGATCTTAGCCAAAAGGCCGAGAAGCGATAGTAGTAAAATCCATTAGTGAAGTCATCTGGGATTTCTCCATAGCAAGATTTCCAATTATGCATTCAGTTCCTTTGGCAGATAAAGATTATTCAGACTTTCGGTCTTTGCTTGTCTCAGTTTTGGAAAGTTGTGATTTTTTATTTATTTATTTTTTAAAAAATATTTTTTTTTTAGGCAGAGAGAGAGGAGAAGCAAACTTCTGCTGAGCAGAGAGCCTGATGTGGGGCTCGATCCCTGGACTCTGGGATCATGACCTGAGCCGAAGGCAGAGGCTTTAACCCACTGAGCCACCCAGGTGCTCCAGAAAGTTGTGATTTTAAAGGAATTTTCCCAGTTTAAGTTGTCAAGTTAGCAAAAGTTTCCTTCTAATATCTTCTTATATTATTTTTATGAAAATATGAAGTAATGTCCTTTTTCATTCTTTTTAAAATTTCTGTCATTCATTTTTTTAAAAATTTCTTTTCAGCATAACAGAATTCATTGTTTTTGCACCACACCCAGTGCTCCATGCAATCCGTGCCCTCTATAATACCCACCACCTGGCTCCCTCAACCTCCCCCCCACCCCCCGCTTCAAAACCCTCAGATTATTTTTCATAGTCCATAGTCTCTCATGGTTCATCTCCCCTTCCAATTTCCCTCAACTCCCTTCTCCTCTCCATCTCCCCATGTCCTCCATGTTATTTGTTATGCTCCACAAATAAATGAAACCATATGAAATTGACTCTCTCTGCTTGACTTATTTCACTCAGGATAATTTCATTCATAATTCACACCAAGTCATTGGTGCTTTGTATTTTCTCTTTTGTTCCTGATCAGTCTTATGAGGTTTATTAATTTTATTAATCTTTAAAAAAAAAAAAACATGCTTTCGGATTTGTTAATTTTTTGTTTCTGCCTTTACACTGATTTCTGCTTTTATCTTTATCTTTTTTAAAAAAAGATATATTTATTAGAGAGATAGAAGAAACATAATATGTATAAAATCTAAAAATCACGTTTAGATAGAATATTCTGTCAGATCCCATTATATAGTATGCAAAAGGATGATTTCTGACTTCAGGACAATTTTTTTCTTTTCTTTTCCAAATTAACAACATAATTTCAACAACAGATGATATATTCTGCAAAACTGACACACATTATATTGACCATATAGCCTACTAATTTTAGGAAAGCATCCCAACAACTTTATTTTAAAATATTTATTTATTTATTTATTTAATTTTTTTTTAAAGATTTTATTTATTTATTTGACAGAGAGAAATTACAAGTACACTGAGAGGCAGGCAGAGAGAGAGAGAGAGAAGGAAGCAGGCTCCCTGCTGAGCAGAGAGCCCGATGCGGGACTCGATCCCAGGACCCTGAGATCATGACCTGAGCCGAAGGCAGCGGCCTGAGCCACCCAGGCGCCCTATTTTAAAATATTTAAATATGTGCTTAGGACATTCACACACTACTCCTCCACAAAGTGTAAATCTTGAAAACCACGAGAAGTTTGCTTCTTTCTCCTGCTTTAGACACAAATTTACTCTATTCTGAATATCCCATGGGCTCCATTATTATGTTGGATCACTAATAATGAAAGACAAACTCCTCATTCTGAATGTCCAGACACTGAAATTCTCATTGAAATGTAACCATGTAGCAATTTCCTGATAATCTGTGTCTTCACAGAACTTTATACTGTCATCTCCTTTCTTTGTAGATCGTCTTTTCTTGGAGTGATTTCTTACACTGATGCCAGTAAGTGTGATACGTGCTTAACTAATAGTTGTTGAATGAATAAAGGAATGGGCACCTGGAACAAGATAGGGCTAAGAACTAGGGTGAGGTAGGTATGCAGGACTTCTACCTGGCTCTCAGGCTAAGGCAAGCCACACCAGAGAGATGCTCTGGGGGCACAGAGCGTCTTTGAGGAAAATGCCCACACATAAGCAAAGTTTTGCCAACAGTTCTGCATTACTCAGAGCCCCCCTCCAGCTCAGGTTATGCATTCCTGATACAGGGGTTCAAACTTACCAGGGTCAGCTTTAGCAATTCTAGCAAGGTCTGCCTCTTTAAGAAACTGCACAGAGCACCAACAACCTGAAAGTCGTATCTATGACCCATCCACAGTCTTCTCCATGAGTTCTTTATAAACTCCACCATTGTGGGGCTCCAGGCAGCCCTGGGATGGGGAATAATCCTTACACTAGACTGGAAGAGGCTGCTGGGAACCTGAAAAGCCCAAAGAGGTGGCAGACTGTTAGGGCCGATTTAATGTTAAAACCTGTTTAACTATTAGGGCCTGCTTAGCCAGAGCAACTCCATATTGCCTAGATAGCCATATTGTTGTTTACATCCACGGACTTCATTCCGGGAATAAAGGCCCCCGTAGTTCCTGGTATGGTTCCGGGTATCGATTCTGGGAGTAAACGCCTTAACAATAGAAGCCACGTACCTTGGGTCTGCAGTTATGCCTTATAAAACCAGCCTGTGAGTTCGGGAGGGGGTTCCTTTCTTCGGAGGCAGCCCTGGGTCCTGGGATCGAGTCCGCATCGGGCTCTCTGCTCAGCAGGGAGCCTGCTTCCTCCTCTCTCTCTGCCTGCCTCTCTGCCTACTTGTGATCTTTCTCTGTCAAATAAATAAAATCTTAAAAAAAAAAAAAAGCTCTACATAACTTTCACTTGGTCTCAGTCTCGTTCCCCTGGCCGGTCAGTCTAACTTCTAATGCTTGGCATAGAATAAGGCTTTATGTAACTTTTAATTTGTCTCAGTCTCATTCCTTTGATAACAGACCCCAACACAGGCTATGCCTGATACTGTTCTGATTTGACTCATTAATTCATGTATGTATTTAATACATAGGTCTGTTTTCCCCAGGCAGAGCAAGTATCAATGTCCAGAGGTGAGAGCGAGCATGTTAGGTTCCCAGAACTCCAAAAGCAGAAGTGTTGAGAGGTAGGGAATGGAGGACAAAGAGCAGGTCAGAGAGAAAGCCTGGAGCCTGAGCTGCCATGTTAAAGATTTCTGGCCTTATCCAGAAGAAGTATACATAGAAGAACAAAATGGTCAGATTTGCATGTTGGAAGGATTCCCACTTGCACATGAGGACTTGTAGTCTGGTAAGCCTCAGTGACCCAGTGGTCACAATTCCAAGACACAGTCTTTTCCCTGCCACTTCCCTGAGGTGGTTCACCTTGGTTGGCCATCGGGCTTATCATGCCTCCTTACATCCATGCTTTTACAACAGGAGGCTCACCCAGGAGAGGACCAGACATAGGTGGCCAGCTCTCCTCCCAGTAATTCTGGACAATCCATCACAAAGCAACCCCTTCTTGTTCCTTCTAACTGGTTATTATTCATATTTGCCAGTGCCAATTAGTCCTTCCTGTTCTTGGACAGTTCCTATTTTTTTTCTGGCTTGTTTATTGGCTTACTCAGTTTCCTGTATATGCCCTTTCTTACCTACACAGATGGAAAGAAATATAGATTCTCATTTATAGGAAATTACAAAAAGTAATGATCCCAATCTTCACTGTTTCCTGTTGGGTTCTCTTTTGCCAGCAAGTAGCTGGTAGAGCAGCATTTGAATTCGGTCTCCATAATTTCTTCCCATTAGTACACTGTACTTCCTGCTATTTGTTCCTTGACTGCACTGAGCATCAGTTTTCAAGTCTGTAAAATGAGAATAACACCATTAGTCAGGTATCCTGCTGTCCAGGAGGCCAGGAGCCACAACCTGCTGGGAACAGGGCTCTTGCTCCCTCTAGTGGTCAGTTTGAACTGCGATCCTGTAGGGTGAAGGAGCCCCCATGCAAAAGCTGAAGGGACAGGAAGAGGCAGTTGGAAGGCTTCTGATTTTATGTGACTAACCTGTCAGAATTTCTGTTTTGAGATTCGCAGCAACAGTGCAGGTGTTCAAGAGTGTTTGGACTGTATGTATCGGAGGCTTCACACTTGAACTCTAAGTCATCTAAATCCTCCCCGTGTCCCGGAGATGATACTGTACAGAGAAATCTTACCTAAATTTCGGACCTTGGTAATGAGGGGAGAGGACATATTTGCTTACTTTACAGGCAGGATTTTCGCCTGCCAAAAATCAGTGCATTTCAGATTAGTATTTGATATTCAGTTGATAGAAACTGTGGCATCCAGAATCCACGGGTAGTCCACTCCTCACAGTGCTAACGTCTTCTCCCCAGAAGCCACTCTTCTCCCTCAGGGGAGTGTGGAGCCATGGAGGTGGAAGCTAGGGCAGTGGGGTTTCCTGAGGACCTCCCTCAGGGGTAGGGCTTGGAGAGCCTTTCTGCCTTGGAGACCTGTTCCTCCTGAGGGGCCAGTCTTTCCCTTGCACTCTCTCAATTAAAAAGAGAGAGAGAGAGAGAGAGATCTATTTCCTTGCCTGTGCCCAAGTTAGGTGTGAGCTGTTGTGGGGTTATTCCATGTATATGAAAGAAAATAAGGGCTCATGCAGCAATCCTGATGGCAAAGAGGACATTCTATTTTTGCTTTTCTCATGGACCAATCTTAGATGTTCCTTTTTAAGCCAGGGACAAGGTAAAAAGCTTGAAGATGGTTATTTGTTCAATGTAAATGTAATCTACATAGGATGCTGATGGGTTATTTTTGGCCACCTCTGATTTAGGGAAAGGCCAACCAGTGTGCTTGTAAATATCTAAGTCAGTCTACAAAAAATTACTGGGCCCCTACTGAAATGATAATTCCTTACACTGAATTCATCTCTTACTTAAAACTGACATGCATATTACTTCATTTGATCTTTACTGTAATCCCGGGAGGTAGGTACTTTTATTTCCAATTTGAGAAATTGGGAAACTGAGGTGAATGCCCAGATAGCAGGTGACAAAGTCAAGACTGGATGCAGGCATCACTGCCTGCTCCCAATGGCCACTTTCCCTGCATGCTAGTGCTCTGCCTCAGTGGGCTCTCAAGGGCAAACAGGGATGGGGACG